>NC_056733.1:882609084-883209084 GCF_019279795.1 Protopterus annectens | reverse complement strand
GTATCAGGGTGAACAAAAATCCCTGTACTGTCTGTATACCCACAAAAATTACAGTGCCCACAGGCTACTGTGTGTGAACCTGTTGTTCTCATTCATTCTATCTGATGTTTTATTTGTATTACATAATATCCTTTTCAAATTAGGTTTGTTCTTATATCTAAAGTAGGGGGTGTCACCTACAATATCTCTAACCTTGGGATCCACTGTCAAAACTCCCCAATGCTTCCTGACAATATCCAGGATATCCTTATTTTCAGTGGTGTAAAACATAGGAATTTTCATAGTATTCTTTAAACTAGAGTTGCATTCCCTTTTACTATAGCTTTCTCTAGAAGAAAAGTAGGGACTGGCTCTACCTTCTCTCAAAATATCCAGATCTTGAAACCCTCTATCAATCTCAGATTGATTATATCCTTGTTCTTGAAATGTATGCCTCAAGTCTAAGTTCCATATGGAACCCTTCATCCAGGGCACTGAGTCTAGATATCCTCATGCCTTGTCCTAAATTGAATTTGAGTCATGATGAACATGAAGCTCTTAAACGTTTACAGGATGATTCCACCACTGCTATTAGACCAGCAGAGAAGGGAGGTCGTATTGTCATCATGGATAGAGACCATTATTGTACTTCTATGCTTGAAATGTTGAGCAACGTGAGCTTTTATTCTGTCATTAGTTTTGATGAAGTACGTACTTTGCACTAGGATCATGAATATGATAGATGTATTGAAATCTAGCCAAATAATGCCCGATTTATATATTTCTGAAGGTAGAATAACCTTTAATACCTATAATTCAGGGGTTGCCCAAAATGCATAAAGATGGGTCTAGGCCACGTACGAGACCTATAGTTGCTGGTATGGGATGGTGCACTGAATCATTCTCTCTTTATGTGGAGAAGTTCCTACGACTCATCTTAGATAACAACCTTTGATACTTCGAGATACTTAGCAGTTTTTAGCTGATTTGTTCGAATTCACTGATAGTTATAGGAAAAGGAGAGACTTTACTTTTGTTATGTTGGATGTTCAATCACTCTTCACCATCATACCAAAAGGTGCTGGCATAGAATATATGAAGGGCTATTTGGTTAAACATAGCCAACATGATGAAGAATTTGTAGACAGGATTTGTTTATTCTTAGAAGTCATCTTGGAGAACAATGTCTTCATCTTTGATGATAAATGCTACTTACAGAAGGATGGCATAGCTATGGGCACATCATGTTTCCAGCATACTGGGAGGAGGTAATTCTCTTCCAGTTAGATATGTATAAATGGTGTGTTCCGTTTTTTAGATGTTATGTGGATGACGTCTTCTTGGTATGGACAGGTAACACAGAAGAATTAACTTCTTTCTTCAAAAACATCAATGGACTAACTAAATATCTGAAATTCACTATGACATACTCTGGTGACACAACAGAATATCTAGATGTGTGTATTAGGAGGTCCAGTAGTGGAAAAGTCCACACAAGGGTTTATCGTAAGAATTGTTATAGGAATATTTTACATAGGCGCAGTATACATCCATGATGCATCTTTAATAATGTAATCAAAGGACAAGGCATGATGCCAAACAAGAGAAGACCCAGGACCTATCCCTGTGGGACTCCACTCATGACTGGTCGGCAGTCTGACTTGGAGTCTACTTTCAAACTGTGGGTTCTATGAACCAATTTGCAACTCACCTAGTGATATAGGGGTTGATGCCTAGTTTGGTGAGTTTATCAATAATTCCTGAGTGGGGAATGGTATCAAAGGCCTTGGCCAGATCAAGGTAGGTTGTATTAACTGCCTTACCTTCATCCACAGCCTTGGTGACCGACTAAAAGAAGTCAACCAGGTTGAGCAGGCATGATCTACATTTCACAAAACCAAACTGCATGGGATCTAGAGTTTGGAGATTCCCTACATCCTTGTTAATTAGGTCCATGATGATGCGCTCCATAGCTTTACATATCAGACTCGTCAGGCTAATGAAGCAATAACTCCCAGGGTCTGTAGTCGCTCCCCCTTTATGGAGAAGGATGACTGCAGCAGTGCGCCATTCGGTAGGGAAAAGCCTGCGGTGAGGCTGTGACTGAACAGGGCACACAGATGTGGTGCCAGTTCACTTTGCAGTTCATGTAGAACACATCCAGGGATATTGTCGGGTCCCATGGAAGCTGTATTCTTGGCCTTGGACAATGCAGCTTTAACCTGTGCTGCAGTAATGCTGGGTGCCTGACATTCCTCCAGTATTGTGAATGGTCCTTTGGGGGGTGGGGCTAAAGTTGGCACTGAATCTGTTGGCCAATTATGTTGGCAATATCTGTTGTCTCAGTATAGGAGGTACCATTGTGCAGTCACTCAGAGCAAACCTGGGTATTGCTGTGGAGATCCTTGATATAACTATAGAAGGCTTTGTGTTTTTTTTTAGTGCCTGCCGCAATTCTGCCTTCATAGCTGGCTTTAGAGGTTTTGATGAGGGATTTCAACTTTTTGTTGAGGCTAATAAGGACGTTTTTCCAGTCCTGAGACTTCACCTTTTCTGCAACAGTTTCTTCCTTCTGTTGTAGAGTTTATTAATGGCAGGGGACCACCAGATTGGCTTCCTTTTTTTGGAGGACAGCATCTTGGTTCTGTTTGGTATGGCTAGTTCCATGCATTTATGTACATGTTCGTACAGTGCACTGGTGAATGATTCGGCAGTCATGCATCTATTCTCCACTGGTATGGGTGCCGTGAAGTTAGCCACCTCTGCTTTTAGGAGTCCAAAGTCAGCTCTGGAGAAGTTTTTCATGGTGGTTACCTTTGCAGGGGATGTGGGTGAGATGTGGATTTCCATGGTGATTAGTTTGTGGTCGGATCTAACAGGGAGGAACTAACTACTGGTGTACAGCATCTTTATCCCTCATGGATGGTGGCAACATGCAAATGTCCTAAAATATCCCTGTTCTGGCGCTGTCTAGTCGGTCAGTGCACAAAATATAAGAGCTAAAAAACTACCATTGGAACGTAAGGGTACGCGCTTCTTAACATCTTCACAAAATCAATAGCCTAGTAAGTACCTAAAAAACTATGAACCTATCAGCATGCATTTAGTGAAAAATAAGAAGTATGAATCTCTAATGCATGCCATCCTTGACTGACTAATCCTCACTGACTTGTCAGAAAAATCAAAAAATTTACAAGATGCAAAATAAAACTGTAGCAAAATCAGGGGCTGGTGACAACTATGACTGAATCACAGTCACCAGGGTGACAACTCCTTACCTTATCTCACAGTGACACAAACACAGGACTTCTCCTATCAGATTCCACTCACAGCCCTAAACTATCTTCATCCAAACGCAAGAAAGATTTGGTTTTAGTGCTGAACCACAAAGAAAACAGGAAAACAAAGCAACCAAATCTAGACTTGTGCGAGAACATCTCTGCAGACTCCTTACTGAAATGTTGGCACTTATAATGCTGAGTGCCAAAAATCTGGAACAGGACGGAAAACCCAGAAAACAGTGAATCTTGAACCCCCCTCCACATTCCACATTTATATACCACCTCCGAGATCATCATACCTTGGAGTACTTGGAGTAAAAGGATTACATGAAAACTTGCATCTCAGACTTAGCATATGTATTTTCTTTTGCCATTCAGTCTCTGTATTTTAGGATTCGCTGTAACGGGTACAGACATTTCAAAGAATTACCCTGTGCACCACATGTGTCTATGTAAAGTAGAGAGGCAACTTCAGCTCTGTTTGTATAAAAAAAAAAAAGTTATGTTCTTACCATAACGTTCCATCTGTGTTGTCTATCTTCACTCATTCTTGACTATTGGGTCTTGGTTCTGACCATCAGAACTGACTCGGCCATTATATCAAGCTCGCACCAGCCAGAAACTCTCAAGCCAAGGTTACCCATACTGCCTCTCTTCCCTTCCCCTCAGATCGAGTTTTACCCAGAGAACAGAAAATCATGGAAGCTTTGTCTGAGCAACAACCCTACTAGGACCCCAGGACTAGTTCCAAACCTCCAGGAGTCGTTTGGAGGGGAGAGGTGGGTGGGATGTCAAGAATTAATGATCAACACAGATGGAACATTATGATAAGAACATAACTTCTTTATCTGATGCTGCCAATCTTCATTCATTCATGACTGTTGTGACATAGTCTCTATCTACTTTAGACCTTGGGAGGTTCTAGAGAAGGATATTCCTGAGCACCACAGAGCCAAAGGATGCTCTTCCCCTAGAGACTGTATCCAATTTGTAATGAGTGACAAAGGTATGGGGGGGTAGCCCAAGTTGCGGCTGCACATATGTCATCCATAGAAGCTCTGGAATGAAAGGCTACTGATCTGATAGAATATGCCCTAATTTTTGTTGAGAAGTCCAGCTTATTTTGTTGATAAATAAAAGTGATGCAATCTTTCAACCATTTTGACAGAGTAACTTTTGAAACTGACTTGCCCAGTCTAGTATCTGAAAAGGATAGGAACAATTGGTCTGATTTTCTAAAAGATTTAGCTCTATCCAAATAAAAACTTAATTGCCTGTGCAAGTCCAACAAATGTAAATGACATTCTCCCTTGTTTGAGAAATTTGGGAAGGAAACTGGTAGATCAATGGACTGATTAATACTGGAATCTGACACTACTTTAGGCAGAAAGGAGGGGTCAGTTCTGAGTGATACTCGCTCTTGTGAAAAATGATACACGGATGTTTTAGACGCACAGCCTAAAATTCTGACATTCTCCTGGCTAATGTGACAGCTACCAAGCATAGATTTTTCCAAGATAAAAATTTGATATCACAGGTGGCTGCTTGCTCGAAAGGCTGATGGACCAAACTCGAAGACCAATGTTAAATTCCAAGGTGCAATGGGCACTTTGAAAGGAGGTTTCAAATGTAAAGTGCCCTTAAGAAAGGTTTTGCAGAGATGGTGGGACATCAAAGAAAGGTCATTGAGACCATTATGGAAATTTGAAATGGCAGCTAAGTGAACTCTAATGGTAGAAGTAGAGGCTCCCAACTGGAATAAGGTGGATAAATATTCCAAGACCTTATCGATAGAGGTTGAAAAGGGATCAATACCCTTTTCATCAGACAAAAATGCAAATCTCTTCCATTTGCTAAGATAAAGTTTTCTGGTGGATGATTTATGAGAAGCCAGAAGCATCTTTTGTACTGGAGAAGATAAGTTATCTCGCCTGGCAATTACTGGAAGTGGAGAAACCAAGTTGTCAGCTTGAGATTTTGTAGGTTGGGATGGACCAGGCCCTGCGGATGACACGACAGGTCTGGGGTTGGCTCCAGAATGCACAGACAGTGAAACTAAGTGAGGCCACAGAAAGGGAAACCAGACTTCACAGGGCCAATAAGGTGCAATGAGAATTACTTTGATTCTCAACTGTTGGGCTTTCTTCAGAAAATGGGGAACTAGAGGGATTGTTGGAAAGGCATAAAGAAGTCCCAGGGGCCAATCGTGGAGAACAGCATCTCTCGGGGACTCCTCCCATGGGGGGAATTAGGGCAAAGTAGCTGCTGCATTTGTGGTTTGTGGGAGAGGCAGATTGCAGTAAGGCTGACCCCATAGATGAAAAATCTTGCCGCAACATTGGAATCGAGACCCCACTCATGAGGCAGAAGAATGCATCTGCTCAGTTTGTCCGCAATCACGTTGGGAGTTCCCCGGAATGTGAGTTGCTATCAGAAAATGGTTGGAGGTGATTGGCCATTGCCAAACTCTTAAGGCTTCCTGACAAAGAGGGTAGGATCTGATTCCCCCATTTGTTGATGTACCAGACTACTGACATGTCCGACTGAATAGCAATTGTCCCTGAAGGGAGAGCAGACTGGAATGCTTGCAGCGCTAATAGCACTGCCCTCAGTTCTAGGATGCTGACATGCAAACTGGCCTTTGAAGGGGACCAAGTGCCTTGGACTGTCTTTCCCTGAAAATGCCCTGGCCCACACCATCAGGGATGCATCCATGGTCACTATGGTCTTGGGCTGAGAAGGAGAAGAGGCACCTCCATAATTTGTCTTCTGGCTTCATCCACCATTATAAATCCTGCTTGCATCGGTTGGTTATTTGGATTGGGTGGTACACTGGATGAGTTAATACTGACCACTGTGATGCCAGGAGACACTGAAGCGGCCTCATATGGTATCTCACAACAGGAACTAAGGTGATTGTTGCTGCCATGGACCCAAGCAGTTGTAAGACCTGGCGAGCCCGAACTTTGTCTTGCGAGAGCATCACGAAGTTGCAACCTCAACTTCTCCAGTCTGTGAAGTGGAAAAGCAGCCATGCAGGATTTTGTGTGTAGTATTGCTCTGATGAATTCTATGTCCTGTGTGGGAGATAGCTTTGACTTTTCATTGTTGATCGAGATACTTAAGAACTCTGCAAGCCTTAGAATGGAGTCCAAGGCAGAAAGCAGCAGACGGCTGGGGGGGTGGGGTGGTGGTGAGGAGCCAGTCATCCAAATATGGAAACACACGGAACCCCTTTAGCTTTAAGTGAGCTGCTACCACTGCCATGCATTTGGTGAACACCCTGGGGGCTGTGGTGAGACCAAAGGGCAGTGCTCGAAATTGGTAATGACTGGCTCCTAGCCAGAAGCAGAGGTATCTTCTGGAGCGTTTGTCCATTTTTATGTGGTAATATGCATCCTGAAGATCTATGGAGCCCATCAAATAGTTTTACTCCAGAAACGGAAGGATAGACTGAACCATGACCATCCAGAATTTTGTTTGTTGAACAAACTTGTTCAGTACAATGAGGTCTAAGATTGGCCTCCGGTCCCCTGTCTTTTTTGGCACTAAAGAATCTTGAGTAAAATCCGGATCCTATTTGGTCTGGTGGGACCGTCTGGATGACTCTTTTTTGAAGTAGCTTTTGGATTTCTAGTGCTACTATATCCCTCTGATTGGGTGGTACATCAGGGATTCGTTTTTGTGGTCTAGGATAAAGATTGAAGGGGATATGGTTTGGTAATTATTCTCTGCGCCCAAGCATTCAGATGTTATTGTGTGCCAGGCTGAATGGTGCAGAGAGAATCTTCCCCTGAATGCTTCCAGAGATAAGCAATCGGGCCGCTGCTCAGGAGCGCTGGAAGGGTTGTCGAGAGAAGGAATCCCTGGAACCCTGGTTACATGGGCCCCCTCTCTGCCTCGGGAGCGGCATCTTCTGGAAGAGTTACCCCTCTTCTCCGGGAAGAATACTTGCCATGTGTGTCCTGAAAAGGCCCTTGGGACTTTCTGAGTCACATCTTTCCACTCTTCTGATTCCAGGAGTAAGGTCATTGAGGGGTGGAAAACACATGCCCACAGCAGAAACAGTCTTCCCGTCTTTTTCACATGTGGCTAATGTGTCTCTGACTTACTCCAAACAGCAATGAAGCATCAATGGGAGCACTGATAAAGGAAGACTTGAAGGGGTCCGGAAAGTCACATAAGCACATCCAGGCATGACACCTAATGTCAACACCTGTACCCATTTCCCCGGACATCCCTTTGGCTGAATGTGCAATAAGCCGCATGGACAAGTTGGAGATCAACTCTAGGGTGGCAAGCTGGGAGGCAACCTTATCACGGACCTCCTCAGACACTGCTCCTGCTAAGGTCTCTGAAAGCTCAGTTATCAGATCCCTTTGGAGTCATGTGAAATGTGTCAAAATTTTCAAGGACCATATGGCAAAGGTCGATGAAGCAAAGACCCGCTTCCCGAATCTGTCCATCGTCTGCGACTCTTGGTTTGGTGGATGGACACTCTCCTCGGCGAGTTCCTTTTTTTATGGCAGCTGTCACCACCATGGCATCTACTGCTAGACCTGATCCTCGGGCACGGAAAGAATTTTGTATGGTCTCCGGGGGATTAGATCTATAGTATCAGGGGCCTTCCATGCACGCTGCACGATGAGTTTGACCAGGTCAGGTGGGGTCACCCAAGAAGTAGAAGAGTGGGCACAAAAAGCTTGCAAGAAAATAGAGCCCTCAGATGATGGGTTTGTGAGCTTCCAATCACCCCTCTGCTTTAAAATTTCCAGGATGTCTCCGAAGCATACCTTTCAACCATACCAAATTCCTCTGTATTTACCGGTTTTGAGGGCAAAATAATGGGGTGCCACCAATTCTGGATTGGTCCCTTCAATTCCTGAATTAATTTTTTTTTTTTTACAAATGTGGATGACATCATCACGCAGTGTGCATGATGACATCAGCTCGTGACTGCCAGCCTGTCGGAGAGATGGACATTTGGACTATGGACAGTCTCCTTTTGGCTTTTCCCGGTTAGGGTTCCCCACAGCAGATCATCTGTCTGCTCAAGATTGGCAGTGGAGTTTTACGGTGTCAAGTTGCCAGCCCGGTGCCCAACCTTCCACAGAAGGCGCACACATGCACACACTCACACCTAGGGCCAATTTAGAGTGTCCAATCCACCTACTGCATGTCTTTGGGATGTGGGAGGAAACCGGAGCACCCGGAGGAAACCCATGCGACCACAGGAAGGACATGCAGACTCCGCACAGAAGGCACCCCAGCCGAGAATTGAACTGGAGAACCTCTTGCTGTGAGGTGACAACGCTAACCGCTGCACCACCGTGGCCACCCCATTTGGACTATGGAGAGTACAGCCTATTAATTTGGAATAGCATTCCTCTACATAAGGGTAATTGTAACAGGAGAGGTGTTGTATGTATTTCAGTTTGCCAAACATGTTCATATTTCTATATTTGAAAAATGGAAAGGAATTTTAAGACCAGAATATATGAACATCTTTATGCCATTAACAAGGGCAATGTAAATAATGCATTGTACAGGCACAGACTAGCATGTGAGGGAGATACAAGATTTAAGTTTAGCATTTTAGAAGTTGTCCCGAGGAATTTTAAAGGTGGTTGGTGGGAGCTTCAGATTGACCTTAGAGTTTTATTGTATTATTAGATTAAATGCCACTGTTGAACCATGGTTAAATGATCATATTTCCCTGGTTCCTGTTATAAGGAAAAGAGCTTTAAACATCTGAATTTTTATTGTAATTTGCACAATATACTTTTTAATAATGTAAAATTCAATATTTTCCAAAGTTTTTTGTGTGTATATTTAAAGTACAAAGGTTTTTAGTGTTTTAGTGTCTATGTCTTTAAAATTGTGGCAGAATAATTGATTGTTTCATTGCATATAAAGGGTGCTGACTTGGAGCAATGTAATTTCTTCTGTTTCTTGTTCTGAGGAAGTCCCCGAGGTGTATACTGGGGAAGAAAGCGCTTAACAATAAAGAGACTGGAGTAACATACTCTTTGTGAGCATTTTGTTTCAAGGGTTGGGCTTATGGTGCAGCTGCTTGCTCATATTGGCACCTTTGAAGTTTTATTAGTAGTTTGTTTGTGCCTTATCAAACGGATTTGTTGTTGTAATTGGTGTCTGAAGTCTGTTTGACTTTCAGCAGTGCTTCACGGCCGGCACAGTATTTTGAGGCTCGCAACAACAGGTATTTTGTGGCTAAAATTGACTTTGTATTGTGTTTACACTTTTGGAACAACCACCTGTTGTTTTATTTCATTTTGTTCCGTAATTGAGTTTTGAACGGAACAAAGGACAAAACCAATGATGTTAATGGTGGAAGGGGATCTGTGTCTGTGTTAACGGATGGTTTATCTTGTTCGCCGGTCAACACTTCAGCTACCAACAGTGATCTAGCTTCCCTGATTGCTGTTTTGTCCCAACAGGTTGCCGATTTTACCAAGAGGGTGGATGTTATGTGCAACAATACTTTGAATACATCCAGCCAAAATGACGTTCGGAGAAAGGATTTTTCACTTATTCACCCTAGGCTTGTTAATCAAAGTGACTTTTCCGATAATCCACAAGAGGGCAGTATAAGATTGCAAATAAACACTCAAACAACCCTAATTCAACAGGCGGCGATGACAGGCATGGAAATCAAGCTGTTACTGAAAATCCACAAGAGGACATAACAGTGGTGAAAACATTTCCAATCCAGCAGATGGCCATTCGGCATCTGTTATCTTTAAAGAATGGATTATGAGGGACATTTTTTTTCCTGTAAGAGAGACACAGCAAGTCTGTGGATTAGAATATAAATTCTTTAATTCCACCATGAGGGTCTTTGAGAACACTATGTTGAAGGTACGTACCATACAATGTGACAATTTGTACTTCAAGAAAGCCTTAAGAAAAGGCATGTCCCTAAAGGGCTTAGACTATATAAATTTCCTAATGGCATGGATGTAAACAATTGTGATACAGATTAACTTTTTTGCTCTATTTGACGGCTTTGGGTTAGAATTGATGGAATTTATTGTAAAAACAAACAACAAGCATATTAAAACAATGCTTGATGATTTAGATAAAATGAATAAATGCTTACAAATGATTTATTGTTTGATGTTAAGGTTCAATATGAAAGAATTTTTGAAAAAGTGGACAATAATATAAAGTTGAGTTTAGAGTGTAAAAGTAAGAAACTTTTAAGGGATGAAAATAACTAAAAAAAAAAGTGTATTTTCTACCAAAATGGTTTATTGGTTCACAAAATGGTTTTGAACAGGCGAGTTACAATGAAGGTCTTGACCAGCACTTACCATCATTAGGTAAAGACATGCAAACTGATGAGAATATGAATGATTATGACCAGGGTGTAGACCAATATGAAGCCAATTGTCCCATATTGAGAAGATCAGAACGTTTGGAAAATAAGAATAGGCAGAGGACTTTTTTAGGAGAGACTCGTGTACAAAGAAACAACAACAGAGGCAACAACGGGGGGGGGGATACAGAAGGTAAATGGTATCGACATACAGTCCAATATTGTGCTGACTAATAATGGCAAATGTGCTTCTTATGAAAGGTTTAAGATCTATAATTATACTGACTCTGTTTTGGATATAAATTATTTTTCTTTATTTAAGAAAGGATTTAAGTTTGTCCCTACCTTCCGACTGAACACGGTGGATGTTATTACTGAGATGAAGTTATTTACTAGGAAACTAAATTTTGAAATTTTGTTCAAGAGACAGGATCTCCCTGGAAAGGAAGGCAAATTTAAATTGAAAAAGAAAAGTTGTTTTAATCCACCATTGCACCCCCTTATTCTAGCTTTTGAAAAATCTTGTGAAGCAGATATTCAGAATGAATTTAAACACTTTAGGCTGAAAAACTTTTAATTTGAGTATTGAAGAACACACTCTACTTAAACAATTTAGAACAAACAGAGAGCTAAGAATTATGAAACCCGATAAGGGTGGGGGGTGGGGGGTTGTTTTGTTTAACAGTATTGATTATATTAATAATCTTGCAACGATTTTTGCTGACAATGAGAAATATCAGGTTGCATCTAGAAATAAAGTCATGTTAGCACACAGAAAAATCCAACTATTCTTAGAAGATTCACTGTTACAAACAGCCATTTCAGAAGATTTATTTAACTTACTGACTTCTGAACACCCACTTATTCCAACAGCCTTTGGCATCCCAAAAGAAGACAAGTGCATAGATGATCCCCTATTTAGGGTCATTATTTCAGCACAAAATAGTTCCACATATACCCTTTGTACATTTATAGATAGAATTCTTAAGGACATGATTGGTTTAGTGGACTATTTGCTAAAGGACTCTTGGGACTTTGTCTAAATTTAATGAGTCTTGGTACAACGATAACATTATTTTTCCACTGTTGATATAGTGGACTTATTCACTTCCATCCCCCACTACATTTTCCGATACTATGTTGAATTTTTTGATGGCTGTTATGGACCACATTCCTGTCCAATAATTATTTTATATTTGAGGGCGAATACTATAGGCAAACACAAGAGGTAGCAATGGTGGCAACATGTGTCTCCATTTACACCAATTTGGTTTTATATGCATGGGAAAATAAAGGTATCTTCACAAGTGCTTTTAAACCTTTATGGTGTACATATAATCACTTTCTGGATAATGTGTTTATTTAAGGAATGATTCAAATGTGGACCTTGATGGGTTTTTGGACCACATCAATCAGATATGTGTATTTTTTTAATTTACAGCCAAACATTCTAGTGAGAAAATAGAGTATTTGGATGTGATTATTTCTAAGGACACATCCAATAAAAAAATTGCCCCTAGAATATTTCGGAAAGACACCTTCTCTAACAGCTACCTTGATTTCCAGAGTAGTGACTCCTTTCATAATGAGAGAAACATCAATTATGGACAGTTGGTAAGGGCTGCGAGAATGTGTTCTACATATGACCCCTTCTTGGAAGAAGTTTCTAACATAACAGAAATGTTTAGGGGAAGGAGATACCCAAAAGGACTTTTTAAGTAGCAAAAGGAATGATGGAAGGATGGGGTTCAAAATATAAGCCCTTATTGGGAAGTGGTGTGACCATTCAAAAAACGGGTAGTCAACATACTCATTTGGTCAATTTTGACACTAGTATGGTCATCCCTTATGGTTCAGGTGAACGTGCATTGAGGGACATTATAAAGAAGAACTGGCATATATTCAAAGGAAACTGATATTTTTCATACACTTGGTGAGGCACCAAGCTTTATATACAAAGCTGGGAGAAATTTTAAATATTTCACAGCGCATACTTTCTTTAACAAGACTATGTTTATCAAAGGAACTACTAAATGTGGTAGTTGCAATCAATGCACCTACATCTTAGATAGCGACGTAGCCCTGATAGCCGGGCATGGTAGGGGCATTCCTCTACACAAGGGTAATTGTAACATGAAAGGTGTTATATATATTTGAGTTTGCCAAACATGTTCATATTACTATATTGGCAAAACAGAAAGAAATTTTAAAACCAGAATATATGAACACCTTTATGCCATTAATAAGGGGAATGTAAACAATGCATTGTAAAGGCACATACTAGCATGTGAGGGAGATACAAGATTTAAGTTTGGCATTTTAAAAGTTGTCCCAAGGAATTTTAGAGGTGGTTGGTGGGAGCTTCAGGTTGATCTTAGAGTTTTATTGGATTATTAGATTAAATGCCACTGTTGAACCAGGGTTAAACAATCATATTTCCCTGGTTCCTGTTCTAAGGAAAAGAGCTTTAAACATCTGAATTTTTATTGTATTTTGTACAATATACTTTTTAATGTAAAATTCAATATTTTCCAAAGTTTTTTGTGTGTATATTTAAAGTACAAAGGTTTTTAGTGTTTTAGTGTCTATGTCTTTAAAATTGTGGGAGAATAATTGATTGATTGTTTCATTGCATATAAATAAAGGGTGTTGACCTGGAGCAATGTAATTTCTTCTGTTTCTTGTTCTGAGGAAGTCACCAAGGTGTATACTGGGGAATAAAGCGCTTAACAACAGAGAGACTAGAGTAACATACTCTTTGTGAGCATTTCTTCAAGGGTTGGGCTTATGGTGCAGCTACTTGCTCATATTGGCACCTTTGAAGTTTTATTAGAAGTTTTTTGGTGCCTTATCAAACGGATTTGTTGTTGTAATTTGGAACAGCACTGCAGGCTGCAGCAAGAGCAAACGCAGTATTTACTTTTACAACTGCAAGTTAATGTAAGCTAAAGTTCCTCCAAATTCCACCCGATGTGAAATTTTAATTTCTCCAGATGCTCAACTCCCCAGTTAAGTAAAAAAGAATACAAAAAAATTCATATCATATCATAATGATATAGTCGTTAACGGCACATGGTACTTTTCCTGGTAACCGGGGTCCAGGGAGTGAAACTGGAAACCATATGGATGGTGTGGTTCATAGGTTCATAGGTAAGTACTAGACTATCGGCCCAAGGGCCTACGTAAGCCTAGCCAACAAGGTTCCCTGGCTTACACCACCCAAGAAAGTTATTTTCCTGTATCACTGTCGAGCAGAGACACAGAAGTGACCCCCAGGGTGTATTTCCTATTTCCCATCCACTCATCAACATTTTTCTTGAAGAGTGCTAATGAAGAACTTTACTTGACATAGATGGGTAGCCTGTTCCAGAGTATGGGAAGTCTCTGGGACAGGAATCTATCCCTCCAGCAAGTCCTGTTGATTGTGGTGACAATGTTTAGGTCCCTAGAGCGTGTAGCTCAGAGGGATTGGGATTTCTTTAGGTGTAGCATGTTCAACAGCTCTGGGTTTGACATAGCTTTATGTGTTAGGCAGAGATCACCTCGGAGTAGGCGATCTGCTACGGAGTAAAGCTGGAGTTTTTTGAGGCGGTCAGTGTAGGGCATTTGTTTGAGGCTAGTAATCCTTTTTGTGAGGTACTTCTGTGGCCTTTTCAGCTGCTGCAGATGTTTTGTGAGGTACATTCCAAAAGGGGCATTGTACTCTATAATGGGTCTAATAAGTGTCGGGTAGAGGGGAACAATGACCTCTTTTTTCCTGGATGAGAACCCTTTTATGATGAGGTGTACCACATAGAAGGGCTTCCCGACTACTGTGGCGATGTGACTATCAAAGGAGAGACTACTGTCCACCTGGGTCCCAAAGTCTCTTATCACGCATTTGGTGTTAAGTAGATTGCTGCCTATGTGGTAGTTCATGTGTTTTACGTATGTGTTGTGTGTATGGTGTGTTTTAATACTCCTGTGAAAGAAGAGAACTTTCAGTGAAACTACTATGCTACGCAGTTTCCAGGCCAGCTTTCAAAAGGTACATGACTGACATGATTGTTCATAAACTGTTACTAACTGTGCAGAAACAAAATGACAAACTGCTCAAGGCTCCAGTCCAGTGACTCAGTAAAAAAAAAAAAAAAACAGGCAAGTACTATCGTTTTATATAGTGTAAATTCACTCAGACCTGAAAAATGAAAGCACATACTTGTTTTTCAGTTTGAATTTTATGTGGTTTGAAGTGCACCTGTATTAAAGGATTTTTTATGGAGAGTCACCCACCGGAGCCTTGGGTAGTTTATCGTTTTGTTTCTGTACACTGTTTTGTCTCAGTTTTGCGGTATTTTTGGGCGATTCACAAAATGCCAAGTTCTCACTATCTAAATGACTTTTTTTTTTTTAATTTTTATTTAATTCACTGTACAAAATGAAGTTTGGTTGTCGTGTTTTTATTTTCAGTTCATTTAGTTTAATGTATTCCCATGTCCTTTTACAATACTTTGTAATGTTTGTAGTTTTATGGGATTGGGAGCCGTAATGTTGTCAATGCTTTGTAACACTGTAATCTTTTAGGAGTGTTTGTAGTGGCTGTGTACGTTAACCTCCTAAACTGCAGGTGGCAACAACACAAAGTAGCACTTTACAATATCAGGTGTAGGGGTTGTGGCCATTTTCAGTCAGGGCACTCAATAGAAATTACCATATTTATGAAACCGATTTTCTAGGCACATTGCTCTTATGGCTCCATTAGTGTACTGTAATATCAGCTCGTAGACACACCGCCTGCCACTTCTTGTTTGCTCTGCTTTACTTCCTGCTTTAGATAGGCAGGGAAAGTGCAGGTAACAGAAAGCAGTCTGCAGGACCTAGAAGGAAAGGATAGTTGTGTAAAATCTTACCATAACCATAAATGTCCTCCTCTTCCATGTTGCAGTATTCATACTGTGGGATTTCCAGCCCTCAGGCGACCTGATATCTGCTCCTATACAAAAGCTTAAGCTTGGCTGCCGTAGGTGCATGGGACGTCACATGTAGGGCCATAAACCTTGGAGTATAAATGTGACGAAGGCACGCACAGACCTCAAAACTTGAAGCCCAGAGAAGAGAGACTATAAAGCCAAGGAGAAGCAAAAGTAAATGTCCTTGCAGGGCTGCAATGAGTGGCCTGCAGTGAGGGTATACTCTAGAGAAGATAGAGGACATCAGGGGGATGGAGGGTGGGAAGGAATACTGCAACATGGAAGAGAAGGACATCTATGGTTATGGTGAGATTTTACACAACTATTCTATGTCCTTCTACTCCCATGTTGCAGTATTCATACTGTGGGAGAGTACCACATCTAGGAGGAATGTTGGGAGGTGGCAGAGATGGAGGATACTAGGAATCTTTGCAGGATTGCTCTGGCAAATCCTGCCCTGGCCCTAGAGAGCTGGTCCAGCTTGTAGAGCTTGGTGAAAGTACGGACTGTGGACCAGGTTGGCTGCCTCCATGATGGAAGCTGTGTCTAGTCCTTTCATGAAGGCCTTAGAGGTAGCCATGCCTCTCCAAGTATGTGCTCGTACTCCGAGAGGCAATTGCTTGTGATGATGAGCGCAGCAAAAAAGGATGGATTTTCTGATCCAGGAGGAGGTAGTTTGTTTAGAGACTGACTTACCCAAGGCCCTGGGATGGAAGGAAATGAACAGTTGGTAAGATTTTCTGAAATACTTGGTTTTGTCCAAGTAGAATCTCAGTTGCCTATGTACATCTAGGGAATGGAGGATCCTCTCAGCGGAGTTAGTAGGAGAGAGGAAGAAGGTGGGTAGGTGAATAGACTGGTTTAAGGAAAACTCTTAACTACTTTGGCCATAAAGGAGGGGTTAGTGCGCAGGGAAACCCTGTCATTCTGGAAGGTGGTGTAAAGAGGGCAAGCAATCAGGGCCTGCAATTCAGACACTCTTCTAGCAGAGGCAATGGCCACTAAAAGGATGGTTTTCCATGTGCACATATGAAGATATACCGTGCTGGCTGGATCAAAAGGGGGAGGGTAAGCTTTTCTAGCATGAAGTTGGGATCTCAGGGAGGAGGAATGGGCTTTCTTGATGGTCTGATGTGCAAGACCCCTCTCAGGAAAAGTTTTACATCCAGACTAGGGAGAAGAGGTGGCTGTAAAGGCAAGCATGCAGAAATGACTGAGAGATGGACTTTGACAGAAGAGTAAGCTAGTCCTTTCCCTAATGAGTCTACGGGTATAGTTCAGGATCAGGGGAGGATCTGCTAGAAATGGGTCCTTGTTTCTTAGAGAACACCATTTCGAGAATCTCTGCCATTTAGACAAGTAGTTTTTACTAGTTGTTGGTTTCCTGGCCTCCCTCAGGACAGAGAGCACGTCTTCTGAGTAGTGTTGTCTAAAAGGGATCAAAAGTTGATCAACCACAGAGTTAGTTGCAGTAAAGACAGTTGTGGGTGCATGAGGGATCCTTGTTGTTGAGTTAGTAGGTCCACCTGATGGGGTAACTTGTGGTGATTACCCTTGGCTAGTGAGAACAGAAGGGAGAACCAGTGTTACCTGAGCCAATAAGGAGTCACCAGCAAGATTTTTGGTTGTTCCTTCCTGATTTTCAGAAGGACTCTCTGAATTAGAGGGAAGGGGGGAAGGTGTATAGGTACATTCCCTGCCATGAAAAACTGAAGGCATCCACTCTCCAAGCTAGTGGTGAGTGAGTCCTGCTTCAAAATTTGTTCAGTCATCTGTTGTGGGGGGAAGCAAACCGATCCACTTGAGGTGTGCCCCACTGGCAGACTATGTGTAGAAAGGTATCCTGTGCAACATCCATTCGTGTTGCAGAGATGTGGTTCTGCTAAGCAAGTCCGCTTGCTGGTTTTCCTGAGAGGGGATGTATGAAGCTTTCAGTAGGAGATTGCGTTTTGCTGCTATTTCCCAGACTGGCAGGGTTATCTGACATAACCGGTATGCCTTTGTCACTCCTTGTTTGTTTAGGTACCACATGACAGTAGTGTTGTCTGTCACTATGTGGAGTATATCCCTAGCTGCAGTATGGGAAGGAAGACTTTTAGAGCTAGGAGGACAGCAGTCATCTCCCTGACATTGATGTGCTGTATTTGCAGGCAGGGGACCAGCACTGTTGTACCCTGTAGCCCTGCAGGGTTGCTCCCTATCATAGGTCTGATGCATCTGTGTGCATAGACTGGGAAGTGGGAGGAAGTTGAAGAGGAATTCCCTGGTTGTTGGAAACCTGCTGAATCCACCACTTCAGCACTAATTTCAGACAGGGAAGAAGGGGGATGAGTTTGTCTAGGGGCTGTTGGCTCTGCGACCAAACAGTCTTTAAGTACCATTGGAACTTCCTCATGTGCATCCTTGCTAGTGGGAGCATGGGAATTGTGGCAGCCATGAGACCTGTAGTTTGTAGAAACTATCTTGCAGTTAGATGTGATTCTGTCAACAGACTTAGAAAATGGGAGGAGAGGGGTTGTACCTTGTCTGGTGGTAAGAAGGATCTCATTAGATCTGTTCTGATTCAGCACCCTAAGAAAACCTTGTCCTGTTGTGGGAGGAGAGAGGATTTTTGGAGGTTGAGAGTGCAACCGAGGTTGTTTAGAAGGGACATGGTGAATTGGAGATTTGCCCGAAGGGTGGACTGTGATTCTGCCAAAATGAGAATGTCATCCAAGTAAGGGTAGATTTGTATTCCCTTGGTTCTGCAGTGGGTGATGGCTGGGGCCAAGCACTTGGTAAAAAACTCTGGGTGCTGCAGTCAAGCAAAAAGGCACTGCAGTAAATTGAAAATGAGTAGAGGGCCCAGAGAAGCGCAGGAACTTCCGGTGGGAGGGTTTGACTGGCATGTGCCAGTATGCATTCTTTAGGTCTAGGGTAACCAAGAAAGCTTGAGGTGGAATGAGGGGTAAGAGAGTTTGAAGGGAGAGCATCCAGAAGGAGGAACCTCTAGGAACAGGTTTAGGTAAGAGGTCCAGGATAGATCTCCAGGGGCCATCCTTTTTTTGGGACTAAGAGGCGGCGGGAGTAGAAGCCTCATCCCTCCTGACATGAGGGAACTGGTTCTATGGTTCCTTGGGACACTAGTTCCTGCAGGATGGGAGGAAGTAGAGGGAGTTGATTTTTGGGAGGGAAAGGAATCTTATTGGTGTAGGTTTTTCTTTCCAGGAAAGAAAGTATCCTTTTTGGATGATGGAAAGAACCCACCAATCTGTAGTGATGGTCTTCCAAAAAGAGAGTCATTGGGTAAGGCGGGCAGACAGGGGCACTTGGGCAAGGCAGTCATGCAGAGGAGGGTCCCCCTTTATCTGGAAAGGGCTGTTTGTTGGGGGGTTGTGGTTGAGGGGTTCTGAGATAAGGGTGTCCCAATACACCCTATGTGGTCTGGCAGTAGAGGGATGACATGTGGAGGTGGCCCTTCTAACAAAGGATGTTTGGCTGGGTAGTTCCTGTAATATCTGGGCAGTGCGGACACCAGCAAGTGCTTAATGTCCTGCAGTTCCTTGCTTTTTTCTTGCAAGTTTTTAAAAAGTTCTGCAGTATTTTTGCCAAACAAAAGGTTGTTATCCAGAGGAGCATCCATGATCTTGTCCTTAAAATCATCTGGCAGAGATTGTAGTCTGAGCCAGAAGTATCTGCGCATGGTGGATGCAGTGGCAGCAGATCTGGCAACTGCTTCTGCAGCATCACAGCTGCAGTGGACAGAGTGTCTGGCTACTTGGGTGGCCAGGGGCAATTTGGTGGAAATGTCAGATTTGTCTTGACAGTCCGGGGTGGTAGCCAACAAGGTGGAGGCCCGAGAGACTAGGTCTAGGGTATACTTTACCATGTGAGTTTGGTATTTTATAGACCTGAAAGCCAGGGTAGAGGAGGTGTATACCTTTTTCCCCATCTTGTCCATGGTTTTGCTGTCTTTATCGGATGGCAGTAGGGAAGCAGAAGGCAACTGCCTAGATTGTCTGTCTGGGGATACTGCAGTTACTGCTGGGTTGGCCAAAGGTGGTTTTACTAGGAACTTGTAGTCATCAGGGACTTTGTAAAACCTATCCGGCCTCTTAGGGGCAGGAGGTTGAGAGTCAGGGTTCTTGGAAACAGAAGTGAAGGCATCCAAGAAAGCTGGGAGTACTGGGATGGCTGAAGGTGAAGGGGAGTCGAGCTGTAGAAGCACAAAGTATCTTTTCTGTGTTTCACAGACTAAAGAAGTATCCCACTTGAAAAACTCTTTCAATTTTGAGATAGTCTCCCCAAATGATAAGTACTCAGGTGAGGAGTCCCGCTTCAATAAATTCCTCTTCAGGTGAGTAATAGTCTATGGGAGAGGCAATCTGTGAAACATAGGAGAAAGATTCCTCAAAGGAGGAATAAGACTGGTCTGAGTCTTCCTGGGTAACTGTTTGCTGAGTAGATGCTAAAAGGCAGGGAGGAGGCAGAAGCCGGCCTAGGACTCAGTACAGGGATGCTAGTGGGAGTAGGGCCTGTAGGCCTAAGAGCCATAAAGGCCTGCACCAAGGAGGAAGTGAAGGACTCCCAGTATTTAGTTTTCTGCTTCCTTTTAGAAGGAGTGTGTGTCTGGGTGGGCAAGGTCTCGGTTGGCCGGTCCAGTGATGGTTCTCCCTAGACGCCATTATGACCAACGTCTGAGTCAACTCTGCTGACGTGCTTTTCATGGGTACTGACACGGCCTCTTCCAAAGGAGCTGTGAGAACCGGAGTAATCTGGTGTCCCTCGGCCCTTAGAACGGTAGTTGGGACATCCGAAGGTGAAGCAACATCTGGAGAAGGCCTGCAAACCTTGGCCTTCTTCCGCTGGTTGGTCAGCTTGGGTGGCTAACTCGGGATCCAGCCTAAGCGCGAGGCATTTAAGCCTTTGGTTTTCTAAAAATAGATTTAACATGGACAGACGGCTGTGTAAGGTCATGGATACGAAGGTTTGACAAACAGAGCAGGCCTTGTGGTCGTGCTCCTTACCTAAGCAAAACACGCAGAGGTCGTGGGAGTATTTGTGCGGAATCTGGTGCCCGCAAAGTACAGTTGTGTACCTACCATAAATGTAGATGTCCGAGTGTATTCACTGTTGCAGTCATTACACTTGGGTTATCCTGCTGGCAGGCTACCCGCAGTCGGCCAGAATTCCAAAGTCTAGGTCCGGCGTTGGTTGCTGTCGCCTCTTCCCGGACGTCAGTGCGCAAGGGGTATAAAACATGCAGCCGATGCCATTTTCTTCAGTTTTTCTTGCCCCAGATGTCAGGTGCCCCCAAATAGGTAGGCTAAAAATTATGCCAAGAAGCATGCATGTACTAAAATAAACATTATCTTCATCTACAAGCAAATACACCACATAGGTTGTATAGAATAGAGAAGTACAGAAAATTCCCAGCAAAGAAAAGGGGGATGGTGGGTGGGTAACCTGGATTGCAACAGTGAATACAATCGAACATCGACATTTACGGTAGGTACACAACTGTACTATGTTCATCGTGTTTCACTGTTGCAGTCATTACACTTGGGTTGAATCCCAAAGCTGAGTTTGGTTGGCTGAGCCTAAATAGGATTAGGAGAGGCTACAAGGCCCTGCAGAACTGCAGTGGCAAAGCCTGCTCTGGATTTAGAGTAGAGAGGTAAGTGGTAGTGCTTGGTGAAAGTGTGCACTGAACTCCAGGTTGCAGCCTCTAAAATGTCTTTGGTTGGTACTCCTCTGAGGAAGGCTGCTGCTCTGGTTGAATGTGGCCTAATGCCCTTAAGCACTGATTTGCCATGTTGCGAATAGCAGAAACGAATGCAGTGTCCTATCCATTTTGAAATAGTCTGCTTTGAGATAGGCTTTCCTTGTGATCCTGCAGCATAAGCTACAAACAGTTGCTCAGTTTTTCTGAAAGCTTTTGTTTCGTCCAAATAGAAGCGTAGCTGTCTGTGTATGTCCAAAGTGTGCAGAAGTCTCTCCCCTTTATTCTGGGGATTTAGATAAAATGTTGGCAAATAAATGGTTTGGTTAAGAGCCACACTGGATACTACCTTTGGCATAAATGTTGGGTTTGTCCTTAGAGAAACCCTGTCCTGATGAAAAATAATGAAAGGTTCCACTGCCATTAATGCCTGTAACTCTTGAGACTCTTCTTGCTGAAGTTATTGCTAGGAGCAGAGCAGTTTTCCATGATAAGAATTTTATATCAGCTGTATTGGCTGGCTCAAAAGGAGGCAGTGTGAGCTTTTCTAAAACAAAATTGAGGTCCCATGTAGGTATCGGTGCTCTCCTTGGGGGTCTTATGCTTTTTACCGCTTTGATGTACTGTCTTAGTAGTGGATGAGAGAAAATAGGAGGTTCCGTATTGTAATGAGCTGAAATGGCAGAGGCATGGATCTTAATTGATGAGAAGGATAGACCTTTGTCCAGCATCTCAGTTAGGTATTGTAAAATCTGAGGTATATTTGGAACAAGTGGTTAGAGTCCTTGTGCCTGGTTCCAAGCACAGAATCTCTTCCATTTTTATGCATAAGATTTCCTAGTGCTGGGCCTCCTGGCTTCTAAAATGACATCCATAACAGCTTTAGAGAGAGGTGTGGTCTAAGTGGCTATACTATCTGCCATGCAGCCAGATTTAAGGTTCTGAGTTGACTGTGCAGAATCTGATTGTTTTGTTGAGTCAGAAGATAAGGAATTTGAGGTAAAGCACAGGCTGGGCCTTGAGACAACCTCTTTAGGATTGGGTACCAGTGCTGGCGTGGCCAGTCTGGGGCAATCAGAATAATTTTTGGCTGCTCTTGTCTGACTTTTAGGAGCACCTTGGTAAGAAGTGGCAGTGGAGGAAAGGCATAAACGGTCAGTGTTTTCCAGCTGAATGATAGAGCATCCACTTCCCATGCTTGTGAGTGATAAGTTCTTGTGCAGAATCTCTGTAGTTGGCAGTTGTGAGGGGAGGCAAAAAGATCTATGTCTGGGCGTCCCCATTTCCTCGTTATCATGCTGAAGACCTGTGGATTTAGTTTCCATTCGTGAGGATCCATGAGATTTCTGCTTAGTGCGTCTGCCAGAGAATTTTTCTTTCCTGGCAGGAATTGTGCCTGCAGATGTACTTGATAGGTCAGTGCTGTGTTCCACAAAGTCATGGCTTGCCTGCAGAGGGGGTAGGAATGTGTGCCCCCTTGCTTGTTTATGTACCACATAACTGTGGTATTGTCCGTCTTTAGTAATAGTTGTCCTGGATGTAGTAGATCCTTGAAGGCTGTCAGGGCATGCTGTACAGCTAGCATCTCTCTGATTGATGTGAAGATGCATTTGTTCCTTGGGCTACATGCCCTGAATACATTTTCCTGCCATGTGTGCCCCCCAGGCATAATCCGATGCATCTGTTGTTATTGTCTGCCTGGCTGTGGGTAAGGTGAAAGGCTGTCCCTTGTTGTGGTGACAGGCCAGTGCCCACCATCAAAACTCCTGTTGTTGCAGGCAGGGAATAAGAGTTATTATTGTTTCCAGGCTGTGGCAATGTTGAGTCCAAACACTTTTTAGATACCATTGTAGTTTCCTCATATGCAGTCTTGCATATGGAATTAGTAGAATGCAGGATGCCATGAAGCCCAGAGCCTGCAGAATTTTTCTTGCAGGTAGCTGGGTCTTTGTTGCCATCATTTGAAAGTAATGAGTCAGTTGCCTTTGTTTGTCTGGCGTGAGATAAGCCATCTGGGGCAGTTGTATTTAAGCTTGCACCCAGGAATACTATCTCTTGAGAGGGCACTAGTTTTGATTTATTTTCGTTTACCATGTACCCTAGGCAAACTAGTAATCTTTTTACAAATGCCAGATGCTTTAGTAGAATGTCCTTGCTCTCTGCTTGAATAAGGCAGTCGTCCAAGTAGGGATATATTTGAATTCCTTTTTGTCTGCAAAATGCAATTACTGGTGCCAGGCATTTTGTGAAGACGCCGGGTGCAGTAGATAAGCCAAAGGGCAGTGCAGAGAATTGGTAATGCATCGAGCCAGCTATGAATCTGAGGTATCTTCTGCAAGATTGTCTGATTGGGACATGCAGGTATGCCTCCTTGAGGTCCAAAGTAACTAGCCAAGCTTTCTTGCCCAGCATGGGTAGAAGTTGCTGTAGTGTTAACATTTTGAATTTCGGAACATCCAGGAAAGTATTTAGGAATAACAGGTCCAGTATTGGTCTCCAGGCTTTGTCCTTTCTGGGTACCAGGAAAAGTCTTGAGTAAAATCCTTGTCCCTGTTCTTACTGTGGTACTCTTTGAATAGCTCTCATGTCCATGAGAGCAGAAATTTGTTTTTGTGCCTCTGCCCATTGCTTTTTTGTGGCAGGTCTGGCATACCTTTTGATTTTGGAAGGGTGTGAAAGTGGAACCTGTAACACTGAGAAACAATATTCAGTACCCATTTGTCCTGGGTGATCATGTGCCAATTTTGTGAAAAAAGTGCTAGCTTTCCCCCTAAGGGTGCTGGCAAAAGGTAAGTGCTTGGCATTTGTAGAGGGAAGTCATTGGGACTGTTTCCTAAAAGGTTGTGATTTGTCTTCTCCTCCTTTGGGGGCTGAAGCACCCCATTGTTTAGGTCTGTATGAGCCTTGGGGCTGAGATCTGCCTCTTTGTGGCCCGTCTGACACTGGAAAGGACCAATTTTTAGAAGGCCAGTTTCTGCTAAATCTAGGTGGCCGAACCTGTAAGAAATCCTTTACTGTCTGCATTGATTTTGCTTTATCCTCCATTTTCTTTAACACCTCTTCTGCCTTAACACCAAACAAAGTATCATGCTATAGTGGAGCATCCAATAATTTTACTTTAACATGATCAAGTAAACTTTGTTCTTTTAACCAAGCATGCCTTCGAATGACCGAGCCTGTAACTGCGGCTCTGCAAGAAGCCTCTAATGAATCAAAACCACACTGCAGAGTATGCTTTCCCACTTGTTCAGCTGCATGCAATAAATCCTGCATTTCCTTATTGTCAGGACATTCTGAGTTTGTAAGCATTTTCTGTTTTAACAAAGACATTAGGTATTGTTGATATTTAAGCATGTGAAACTGGCAGTTTAAAGCCCTTACAGCTAAAGTAGCAGAAGTGTAAACTTTTTTCCCCCATCTATCCAGAGCTCTGGAATCCCTATCAGAGGGGACAGGGTTTTTTTGCAGTGGAAGCCTTAACCCCTTTGGGACCCTGAGAAATTGTTTCTGGGTCAGCAGCAGGGTTTTTATAAAGACATTTATGAGAGTCTGGGACCCTGTAGTACCTATCTGGCTTTACTGGTGCAGGGGGTAAAGAATCAGGACACAGACTGGATTCAGAGAAACATCATCAACAATATCAAGCACAGGAGGGATTAGCCAGGGGCCTGTGCTGAGGCAATAAAAGAAAGTCTCTGAGCCTTTTCCTGGATTCTGAATAATCCTGGCTCTCCCAATGGAAATGCTCCCTCATGGTGTGCAAGGTTTCCCCAAAAGAGTAATCCTCAGGCGGAGAGGCTGAAGGTATAGATTCTTCTGCATCACAGTCCTCATAGGGAGGGAGAGAATATCCCTGATCTGAAGAGGAATCAGAGGAAATAGAAACCTGGTCAGAGGAGTCAGTCAGTGTCTTGCCTGGGCCTTTTATCAGGAGGGGGATGAGAACGCCTGATCAAAGTAATTAGGTCCTCGGCCATTTTAAGCATCTGTTTCTTTGGCATGGATGACTGTCCAGGAGAATGCTGTACTTGTTTCCTTGTCTTTAATGGTGTTTTTGACTTTGCCTTGGCTGCTGTAGTGGACTTAAGAGTAAGCTGTGAAGGTCTGAAAACACCCTCAGAAGCCGATGCCTGCTCAGCGGCTCCAGACCCATCTGAGGGAATAGTTTCCGCAGGCCCAATACCTTGAGTTTCCAGAGGCCTAGGTGTCTCCACGTGGGAGTCTGATGCGGCCTGTGGCTCTGAGGTAGCAGGTGTCAGGGGCTGTGAAAGCGCCTCACTGAGAACCGGCGAATGGCCTAGAAGAGGCTTCGTCGTCTGTTTTGGACCTCGGATGCCTGTCCTTTTCTTTGTCTTTGCATTTTTTATGAATTCCGGTCGTCAGTTGTTCCGATGGCATTATGTAGTTAAATCTTCAGCCAAAGTAATGTAAAGCAAAATCAAACTGACGCTTAATAGTACGTTGGTTCAATCTAGCACAAAACCGACAACTAGCAAAGTTGTGGTCAGGGCCTAGGCAAGGAATACAGTAAGAGTGAAAATCCTTATGAGGTATTTGCTTCCCACAAGAAATACAATTGTTAACTTTTACTGACATCGGTCTGGAGCAAGAAAAAGTTTCCCCAATGCGGTACTTAGCTTTATTGAAGACTTCGGTTCTGAAACTCAATTTTGAAAATCTCAGGAGTCGGCCGACCGGCACTTGCAAACTGCTTTTGCTTCGGGCACTGCACGGCAAGAAAGACAGAAGAAAATGGCGTCGGCTGCATCTTTTATACCCCTGGCGCACTGACGTCAGGGAAGAGGCGACAGCAGCCGACGCCGGACCTAGACTTTGGAATTCTGGCCGACTGCGGGTAGCCTGCCAGCACGATAACCCAAGTGTAATGACTGCAACAGTGAAACACGATGAACATCTATATTTACTCTTTTTCTCTGACATCAGCTAGAGAAAAACGACAGCAACCAAGCTAAAGCTTAAAGTATGAAAAAGGCAAACCCCAACGGGGTACTTATTTTTTAGAAGTAAGCAGTTGAAGTAATCATCATCTGCGGCTGAAAAGTTCTGAGTTCTGTGCGTGCCGATGTCACATTTATATTCCAAGGTTTATGGCCCTACGTGTGACGTCCCACGCACCTACGGCAGCCAGGCTTAAGCTTCTGTATAGGAGCCGACGTCAGTTCACCTGAGGGCTGGAAATCCCACAGTATGAATACTGCAACATGAGAAACGAAGGATATCAAATAACTCCTATCAGGAATTTTAGACATGTAGCAAAACTTTAGATGCATCTACATATCTGCAGGACATACAGAAAAGTACTGCTGAGGTAATATACAGTTTTGTCAGCCTATATTTGCCAGTAAATTAAAGTGTATTTTAGTTCTCCTTGTTGCTCATATTTGATCTTAACTGCATATACTATTCAGGGGTTTTGCTGTGTTGCATTAGTTAACTGTGTGTTTTCCAATCGTAGATTAGTCTTATGATAAGTGAGGAATCATTTGGCGACTTTATACATTTGTAGAAACGGCTGGGGCGGTCATCACAGACATGCAGGAAAAGGGAGCTTGCAACAGGCAGATGAAGAATTGCTTTCTAGATACAAGAGTTTGACTTTTCTGGAACAGGCTGCTCCTGCTGGTTATTTGTTAATTTTAAAATGTGGTTTGTTTTCAAACGTGCATGGATTTTAAAGCAATAAATCTTAGAGGGAAATAAAGGACAGATGAGGTCCTGTACTAGTGGCACTGTTGATGCTAGTTTCATGGGGATCAGTATATAAAGTGCATTTTGTGTGTGTGTTTGTGTTAAATGCCTGCACAGGAAGCATGCTTTACACTCGTCTACAGCATAAGTAATGAAATGGAATCGATGTCTAAACGACATCTTAAACTGTATAGCAATTGTTCCTGATTTACTGCACTGAGGACACATCATAAATAAAAGAACTGCTATTTACATTTAGTTATACAAAATATGCAGCAGACAGAGTGCACTATATAATACCCTCGTTTTAGCCAGTGAAATATTGTAATCAAAAATAAATTATATGGGTTCCATGGTAGCTAGTCTCCATTAGAAAGATCAAAGAAAAGTACAGTTTTGTACCTACCATAAATGTAGATGTTCGAGTGTTCACACTGCTGCAGTCATTACACTTGGGTTATCCTGCCGTCAGGCGGTCCCGAGGTCGGCCAGAGTTCCAAAGTCTTGGTCTGGCGTCGGTTGCTGTCGCTTCTTCCCTGACATCAGTGCGCCAGGGGTATATAAGATGCAGCCAACGCCATTTTCTTCAGTTTTTCTTGCCCCAGATGTCAGGTGCCCCCAAGTAGGTAGGCAATACATATCGCTAATAAAACATATATATAAAATAAAAACAATACTTTCAGTTACAAGCAAATACACCACAAAAGTTGTATAGGATAGAAAGGTATAGATAGGTCCAGCTAGGACAGAGGGGATGGAGGGAGGGTAACCTGGACTGCAGCAGTGTGAACACTCGAACATCTACATTTATGGTAGGTACAAAACTGTACTATGTTCATCATGTTACACTGCTGCAGTCATTACACTTGGGGAGAATCCCAAAGCTGAGGTTGGGTGGCTGGTCTATAAAGAGGTAGGATTGGCTATGAGGCCCTGCAGAACTGCAGTGGCAAATCCTGCTCTGGATTTAGAGTAAAGAGGCAAGTGGTTATGCTTGGTAAAGGTGTGCACTGAACTCCAAGTTGCAGCCTCCAAAATTTCCTTGGTTGGTACTCCTCTGAGAAAGGTTGTTGAAGTGGCTGTTGCTCTGGTAGAATGTGGCCTAATGTTATTAGGGACAGATTTCCCATACTGTGTGTAGCAGTAACGAATACAGTGTCCTATCCATTTGGAGATAGCTTGCTTTGAAATAGCCTTGCCCTGTGATCCTGCAGCATATGCTACAAACTGCTGCTCAGTTTTCCTGAAAGCTTTTGTTTTGTCCAAGTAGAAGCGTATTTGCCTGTGTATGTCCAAAGAGTGCAGAAGTTTCTCCCCTTTATTCTGGGGGTTTGGATAAAAAAGTTGGCAAATGGATGGTTTTGGTTAAGAGCCACACTAGATACCACCTTTGGCATAAAGTTAGGGTTTGTCCTTAAAGAAACCCTGTCCTGATGAAAAATTATAAAAGGTTCCACTGCCATTAATGCCTGTAGCTCTGAGACTCTTCGTGCTGAAGTTACTGTCAGGAGCAGAGCTGTTTTCCATGATAAAAATTTTAGATCGGCTGTACTGGCTGGCTCAAAAGGTGGCAGGATTAGTTTTTCCAAAACAAAAGTGAGGTCCCAAGTTGGTGTTGGTGCTCTCCGGGGCGGTCTTATGTTTTTAGTCCCTCTGAGGTATTGCTTTAGCAAGGGATGAGAGAATAAAGGAGGATCCGTGTTGCAATGTGCTGAAATGGCAGAGGCGTGGATCTTAACTGATGAGAAGGATAGGCCTTTGTCCAGCATCTCAGTTAAGTATTGTAAAATCTGAGGAATGTTTGGGACAAGAGGGCCAAGGCTTTGAGCCTGGTTCCAGGCGCAGAATCTCTTCCATTTTTCTGAGTAAGAATTCCTGGTGCTAGGCCTCCTGGCCTCCAAAATGACACCCATAACAGCTTTAGAGAGAGATGTTGCCTGTTTGACTACTGAATCTGCCATGCAGCCAGGTTTAGGGTTTTGGGCTGACTGTGCAGGATCTGATTGTTTTGTTGAGTCAGAAGGTGTGAAAATTG
This sequence comes from Protopterus annectens, assembly GCF_019279795.1. NCBI lineage: Eukaryota > Metazoa > Chordata > Ceratodontiformes > Protopteridae > Protopterus > Protopterus annectens. Next base: position 883,180,091 of record NC_056733.1, on the reverse strand, counting down.
AGTCAAAATCCATGGTGGGCCTTGAGCTAAGTTCTTTAAGACTGGGTACCAGTGCTGGCGTGGCCAGTCTGGAGCAATCAGGATCATCTGTGGTGTTTCTTGTCTGGCTTTTAGGAGTACCTTTGAAAGGAGAGGCAGAGGTGGGAAGGCATAAACTTTTAGGCTTTTACAGCTGAACAAGAGAGCAAACACTTTCCATGCTTGTATGTGATAAGTCCTTGTGCAGAATTTTTGTAGTTGGCAATTCAGTGGGGAGGCAAAAAGATCTATGTCTGGGCATTCCCATTTTTGCGTTACCATGCTGAAGATTTGTGGATTCAGTTTCCATTTGTGAGGGTCCATGATATTTCTGCTTAGATAATCTGCCAGAGTATTTTTCTTTCCTGGCAGGAATTGTGCTTGCAGATGAACTTGATAAGTTAGAGCTGTGTTCCACAAGGTCATGGCTTGCCTGCAGAGGGGGTAAGAATGAGTGCCACCTTGCTTATGTACCACATTACTGTGGTGTTGTCTGTCTTTAATAATAAATGTCCTGGATGCAGAAGGTCCTTGAAAGCTGTTAGGGCATTTTGAACAGCCAACATCTCTTTTTGATTGATGTGAAGATGCATTTGGTCTGTGGTCCACTTGCCCTGAATACATTTTCCTGCCATGTGTGCTCCCCAGGCATAGTCCGAAGCATCTGTTGTTAGAGTCTGCCTGGCTGTGGGTAGAGTGAAAGGCTGACCCTTGTTGAGGTGACATGCCTGTGCCCACCATCGAAACTCCTGTTGTAGGCAGGGAATTATTGGTATTACTGCGGTAATAATCAGCTACCACTCATTAGCGGACCGGAGTTCCGTTGTGGTGACCCCTATCCGGGAAAAGCCGAAAGACACAAACAAACTGCTTCTAAGCTGTGAGAGTGCTGAGTCCAAACACTTTTTGGGTACCATTGTAATTTCCTTATATACAGTCTGGCATATGGAATTAGTAGTATGCAGGATGCCATGAATCCCAGGGCCTGCAGAATTTTTCTTGCAGGGAGATGGGACTTTTTTGCCAGTAGTTGAAAATATTGAGTCAGTTGTCCTTGTTTGTCTGGCGTGAGATAAGCCATCTGGGCCATTGTATTTAAGCTGGCACCTAGGAATATTATCTGTTGCGAGGGCACTAGTTTTGACTTTTTTTCATTTACTGTGTACCCTAGAGAGATTAGCAACCTTTTTACAAACGCCAGATGCTTTAGAAGAATGTCCTTTGTCTCTGCTTGAATGAGGCAGTCGTCCAGGTATGGATATATTTGAATTCCTTTTTGTCTGCAAAATGCAATTACTGGTTCCAGGCACTTTGTAAAGACCCTGGGCGCAGTAGATAAGCCAAAGGGCAGTGCAGAGAATTGGTAGTGCATTGTACCAGCTTTGAATCTGAGGTATCTTCTGCAATTTTGTCTGATAGGGACATGCAGGTAAGCCTCTGAGGTCCACAGTAACAAGCCAAGCCTTCTTGCCCAGCATGGGAAGAAGCTGCTGTAGTGCCAAAATTTTGAATTTCCGAACATCCATGTAAGTATTTAGAGTTGAAAGGTCTAGTATGGGTCTCCAGACCTTGTCCTTTCTGGGGACCAGGAAGGGTCCTGAGTAAAATCCTTGTCCTTGTTCCTCCTGTGGTACTTTTTGAATAGCTCTCATGTCCATGAGGGCTGATATTTGTTGTTGAGCCTCTGCCCATTGATTTTGTGGCAGGTGTGCATTCTTTTTAGCCTTGGTAAAATGTGAATGTGGAATCTGTAACCTTGAGACACAATATTCAAAACCCATTTGTCTTGGGTGATTGTTTGCCAATTTTGAGAAAAAAGTGCTAGTTTTCCCCCTAAGGGTGCTGCCAAAAGGGAAGTGCTTGGCGTACGAAGGGGGAAGTCATTGGGACTGTTTCCTGTATGGTTGAGATTTGTCCTCACATCCTTTTGGGGTTGAGGTACCCCACTGTCGTCTGTTAGAGCCTTGGGGTTGAGATCTGCCTCTTGGGCGTCTGTATCTGCATCTCTGTGGCCTGTCTGACACTGGAAAGGACCAATTCTTTGTAGGCCAATTTCTGCTAAATCGAGGTGGCTGTACCTGTAAGAAATTTTTGACTGTTTGCATAGATTTAGCTTTATCCTCCATTTTCGTTAACACCTCTTCTGCCTTAACACCAAACAATGTATCATGCTGTAAAGGGGCATCCAATAATTTTGCCTTAACGTGATCAGGTAAACTCTGTTCTTTTAACCAAGCATGTCTTTGAATCACAGAACCTGTAACTGCAGCTCTACAAGAGGCCTCTAAAGAATCAAAACCACATTGCAGAGTATGTTTTCCCACCTGTTCAACTGCATGCAATAAATCCTGCATTTCTTTAAAGTCAGAAGCTTCTGAGCTTGTAAGCATTTTCTGTTTTAACTGAGCCATTAAATATTGTTGGTACTTAAGCATGTGAAACTGGTAATTTAAAGCCCTTACTGCTAAAGTTGCAGAAGTGTAAACTTTCTTCCCCCATCTATCCAATGCTCTAGAATCTCTGTCAGAGGGGACTGGATTTTTTGCAATGGAAGCCTTAACCCCCTTTGGGACCCTGGGAAATGGTTTCTGGGTCAGCAGAAAGGTTTTTATAAAGAAACTTGTGAGAGTCAGGGACTCTATAGTACCTATCTGGTTTGGCTGGTGCAGGGGGCAAAGAATCAGGAGATAAGCTGGATTCAGAGAACACATCATCTACAATATCTAACACAGGCGGAATAGCAAGGGGCCTGTGCTGAGGCAATAAAAGGAAGTCCCTGAGCCTTTTCTTGGATTCTGAATAATCCTGACTTTCCCAATGGAAATGCTCCCTCATGGTATGTAAAGTTTCCCCAAAAGAGTAATCCTCAGGAGGAGAGGCTGAAGGGATAGATTCTTCAGCATCAGAGTCCTCATAGGGGGGTAGAGAGTATCCCTGGTCTGAAGAGGAATCAGAGGAAATGGAAACCTGATCATTGGAATCATAGTCTGTATCCTGCCTAGGCCTTTTCTCAGGAGGGGGATGGGAACCCCTGATTAGAGTAATGAGGTCTTCGGCCAGTTTAAGCATCTGTTTCTTAGGCATGGAGGCCTGTCCAGGAGAATGCTGTACTTGCTTCTTTGTCTTTAATGGTGTTTTTGTCTTGGCTGTTGCTTTAATGGTAAGTTGTGAAGGTCTGAAAACTCCCTGAGAAGCAGATGCCTGCTCAGCGGCTCCGGATCCATCTGAGGGATTAGTTTCCATAGGCCCAATACCTTGAGTTTCCAGAGGCCTAGCTGTCTCCACGTGGGAGTCGGAGGTGGCCTGTGGCTCTGAGGTAGCGGATGTCAGGGGCTGCGAAAGTGCCTCACTGAGAACCGACGACTGGCCTAGATGAGGCTTTGTCGTCGGTTTTGGACCTCGGATGCCTGTCTTTATCCTTGTCCTTGCGTTTTTTATGAATTGCGGTCGTCATTTGTTCCGACGGCATTGTATAATTGAACCTTGGGCCAAAGTAGTGCAAAGCAAAATCAAAACGTTGTTTTATGGTGCATTTGTTAAATCTGGCACAAAACCGACAACTAGTGATGTCGTGATCAGGGCCTAGGCATGGAATACAGTAAGAGTGGAAGTCCTTATGAGGTATTTGCTTCCCACAAGAAATACAATTATTAACTTTTTCTGACATCAGTCTGAGGCAAGAAAAAATGTTTCCCCAACGGGGTACTTAGCTTTATTGAAGACTTCGGATCTGAAATTCGACTTCGAAAATCTCAGGAGTCGGCCGACTGGCACTTGCGAACTGCTTTTGCTTCGGGCACCGCGCGGCAAAAAGACTGAAAAAAATGGCGTCGGATGCATCTTATATATCCCTGGCACACTGACATCAGGGAAGAAGTGACAGCAACCGACGCCGGACCAAGACTTTGGAACTCTGGCCGACTGCGGGACCGCCTGATGGCAGGAATACCCAAGTGTAATGACTGTAGCAGTGTAACACGATGAACATCCAATGGTATAGTATCTTGAAAATGCAAGATTACATCGCTTTGGTCACTGCTGCACACAATGATTACCAAAATGAAGTCTAAAATAAAGAGAGAGAGTTCATACAATTAACTAATTATTTAGCTACTGAAATGTAGTGAAGATTTACAGACTTCTTACCAGTTTGATTTTATTACTGAATATGTACAACTCTGAAAAATGGAGTATAAAACTGATGCAATAAATCAATTTATAGGAAACCACAAAAATCAAGTCTTCCCAAACTGGCAGTCTAAAGGCAGTAATACATTATACTCAACACTTAAGTTTTCAAACAAACGTTTATTTTAGTATCAGTTTACCTATGTATCAAAGCAGTTGTATGACAACACAATATAAAATGGATACATTTTATAGAAAATAGCAACAAAGGAAAATACAAAATGTTAAACGGATAAAGTATAAATTATTAAGACTGTGTGGTGGGCATACTGCAACCGAATTTTGCACCACTTCCTAGCCAGAATGCCAGAAATCAAAACCACTAGGCAGAGAGTTCAAATCTGGAATCTATGTAATGTATTGTGATGGGCTAATTACAATGCTGTTTGTGTAATAAGCAGCTATGCTACCGTCTTTGGTATTTTTTTGGGGGTAGCATTACTTTAACCCCCAAAACACTTGTTGGTACTGCTATGTAAGGGAGATAGGATGCTTTAAGAGGGCTATAAACCTTAAAAAGCATATCAGAAAACAATTGTCTTACATTATGCTAACACTGTGTTTTGCTCATGCTAAAGTAGCATTTGCTAAACACACTAATGAAAGTTCACTACACCACCATGTAACATTTATTTTATTTACTGACATTTGATTAATGGGAAAGTACTAGGAGGTCATTTTCAGCAGCAGATCAGAGAGAAAAGCTTGAGCATATCACAAAACATTTAAGAATAATAATTTTACAGGCTTTAAAAATACAAAAAACAAATTCAGTTTAAATAAGTATAACAATTTCACATAATATGAAAACATTGGTTAAGAACATAAACAAGTTATATGGCTATGATTTAAAAGTTAGAGAATTTTTTAGCCGGTTTAGAGAGAAATTAAAGTTAATATAACAAATAATCTTAACATCAAACATATCCCTTCATCAGCTGTCCAGAATGTTGCAAAATGTAAATTTTTTTCCTCATATTTCTGGTGTGTTCATAAAATATGCAGTCCTATTGTAAATCATTGAGGATTAAATGTTAAAAATAAAGGTAATTAATAGATTTGTGGTGCATAGCTAAAAATTGGAACATAGGTAGAATATATACATAGTACACAGGTACAGTACATACACTGTAGATTAGCCAGTGTTTGTGAGTAAGAGTGAAAACTATTATCAAGTACTCTAGGTTTAGTATGTGTACCTTATACATATTTATATAATGATGTATGCAAATTTTATGTTAATCAGCATACAGATTTGTACCTATTTTTCATGGGCCTTTGTCCAGATTTTTGATGTTTCCAGGTTGAGATGTATGCTCCAAAGTAGACATCTTAAGGGGGTGACCGAGGGGACCCTTCCCCTTCAACGAAATCTGTATTCTCAGTGACCGATTCTTCTGGAGAATCTAGGTGCTTCCTCTTGCACGATCTGTTATAGGGTGGCTCCTCAGCGGGAAGATCCATGGAGGACTCCTAAGAGAGGGGGACCCTGCAACAGGATGCCTTGCTGCTCTTGTGCCCGCTGCCCCAAGGTAGGACATTGTGACAGCTGCGAGTCAGAGGATACAAAGATGTGACACACTGACGAGGATGGTGCCAACTGTGAGCCTGCGGAGGCCAGGGCTCTCTCCATAATCTGGAAGCCAGGCCTGCCTGAAGAAGGATGGGAGTCTGGAACCCAGAAAGACAACCTCGGAACAGGGGTCACACCCTGCTCCGATGAGCCCACCTCCAGTGTAGGAGCCGTGAGAGGCATCAAAGTACAGTTGTGTACACTTACCATAAATGTAGATGTTCGAGTGTATTCACTGTTGCAGTCATTACATTCAGGTAATCTGCTGGCAGGTTGCCCTCAGTCGGCCTGATTAACAAAGTCTTGGGTCCTGCGTCGGTTGCTGTCCCTTCTTCCATGACTTCAGGTTGCCAGGGGTATAAAACATGCAGCCGACGCCATTTTATCAGTTCTTCTTGCCCCAGATGTCAGGAGCCCACATAATGGGAAGCAATTATATACAAGATGACACCTCCAACAAAAAACAAATACACCAGAAAGCTTTAAGCATAGTAATCAAGAATAGAGGTATAGACAACAGAAGTCAGGGGGCTGGAGGGAAGGTAAAGTACAGTTCTGTACCTACCACAAATGTAGATGTTCAAGTGTATACCCTGCTGCAGTCATCACAACTGAGTTATCCTGTCGTCAGGCTGTCCCGCAGTCGGCCTGAATTCCAAAGTCTTGGTCTGGCATCGGTTGCTGTCACTTCTTCCCTGACGTCAGTGCACCAGGGGTATACAAGAGGCATCCGACGCCATTTTCTTCTGTTTTTCCTGCCCCAGATGTCAGGTGCCCCCCCCCCAAAAAGGTGGTCAGTAGATAGTACCAATAATAAAAAGTTTAGCACAAACAAAATATCCCTCCAGCTATAAGCAAATACACCACAAAGGTTGTAACAGATTTTAAGGTATTGAAAGGTTTTAGTTAGGTCAGAGGGGATGGAGGGAGGGTAACCTGGACTGCAGCAGGGTATACACTCGAACATCTACATTTATGGTAGGTACTAAACTGTACTATGTTCATCGTGTTACCCTGCTGCAGTCATTACACTTGGGTAGAATCACAAAGCTAAGGATGGGAGGTGGAGTCAAATAGGGTTAGAGGAGGCTAGAAGGCCCTGCAAAACTGCAGTGGCGAAGCCAGCTCTAGTCTTAGAGTAAAGTGGTAAGTGATAAAGTTTGGTGAAGGTGTGTACTGAACTCCAAGTTGCAGCTTCCAGAATATCCTTGGTTGGCACCCCCCCTGAGGAAGGCTGTAGATGTAGCTGCTGCTGCTCTGGTAGTGGGGCTTTATGCTAGCAGGAAATGGTTTTCCATGGTGGGTCTAGCAAAAACGTATGCAATGTCCAATCCATTTGGAAATGGTCTGTTTTGAGATCGCCTTTCCTTGTGATGCTGTAGCATAGGATACAAAAAGCTGGCCAGATTTTCTGAAAACCTGAGTTTTATCCAAGTAGTAACGTAGCTGCCTGTGAATGTCCAAGGAACGCAGGAGTTTTTCTCCTTTGTTCTGTGGATTTGGAAAGAAGGTGGGTAAATGGATGGTTTGATTTAGAACCACGCTGGATACCACCTTAGGCATAAAGGAGGGGTTAGTTCATAGAGAAACTCTGTCTTGATGAAAAATGAGGAAAGGCTCTACTGCCATTAGTGCCTGAAGCTCTGAGACTCTTCTGGCTGAAGTAATTGCTAGCAGCAGGGCAGTCTTCCATGATATAAACTTTAAGGCAGCTGAGAAAGCTGGCTCAAAAGGAGGTAGAGTAAGTTTTTCCAGAACAAAATTGAGGTCCCAAGTAGGTGTTGGTGCTCTCCTGGGAGGCCTAATAGTTTCATAGTATAGTACTAGGCTATCTGCCCTGGGACATTTGTAAGCCTAGCCATAGTGATGTGGCTTTTGCCACCCCATGAAATGGTACAAAAATGTACAGAATAAATTTAGAATACTGTGCCTCTCTGTCTAGTAGTGACACAATGAAGGTCCCCTTAAATAATAGAATTAGTTTACTGTGCCCCTGTCTAGCAGTGACACAGATGTGACCCCTGGGGTAAACTTACGATCTCCCATCCACTCATCAAGATCTCTCTTGAAGAGAGTCAGTGAGGGGCTCTACCTAATACGAACTGGGATCTTGTTCCAAAGCATGGGAAGCCTCTGGGTTATGAATCTATCCCTCCAGCATGTCCTATTCATACTTGTGCCGAGGTTTAAGTCTTTAGCTCTCATGGTCCTGATGGATTTGGATTTTTTGAGGTGGAGCATGTCCATCAGATCCTGATTGGACATGGCCTTGTACGTCAGGCAGAGATCACCTCTGAGCAGGCGGTATGCTACTGAATAGAACTGAAGTTTCTTTAGTCTGGCAGAATAAGACATATGTTGGAGACCCTTGATCCTCTTGGTGAGGTACTTTTGTGGTCTCTCCAGCTGTTGCAAATGCCGGGTGAGGTACATACCAAATGGGGCATTGTACTCAATCATGGGTCTGATGAGGGAGGAATATAGGGTACAATGACATCCTTGGATCTGGATGTGAATCCCTTCATGATGAGGTGTGCAAGGTAGAATGTTTTTCTAACCACTTTGGCAACGTGGGTGTCAAATGAGAGGTCGCTGTCGACTTGGGTCCCTAGGTCTCTGATTACTTTTTCCGTACTCAGTGGGTTGCTGTCTATGTGATAATTTGTGGGTACTTTGTTTTCACAAAGGGGATGACTATACATTTTTTGGCATTTAGTTTAAGGCCGTGACTCCGGCACCAGTTGTCCGTTCCTGTGAGGCCTTTTTGTAGGATGTGTGTGTCTGCTGGTGTATCGACTATGGCGCCTAGTTTGCAGTCATCTGCGAACTTTGTCAGCCACAGCCCTCCCATGTTTGCTTTAACATCTGAGAAATAAATGCCGAACAAGAGGGGTCCCAGGACAGATCCCTGTGGGACACCACTTGTGACTGGCTTTGAGTCTGACATTGCTCCAGCGATTTTAACTTTATGGGTTCTGTCCTTTAGCCAGTTTGCAACCCATCTAGTGACATAAGGGTTTACTTTTAAGCTGTTGAGCTTATCTATGATGCCTGAGTGAGGTATTGTGCCGAAGGCCTTAGCCAAGTCCAGGTATGCTGTATGGACTGCTTTGCCCTCATCAATGGCTCTAGTGACTGTTTCGAAAAAGTCAACCAGGTTTAAAAGGCACGATCTGCCCTTTACAAAGCCGAACTGGGTGGGGTCAAGTGTCTGTAGGTCCCCTATGTCTCTGTTTATGAGTTCCATAATGATTCTTTCCATAGCTTTGCAGACCAGGCTGGTTAAGCTTATGGGGCGGTAGTTTCCAGGGTCTGTAGAGGCACCCCCCCTTGTGGAGTGGGACCACTGTTGCTGTACGCCAGTGTTCAGGTACATATAGTAAGGCTAAGGTTAAATAGCATTTTTATGTGTGGGTTTAGCTCCTCTTGGAGTTCACGTAACACGCAACCCGGGATACCGTCAGGTCCCATTGATGCTGTGTTTTTTGCTTTGTTTAGGCGGTTCTCACTTGGACATCTGAGATGACAGGAGATTACATTCAGCTGGGATAAGTATTTCTTCTTTTGGGGGTGAAGGAGGGGAATAATTTGCACTGAACCTGTCAGCCAGAATGTTGGCAATATCTGTGGGTTCAGTGTATTTTTGTTGTTGTGAACCAACTCTGAGCATATCTGAGGGTTTCCGCCCAGGTTTCTAACATAGCTGAAGAAGGCTTTGTGGTTATCTTTAGTGTCCTTAGTGATTTTTCTCTCAAAGTTGGCCTTGGATGTTTTTAAGAGAGAACGTAGTTTTCTGCTAATGTTGATCAGAGATGTCTTCCCTTCAAGGGATTTTGCTCTGACGTGCAGTAGCTTCCTTCTTTTGTTATACAATTTGTTTATGGCTGAGGTCCACCAGACAGGACGCTTACCTTTGGTGGAGAGGGACTTGGATTTGTTTGGGATTGCATGATCCATGCATTCTTGGAGATGTCTATAGAAAGCATTTGTGAAGGATTCGGCATTGTGGGATGTGGTATCCACTGGCACAGTGGGCTTAAAGGATACCATCTCAGTCTTAAGAAGAGTGAAGTCTGCTTTTGAGAAGTTTTTCACTGTGGTCTTTTGTGCTGGGGGTGGAGGTGGGATATGTATATCCAGGGTGATTAGTTTGTGGTCAGATCTCACTAGTGAGGGGTATACTTCCAGTATGGAGCATTTTGTCCCCATGTTTGTGATGATCAGGTCTAGTATATTATCTCCCCTAGTGGGAGAGGTGACTAGTTGTTCCAGTGCATTTGAATTTATGAATTCCAGGAACCTTTGGGCTAGGGTATTAGGGCTAGAATAATGTACCCAATCTATGTTTGGGTAGTTGAAGTCTCCCAGTATGATGGTATTTTGTGATACATTCATATCCTCCAATGTCTTCAGGAAGGCTGAGTGGGATTCTTGAGATTGGGAAGGTGGTCTGTAACATGCTACCAGTTGTATAGCAGTTTTGCCTATGGTTAGTTGCACCTGTATGGTCTCTGATGCTTCATGTGTTGCTACTAACCTGGAGGTGTGGGTGTCCTTGATGAATATGGACACTCCCCCTCCCTTTGGGGTTCGGCCTGGGTTTTGGGGCCGAAAGGCATGATACGAGGTATAGCCTGGTAGCGCTGGGGTGCTCTCAGGAGCCTTGAACCAGGTTTCAGTTACTGCACAGACGTCGATGTTCTCCATGCTGAGGAGTGCATCAAGTGCCTGCATCTTGAGATTTAGACTTCTGGCGTTGAGCAGCATAACCCTTAGTTTTTTTCCATTTTTTTTTTCTAAGGAGGTGGGTTTATCTTTTGAGCCTTGCCTAAAAAAGGCACTATGGGGGTGGCAAAAGCCTTAGCCAATATCCGGAAGCCCAGTGGTGACAGGTGTAAGCCATCCCTTAAGGCAGCGTGGCTTGTCCAACATGTCATCCCAGGCAGACAGACATTGGATCCCCTTAGAATGACACCAGTACTTGAGCCAATTGTTAAAGCTGATCATCTTGTCTTTGTATTGTGGTATCATTCTTGGTGAGGGCAAGATGCTGCTCAGAGTCAGGGTCATACCAGCCTGGGCTACATAATCGGAGAGCTCCTCTATGTCTCTTTTCATGTAGTCCAGGGAGGTACGTCTCAGGTCATTCACACCAGCATGGACAATGACGGAGTCATATTTGTACTTGCTTTAGAGTGACTTGAGTGCGTGTGTTATGTGGCGGATCCTAGCTCCTGATAGACAGCTCACAGTCACCTTCTCCTTGTTCAGCCTGGTCAGCGGGACATCAGTGTGTCTGACTATAGAGTCACCTATTACTAGTGTATCAGGCAAGGTGTTTGGCCTTAAGGGCTGTGTTTGGTTGACACACTGATTTATTGAAGTATGTGTTGCATGTGTTTTGTTTTGAGGTGGTGGATTTTTGGATGTCTGCTTTGGGAGCCTCTGTTGTTTTGGTAAGTTTTTTATTAGAGCCTCCGAGTATGTCTTTGTGTTTTTATGTGTTTGGTTTGCAGTTGTGGTAGGTCTTTGTGGGACTGGGATTGTTGTGTGTGTGGTTGCCATCTCCTCCTGTCTGGTCATGCCAGCCCTGAGTTGAGAGAGTTCAGCCTCCAGTTTGGCTATATAGTTGCATCTCTCACATGTATTTGTGTTTGTTGGGAGGAGGAGAGGGTTGTCTGTGTACATGAGACAATTGTAGCATTGTCTCAAGATACCCAGATTGACCAGCTGAATTGGAGACGACACCAGTAATCTACCACTCGGCATGCTAGAACAGTATAAGGGAGTGCTGTACCTTTAAGGGAAGTGGATATTCACAGGGGTGGTGAGTAGATGTAGTGCTTTACTTAGTACGAGAGTGCTTACTTAGTAGAGAAGTGTTGAGAACAAGTGCTAGGCTTATAATATAGTGAGAAGTCTGGTTATACTAAGAGTAGAGCTTCCTTAAGGGAAAAATTGAAGAGCAGACTTGGCGGAGCCAGAAAAAGTTTAACCTTGTTTAACCGGCGCTGTGCTATGCACACAACCGCGCAAGGCCGTGCAAACGCGGATTTTAAACACTGAACTACAAAAGAGCTAGAAATGGTCCAAAACAACCAATTACTACAGCTTCTTGTGCTGAGGTCACTTCCTACAGGGACAGGTAGGCTGCTCAAGGCTCCCCACTCCCACTGGTGAGCAAAGAAACTTCCTTCTATCCAAGTAAGGTAATGGACAACACAGGAACTACACCACAGCCCAGAATACAGCAATGCCTGTAAACTGGTCTAAACTAGTCGAGGAGAGGCAGGAAAACAAGGATTATTTTTTGTTTTTGGTAGAAACACACAGAAAATGCAGAAACAGTGATAAATTAGTTACACAGGCTAGCACACTTTAGTGGGCAGCCTCCACAGTTAAATTAAACAAACAAAGTTTCGATCAAATTCGACTAAAATGTAACTTTAAGTGCAGATTTTAAAATAATGCAGCAAACAGTTAAAAACAGTTCAAGCTAGTTTAGGGTAAGCTACAGAAGCTATTCCAAGTGAAAAAAAGCAAAGATACTTAAATCCAAAAAGTAGTCGCTTTTCTGAGTTCCCTGCTGCTAGGACCACTCTGCAGAACCACCAGGAGCTTGTCTAAGCAGTATAGCCAGAAAAAAATCGCAGAGGCGGATTTTAAACAGTGCACTACAAAAGAGCTAGAAACGGTCCAAAACAACCAATTACTACAGCTTCTTGTGCTGAGGTCACTTCCTACAGGGACAGGTAGGCTGCTCAAGGCTCCCCACTCCCACTGGTGAGCAAAGAAACTTCCTTCTATCCAAGTAAGATAATGGACAACACATGAACTACACCACAGCCCAGAATACAGCAATGCCTGTAAACTGTTTTTTGGTCCCTCTGAGAAACTGCCTTAGGAGTGGATGTGAAAATAAGGGAGGATCCGTGTTGTAGTGAGCTGAAATAGCTGAGGCGTGGATTTTAATAGATGAAAAAGAAAGCCCTTTGTGTAACACCTCAGTTAAATATTGCAGAATCTGAGGTATGTCCGGCTGAAGGGTATTTTGGCCTTTAGCTTGGTTCCAGGCGCAAAACCTTATCCATTTGTCTGAGTAGGCTTTCCTGGTGCTGGGCCTCCTGGCCTCCAGAATAACATCCATAACAGCTTGTGAAAGGGGAGCTGGCTGGTTGCTTAGGTTGCCATGCAGCCAAGTTTAAGGTTTTGAGCTGGTTGTGTAGAATCTGACTGTCTAGCTGTTTGAGCAGATGGGTAATTTTTGGTAAAATCCATGGTGGGCCCTGGGCCATATTCCTTAATGGTGGGTACCAGTGCTGGCGTGGCCAGTCTGGGGCAATGAGTATCATTCAGGGTCTCTCCATCCTGACTTTCAGCAGCACCTTTGTGAGAAGGGGCAATGGAGGGAAGGCATATACTGTCAGCATTTTCCAACTGAATGAGAGTGTGTCCACTTTCCAAGCTTGATGGTGAAAAGTCCTTGTGCAAAATTTTGTTAGCGGATAGTTTTGGGGGCTGGCAAACAGGTCTATGTCTGAGTGCCCCCCATTTTTGAGTTATCATTGCAAATACTTGTGAATCCAGTTTCCACTCGTAGGGATCCATGATGTTTCTGCTTAGGTCGTCTGCCAATGTGTTCTTTTTTCCTGGCAGGAACTGAGCTTGTAATTGAACTTGGTAAGCCAGTGCTGTGTTCCACAAGGTCATTGCTTGCCTGCATAGAGGGTAGGAGTGTGTACCCCTTTGTTTATGTACCACATTACTGTGGTGTTGTCTGTCCTTATGATAAGCTGTCTTGGATGTAAGAGGTCCTTGAAGGCTGTCCGAGCATTCTGTACAGCTAGCATTTCTTTTTGATTGATGTGCAGATTCCTTTGATCTGCAGTCCATATGCCTTGAACGCACTTGTCTTGCCATGTGTGCCCCCCAGGCATAGTCCGATGCATCTGTTGTCATAGTCTGCCTGGCTGGGGGTAAGGTGAAAGGCTGACCCTTGTTGAGGTGACATGTCTGTGACCACCACAGAAACTCCTGTTGAAGGCAGGGAATGAGAGGTATCATTGTTTCCAAGCTGTGGCTGTGTTGAGTCCATACGCTTTTTAAGTACCACTGTAATTTCCTCATATGCAGCTTTGCAAATGGTATTAGTAGTATGCAAGATGCCATGAAGCCCAAGGGCTGCAGAATTTTTCTTGCAGGGAGTTGGGTCTTTGTTGCCATTGTTCTGAAGTATTGAGTTAATTGTAGTTGTCTGGTGTCAGATAAGCCATCTGGGCCGTTGTATTCAAGATGGTACCCAGGAATGTCATATTTTGTGAGGGCACTAGCTTTGATTTCTTTTCGTTTACTGTGTACCCTAGGCAACTTAGATGGTGTTTTACAAAAGCTAGGTGTTGTAAGAGAATGTCGTTGCTTTCTGCTTGGATGAGGCAGTCGTCCAGGTATGGGTATATCTGAATTCCTTTTGTCTGCAGTATGCAATTACTGGTGCCAGGCATTTTGTGAAGACCCTGGGCACAGTAGATAAGCCAAAGGGCAGTGCAGAGAATTGGTAATGGGTTGAACCTGCAATGAAACGGAGGTATCTTCTGCAATTTTGTCTGATACGGACATGCAGGTATGCCTCCTTGAGGTCCAACGTTACTAGCCAAGCTTTCTTGCCCAACATGGGAAGAAGCTGCTGTAGTGTTAGCATCTTGAATTTGGGTACTTGCAAAAAGGTGTTTAGAATTGAAAGGTCCAGAATGGGTCTCCAAGCATTGTTCTTTCTGGGGACTAGAAAGAGCCTTGAGTAAAATCCTTGGCCTTTCTCCTGTGTAGGTACCAGTTGAATGGCTCTCATGTCCATCAGAGCTCTAATTTGTTTTTGTGTCTGCTCATTGATTTTGTGGCAGGTTTAGCATTCCTTTTATCCTTGGCAAGGTGTGGAAATGGAATCTGTATCCTTGTGAAATAATGTCTAGGACCCATTTGTCCTTTGTGACGATGCACCAGTTGTCTGCAAAAAGTGGTAATTTTCCTCCCAAGGGAGCTGCCAAGAGAGTTTTGCTTGGCAGTTTGAGGTTTAAGTCATTGTGTTTGCCCTTCTAGTAGTTTGGGACCTGTCTTCTCCTCCCTTCTGTGTTGCAGTGCCCCATTGGCGAGGTTTGTAAGGGATTTGTGCTTGTCCTCTGCCCCTTGGGCGACTGTATTTACCCCTCTGTGGTCTGTCAGAAGCTGGAAAGGACCAATTTTTTGTTGGCCAATTTCTGCTGAAGCATGGGGGCTGTACCTGTAAGAAATCTTTGAACGTCTGCATAGATTTTGCCTTATCCTCCATTTTCTTTAAAACCTCCTCTGCTTTAACCCCAAATAAGACATCCTGCTGTAAGGGTGCATCTAGTAACTTTGCTTTAACATGATCACGCAGAGATTGTTCCTTTAACCAAGCATGCCTACGTATAACAGACTCAGTGTAACAGCTGCTCTAGAGGAAGCTTCCAAGGCATCAAAACCACATTGTAAACTATGTTTGCCCACCTGTTCAGCTGCATGTAAGAGATCCTGCATTTCCTTGAATTCAGACTATTGAGGGTGCGTGCCCATCTTTTGTTTTATTTGAGACATTAGGAATTGCTGGTATTTAAGCATGTGAAATTGACAATTTAGTGCTCTCATAGCTAGAGTAGCTGAGGTGTAAACCTTCTTCCCCCACCTATCTAGTGCTCTGGAGTCCCTTTCAGAGGGTACAGGATTTTTAGCCATAGAAGCCTTAGCCCCTTTGGGACCCTGGGAGATTGTCTCTGGATCAGCAACAGGGCTTTTGTATAGGAATTTGTGTGAGTCAGGCACTCTATAGTATCTATCTGGTTTGGCTGGAGCAGGAGGCAGAGAATCTGGATTTAGACGAGATTCTAAGAAAACATCATCCACAATCTCTAAAACTGGGGAGATAGCAAGTGGTCTGTGCTGGGGGAGTAAAAGAAACTCTCGGAGCCTTTTCTTTGAGTCGGAGTAGTCCTGACCTTCCCAGTGGAAATGTTCCCTCATGGTATGTAAGGTTTCCCCAAAGGAATAGTCCTCAGGGGGAGAAGCTGAGGGAATGGAGTCTTCAGAAACTTCATAAGGGGGAAAGGAGTAATCCTGTTCCTCAGAGGAGCCTGAGGAAACAGACACTTGATCAGAGGAGGCATAATCCTCCTCTTGTCTAGGCCTTTTGTCGGGGGTTTGAGAACCCCTGATTAAAGAAATCAAATCTTCAGCCATTTTAAGCATCTGTTTCTTGGGCATGGGGCCTTGAACTGGAGACTGAAGTGTAGTCTTTTTTGGTTTTAGAGGAGTCTTAAGCTTAGCTTAAGATTTTATGGTGAGAGTAGTCGGTCTGAAGACACCTTCAGAAACCAAAGGTGTTTCTACAGCACCGGCTTCTCCTTCTGCAATGTCATCGGTAGGGCCTAAAGAAAATGGCTGCGTCGGCCTAGAACTCTCTGTTGGAGAATCCAAAGCAGTCTGGGGATCCAATTCAGCGGTAGCCAGGGGCTGCGTATGTGCCTCAATGAAAACCGGAGAACCGGCGACCAGCCCAGCCGAGGCCTCGGAGTCTGGCTTGGATCTAGGCTGCTTGTCTTTATCTTTGCGTTTTTTATGCACGCCGGTAGTCGGTTGCTCCGATGGCATAGTGTAATTAAATTTCCTACCGAAGTAGTGTCATGCGAAATCAAAGCGTCGCTTTATAGTTTGCTTATTGAACCTAGCACAAAACCGACAACCAGTGACATCATGGTCTGGACCTAGGCAAGGTATACAAAAATAATGAAAGTCCTTATGAGGTATTTGCTTCCCACAAGAAATGCAATTGTTAACTTTTTCTGACATCGGACTGAGGCAAGAAAAGGTTCCCCAACGGGGTACTTAGCTTTGAAGACTTCAGACTGAAACTCGATTTGAAAGTCTCAGGTGTCGGCCGACCAGCACTTGCGAACATCTTCTGCTTCGGGCACCGTGCAGCAAGAAAGACTGGGGAAAATGGCGCTGGATGCCTCTTATATACCCCTGGCGCACTGACGTCAGGGAAGAAGCGACAGCAACCAACGCCGGACCAAGACTTTGGAATTCAGGCCGACTGCGGGACTGCCTGACGACAGGATAACCCAAGTGTGATGACTGCAGCAGGGTAACACGATGAACATCCAGGGCTGCAACAGTGAATACACTCAAACATCTACATTTCTGGTAAGTGTACACAACTGTACTATGTTCTATGTGTTTCACTGTTGCAGACATTACATTTGGGTAGATTCCCAAAGCTATGGCTGGGAGGAGTAGTTTGTACAGCATTAGGGCCAGCTATAAGGCCCTGCAAGACAGCAGTGGCAAAGCCAGCTCTGGATTTAGAGAAAATTGGTAAATTATAATGCTTGGTGAAAGTATGTACAGAGTTCCAGGTAGCAGCTTCTAGGATGTCACTGGTAGGAACACCTCTGAGAAAGGCTGCAGAAGTAGATGCAGCCCTGGTGGAGTGAGATCTGGATTCCCTGGGGAATGGTTTTCCATGGTGCTTATAGCAGAAATGAATGCAATGGCTTATCCATTTAAAAATGGTTTGTTTTGAAATAGCCTTCCCTTCAGCCCCTGCAGCAAATGCTACCAGCAGTTGTTCAGATTTTCTTTGAGATTTAGTGCTGTCCAAGTAGAATCTAAGTTGTCTGTGCACATCCAAGGAATGCAGAATCCGTTCCCCTTTGTTCTGTGTATTGGGAAAGAAGGTTGGCAAATGAATGGACTGATTAAGAGCCACACTGGAAACCACCTTGGGCATGAAGGATGGATTGGTCCTCAGAGATACCCTGTCCGCATGAAAGATGATGAAAGGCTCTACTGCCATAAGGTCCTGTAATTCAGATATCCTTCTAGCTGAAGTAATTGCTAAAAGGAAGGCCGTTTTCCAAGAAAGAAATTTTAAATCTGCAGTAGCAGCTGGCTCGAAAGGAGGTAGAGTGAGTTTCTCCAAAACAAAGTTAAGGTCACAGGCAGGGGTTGGAGTTCTCCTGGGTGGTCTCAAGTTTTTTGCCCCTCTGAGATACTGCTTGAGCAGAGGATGAGAAAAAAGGGGAGATTATGTGTTATAATGAGCTGAAATATCTGAGGTGTGGATTTTAATGGTGGAAAAGGACAGGCCTTTGTGAAACGTCTCAGTTAAGTATTGCAAAATCTGAGGTAAATTGGGTGCTGCTGTGCTCATTCCTAAAGATTGGTTCCAGGCACAGAATCTTTTCCACTTGTCAGCATAAGATTTTCTAGTACTAGGTCTCCTTGCCTCCAAGATGACATCCATCACAGGTTTGCTGAGGGATGATAAGGCTGAAAATAAGTGATTAGCCAGACTGCAAGGTTCAATGTTGGAAGCTGAGGGAGCAGAATTTGGTTCTCCTGCTGAAACAGCAGGGAAAGGGGTCTGAGGCAGGTGCCATGGAGATAAGTGCGACACACTATGCAGGAGTGGGTACCAGTGTTGATGCGGCCAGTCTGGAGCAATAAAAATCATCCTTGGTTTGTCCTGTTTGACTTTTAGTAGATCTTTGGAGAGCAGAGACGGGGGGGCCTAGACTAATAGATTTTTCCAGCTGAAGGACAGAGTATCCACTTTCCAGGCTTGTTTGTGGGGAGTCCTTGTGCAAGACTTGTCCAACTGGTAGTTCTGGGGGGAGGCAAATAGATCTATGTCTGGGCTCCCCCATTCGCTTGTCAACATGTTCAAAATCCGTGGTTCCAGTTTCCACTTGTGTGGGTCCATGAGATTTCTGCTTAGTCCGTCTGCCAGAGTATTCAATTTTCCTGCCAGGAACTGAGCTTGTAGATGCACTTGGTAGCTCAAGGCTGTGTTCCACAATGCCATGGCTAGTCTGCAAAGGGAGTAGGAATGTGTACCCCCTGCTTGTTTATGTACCACATAGCCGTGGTGTTGTCCGTCTTTACCATTAGTTGTCCTGGAAGAATGTAGTCCTTGAAGGCTGTCAGAGCATTCTGTACAGCTAACACTTCTTTTTGATTGATATGTAGGTGCATTTGATTTGGGTTCAATTTGCCCTGAATGCACTTCCCTGCCAGGTGAGCCCCCCATGCGTAGTCTGATGCATCTGTTGTTAGGGTTTGGGCGGCAGGGGGTGGTGTGAATGGTAGTCCCTTGTTTTGGTGGCAGGCCTCTGCCCACCATAGGAACTCCAGGTGTAGGCAAGGTATGATAGGAATCATTGTTTCCAGGCTGTGACAATGTTGACTCCATAGACTTTTTAGATACCACTGTAGTTTCCTCATATGCAGTCTTGCATATGGAATTAAAAGACTGCAGGAGGCCATGAACCCCAAGGCTTGCAATATTTGTCTTGCAGATAGCAGGGTTTTTGTGGCCACTTGTTTGAAGTAAGTTACCAAATGAATTTGTTTTTCTGGCATGAGGAAAGCCATCTGTGCAGTTGTATTCAAGCTTGCACCCAGGAATGTAATCTGTTGACAGGGTACCAGTTGTGATTTATTTTCATTTATGGTGTACCCCAGGCAAGTTAGAACCCTTTTTACAAACGCCAGATGATTTCAAAGTATGTCCTGGTTTTCTGCCTGAATTACACAATCGTCCAGGTATGGATATATTTGAATATTTCTTTGCCTGCAAAAATGCAGTAACTGGAGCCAGGCAATTTGTGCATACTCTGGGCGCAGCAGACAAGCCAAAGGGCAGTTCAGAGAACTGATAATGCAAGTAGCCTGCTTTGAAGCGTAGGTATCTTCTGCAAGACTCCCTGATAGGGATGTGCAGGTATGCTTATTTTAAATCTAGAGTTGCCAACTAGGCGCCTTTGCCTAGCATAGGAAGTAACTGGTGAAGAGTCAGCATCTTGAATTTTGGAATCTCCAGAAAGGCGTTTAGAGTAGACAGGTCCAGGACTGGATGCCATAATTTGTGTTTTCTGGGTACCAGAAAAAGCCTGGAGTAGAAACCTTGTCCCTTTTCCTCTTCTGGTACCAGGTGAATAGCCTCCATGTTTAAGAGGGAAAGTACTTGTTTCTGAGCCTCTGCCCACTGATTTGGGGGCAGGGCTGGCCACCCGTTTGGAGTTGGCAACGTATGGAAATGAAATCTGTATCCCTAGGACACTATATTTAAAACCCATTTGTCCTGGGTTATGAGTTCCCAGTTCTTTGCATGAAGAGCAATCTTTTCCCCCAAATGGGCAGACAAAAGATAAGTGCTTGGGAATTTTAAAAGGAAGTAATTGAGACTGTTTACCATAGGGGGGGTGTCTTGTTATTTCCAGATTTGGAAGTGGAGCCCCCCCACTGCTTAGTTCTGAGACTCCCCTGGGACTGAAACCTGGGTTTTTTGCTGTTTCTGGGTTTGGCTTGAGAGGACCTGGAAGGGACTGGAAAGGACCAATTCTTAGTAGGCCAGTGCCTACTAAATCTTGGAGGTTGCACTTGTAAAAAAATCTTTAACAGTTTGCATAGATTTAGCTTCATCTTCCATCTTTTTAAGAACTTCTTTAGCCTTACTGCCAAACAGGCGATCCTGATTTAAAAGAGCATCCAACAGTTTTGCTTTAATATGATCAGGCAGAGATTGCTCCTTAATCCAAGCATGCCTTCTAAGCACAGACCCAGTAACAGCAGCCCTGCAAGAGGCCACTAAAGAATCAAAACCACATTGCAAAGTATGTTTTCCAACTTGTTCAGCAGAATGCATTAAATACTGTAAATCTTTATTTTCCACACAGTCATGAATTATCATTTTCTGTTTAAGCAGTCCAATAATATGCTGTTGATATTTTAACATATGAAATTGGCAGTTTAAAGCTCTGATTGCCAAGGTTTCAGAAGTATAAACCTTTTAACCCCATCTATCCAGCGCCCTGGAATCTCTATCAGAAGGGGTAGGATTTTTAGCAGTAGAAGCCGTAATGCCCTTGGGCCCCTGAGAAATAGTTTTTGGATATGCAACAGGATTTTTGAAAATAAACTTGTGGGACTCAGGAACCCTGTACTATCTGTCAGGTTTACTAGGAGCCGGAGGCAGGGAATCAGAGGTCAAACTGGATTCCGAGAACACATCAACAATGTCTAGTACAGGAGGTATAGCCAAAGGACTATGCTGAGGTAGAAGGAAATCCCTAAGCCTCTTCTTTGAATCAGAAAATTCCTGGCTTTCCCAGTGGAAAAGCTCCCTTAAAGTATGTAAAGTTTCCCCGAAAGAAAAATCCTCAGGAGGGGAAAAGTACAGTTTTGTACCTACCATAAATGTAGATGTTCGAGTGCTTATACAGCTGCAGTCATAACAGATGGGTTCTCCTGCCGTCAGGCGGGTCCTCGGTTGGCCGAATTCCAAAGTCTAGGTCTGGCGTCAGTTGTCGTCGCTTCTTCCCTGACGTCAGTGCGACAGGGGTATAAAGGAACCAGCCGACGCCATTTTCTTCAGTTTTTCTTGCCCCAGATGTCAGGTGCCCCCAGAAGGAAGGCAATACATAAATTTGTGTAGTAATGCAGTGTAATATAATCAAAATACAGTAATTGCAAGCAAATACAACATAAATGAATACCCCAATCAGGTTGTATGAGGATGCGTTAGCCTATAGGCCTGTCCCAAGAGGGGAAGGAGGGAGGGAAACCTGGACTGCAGCTGTATAAGCACTCGAACATCTACATTTATGGTAGGTACAAAAGTGTACTATGTTCATCGTGCATACAGCTGCAGTCATAACAGATGGGTAGAATCCCAAAGCTAAGAAAGGGGTGGTAGGCACTAGGTGGAACTAGGAGGAGCCAAAATGCCCTGCAAGACTGCAGTGGCAAAGCCTGCTCTAGATTTGGAGTATAATGGTAGGTTGTAGTGCTTGGAGAAGGTATGCACAGAACTCCAAGTGGCTGCTTCCAAAATATCCTTGGTAGGAACTCCTCTGAGGAAGGCTGCAGAGGTGGCTGTGGCCCTGGTGGAATGAGTTCCAATGCCTGTAGGTACAGTTTTGCCATGAAAGGAATAGCAAAAGCGTATGCAGTGGACTATCCATTTTGAGATTGTCTGTTTGGAAATTGGCTTTCCTTGAGCTCCTACCGCATAGGCCACAAAGAGCTGTTCTGATTTTCTGAAAGACTTTGTTCTGTCCAAATAACGTAGTTGTCTGTGGATGTCCAAGGAATGTAGTAATCTCTCCCCTTTGTTTTGAGGATTAGGATAAAAAGTAGGTAAATGTATGGCCTGATTTAAAGCTACCCTGGAAACCACTTTAAGCATAAAGGACGGGTTGGTTCGTAAGGAAACTCTGTCCTGATGGAAGATGATAAAAGGCTGGACAGCCGTGAGAGCCTGTAGTTCTGAAACTCTACGAGCTGAGGTGATAGCCAGAAGGAAAGCTGTTTTCCAGGACAAATATTGCAAATCTGATGAGGCAGCTGGCTCAAAGGGAGGCAAGGTCAGTTTTTCCAGAATGAAATTAAGATCCCAAGCAGGTATTGGTTGTTTCCTTGGAGGTCTTAAATTCTTAGCCCCTCTGAGGAACTGTCTTAAGAGAGGGTGAGAGAATAAAGGTGAATCAGTGTTGTATTCTGCAGAAATGGCTGAGGCATGGATTTTGATGGAGGAGAAAGAAAGTCCACTGCTTAGCAGTTCAGCCAAATATTGTAGTATTTGAGGTAAATTCAGTTTTCCAGGATCCTGGCCCTTTTTCTCATTCCAGACACAAAAACGTTTCCATTTTGCGGAGTAAGCTTTTCTAGTTGATGGCCTTCTGGCCTGCAAAATGACATCCTGCACCTCCTTGGAGAGTAGGGCCTGTTGTGATGCTAAGGAATCTTCCATGCGGCTAGATTGAGTGTTTTTAGCTGGCTATGAAGAGTTTTAAAGCTGTGCTGAGTCAGGAGAAGAGGCATTAGAGGCAGGGTCCATGGTGGCGAATGCGTCAGGCTCCTCAGGAGTGGGTACCAGTGTTGTCTTGGCCAGTCCGGAGCAATGAGAATCATCTTTGGTCTGTCTGCTCTGGTTTTCAATAGAACTTTGGGCAGCAGAGGAAGAGGTGGGAAGGCATAAACTGTCATTGATGTCCAACTGAAAGAGAGAGCGTCCACAAACCAGGCCTTTGGATGGAAGATCCTTGAGCAGAATTTTGTCAAGTGATGATTTTTGTGGGAGGCAAAGAGATCTATGTCTGGCCTTCCCCATTCTTGGATTATTTCTGTAAAAACTTTTGGATGCAATTTCCATTCGTGTGGATCTGTCATATTCCTGCTCAGGTTGTCTGCCAGAGTGTTTTCCTTGCCTGGCAAGTACTGTGCTTGTAGTTCAATTTGTAAGTCCATGGCCATGTTCCAAAGTGACATGGCCAGTCTGCATAGGGGGTAAGAATGTGTTCCTCCCTGTTTGTTTATGTACCACATAACTGTGGTGTTGTCCGTTCTTATCAATAGTTGACCTGGTTGTAGAAGGTCCTTGAAAGCTACAATAGCATTTATTACTGCTAGCATTTCCTTTTGATTGATGTGAAGGTGCTTTTCTTTTTGGGACCATTTGCCCTGAATGCACCGATCTGTCATGTGCGTCCCCCAGGCGTAGTCTGAGGCGTCTGTTGTGATGACTTGATTTGCTTGAGGTTTGCTGAATGGAAGACCTGTGTTTGTTTGACATGCTTGAGCCCACCACAGAAATTCCTTTTGCAGACATGGAATTAGTGGTATTATTGTTTCCAAACTGTGGCTGTGTTGAACCATATGTTTTTCAGGTACCATTGTAGTTTCCTCATATGCAGCTTTGCACATGGGATTAGTAAGATGCAAGATGCCATGAATCCCAGAGCCTGCAGGATTTTCCTTGCAGTCAGCCTGGTGCAATTTGCTAGTGTTCTGAAGTATTGAATTAGTTGCCCCTGCTTCTCTGGCGTGAGGTAGGCCATCTGGGTGTTTGTGTCCAAATTGGCACCCAGGAAAATTATCTTCCGAGAGGGTATTAGCCTTGATTTCTTTTTGTTGACTGTGTATCCCAGAGAGTTCAACAACATTATTACATAAGCCAGATGTTTCAGAAGAATGTGCTTGCTGTCCGCTTGGATCAGGCAGTCGTCCAAATAGGGGTATATTTGTATCCCTTGAAGTCTGCAGTAGGCAATTACTGATGCCAGGCATTTCGTGAATACTCTGGGCAGTAGATAAGCCAAAGGGCAATGCAGAGAATTGATAATGGGTTGAACCTGCAAGAAACCTGAGGTACCTTCTGCAATTTTGTTTGATTGGGACATGCAGGTATGCCTCCTTGAGGTCCAATGTTACCAGCCAAGACTCCTTGCCCAGCATGGGAAGAAGTTGCTGTAGAGTGAGCATCTTGAATTTTGGTACGAGTAGAAATGTGTTTAGGATGGATAGGTCCAAAATAGGTCTCCAATCTTTTCCCTTCCTTGGCACCAGAAATAGCCTGGAATAAAACCTTGACCTTGTTCGTGCGTAGGTACCTCTTGAATAGCTTTCATGTTTATGAGATCTGTAATTTGCCTTTGTGCCTCTGCCCTTTGATTGTGTGGCAGGTTTGGCAAGCCTCTCATTTTTGGAAGGGTGTGAAAATGGAATTTGTAGCCTCTGTTTATAATGTCCAGGATCCATTTGTCCTTTGTGACAATATGCCAATTTTTGAAAATAATGCCAGCTTTCCTCCTAAGGGGCTGCCATTTGAGACTTGGTTGGCATGCAAAGGGAAAGTCATTGGGTTTGCTTTCTGAAAGATTGTGAGTTATCCTCACCACCTCTTTGTGTAGGAGCTTGCCATTGTCTGCCTCTAAACGATCCTTGGGATTGTCCCCTGCCCCTCGGGCGCCTGTATCTGCCTCTTTGGGGTCTGTCCGTGGCAGGAAAGGACCAGTTTTTGGAAGGCCAATTTCTACTGAAACGTGGGGGTTGTACCTGTAGAAATTCTTTCACAGTTTGCATTGATTTAGCCTTTTCCTCCATTTTCCTTAACACCTCCTCAGCATTAGCACCAAATAGAACATCCTTTTGAAGAGGGGCGTCTAGTAATTTAGCTTTGACATGATCAGGCAAGGCTTGTTCCTTGAGCCAGGCATGCCTACGTATGACTGATTCTGTAACAGCAGCTCTACATGAGGCCTCTAGAGCATCAAAACCACATTGTAAGGTATGCTTACCCACTTGTTCTGCACTATGCATCAAATCCTGCAACTCCTTCAAGTCTGGTTGTTCAGGTTGTGACATTTTACTTTTCAATTGTGATAACAAAACTGTTGGTATTTTAGCATATGAAACTGACAGTTTAAGGCCCTCATGGATAAGGTAGCCGAGGTATATACCTTTTTCCCCACCTTTCTAAGGATCTGGAGTCTCTCTCGGAAGGTAATGGATTTTTAGCAATGGAGGCCTTAACTCCCTTGGGGCCCTGTGAGATGGTTTCTGGGTCAGCAGCATGGCTTTTGTATAGAAATTGGTGTGAGTCAGGAACCCTGTAGTACCTGTCAGGCTTAACTGGAGCTGGAGGTAGAGAGTCCGGGTTAAGGCAAGCCTCCGAGTAAACATCATCTAGGATGTCCAAGACAGGAGGTATAGCCAGAGGCCTGTGCTGAGGTAGCAAGAGAAATTCCCTAAGCCTTTTCTTGGAATCTGAATAATCTTGGCCTTCCCAGTGGAAATGTTCCCTTAAGGTATGCAAAGTTTCCCCAAATGAGTAATCCTCTGGGGGGGGAGACAGAAGGGATGGACTCCTCCGCATCAGAATCTTCAAAAGGGGAGTAAAAATGTTCCTGATCATCAGAATGCTCTGAAACAATGGAGCCCTGATCAGAGGAGGGGGAATCTTCCTCCACTCTGGGCCTTTTGTCCGGTGGGGGCTGAGAACCTCTGATAAGAGTAATTAAATCCTCAGCCATTTTAAGCATCTGTTTCTTAGGCATGGGGCCTGGAGATGGGCCCTGTATAGCTTGTCTCTTAGAGTGTATGGTTGCTTTAGACTTTGTGAAAGCCTTGATAGAGAAAGAAGAGGAAGGTCTGAAGACACCTTGAGTGGAGGTGAACCTGTCCACATTCTGAGATTCAACACCAAGAGTGGCTTCGGTATCTGTAGTCGGGGTGTAGGCCGAGGAGCTTGCGACCTCGGGCACAGGAGACACTGTCAAAGAAGTGTCGTCGGCAGTCAGGGGCTGCGTAGGCGCCTCGCTGTGAACCGGACCACGTGTAGTCGGCTTTGGCGTGGTGTCGGTAGAGGCCGCGGACCTCGTGTGTCGGTCCTTGTCTTTGCGTTTTTTAGACAAAACCAGAGTCGGAGTATCCGACGACATAGTATAGTTAAATGCTTTCCCAAAATAATGCTGGGTGAACTCCGCCCGACGCTTAATAGTGCGTTTGTTGAATGTAGCACAAAAGCGACAGACCGAGATGTCGTGGTCTGGGCCTAAACAAGGAATACAGAGGGAATGGAAATCCTTATGCGGTATTTGCTTCCCACAAGAAATACAATTATTAACTTTGTCTGACATCGGTCTGAGGCAAGAAAAGTTTCCCCAACGGGGTACTTAGC
This sequence comes from Protopterus annectens, assembly GCF_019279795.1. Taxonomy (NCBI): domain Eukaryota; kingdom Metazoa; phylum Chordata; order Ceratodontiformes; family Protopteridae; genus Protopterus; species Protopterus annectens. The sequence goes on along the minus strand of NC_056733.1, from coordinate 883,153,779 downwards.
TTTTAAGAAGACTTCGGTTTCCAAATTTTCGTAATCTCAGGAGCTGGCCGACCGGCACTTGCGAACTGCTTCTGCTTCGGGCACCGTGCGGCAAGAAAGACTGAAGAAAATGGCGTCGGCTGGTTCCTTTATACCCCTGTCGCACTGATGTCAGGGAAGAAGCGACGACAACCGATGCCGGACCTAGACTTTGGAATTCGGCCGACCGAGGACCCGCCTGACGGCAGGAGAACCCATTTGTTATGACTGCAGCTGTATACACGATGAACATCAGAGAGGATGGAATCCTCTGCATCAGAATCCTCACAGGCAGGCATGGACAAATCCAGGTCATCAGAAGAGTCAGAAGAAACAGAATCCTGATCAGAAGATTCATAATCAAGCTCAGCCCTAGGCCTCTTAGAGGGGGGGGGGGGTTGACTACCCCTGATTAGAGTAATTAGATCTTCAGCCATTTTAATAATTTGTTTTTTAGGCATAGAGGCCTGAGCATGCGGCCTGGGCATCGGTTTTTTAGACATGGATCTAGATTTAGGCCTCAGCAATGAAGGCGGTGTCGATTTAATATGCAAGTCTGTAGGCATGAATACACCCTCAGAAGCCAGTGCCTGCACAGCGGCTCAGGACCCATCCAATGTAGAGACATCCGCAGGTTCCATAGTTGAAGTATCTCTCGGCATACCGGACTCCGAATGGGTCTCAGTAGAGGCCTGCGAATCAGAAATAGCGGGTATCAGGGGCTGCGAAAGCACCTCACTGAGTACCGGCGAACTGGCGACTGGCTTAGGAGAAGCGCCGTCGGCAGTTTTGGACCTCGGCGGCCGGTCTCTGTCTTTATCTTTGCGTTTTTTCGGAATCCCAGTAGTCGGATGGTTAACTGACGGCATTTCTGGACAATTAAACAGAGAACCAAAATATTTAGAGGCAAAAATATATTGACAACGGATAGTGCGCTGATTAAATAAAGCACAAAATTGACAGCAAGGTATGTCGTGGTCAGGGCCTAGGCAAGGAATACAGTACGAATGAAAATCTTTATGAGGTATTTGGTTTCCACAAGTAATGCAATTATTAACTTTTATTGACATCGGTAAGGAGCAAGAAAAAGTTCCCCAATGGGGTACTTAGCTTTAATTTGAAGAATTTGGTTCTGAAACTCGAAAATGAAAATTTCAGGAGTCGACCGACCGGCACTTGTGAACTGCTTCTGCTTCGGGCACCGCACAGCAAGAAAGACTGATAAAATGGCATCAGACTGCATGTTTTATACCCCTGATGACCTGACGTCATGGAAGAAGGGACAGCAACCGATGCAGGACCCATGACTTTGTTAATCAGGCCGACTGAGGACAACCTGCCAGCAGATTACCCGAATGTAATGACTGCATCAGCGAAACACAAAGAATATCTGCCAAGTAACAGGAACCGTGGCCATGGAAAAATCTGGAACCGATCCAAGGATCCCGGAACCAGCAGCCAAATCAGTCCCATGAGTGAGATGGCTCCGATGGAGCTGCAGACCACAGAGTCAGTTCTGGAACCAAGTTGAGATCCACCATTGGCACCAAAGAAGTTGGCGCCAGGAACGTCAAAGTCAAGGGCTCCAAGACCTGTGGAGAGGTTGAAGTAGGAAGGTAAGTGGGAGTCCTAAGGAGAGCAACCCTTGGCTCCAGATGGGAGAGAGGTCCTAGAGGGGGCAGAAAGGCCCCTGGCCACCAAGAGATGATCCACTAATCTGACGACATCAAGCTCTGAAAGACTCCTGGTGGAATGGACAGACACCCCCGAGGGCGATTCTGGCCTTTCAAGAAATAGACTTAATTGCTGACCCAAGAAGGGTCTGTAGAGGGGAAGTACCTAGTCCTAGGTGTAATCTCGACCTTCAGCACTGTGGTCAGTTGACCAACAATTTGCTTTGTAGGGGAGTGAGTAACCAGATTGCTTGGGGAGACTATTGTTGGTGCCGAGAGGGTCATTGGTACCAATGACATGGTCGGTGCTGTAAGAGTTTTGGTAATTTCAGTAGTTGTCGGCACTGTGAGAGACATGACAAGTTTTGGTGCCGGAGAGCAAGTATGTGCAAATTTTGGTATCTTAGGCCTCAGTTATGAGGGATGAGTCGGCACCTGGGCCTTAGAACATTCAGCTTCATGTACTTTATGCGACGTAGGAACAGAATGACTCCTTTTCTTGGATTTCTTTTTGGGACAAAGCCTCACGAAAAGGGCATTTTAGCAGCCCCTTAAGGATAAGTTTGTTACTCCTCTCTGCGAGGGTTCAAGCACTGAAACCCTTGCAGAGTTCACACGGTGGTTGTATTTCCAAATGTGGCACCCCCAAACAATAAACACATGAAAGATGCCCATCGGAGTTGAGCATCTTTCTCTCACATTGCTTGAGCCCTATGGTTCCTTTCTGTTTTTCTGTCATCTTTCAAAAACAACAAGGGCACATGCACCTCACACACACACACACACACACACACACACACACACACACACACACACACACACAAACTAACGGGAAAAAAACAGAGTACAGTTTTTATGTTTTTTAAATCTGTAGCAACAATGATAGTTAGAAATTTACCCCAAAAAGGGTAAAAAGAAAGAAAGAAGGGAAGTTGGGATACCACCAATGGTACTGAAGAATTTACCAGAGGTAAAGGGAATGCAGCGGCCTATACCAACGATGGTAACAGAATCTACCAGACAAGGTAAAGGAAGGAGTATATAAACACTCATACCAAAAAACACATCAATAACAATACTTAACAGGGAGAGGCAACAAAATAAAGAATTAGAAAACATATATACATACACAGGGAGAGAGGTATGTATGAACAAAACGTTTAGCACTTGGCTGAGGTAACAGCTGACGCATCTAATTTGCTATGTGGCAAACAAGATCTGAGGGGAAGGGAAGACAGGCAGTATGGGTAGCCTTGGCTTGAGAGTTTCTGTCTGGCGCGAGCTTAATATAACAGCAAAGGCAGTTCTGAGGGTCAGAACAGAGACCCAACAGTCAAGAACGAATGAAGATTGACAAAATTAGATCAAAAATTCAGACAAAACATCAACACATACTCTACCTGTATAAGATTGCTTGTTAGGCGGACAAGGCAAGGCGTTAGAGAAGAGTCCTTCAGAATACTACTGTCAGCTGAAAGCAGGTCATCGATCCCTCGCAGTAGCTGGGTTACTGTAGTAACCCACTCTTCCTTTGTTGAGCATGCTATGATGTTATTTAGCTGCTGGAATGCTTCATTCAGCGAAACTTCTGAACATTCAAAGCATTGCTTGTAGTCCTTCAACTTCAATAGGGAGTCCTGAAAGAAAAGAAAAGAAAGTAAAAGTAAGCTAAGGGAAACCCAAACCAATGAAGTTATTTTACTCGCAACACAATTAGGAATGCAACAGCTATGTTGCTCATCATATCAGATCTACTACGGATATTCTGCAGGGGGAATCTATTAAGATTTCCTATTCTCCAATTCCTTAGCTTAAGTAATATCGTTTAGTTTAATTTCTCTGTTTGGAGGCAGTGGACCTCCACCAAGACACCAGAATTGCAACAAAATACAAGGATATAAAAATACATACATGCCTAGTCTTGACCCATATAAAATGGAACCACACCTGATGGATGCAGAGGCAGTCCATGTACATGGGGATGGTAGAAAGGTGATAAACATCAAACGGAGAAGATTTCCTTGCAGATACAGTGATTTGGTGAGCATGCACTTGTTGCACCTGATTTCAGAGGCCTTCTGCAGCTGATAACTCATCAGAAATTCCAAAAAAAGTCACAAACAAGAAGAAAGGCAGTACACCGCCTTCAGACTATTAAGAAAGTACAGTTTTGTACCTACCATAAATGTAGATGTTCGAGTGCTAATACAGCTGCAGTAATCACAGATGGGTTTTCAGCCGTCAGGCGGTCCCTCGGTCGGCCGAATTCCAAAGTCTTGGTCCGGCGTCGGTTGTCGTCGCTTACTCTTCTGACGTCAGGAAGGCCAGAGTATATAAGACACAGCCGACGCCATGTTCTTCAGTCTTTCTTGCCCCAGATGTCAGGTGCCCCCAAAAGGAAGGCAATACATAAATAAAGCTTTTGTACATGTGAAAGAAATGCAATGTAATGCAAAATCAGTGTAAGCAAGCAAATAAAACATAGCAGGATAACCCAGTCAAGTGGTATGTGGGGAAGGAGGGAGGGAAACCTGTACTGCAGCTGTATTAGCACTCGAACATCTACATTTATGGTAGGTACAAAACTGTACTATGTTCATCGTGCATACAGCTGCAGTAATCATAGATGGGTAGAGTCCCAAAGCTATGCATAGGGTGGTAGGTACTATGAGGAACTGGGTTGAGCCAGAATGCCCTGCAAAACAGCAGTGGCAAACCCTGCTCTTGTTTTGGAATACAAGGGCAGGTGGTAGTGTTTTGAGAAGGTATGCACAGAACTCCAAGTGGCTGCCTCCAAAATATCTTTAGTAGGGACACCTCTGAGGAAGGCTGTAGAGGTGGCTGTGGCCCTGGTGGAGTGAGATCTGATACCAGTAGAGACAGATTTCCCATGATAGGAATAACAAAACCGTATGCAGTGGCCAATCCACTTGGAAATGGTCTGTTTTGTAACTGGTTTCCCTTGAGCCCCTACAGCATAGGACACAAAAAGTTGTTCTGATTTCCTGAAGGACTTTGTTCTGTCCAAATAATAACGTAGCTGCCTATGGATGTCTAAAGAGTGTAGCAGCCTTTCCCCTTTGTTTTGAGGGTTAGGATGAAAGGTAGGTAAGTGCATGGCTTGATTTAAGGCTACCTTGGATACCACTTTTGGCATAAAAGATGGGTTGGTACGAAGGGAAACCCTGTCCTGATGGAAGATGAGGAAGGGCGGCACTGCCATGAGGGCCTGTAATTCAGAAACCCTACGAGCTGAAGTGATGGCCAGAAGGAAGCTTGTTTTCCAGGACAAATATTGCAAATCTGTTGAGGCAGCAGGTTCAAAAGGAGGCAATGTTAACTTTTCCAGTATGTAATTAAGGTCCCAGGCTGGTATTGGTTGCTTCCTTGGAGGTCTTATATTTTTTGCCCCTCTGAGGAACTGCCGTAAGAGTGGGTGAGAGAATAAAGGAGGATCCGTGTTGAATTCTGCAGAGATGGCGGAGGCATGTATTTTTATGGAAGAAAATGAAGGTCCGCTGTTCAGCAGTTCAGCCAGGTACTGTAAAACCTGAGGCAAGTTCAATTTCCTAGGGTCCTGGCCTCTTTTCTCATTCCAACAGCAAAACCGCTTCCATTTGGCGGAGTAAGCTTTTCTAGTAGATGGTCTTCTGACTTCCAAAATGACATCCTGCACCTCCTTGGAGAGTAGGGTCTGTTGTGGTATTAAGGTATTTTCCATGCAGCGAGGTTGAGTGTTTTCAGCTGACTGTGAAGATTTTTGTATCGGTTCTGAGTCAGCAAAAGAGGTGTTAGAGGCAGGGACCAGGGAGGAGTATGTGTTAGGCTCCTCAGGAGTGGGTACCAGTGTTGCCTTGGCCAATCTGGAGCAATCAGTATCATCCTTGGCTTGTCTGTTCTTGCTTTCAGAAGCACCTTGGGCAGAAGAGGCAGAGGTGGGAATGCATAAACTGTCAATGTTGTCCAACTGAATGAAAGGGCGTCCACTTTCCAGGCCTTTGGGTGGAAGGTCCTTGTACAAAACTTTTTCAATTGATGGTTCCTGTGGGAGGCAAAAAGATCTATGTCTGGTCTCCCCCACACTTGGATTATCTCTGTAAACACCTGAGGATGTAACTTCCATTCGTGTGGATCTGTCATATTTTTGCTTAGAGTGTCTGCCAGTGTGTTTTCCAGTCATGGCAAGTACTGTGCTTGAAGCTGGATTTGTCTTTCCAGAGCCAAGTTCCAAAGAGTCATTGCTAGTCTGCACAAGGGGTATAAATGTGTTCCTCCTTGTTTGTTTATGTACCACATTACTGTGGTGTTGTCTGTTCTTATCAGTAATGGCCCTGGATGCAAGAAGTCTTTGAAGACTGTAACTGCATTTATTACTGCTAGCATTTCTTTTTGATTGATGTGAAGGTGCTTTTCCTTTTGGGACCATCTGCCCTGAATGCACCTGTCCTTGAAGTGTGCCCCCCAGGCGTAGTCTGAGGCGTCTGTGGTTATGACTTGTTTTGCTTGAGGCTTGCAGAATGGAAGGCCTGTGTTTACTTGACATGCTTGTGCCCACCATAGGAATTCTTTTTGCAAACATGGAATTATCGGTATAATTGCTTCCAAGCTGTGACTGTGTTGAGACCATAGATTTTTTAGGTACCACTGAAGTTTCCTCATATGCAACTTTGCACATGGGATTAGAAGAATGCAAGATGCCATGAATCCCAGAGCCTGTAGGATTTTCCTTGCAGTAAGCCTGTTACTTTTTGCCAGTGTTTTGAAGTACTGAGATAGTTGCCCTTGTTTTTCTGGCGTAAGATATGCCATCTGGGTGTTTGTGTCCAAGCTGGCACCCAGGAAAGTTACTTTCTGAGATGGTGTTAGCCTTGATTTCTCCTTGTTGATGGTATATCCCAGAGAAAGCAGTAATCATGTCACATATGCCAGATGTTCCAGTAGTGTGTGTTTGCTGTCCGCTTGGATCAGGCAGTCGTCCAGATAAGGGTAAATTTGTATCCCTTGAAGTCTGCAGTATGCAATTACTGATGCCAGGCACTTTGTGAATACTCTGGGCGCAGTAGATAAGCCAAAGGGCAATGCAGAGAATTGATAGTGGATTGAACCTGCAAGAAATCTGAGGTATCTTCTGCAACTTTGTCTGATTGGGACATGCAGGTATGCCTCCTTGAGGTCCAATGTTACCAGCCAAAACTCCTTGCCCAGCATGGGAAGAAGTTGCTGTAATGTGAGCATCTTGAATTTTGGAACGAGTAGAAATGTGTTTAGGATGGATAAGTCCAGAATGGGTCTCCAGTCGGTTCCTTTCCTTGGTACCAGAAAAAGTCTTGAATAAAAACCTTGACTTTGTTGGTTCGTAGGTACCTCTTGTATAGCTCTCATGTTTAGGAGCTTTGAAATTTGTAGTTGTGCCTCTGCCCTTTGATTTGGTGGCAGGTTTGGCATGCCTCTCATTTTTGGAAGAGTGTGAAATTGAAATTTGTAGCCTCTGTTTATGATGTCCAGTATCCATTTGTCTGTTGTGACAATATGCCAATTGTTTGCAAATAATGCTAGTTTCCCTCCCAAAGGTGCTGCCAGCTGTGACTTGCTTGGCAAAGTAATGAGGGAGTCATTGAGTTTGCTTCCTGTATTGTTGTGCACTGTCTTCACCACTTCTTGGTGCTGGAGATTGCCATTGCCTGCCTCTATATGATCCTTGTGGTTGCCCTCTGCCCCTTGTGCGTCTGTATCTACCTCTTTGGGGCTTGTCAGTGGCTGGAAAGGACCAGTTTTTTGAAGGCTAATTCCTGCTAAAACGTGGTGGCTGGACCTGTAAGAAAGCTTTGACAGTTTGCATAGATTTGGCTTTTTCTTCCATTTTTCGTAGTATATCCTCAGCATTAGTACCAAAAAGTACATCCTTTTGTAAAGGAGCATCAAGAAGTTTAGCTTTCACATGATCAGGCAAATTTTGTTCCCTAAGCCAGGCATGTCTGCGAATGACTGATCCTGTAGCAGCCGCTCTACTGGAGGCCTCTAGGGCATCATAACCACATTGTAAGGTGTGCTTACCCACTTGCTCCGCACTATGCATCATATCCTGTAACTCTTTTAAATCTGGTTGTTCAGGTTGAGACATTTTGTTTTTTAATTGTGATAACAGGAACTGTTGGTATTTAATCATATGAAACTGACAGTTTAAGGCCCTCATGGCTAGGGTGGCCGAGGTATATACCTTCTTACCCCACCTTTCTAGAGATCTAGATTCCCTTTCTGCAGGAAGTGGATTCTTGGCAGTGGAGGCCTTTAATCCCTTAGGGTCTTGTGAAATGGTTTCCGGGTCAGCATTATGGCCTTTGTAGAGAAATTGGTGAGAACTGGGTACTCTGTAATACCTATCAGGTTTTACTGGTGCAGGAGGCAGAGAATCAGGGTTAAGACAAGCCTCCGAATAGACATCATCCAGTACCTCCAAAACAGGGGGTATAGCCAGAGGTCTGTGCTGAGGTAACCAAAGAAATTCCGTAAGTCTTTTCTTAGAATCTGAAAAGTCTTGGCCTTCCCAATGGAAGTGTTCCCTCAAGGTGTGCAAGGTTTCCCCAAAAGAAAAATCCTCAGGGGGGGATACAGAAGGAATGGACTGTTCTGCATCTGAATCCTCAAAAGGGGAGTAACAGTGTTCCTCTGCATCAGAATGTTCTGATAAAATGGATCCCTGATCAGAATAGGGGGATTCTTCCTCCACTCTGGGTCTCTTGTCAGGAGGGGGATGAGAACCTCTGATAAGAGTTATTAGATCCTCAGCCATTTTAAGCATCTGTTTCTTAGGCATGGGTCCAGGGGATGGGCCTTGAGCAGCAGGCCTAGTGTGATGCCTGGCTGCTTTGGATTTAGTAAAGGCCTTAATAGAAAAAGAAGATGAAGGCCTAAAAACACCATGGGTGGAGGTGGACCTGTCCACATTAGTAGGCTCGACATAAGCCGGGGCTTCGGTTGTAGTCTGGGGAAGGGCCGAGGACCCAGCGGTCTCGGGTACAGCAGACACCGCCAAAGGAGTGTCGTCGGTAGTCAGGGACTGCAAAGGCGTCTCGCTGAGAACTGGACCACGTGTAGCCTGTTTCGGCGTGGTGTCGGCGGAGACCGCGGGCCTCGCGTGTTGGTCCTTTTCCTTGCGTTTTTTGGACAAAACGGTAGTCTGAGTGTCCGACGACATTTTATAGTCAAAAGCTTTACCAAAATAGTGTTGGGCGAACTCCGCCCGACGCTTGATAGTGCGTTTATTGAAGGTAGCACAAAAGCGACAGCCCAAGACATTGTGGTCTGGGCCCAAACAAGGTATGCAAAGGGAATGGAAATCCTTATGCGGTATTTGCTTCCCACAAGAAATACAATTATTAACTTTTTCTGACATCGGTCTGAGGCAAGAAAAATGTCCCCAATGGGGTACTTAGCTTTAATGAAGACTTCGGTTCCAAATATTTTCGTAATTCAGGAGCTGGCCGACCGGCACTTGCGAACTGCTTCTGCTTCGGGCACCGCGCGGCAAAAATGACTGAAGAACATGGCGTCGGCTGTGTCTTATATACTCTGGCCTTCCTGACATCAGAAGAGTAAGCGACGACAACTGACGCCGGACCAAGACTTTGGAATTCAGCCGACCGAGGGACCGCCTGACGGCTGAAAACCCATCTGTGATTACTGCAGCTGTATGCACGATGAACATCTGTTAGTTTAAGTTGTTCATGCACACAGGAATTGGAGAGAGCTTATGCATATATTATCCAGAAACAGCAAAGGGATGAAGACTTGACTGCAACTCAGACAATCAGAGTTTGATTACCAGCTTGGGCACTGGAAAAGCCAGAAAGGAGAGGAAGGAAAATGAGTGTCTATGGCTTGGCAACGTCAGGGGAAAGTACAGTTTTGTACCTACCATAAATGTAGATGTTCGAGTGTAAACACTGCTGCAGTCATTACACTTGGGTTATCCTGCCGTCAGGCGGTTCCCCAGTTGGCCTGAGTTCCAAAATCTTGGTCCGGCGTCGGTTGCTGTCACCTCCTCCCTGACCTCAGTGTGACAGGGGTATATAAGATGCAGCCAATGCCATTTTCTTCAGACGCTGGACCAAGACTTTGGAACTCAGGCCGACTAGGGAAACGCCTGATGGCAGGATATCCTAAGTGTAATGACTGCAGCAGTGTAACACGATGAACATCAGTGTGATGGTTCCTGACCAGCTTTCCTGCCATTCCATTGCCATGGGTGGGGCCCTGAAGTACATAAAGGTGGTACTGGGAATAATATATCCTGCAACTACCCATGTCAGCCATAACAGCCCAAGTTGTCACACACAAGGGAGAAGTGTGCATAGACAGAGAGGCACTGGTAGTCACAACGGTGATGAAAGTGCACGTCAATATCAAGGACGGGATAAGGGTCATACAGAAACACAGTCATTGCTCATATTCTAGATGATGTGAAGCTTTGGAGAGGGTGAGGTATGCACCATGTAGTTCCCTACCCAGGCCCATGTATGATTGGTTGCCAAAGGGTTCCAATCCTGGGGAAGTAAGCTGCACTTATCTGACCAAGATGGCAGAGACATATGCCACTATGTGAGCAGATCAGAGGGACTAGGAGGGAACAGGGCCACAAAGCACTCTCATGGCTGCCAGGATGAAAGCTTCTGGATGGTTCACCCACACTGTGCTACATACATCCCTAGTACAAGGATGGAATGGCCCGAGTATCATAAGGGGATTGCTCAATGGTTAGTAGGGCACATGACCAAAAAGCAGAGAGAGAAAAAATTTATTATTGTTAATGTCTGCTATTATTTGATGCCTTAACTGCAGACTTTATGCTGTTTAGCATCACTGGACTGGGTCGAGGCAGAAAAGTAGCTTTGGACCAGTCCAATTAACAGGTAAGCACAACATAAAAAAATTACGTCACTATTATTAAACCACAACAAAATCCAGAATATGACACAAAGTTATTTTTTTTCAAGACTAAATCAATTATGTAAATTCTTCTGCTACACATTCTCCTTGAACTTCACCTTGTAAGACGTAAATAACCACACCAAAATTAGCCAAAATTAGGGTAATGAGAAGTGTTCTTGGGAATCTGACATTGTGATGTTGAAGAATAAAGCATCGACTGTATCCCAGATGGCAAATGTTCAATTAGTAGCCCAGGCACAAGGTGGGAAAGTTGGGGCTTCTGACCAACATGTCTGCTCACAGGAGTGGGATTTGTTAACTCCTTAGCTGCTGGCTGTGCCATCTCATTGGCAGAAGGATGCGAAACCCCCATCAGTGAGGCCATGGCTGTGGGGGTGGCTATGCAAGCAGGGCCCAGTAACTTTTCAAGGTGCAAGCTGGAACATGTTTTTCTGCTTAGGGAAGCAGTGGTAGCCCACATTGTGATGTGGGTACTTCGCTAAACACCAAGGGGTGGGGTAAAGGGATTTAGAGTTAAAATCTCTACATGGCTGACTTGTTGAGAGCTGTGCAATGGACTACTCTCACCCAATACGGGAAAGAAGGAGCACTGATCTCTCACCTCACTGGGGAAGAACAGGTGGCTATGGGAGTGGCTTTATTGTCAGCAAGCAAAGTTGCAGAAAAAGTACATAACTGTCCCTTGACCATCCTACTTATCTGGTAAAAAATGTAAATAAATAAAAATAAATTATGTCAATATTAGTATGTAGTGAATGGTGTACCTCGACTATGCTTCAAAGGGGGACACTTGTAAAAGACATCCTTAGAGTAAGACCTGATTTTAAGACGTCCCTAGAATAAGTAAGGCCTTATCTTAAAAGTACAGAGTAATTAACATGGAATGACATCCAAATGATACTAAATTTAGGTACCACATTCGGGAGTAACACCTGACGACAACAGCCACCAAATAGAGGCAGAAGGTAAACTTTTAAAAGCGGTACTTACGTATTATCGCAACCAGATTTTCGCGGTTGTGAAATTCGTTTCATGGAATCAAAATGAGTGCAGGAAACACAGTAAAGTGCTGTTTTAAGTCTTTATTGATAAAGAATAACTTTGGATTATCTTCAGGAAGAAAACAAATTTGAAAAATTTCTCTTCCTGTTATGGATGCATTAAAAACGCGAGATGAAATTGGCATGGTTGCTCTCTTATTGACGGAAGATTTTTTTTCAGTATGTGGAAGGAATCCTGAGACGGAAAACACAGACACAGGAATCATGCTCTTGGTAAACAGTTTTTCTCACAATTTGTAAACATCTTTGAAAATAACCCTTTCAATGAGAGAGTTGTAATAAGTAATGTTTTTTAAAAGGGAGACCGGATTATGTGGACAGCCGATTCTGGGGGGCGTTTTTCACAGAAGAAGTTCGCAGTACTGGTTTTGTTTTGTTTAGTTTAGGGATGGTGGCATGTTCTGATAAATACATATTGTACTTCACACTGATTATTGCTTTTCTTAGTGCTGTAACGTTGTGGAGTGCTCATTCGCTGGTTTGGTCTTTCTGTGTGGTGGTAAATTGTCAGCAATTACAATTCGTAGTGCAATATGCAACTTGCAATAAGTGAGATGCTGGCAGTAAAGTGCGTACATAAAAACAGGACATCTTTCAATTTGTATTGATAACAATGCACAAAACAAAGTAAAGTGCTAAAGAGAACACATTATATTACTTTTTTACAACATTCACAAACTGATTCAATGAGCGGGAAGCAAACGGTTTTCCTGCGAAAATCTGGTTGCGATAATACGTAAGTACCTTAAAAGCTGTTAGAACTTCACTCTGCCACATTTAAAATGTGGCAGAATGAGGTATACAACAGCTTCTAAAAATGCAAATTCTAAGAAGGGCACTTTGTTGCTGTCTGTTGTGTGTCTGACAGCATCAGGTGCTGTAGTGGCTCTCAAAGTCTTTGAAAACTGGTAAAACACTTTGCACTCCTACACTTTTTCCATAACTAGTAGTACAAGGAGCAGATAAACCTACATGCATTACAAAGAATTAAGGTCAGGTCGCTAATCGTAACCAGCTGTGTGTGTTCTTGACACGGATGCAGTCTCACCTCTCAAGCTTCAGTCTTGAGCGGAATTTTCTGACATTCATGTCTTAAACACATATCCTGGTTTATGATCAGAGACACAATTATAATCCTCCATCCCATTAGCGAAGTTTTAAATCTGTGTTAAATTTTTTCAGGACTAAATGAATTATGTAAATTCTTTTGTTACACACTCTTGTAGCTTCCCCGCAGAAAATAAGTAACCACACCAACATTACAGTCAACTCAAACATATCCAAATGCATGAACTCATATTGCTGAAATATGCCTATATCGAAAAAATACCTACATAAAAAGAAATTAAAATATATGACAAAATCAGAAATTAGTTTTAATAACCTTTTTATGAATCTAATGCAATCTGAAGACATACAGTATCAAACCCTAGACTTAAGCAAACCAATCAACCACTCCACTGACTTCTCTACACTATAACTTGACCCTTACAACTTATATAAATGCAAGTGGTATTCTAACAAACTATCAGAGGTGTAAAGCTGCACTGACATTTATATACCTGACATGTTTACCATAGCTACTGAAACATGGCTAAAACCAAAACAAAGAGAAACTGAGCCTCTAGGATATAACATAATTAGACTTCAGCGTCTACAAAAACTGGAGGACTAACAATATTTATATGCAAAAGTTACTAGTTTACAATACATTCTCTAACAGTACCAACATTTGATAAATTCTAAATGGCACAGTTTTTAAACAAACCAAAAATATTACACATTGTGACTATTTATATACCTACAAGCGTAACAAACAATACTACAGTAAACTCTCAGTTAACCGGCACCCATGGGGCTTGGTAAATGACGGATAACTGCAGTTTCTGGTTGTTTGAGAGTTACTATTAAAAACAGGCCTGATTAATACTGTATCCGATACTATTTGTTTTGTTTGACTTGTTCCTAGGTTGGGGAAGAGAGGGAATTTATTCCTAGCTTCCTTTTTAAAAGTCAAACTCTAAAAATGTAATGTATGTTTCTGTATATGTGTGTGTGTGTGTGTGTGTGTGTGTGTGTGTGTGTGTGTGTGTGTGTGTGTGTCGGGGGGGGGGGGACAAAAGTGCAACACATGAATATTGTACTGTATTCCTTTGATTATTTTTCCTGGTTGCGTGAGAGCTCCGGTTGCTTGAGTTCCGTTTAACTGAGACTTTACTGTATTCCAAAAAATTTACCACGGACCACAACCAATATAAAACATAACCTAATAACTTTTGGTGAAATTAACACAGTCTGGCAAAGGATGTGATAAAGCAATCCAAACCTCAACTTGTCAACCTAACGGGTTTAATTCAATTTCATAATTTACACAAGTAAACATGACATCAGGAATAATCAGATTGGCCATTATCTATTACTCCACCAACATGTCAACAGTATGTATACCACTAGTTTCAATTAATGATCACACCTCTGTATATGTAATATGGAACTAACCAACCACATACAAACATTACATATAATATCAGTGAGTCAACAGTATGCATACTACCAGGTTCAATTAATGATCACACCTCTGTATATGTAATATGAAACCAACCAACCACATACAAACATTACATATATCAGTGAGTCAACAGTATGCAAACTTCTATGTTCAATTAATGATCACACCTCTGTATATGTAATATGGAACCAACTAACCACATACAAACATTAAATATATCAGTGAATCAACAGTATGCAAACTACTAGGTTCAATTAATGCTCACACCTCTGCATATGTAATATGGAACCAAACTACATACACACATTACATACATCAGTGAATCAACAGTATGCAAACTACCAGATTAAATTAAAGATCACAGCTCTGTATATGCAATATGGAAACAAACAACATACAAACATTACATGTATCAGCGAGTCAACAGCATGCATATTACCAGATTCAATTACTGATCACAGCTCTGTATATATGTAATATGGAACCAACCAAACTACATACAAACATTACATGCATCAGTGAGTCAACGGCATGCAAACTACCAGATTCAATTAATGATCACAGCTCTGTAGATGTAATATGTAACCAACCAAACTACATACAAACATTACATACATCAGTGAGTGAGTTGACAGCATGCAAACTACCAGATTCAATTAATCATCACAGCTCTGTATATGTAATATGGAACCAAACTACATGCAAACATTACATACATCAGTGAGTCAACAGTATGCATATTACCAGACTCAATTAATGATCACAGCTCTGTATATGTAATATGGAACCAACCTACATACAAACATTACATACATCAGTGAGTTAACAGTATGCAAACTACCAGATTCGATTAATGATCACAGCTCTGCATATGTAATACGGAACCAAATTAATTACAAACATTACATACATCAGTGAGTCAACAGTACGCATACTATCAGAGTCAATTAATGGTCACAGCTCTGTATATGTAATATGGAACCAAACTACATACAAACATTACATACATCAGTGAGTCAACAGTATGCAAATTACCAGATTCAATTAATGATCACAGCTCTGTATATTTAATATGGAACCAACCAAACTACATACAAACATTACATATATCAGTGAGTCAACATTATGCATAGTACCAAATTCAATTAATGATCACAGCTCTGTACATATAATATGGGACCAAATTAAATACAAGCATTACATATATCACTGAGTCAACAGTATACAAACTACCAGGTTCAATTAATAATCACAGCTCTCTATGTGATATGGAACCAACCAAACTATATACTAACATTACATATATCAATGAGTCAACAGTATACTAATTACCAGATTCAATTAATGATCACACCTCTGTACATGTAATATGGAACCAAACTACATGCACACATTACATACATCAGTGAGTCAACAGTATGCAAACTACCAGATTCAATTAATGATCACAGCTCTGTATATGCAATATGGAAAACTACATACAAACATTACATATATCAGTGAGTCAACAGCATGCAAACTACCAGGTTCAATTAATGATCACAGCTCTATATATGTAATATGGAACCAACCAAATTACATACAAATATTACATACATCGGTGAGTCAACAGTATGCATAGTACCAGATTACATTAATGACCACCATGTAATATGGAACCAAACTACATACAAACATTACTTTTATCAGTGAGTCAACAGTATGCATATTACCATATTCAATTAATGGTCACTGCTCTATATATGTGATGTGGAACCAAACCAAACTACATACAAACATTACATATATCAGTGAGTCAACAGTATGCATATTACCAAATTCAATTAATGGTCACAGCTCTGTATATGTAATGTGGAACCAAATCAAACTACATACAAACATTACATGCATCAGTGAGTCAACAGTATGTACATTACCAGGTTCAATTAATGATCACAGCTATGTATATGTAACATGGAACCAAACTACATACAAACATTACATATAGCAGTGAGTCAACAGCATGCATATTACCAGATTAAATTAATGGCCACAGCTTTGTATATGTAATATGGAAAGAAACCAAACTACATACAAACATTACATATATCAGTGAGTCAACAGTATGCATACTTGCAGATTCAATTAATGATCACAGCTCTATATATGTAACATGGAACCAAACCAAACTACATGCGAACATTATATACATCAGTGAGTCAACAGTACACATACTACCAGATTCAATTAATGATCACAGCTCCGTATATGTAATATGGAACCACACTACATACAAACATTATATATATCAATGAGTCAACAGTATGCAAACTACCAGATTCAATTAATGATCACAGCTCTATATATGTAATATGGAACCAACCATACTACAAACAAACATTACATACATCATGTGAGTCAGCAGTACGCATACTACTTCTTTCGGCTTTTCCCGGTTAGGGGTCGCCACAGTGGATCACCTGTCCACTCACGACTGACAGTGGAGTTTTTCGGTGTTGAGTTGTCAGCCCAGTGCCCAACCTTCCACAGAAGGCACCCACACACACACATGCACTCACATCTAGGGCCAATTTTGAGTGTCCAATCCACCTACAGTGTGTCTTTGGGATGGGGGAGGAAACCGGAGCACTCGGAGGAAATTCACGCGACCACAGGGAGGACATGCTGAATTTCATAATATATTTTCCATTTGTTTATGAGTAGCAGATTCAATTAATAATCACAGCTCTGTATATGTAATATGGAACCAACCAAACTACACACAAACATTACATGTAACAGTGAGTCAACAGTATGCATGCTACCAGATTCAATTAATGATTACATTAGAAGGCCTCCTGAACTGGCTTTCAACTAATCTCCCACAAGAAACAATTCTACTAGGAGACTTTAATATTGATTGGTCTTTATGTAACGGCACTAATCCCTCCTCTCATATTAACCTCCATGGCTTCTCACAGGCTATAAACACCCCAACTAGAACAAACAAACATAATAACACAAAAACCATCTTAGACTGGATTCTCACAAATTGTCCACAACAGAAATACTCAATAGGAACCCTTCCAGATGACCTTAGTGACCACTCTCATATATATTATTAGAAATAAAACTTGCTTTAACATTCCCTATATAGTTAGGACCATCCATAGCAAAAAACAATTTAACCATGAACTCTTTCTAACTGAACTCCACCATTGTAACTGGTCTCTCCTAAAGTATCTCCCTATAGATGAAGCAGTTAAATACTTTAATAGCACCTTCCTAGCAATCCTAGACCAACATGCCCCAACCCGTTCCATAAGAATGAAAAATAAACCTGCCCCTTGGCTCTCAAATCATACTAGGAAACTTATCCACAAAAGAAACAAATCTTGGACTAAATGGCGGTCCACAAAGAACTCATTGGATCACCAAAACTTTAGACAACAAAGAAATATTACCAAAAAAGCTATCCTCCAAGATAAAAAGAACTTCTATATACAACTTCAGCAAACATCACTCAAACAACCACAAAAAATCAGGTCTATTAACTCACTTCTATCCCCAGGCAGAGTTGAATCACCCAACCCATTAGGCTCTAACCCAGAATGTCCAACTCAAACAGCCAATGCCTTCAACTCTTTCTTTACTACCACTATACTTAATTTAGCTAATCAGCAAAATCCAGATACCTCTTACCTGCCCAAACCTAACTTAACACCTCCTCCTTTTCACCTTGAACCAATACCTACCTCTTATATCTCCTCTCTACTTCAAAAACTAAAACCTTGCACTCCCTCAGCTGACCAACTACCAGCCGAATACCTCAAAATAGGAGCCAAAGCCATTGCCTACCCAGTCTCTATATTAATCAATAGATCCTTAACTGAAGGCCTAATCCCATTCATTTGGAAAATCTCCTATATTATACCTCTCCATAAAGGTGGAAACTCTACTGAATTCTCTAACTTCCGTCCCATTGCTCTACTCTCCCCACTAGCCAAAATTATGGAAAAATGTATCCATAAACAACTTATGACCCATCTTCTTCAACATCATCTCCTGGCTAACTGTCAACATGGCTTTCGGCCATTTCATAGTACCACCACAGCCTTACTATCCTTTACTAACTGCATCAACAATAATCGTAACAATAATATTTTATCCTCTGCTTTCTTTGTGGATCTATCTAAAGCCTTTGACATGGTTAATCATCAACTTCTCCTATACATACTGAAGTCCCTCTCCTTTGATCATCCTACCATGAACTGGTTCACATCTTATCTTGACAACCGAAAACAAGCCGTTCTTTGGCAAAACCATCTTTCTGACCTTCTTCCTACCTCTTTAGGTGTCCCACAAGGTTCTATTTTAGGGCCACTATTGTTTTCCATCTTCATAAATGACCTCCACCACTCAATTCCGCAGTCTATCTGTATCCAATATGCTGATGACTCCACTATCATTTGCTCTGCCTCATCACAAACTGATCTTCATTCTCTTACGCAAAAAGCCTTCTCTATTATAGAAAAATGGTTCTCTTACCATTGTCTTCTCCTTAACCCTAAAAAAACTAAATTGCTGCTCTTCAACCCATCTCACCTATCACTCCTTCTCCATTTCACACTTACATCTGAAGATGGTACTGTTATCTCTCCAGACCCCACTACCAAACTGCTAGGAATTACTATTGATAATCAACTTAAGTTTGATTATCACATAAATTTGACAATTAAATCCACCAATAAAAAACTTGGTTCCCTCTACCGCATTAAACCCTTCCTGACACCAACAACTAGAACCACAATAGCCAGAACTCACTTAATCTCTACCCTGCTATATGCGTCCCCCATATATACAAATCTTTCCAAACATAATCTTCACAATCTGACCAGATCATACAATAATATTGCAAGATTTGCCACCAACTCTCCTTTTAGAGCCCATCACTGTCAGAATCTAAAACAGCTAGGCTGGCTTGAATTTCCACTACTATTACAATTTAATCAACTCACAATTGCCCACAAAGCCCTTTACCAACCTAGTAACACCCCAATTCTCTCTACCCTTATAAGACCTTATAATAACCTGAAGAATCTGCTCAGCCAACAAAATGCTGATACACACTACCTTCTCAAATAACTTAGCAGGCAGATCACTATTTTCAAACACAGTGGGTAAAATATGGAATCAACTACCAAACTATCTGACCTCCCTCTCCTCTCTCCCATTATTTAAAACCAAACTTAAACTCTTTCTCTCTAATCACTGGTTATGCTCTTGCAATAACCCTGACTAACTATCTTTACTACTCTTTTCTTTTATTAAATACATTATGCTAACATTTTTACTCCCTTCCTTATATCTTTACTACTTTCCTTTACTATTACTAGTCCCTGCCTTTAGTCTCTACACTCCCTTCATTTGTATTCATCATTCCTATGTACCTTTTCCTTCTGTCTTACTACTACTTCTGTTAACTCAACAACTTGTACTCTTTATTATGTCACTGTCTAACGATGCTTTACTTTCCATATCATAACATGTTGTTTAAATGTTAAGTGCTTAAATTCAATGTTCAAATGCTATGTAATGTTTTTCTATACTTTATTATGTTGTATAACTGGAGCTTTTCTCCCCGGGCCTCCACTGAAAATGGATATGTATCCAGCTGGACTATCCCGGTAAACAAAAGTAAATAAATAAATAAATAAAATAAATGATCACAGCTCTGTATATGTAATGTGGAAGAAAACTACATACAAACATTGCATACTGTTGACTCTCTGATGTATGTAAACTACCAGGTTCAATTAACGATCACAGCTCTGTATATGTAATATGGAACCAAACCAAACTACATACAAACATTATATGTATCAGTGAGTCAGCAGTACGCACAGTACCAGATTCAATTAATGATCACAGCTCTGTACATGTAATATGGAACCAAACTAAATACAAGTATTACATATATCACTGAGTCAACAGTATACAAACTACCAGGTTCAATTAATCACCACAGCTCTGTATATGTAATATGGAACCAACCAAACTACATACAAACATTACATATATCAGTGAGTCAACAGTATGAAAACTACCAGATTAAATTAATGGTCACAGCTCTGTATATGTAATACGGAACCTAACCAAACTATATACAAACATTACGTATAGCAGTGTGTCAACAGTATGTAAACTGCCAGATTCAATTAATGATCACAGCTCTGTACATGTAATATTGAACCAACATACATACAAACATTACATATATCAGTAAGTCAACAGTTTGCATATTACCAGATTCAATTAATGACCATAGCTCTGTATATGTAATATGGAACCAACCAACTACATACAAACATTACACATAGCAGTGAGTCAATAGTATGCAAACTACCAGATTAAATTAATGGTCACAGCTCTGTATATGTAATATGGAACCAAACCAAAGTACATACGAACATTACATACATCAGTGGGTGAACAGTATGCATAATACCAGATTCAATTAATGATCACAGCTCTGTACATGCAATATGGAACCAAACTACATACAAACATTACATGTATCAGTGAGTCAACAGTATGCAAACTACCAGTTTCAATTAATGATCACAGTTCTGCATATGTAATATGGAACCAACCAAACTACACACAAACATTACATGTATCAGTTAGTCAACAGTATGTATATTACCAGATTCAATTAATAATCACAGCTCTGTATATGTAATTTGGAACCAACCAACTACATACAAACATTACATATATCAGTGAGTTAACCAACCAAACTACATACAAACATTACATGTATCAGTGAGTCAACTGTATGCATATTACTAGATTTAATTAATGATCACAGCACTGTACATGTAATTAAAAACCAAACTACATACAAACATTACATATATAAGTGAGAAACAGTATGCATACTACCAGATTCAATTAATGATCACAGCTCTGTATATGTAATATGGAACCAAACCAAACTACATACAAACATTACATACATCAGTGAGACAACGGTATGTGTACTTGCAGATTCAATTAACGATCACAGCTCTGTATATGCAATATGGAAACAAACTACATACAAACATTACATGTATCACTGAGTCAACAGTAAGCAAACTACCAGATTCAATTAATGATCACAGCTCTGTATATGCAATATGAAACCAAACTAAACTACATACAAACATTACATATAGCAGTGAGTCAACAGTATGCAAACTACCAGATTCAATTAAATGGTCACAGCTCTGTATTTGTAATATGGAAGCAAACTACATACAAACATTACATACATCAGTGAGTCAACAGTATGCAAACTAGCAGGTTCATTTAATAATCACAGCTCTGTATCGTGATACAGAACCAACCTACATACAAAAATTACATATATCAGTGAATCAACAGTATGCAAACTACCAGATTCAATTAGTGATCACAGCTCTGTATATGTAATTTAGAACCAACCTACATACAAACATTACATACATCAGTGATTCAACAGTATACATATTACCATATTCAATTAATGACCACAGTTCTGTATATGTAATATGGAACCAGCCTACATACAAACATTACATGCATCAGTGAGTCAACACTATGCACACTGCTAGATTCAATTAATGATCCCAGCTCTGTATATGTAATATGGAACCAACCTACATACAAACATTACATGCATCAGTGAGTCAACATTATACATATTACCACATTCAGTTAATGATCACAGCTCTGTATAAGTAATATGGAACCAAACTACATACAAACATTACATGTATCAGTGAGAAACAGTTGCATACTACCAGATTCAATTAATGATCACAGCTCTGTATATGTGAAACGGAACTCACCCAAACTACATACAAACGTTACATGCGTCAGTGAGTCAATAAAAAAAAAAAACAAAAAAAAAAGCAGATTTTCAAATTCAGTTATCTTCCATCACAATGCAACTGGACAACAATCTACCTCTGGATGATACTGTTACTGATTTTAACAAATCATTTTAAGTATCCTTAATTCTGTTGCCCTTATGAGAAGAAGAAAGGTAAATTTAGGCAAACTTCATGTTAACACCAAAGACAAAATATGACAGTAAAAGAAAAGGCATGGAAGACATGGAAACCAGATTCAAGCCAAATTACTTTACAAAACTCCTGAACCCTTAGAAACTAGGGCAAAACAAAAACAAACTGACAAAAAAAAACTAAGAGAAGGACAAAACTGACAAAAAGAATATCACAAAACAGCTGCAAACACATATATGAGAGTTGTATGTTTAATCGACTCTTGCTTTGGTCGACACCTGGAGGTGCATTTTGTTTGAATGTCCAATTTATCGAACGGATGTTTACAGAAAATGTGTCCTTTGCTGAAAAAGGTAAGTGGGATGTATACTAGGTGTGTGTGTATTTGTGTGAATGTGTTTGGATTAGGGTTATGGTAAGGGATAAATAAGGGATTTGATTAAGTTTGTGCACTGTTGGGAGTGTTTAGGGGTAAGGGACAAACGTGTTTGTGAGAGAGAGAGACTGAGCTGTCTTGTTTTGTGGTAGTGTTATGGCAATGGCTTTTTTTTTTTTTTTTTTTTATAAATTAAGGTGCACACTAAGGTTAGGGGCAGGGTTAGGCTTAGCATGTATTACTATCACTAACCCTGCACGTAACCCTAACATGCATTTTAACTTAAAAAAAAATCCTTCTCATAAAACTACCACTGTTCAGACAAATTTGATGGGAATGTGGTCGGGTATAGTTAACAGCATTAGAAAAGGAAATTTGCTCCCTTTTTCAATGTGTTGAGTGTTGGTGTATTATTTGTACAACTGAAAGAATAGTCACCATGTCGTAGTGGACATTTTACATGACAAAGTAACATGTTGAGCATTCATTATATAATCATAGATACATATGGATGGTTTACCTTTACATGTGCGTAATGCACGTGTGAAATACAAAAGTCCGAAAGGACTTTTTCAAGTTTTCGGAAGGCCGAAAATAAATGCATCGAATGTGCAATGAGCGAATGCACAGTAACGTTTGCTCATTGCAGATTCGGCATTTTTGATGCGGGGTGCACTACAGTGGGGATCGGGAAATGGACCCTTTCCCTACTGTAGTGTAACCTCGAAGTTATAATAATCAAGTATGGGGGTGTGGGAGGTGCAGGAGGGCGCAGCCCCCCTACATTACGCTTTGTCTTTGAATTGAAATTCGAAAATCAGCTAATCTGGTTTTCGATTTGCTGATTTTCGAACTTCGGTACAGATCGGACGGACGATTTTTGCCATTCCGGTTCGCACAAAGGGCCGTTAGGTAGGTTGATTTTCAACCTTTCAAAGGTAAACCATATAGATATAGACAAATATACATAGATACATATAAATAAAATTTACCTTCAGTTGGTTGACTAACACGAACATCAGCATCCTGAAGGTAACTCAACATCAAAAATGGAAACATTGACTTCCTAGTACGCATGCACTCAGTTTGCTTCTCAATGTATGCAAATATCACTTAAAAAAAAAAAAAAAAAAAACATACCCCTGCTAATTATATATACTAACTCTGAGATTGCACACGCCCAAAGGCAAGGGAATATTCCCCTCCCCGAGGACTGTCGACTTTCTCTATAGTTGACCAGATGTTTACATAGATGTCGACCAATCCAATCAAACTCATACATATGGATCTACTTTACAAGTTTGAAGTTTCAAAACTTCGAATTGCAATTGATAAAGACCATAAGATCGAAGTTTTGAAATGTTGAAATTGTAATAATTTTTTTTTTAGTGCTTTTGCAGGTGGGGGCAAGTACCCTGCACCCCCACACTCCCTGACAAATAAATATATCAACTCCAAGATCGCACTACAGTGAGGAAAACGGCAAATTCTCATTCCACACTGTACGGAGATCTCCATTCAAAACGTTCAAAGTTTCAAAACTTTGATCTTATAGTTCGACCATTTCCAGTTCAAAGTTTTGAAACTTTGAGCTTGTGATTTATATATATATATATATATATATATATATATATATATATATATATATATATATATATAAATAAATGTGTGCATATATATATATATATATAGATATATATATATATATAGATATATATATGTATATGCATCTGTCTGCCTAGGACGACATGGTCGACAGACCACGATGCTTTGCCAGAGATGGCCTGGACCTGTCACCCCTGGGATTCCGGATACTGGCTAAGGCTCTTGCCACCCCTATAGTGCCTTTTTAGGCAAGGTTCAAATGCTAAATTCACCACTGTAACAGGTACAAGCAAGCAAACTCTGAGGGTAATGCTACTCAATGCTACCTCAAAATGCACTCACTCAAGGCACTCCTTAAAATGGAGAACATCGACATCTGTGCAGCGACAGAAACCTGGTTCAAGGCTCCAGAGAGCACTCCTGCATTACCAGGCTATAATTCATACCACACTTTTCGGCCACCTAACCTGGACTGAAACACTAAAGGTGGAGGCGTGTCCATATTCATTAAGGATATCCACACCTCCAGGCTAGTTGCTCAACATGATGCATCTGAAATTATCCAAGTGCAACCAACACTGGACAAGACTGCAATCCAGGTTGTAGCTTGTTACAGGTGCCCCACGATGCTCCAGGATTCCCACTCTTCATTTCTTAAGATACTGGAAAGCATAAAGGTACAACCTAATACCTTAATTATGGGCGATTTCAACTACCCCACCATCATCTGGGAAAACTACTCCTGTACCAACTCATTCTCTCAATGTTTTCTGGAATTCATAAATTCTAACACCTTGGATCAGCTTGTCCACACCCCCATCAGGGGCAGCAATATCCTGGACCTGGTCATTACCAATATGGGTAACTGGTGTTCCACCCCAGAGGTCAACTCCTCGGTCAGATCCGACCACAAGCCAATCACCCTAGACATCCATATCCCACCCCCATCCCCCATTAAGGAAACCACCATAAAAAACTACTCCAAAGTCAACTTCATGCTTCTTAAGACAGAAGTGGCAAACTTCACAACACCCATGCAGACGGAAAATATATGATGATGCCATTAGTGGATGGTGAAAGTGCTAAGTTTGTGGAGCAACAATAAAACCCACTGGAGGTGTGCTTTGGCTCGTGTGTTTTAACTTGTGTGTTTTTTACTAGTTTATTCACCCTTTGGGCGATTTATTTTGTGTGGGGGAAATAGAGGTACGACTGCTGAATCTTACACAAATGCACTGTATAAGCACATATATGAGTGCATGGATCATGCCATCCCCAACAGAACCAAGACGTTATCCACCAAAAAAGGGAAGTCAATCTGGTGGTCCCCTGCCATAAACTAACTCTACAACAGAAGGAAGAAGCTGTTGCAAAAAAAGAGAGTAAAATCCAAAGAGTGGATGAACTCCCTGGTCAGCCTCAGCAAGAAGCTGAGATCCCTCGTAAAATCCTCCAAAGCCAGTTATGAAAATAAAATCGCCACTGATTCCAAAGACAACCACAAAGTATTCTACAGCTATGTCAAGAATCTCAATGGCAACACTCAGATCTGCCCTGAGCTACAGAACAATGGCACTAAATATACAGAACCAACCGATATTGCCAACATCCTGGCAGATAGGTTCAGTGCTAACTTTACCCCCCTCTCACCCTCCAAAAGGCCCATCTTAATACTGGAAGAATGCAAATCCCCTTTAATCACGGATGAACAAGTAAAGACCGCACTCTCCAAAGCCAAGAACACAGCATCCATGGGACCAGACAACATTCCAGGCTGCATACTGCACGAACTACAGAAAGAACTGGCACCCCACCTAAATACCATGTTCAATCATAGCCTCACCTCAGGCAATGTGTCTACTGAATGGCGCACAGCAACGGTTATCCCACTCCACAAAGAGGGTGCCACCACGGACCCCAGAAACTACTCCCCCATTAGCCTGACGAGCCTGGTCTACAAGCCCATGGAACGTATCATCTTGGAACTTATAAACAAAGACATAGTTAACCTCCAAACCCTGGACCCCACTCAGTTTGGGTTTGTAAAAGGTAGATCATGTCTACTAAACCTGATGGATTTCTTTGAAGCAGTCACTAGAGCCACAGATCAGGGCAAGGTAGTGTACACAACCTATCTTGACCTCGCCAAGGCTTTCGATACCATCCCTCACTCTGGAATTATAGATAAATTCACTAAACTGGGCATAAATCCCTATGTCACAAGATGGGTGGTCAACTGGCTCACTGACAGAACCCACACAGTAAAAGTGGCCAACTCCACAGGGTTTGGTCCTGGGTCCTCTCCTGTTCAGCATCTACTTCTCTGAAGTGCAGGTCAACACAGAAGGTCTTTGGCTAACAAAGTTTGCAGATGACTGCAAACTGGGAGCCATACTAAAATCACCTAATGATGTAAACATTCTACAAAAGGGCCTCACAGAGACAGATGCTTGGTGTCAAAGTCATAGCCTCAAGCTCAGTGCCAAGAAGTGCATAGTCATTCGTCTTTGGGAAAAACTCGGTACCCATTAACTACCACATAGGAGGTAGCTCACTAAACACTGAAAGTATGATAATAGACCTTGGGACACAGGTGGACAGTAGTAGTCTCTCCTTTGACAACCACATCTCCACAGTAGTCAGGAAATTCTTCTATGTGGCACACCACATCACAAAAGGGTTCTAATCTAGAAAAAAGGAGGTCATTGTTCCTCTCTACTCATCCCTCATCAGACCCATTATAGAGTACAATGCTCCGTTTGGCATGTTTCTCACAAGACACCTACAACAATTGGAAAGGCCAAAGAAATACCTCACAAAGAGTATTATCGGCCTCAAACAGATGCCATACGCAGACCATCTCAAAAAACTCCAGCTCTACTCTGTCACATATCGCCTACTCAGAGGCGATCTCTGCCTAACATACAAATCTATGTCAAACCCAGAGCTGTTGGACATGCTACACTTAAAGAAATCCCAATCTCTCCAAACCACATGCTCCAGGGACCTAAACCTCGTCACCACAACAAACAGAACAGGCTGGAGGGATAGATTCCTGTCCCAGAAACTTCCCATACTCTGGAACAAACTAACCATTCATGTCAAGCAAAGCTCCTCATTGGCCCTCTACGAAAAACCTTGATGACTGGGTGGGAAATAGAAAATTCACCCCGGGGATCACTTCTGCGGCACTGCTTGACAGGGGCTCAGGAAAATAATTTTCTTGGGTGGCGAAAGCCAGGGAACCTTTTTGGCTAGGCTTATATAGGCTCCAGGGCTGATAGCCTACTACCTACCTATGAACCTGAACCTATATACGTGTGTGTAGATATATATATATATATAGTTCTAAAGCTTCATGCGTAGCTGTGCCAGGTAAACTGACCTAATCACATTCATTGCCTACTGAAAATAACTGTACTGCTGTCTGTAAATTAAACTCACATTTCACTAATGCAGCCACCTATTTAATACAGCAAAATGTCATCTCATCTGTAGCTCTTTCATACAGTCATTTAACCATACTCTTGTAACTATTAACATAATTACCACAAATTAAAGCCTGCTTGCTTGGCACCAGATGGTAGAGCATTAGAACATCGACATACTGCAGACACTTCAAATGCCTAACCTCTCAAGTTTTCAAAGACAGTTAACAGGCAAGTGCCCAGGAGACCAACAAGAAGGCTAGCTACCTATCAGATGTTATAAACATGTCAAAGAAATGTGATGCTACCGAAGTACAGAAGCAGTTATTCTACTACTCTATAGGCTTGTAGCCACACTGTGTCATCTATCAAAAATACTTAAACTCTACAAGTAAGCAATCACCCTTCTTAAAGTAAGCTAATACTACCCAACAACATGGGTTATGCCCAGGATGTAGTATGGACACACCCTCATCTGTATGCCTCAACCTACTGCATCAAAATAAAACTGTTGCCTTTCTTGTTCTTGACCTATCAAAGACATTCAGTTCAACAAAGTCTCATCAGCTTCCCCCTCAGACTCATTAATGCTGATTTGAGCCTCAACACTGTGAATTGCCTTTGTTAGTGTTTTGATACATTAAGTAAAATGCACAGATTATTTCTTGTTACCATTTAAAAATTGCTGCACAGTGCTTCTCCACCTCACCACCTTATTCCTCCCTCCTTTATCCCAATACACTAAACCATCAGTAACCCCTCTATCTAAAGCTATGCTTCCTGTGAACGTGAAATGTTATTTTCTCTGAGAGGAATGTACTGACTTTTGTACTTTCTACAATATAACAGGATTGTTCCATCTTCCTCTATCTACTTAGTCTGTCTCTCTTTTTGAATGAATACATAAACTTAAAACACTGGCTCCTAAACTGATTTTTTTTGGAATACATAAACTTATTTCATAACAATTTGCGCAGTAATTCACATCCCTAGCTTTCTCTACTGTCACCAGCCAAATGCACAGGGAGAATCCCTGATTGCTCCTGACCATTCCTACCCTTTTAACTTTATCAGCAATTCAACCTTAAACTGAAAGTAAGTAATTTCTGGCTGCTCCTGAGCAAGTCTGTCAAGACGTGTTCTCCTGTTCGCATTTATTACTGAAACACTGATTCCATGTGTTGCGGCTGTAAAGGTTCACAGCTTCATTACCCCTTGTCAAATTCAGTTTAAAAGCTCATCCTCCTTTACTGAGGGAAACAGGCTGCATTTACTAAACTGCCTGCAGGGGACTCGGTCTCATTACCTCGTTTAATCTGAAGCTCATGTTGCACAGTTTCTGGTCATGAAGGTAAACACCCATGGCTTTAACAATTAACGGGGCTTAGTTTTAGTTAGTCCCCCCTTTTTATTTTTATTTATTTAATTTTTGCTTTTTTGTTTGATTACTGCTGTGCTTGGGCTGGTTTACCTCAATACCCCCTGCACCCACTTACATTCACAGATTGATTCCAGCTGAGGGAGGTGTGGCCTGCTTCACTCCCCTCACACCCCCAGGATCTCCAATTTATACAACTGTCTCCACCCACTTCTGACCACCCATTAAAGGTACGCACGTCACTAAACCTACATCTGACTTTTAAACCACCTTAGTGTGACATAATCCCAACCTAAACTTCCAAACAGTTTCATCACCATCCACACCTAACTAAATCATCTAACAAATATATCATTCTCACCCCCCCCCCCCTGCACCTTCCCTGGTCCTCTTCCATCATCACAGACTCTGCCACTGCCACTTTCATAACTCCTTTTCTACCTCTACCCCGGAAAATGCTTCTCCAGCTCACCATCTTACTCCTCCTTCCTTTAACCCACTACACTAAACTATCAGTAAACTCAGCTCTTTACCTACACTTGGCTACCTTACCGCAAAATCCCACAGTCATTCACTTCAACATCAAGACCTACCTCACTCATTTACATACTCCATTCTCCACCTACCATTCCAACATGACTTCAACTTCAAACTCCCTTTACCTCAATTCCTCTAAAACTACCATACCCCAATAACCTGACCTCAGACATCCTATGCACATCTATCATTTCACCCCACTCCTCCTGATACCCCTCCTCAGAGGCAACACTGAATCCAGTCCAGGTCCCTCCCACCATAATGTCCACAACTTTTCCCAACAACTCCACCCTCTCCTATGCATCAATCAATGCCCAAAGCACTTCTAATAAACTTGACCAGATAAGCACCTTCCTTGCAACTCACTTGCCCACTATCACAGCTGTCACTGAAACACGTCTCAAACAAAACATCCTTATTTTCAGCATCTACTTCCCTCCTACAAATATCTCCCAAGACACAAGCACTGGCAGTAGACAAGGTGGGGGGGCACTCGCATACTTTGTGAAAACCTTAAGCCAACTATAATTGCTCATGTAAATGCCTCCTCAAATACTGATCCCAACTAGATTCTTCTAAATAATGCCTCCTTATACGGTTGATACTGAACCAAGCTGCATCCTTTTAAAACTTCCTTCTTGGAAGAACAAATCGCAGTTGCCTACCTTCCGCCTTAAGTCTCTTAAGAAATTTAAAAACCTTCTTCTTACTGTCACCTCAGCTGCCCACAACTATAAAAATACTGTTATTGTAGGTAATTTTAACTTAAACCACCTAGGTTCATTGAGAAATGACATTGCTGAATTCCTAGCCAATATCAACCTTATGCAGTTAGTCAATGATGCAACACGTCTAAATCTCCAAACCAAGAACTACTCCCTTCTGGATCTGCTAATAACCAACAATTCTCCTATCATCTCCATTATATCCGTTCTTCCACTCTTGTTCTGTGACTACTCCCAAAACTTTCCAAATTATCCACCAGTCACCAAAACCGGCCCCCAAACTAGTTACCTCAGAACAAGATCTGCCATCATTGTAGACAACCTCAAAAACTAGCAGCTTTAGACTGGACTCCTGTTACCAACTTACAGAACCCAAACTCAGCTACAACAGTGCTTACACCCTCCATCTTCAAGACAAGTTACTCCCTCTCACAAAGCACCTTTACAATACAACAAAAACCTCTGGCTAACCACTGAACTAAAAACTCTGCTCAAACTTGCGGACAACACATGGTCTTCATGGCAACAAACCCTCAGAATATTGTACTGCTTCTACCTCTCTACGTAACCTAGCTAAGCAGTCGACATGCAGGCACAAAACCATCTACTTCAAAAACAAACAACTTGGTGTACTAGGTAAACCCAAGTACTGCTGGGTAGGAAGTAAACATTCTCACAGGCCAAAAAAACTTAGATCCCACCACCAACCCTATCACCACCCAGACCTCTCATAGCTGACTTGCAATCTCCAATTTTAAGGAATTCAGCCAGCTACCAAGTACCGCAACCTCTCCTCGTCCCCCAATTTAGCCAGGCCGCCACCTTTATCTCCCCCTTCTATTTTCAGAAAATCACAAATACTTCAATCCCCACACTAAAAACATACACCTGGATGCACTCCTTGGTACAGAGAACCTACTCCTTGGTTTCTATCACTCTGCAAAGACTTCTTTATCACACCTCTGCCATACTAACCCAAAATAAGTCAGGCATATGGAAAACTGCTCTTGCTAAACCCCTTCCCCAAACAGCCTCTGCCAGAAAATGCCTCCCATTTCAGCGTGAAAAACTAATGTGCAACCGAATGTCCACTTACATCCAACACCACCACCTCCTCACTCAAACAGCATGGATTCTGGGCTGGCTGGAGTATATCGGCAGCACTTTAGTCACATACAAATGAGATCCTTCTCGACATGGATAAAGAGCACATTTCAGGAGCTCTCTTCAATGACCTTAACAAAGCTTTTAATGTTATTAACCACTTCCTGCTCCTTCACTCCTAAAAGAAATTGGGGTTAGTCCCAACCTGGTTCCAACATTTCTTTACAAATAGGTAGTTCAGAGTCAAAATTCGCTTACCCCTATCACCTCCAATACCCTTTACCAGAGGAGTGCCCCAGAGATCTATACTCACCCCAATGCGGTTTTCAATCTTTATTAACAAACTATTCTCTGATCTCCCTAACCTTCCTATCACTCGCTAGGCAGATGACATGGTTATTCTTCAATCCAGTCTCTCTCATTCAACTATGCAAACCCGGTTTCAGCCTTACCTCCATTCCCTTCATTCTTGGCTAAACAACCATGAGCTACTCCTACACCACTCTAAAACAAAAAAGTATATCTGGAACCTCAAAAACTGGAAAAAACTCCTAAAAATCTTAACACCGCAGATCTAAATGGTTCCCCAACAACAACAGTGTCCTTTAGTTACTTTTTATGGCTAGACCAGTCATTTAACTTCCAAAGCCCCACTGAACACACTAAGAAAAAGATCAATTCTCTTTTATTCTAGTCTTGAAAAATCTCTCTCTAGACCAGCTAGAGCTGAAATATGCACAGGAGTCCTTGTTCATCTTGAATACAGGATCTCAATCATAACTATCAGCTTCTAAAAAAAAAAAACTCATCCACTCTACTGTCCACTGTAAACCAAATCTATGTCCTATACCTCCCATCAGGAACAGCACTGCATCACCCTTTCCAAGGCCAAATGGCTACCAGTCTCCTTAAGAGTTAAGCTACTCCTACAGTCTCTTCTTTTCAAACTACTTCAAACAGGTGCCTTTCCATCTCTTGCAGCCAAACTCCATACAAATCTACCCTCTTACAACCTTGTAACGTCTCCCAATTAACTCCCTACAGACACCCCAAACTGCACTGTACGGACCACTCCTTCTCCATTCTTGCACCCAAACTCTGGCAACCCCCCTCACCTAAAAAAGTAGTCTCTCTCCCCACGTTCAGAACTCAAATCAAAAGATACCCCCCATCAAAAATCTGACTACAGGTGCTTTTCCACTGGACAAATAACTCCCTTTCTCACCTGCATCAGTCCTACTTTGACCATTTGTTCTCACCTTTTGCTTCTCTCTCATTTTCTACCAATGTCCAATATCAGTGTCCAATCCACCTACAGTGTGTCTTTGGGATGGGGGAGGAAACCGGAGCACTCGGAGGAAATTCACGCGACCACAGGGAGGACATGCTGAATTTCATAATATATTTTCCATTTGTTTATGAGTAGCAGATTCAATTAATAATCACAGCTCTGTATATGTAATATGGAACCAACCAAACTACACACAAACATTACATGTAACAATGAGTCAACAGTATGCATGCTACCAGATTCAATTAATGATCACAGCTCTGTATATGTAATGTGGAAGAAAACTACATACAAACATTGCATACTGTTGACTCACTGATGTATGTAAACTACCAGGTTCAATTAACGATCACAGCTCTGTATATGTAATATGGAACCAAACCAAACTACATACAAACATTATATGTATCAGTGAGTCAGCAGTACGCACAGTACCAGATTCAATTAATGATCACAGCTCTGTACATGTAATATGGAACCAAACTAAATACAAGTATTACATATATCACTGAGTCAACAGTATACAAACTACCAGGTTCAATTAATAACCACAGCTCTGTATATGTAATATGGAACCAACCAAACTACATACAAACATTACATATATCAGTGAGTCAACAGTACGAAAACTACCAGATTAAATTAATGGTCACAGCTCTGTATATGTAATACGGAACCTAACCAAACTATATACAAACATTACGTATAGCAGTGTGTCAACAGTATGTAAACTGCCAGATTAAATTAATGGTCACAGCTCTGTATATGTAATATGGAACCAAACTATATACAAACATTACATACATCAGTGAGTCAACAGTATGCATACTATCAGATTCAATTAATGATCACAGCTCTGTACATGTAATATGGAACCAACATACATACAAACATTACATATATCAGTAAGTCAACAGTTTGCATATTACCAGATTCAATTAATGACCATAGCTCTGTATATGTAATATGGAACCAACCAACTACATACAAACATTACACATAGCAGTGAGTCAATAGTATGCAAACTACCAGATTAAATTAATGGTCACAGCTCTGTATATGTAATATGGAACCAAACCAAAGTACATACGAACATTACATACATCAGTGGGTGAACAGTATGCATAATACCAGATTCAATTAATGATCACAGCTCTGTACATGCAATATGGAACCAAACTACATACAAACATTACATGTATCAGTGAGTCAACAGTATGCAAACTACCAGTTTCAATTAATGATCACAGTTCTGCATATGTAATATGGAACCAACCAAACTACACACAAACATTACATGTATCAGTTAGTCAACAGTATGTATATTACCAGATTCAATTAATAATCACAGCTCTGTATATGTAATTTGGAACCAACCAACTACATACAAACATTGCATATATCAGTGAGTTAACCAACCAAACTACATACAAACATTACATGTATCAGTGAGTCAACTGTATGCATATTACTAGATTTAATTAATGATCACAGCACTGTACATGTAATTAAAAACCAAACTACATACAAACATTACATATATAAGTGAGAAACAGTATGCATACTACCAGATTCAATTAATGATCACAGCTCTGTATATGTAATATGGAACCAAACCAAACTACATACAAACATTACATACATCAGTGAGACAACGGTATGTGTACTTGCAGATTCAATTAACGATCACAGCTCTGTATATGCAATATGGAAACAAACTACATACAAACATTACATGTATCACTGAGTCAACAGTAAGCAAACTACCAGATTCAATTAATGATCACAGCTCTGTATATGCAATATGAAACCAAACTAAACTACATACAAACATTACATATAGCAGTGAGTCAACAGTATGCAAACTACCAGATTCAATTAAATGGTCACAGCTCTGTATTTGTAATATGGAAGCAAACTACATACAAACATTACATACATCAGTGAGTCAACAGTATGCAAACTAGCAGGTTCATTTAATAATCACAGCTCTGTATACGTGATACAGAACCAACCTACATACAAAAATTACATATATCAGTGAATCAACAGTATGCAAACTACCAGATTCAATTAGTGATCACAGCTCTGTATATGTAATTTGGAACCAACCTACATACAAACATTACATACATCAGTGATTCAACAGTATACATATTACCATATTCAATTAATGACCACAGTTCTGTATATGTAATATGGAACCAGCCTACATACAAACATTACATGCATCAGTGAGTCAACACTATGCACACTGCTAGATTCAATTAATGATCCCAGCTCTGTATATGTAATATGGAACCAACCTACATACAAACATTACATGCATCAGTGAGTCAACATTATACATATTACCACATTCAGTTAATGATCACAGCTCTGTATAAGTAATATGGAACCAAACTACATACAAACATTACATGTATCAGTGAGAAACAGTTGCATACTACCAGATTCAATTAATGATCACAGCTCTGTATATGTGAAACGGAACCCACCCAAACTACATACAAACATTACATGCGTAAGTGAGTCAAACTACATACAAACGTTACATGCGTCAGTGAGTCAATAAAAAAAAAAAAAAAAAGCAGATTTTCAAATTCAGTTATCTTCCATCACAATGCAACTGGACAACAATCTACCTCTGGATGATACTGTTACTGATTTTAACAAATCATTTTAAGTATCCTTAATTCTGTTGCCCTTATGAGAAGAAGAAAGGTAAATTTAGGCAAACTTCATGTTAACACCAAAGGCAAAATATGACAGTAAAAGAAAAGGCATGGAAGACATGGAAACCAGATTCAAGCCAAATTACTTTACAAAACTCCTGAACCCTTAGAAACTAGGGCAAAACAAAAACAAACTGACAAAAAAAAACTAAGAGAAGGACAAAACTGACAAAAAGAATATCACAAAACAGCTGCAAACACATATATGAGAGTTGTGTGTTTAATCGACTCTTGCTTTGCTCGACACCTGGAGGTGCATTTTGTTTGAATGTCCAATTTATCGAACGGATGTTTACAGAAAATGTGTCCTTTGCTGAAAAAGGTAAGTGGGATGTATACTAGGTGTGTGTGTATTTGTGTGAATGTGTTTGGATTAGGGTTATGGTAAGGGATAAATAAGGGATTTGATTAAGTTTGTGCACTGTTGGGAGTGTTTAGGGGTAAGGGACAAACGTGTTTGTGTGAGAGAGAGACTGAGCTGTCTTGTTTTGTGGTAGTGTTATGGCAATGGCTTTTTTTTTTTTTTATAAATTAAGGTGCACACTAAGGTTAGGGGCAGGGTTAGGCTTAGCATGTATTACTATCACTAACCCTGCACGTAACCCTAACATGCATTTTAACTTAAAAAAAAATCCTTCTCATAAAACTACCACTGTTCAGACAAATTTGAGCTGAATGTGGTCGGGTTATGGTTAACAGCATTAGAAAAGGAAATTTGCTCCCTTTTTCAATGTGTTGAGTGTTGGTGTATTATTTGTACAACTGAAAGAATAGTCACCATGTCGTAGTGGACATTTTACATGACAAAGTAACATGTTGAGCATTCATTATATAATCATAGATACATATGGATGGTTTACCTTTACATGTGCGTAATGCACATGTGTGAAATACAAAAGTCCGAAAGGACTTTTTCAAGTTTTCGGAAGGCCGAAAATAAATGCATCGAATGTGCAATGAGCGAATGCACAGTAACGTCTGCTCATTGCAGATTCGGCATTTTTGATGCGGGGTGCACTACAGTGGGGATCGGGAAATGGACCCTTTCCCTACTGTAGTGTAACCTCGAAGTTATAATAATCAAGTATGGGGGTGTGGGGGGTGCAGGAGGGCGCAGCCCCCCTACATTACGCTTTGTCTTTGAATTGAAATTCGAAAATCAGCTAATCTGGTTTTCGATTTGCTGATTTTCGAACTTCGGTACAGATCGGACGGACGATTTTCGCCATTCCGGTTCGCACAAAGGGCCGTTAGGTAGGTTGATTTTCAACCTTTCAAAGGTAAACCATATAGATATAGACAAATATACATAGATACATATAAATAAAATTTACCTTCAGTTGGTTGACTAACACGAACATCAGCATCCTGAAGGTAACTCAACATCAAAAATGGAAACATTGACTTCCTAGTACGCATGCACTCAGTTTGCTTCTCGATGTATGCAAATATCACTAAGAAAAAAAAAAAAAAAACATACCCCTGCTAATTATATATACTAACTCTGAGATTGCACATGCCCAAAGGCAAGGGAATATTCCCCTCCCCGAGGACTGTCGACTTTCTCTATAGTTGACCAGATGTTTACATAGATGTCGACCAATCCAATCAAACTCATACATATGGATCTACTTTATAAGTTTGAAGTTTCAAAACTTCGAATTGCAAATGATAAAGACCATAAGATCGAAGTTTTGAAATGTTGAAATTGTAATAATTTTTTTTTTAGTGCTTTTGCAGGTGGGGGCAAGTACCCTGCACCCCCACACTCCCTGACAAATAAATATACCAACTCCAAGATCGCACTACAGTGAGGAAAACGGCAAATTCTCATTCCACACTGTACGGAGATCTCCATTCAAAACGTTCAAAGTTTCAAAACTTTGATCTTATGGTTTCGACCATTTCCAGTTCAAAGTTTTGAAACTTTGAGCTTGTGATATATATATATATATATCTATATATATAAATAAATGTGTGCATATATATATATATATATATATATATATATATATAGATATATATATAGATATATATATGTATATGCATCTGTCTGCCTAGGACGACATGGTCGACAGACCACGATGCTTTGCCAGAGATGGCCTGGACCTGTCACCCCTGGGATTCCGGATACTGGCTAAGGCTCTTGCCACCCCTATAGTGCCTTTTTTAGGCAAGGTTCAAATGCTAAATTCACCACTGTAACAGGTACAAGCAAGCAAACTCTGAGGGTAATGCTACTCAATGCTACCTCAAAATGCACTCACTCAAGGCACTCCTTAAAATGGAGAACATCGACATCTGTGCAGCGACAGAAACCTGGTTCAAGGCTCTAGAGAGCACTCCTGCATTACCAGGCTATAATTCATACCACACTTTTCGGCCACCTAACCTGGACTGAAACACTAAAGGTGGAGGCGTGTCCATATTCATTAAGGATATCCACACCTCCAGGCTAGTTGCTCAACATGATGCATCTGAAATTATCCAAGTGCAACCAACACTGGACAAGACTGCAATCCAGGTTGTAGCTTGTTACAGGTGCCCCACGATGCTCCAGGATTCCCACTCTTCATTTCTTAAGATACTGGAAAGCATAAAGGTACAACCTAATACCTTAATTATGGATGATTTCAACTACCCCACCATCATCTGGGAAAACTACTCCTGTACCAACTCATTCTCTCAATGTTTTCTGGAATTCATAAATTCTAACACCTTGGATCAGCTTGTCCACACCCCCATCAGGGGCAGCAATATCCTGGACCTGGTCATTACCAATATGGGTAACTGGTGTTCCACCCCAGAGGTCAACTCCTCGGTCAGATCCGACCACAAGCCAATCACCCTAGACATCCATATCCCACCCCCATCCCCCATTAAGGAAACCACCATAAAAAACTACTCCAAAGTCAACTTCATGCTTCTTAAGACAGAAGTGGCAAACTTCACAACACCCATGCAGACGGAAAATATATGATGATGCCATTAGTGGATGGTGAAAGTGCTAAGTTTGTGGAGCAACAATAAAACCCACTGGAGGTGTGCTTTGGCTCGTGTGTTTTAACTTGTGTGTTTTTTACTAGTTTATTCACCCTTTGGGCGATTTATTTTGTGTTCGGGAAAATAGAGGTACGACTGCTGAATCTTACACAAATGCACTGTATAAGCACATACATGAGTGCATGGATCATGCCATCCCCAACAGAACCAAGACGTTATCCACCAAAAAAGGGAAGTCAATCTGGTGGTCCCCTGCCATAAACTAACTCTACAACAGAAGGAAGAAGCTGTTGCAAAAAAAGAGAGTAAAATCCAAAGAGTGGATGAACTCCCTGGTCAGCCTCAGCAAGAAGCTGAGATCCCTCGTAAAATCCTCCAAAGCCAGTTATGAAAATAAAATCGCCACTGATTCCAAAGACAACCACAAAGTATTCTACAGCTATGTCAAGAATCTCAATGGCAACACTCAGATCTGCTCTGAGCTACAGAACAATGGCACTAAATATACAGAACCAACCGATATTGCCAACATCCTGGCAGATAGGTTCAGTGCTAACTTTACCCCCCTCTCACCCTCCAAAAGGCCCATCTTAATACTGGAAGAATGCAAATCCCCTTTAATCACGGATGAACAAGTAAAGACCGCACTCTCCAAAGCCAAGAACACAGCATCCATGGGACCAGACAACATTCCAGGCTGCATACTGCACGAACTACAGAAAGAACTGGCACCCCACCTAAATACCATGTTCAATCATAGCCTCACCTCAGGCAATGTGTCTACTGAATGGCGCACAGCAACGGTTATCCCACTCCACAAAGAGGGTGCCACCACGGACCCCAGAAACTACTCCCCCATTAGCCTGACGAGCCTGGTCTACAAGCCCATGGAACGTATCATCTTGGAACTTATAAACAAAGACATAGTTAACCTCCAAACCCTGGACCCCACTCAGTTTGGGTTTGTAAAAGGTAGATAATGTCTACTAAACCTGATGGATTTCTTTGAAGCAGTCACTAGAGCCACAGATCAGGGCAAGGTAGTGTACACAACCTATCTTGACCTCGCCAAGGCTTTCGATACCATCCCTCACTCTGGAATTATAGATAAATTCACTAAACTGGGCATAAATCCCTGTGTCACAAGATGGGTGGTCAACTGGCTCACTGACAGAACCCACACAGTAAAAGTGGCCAACTCCACAGGGTTTGGTCCTGGGTCCTCTCCTGTTCAGCATCTACTTCTCTGAAGTGCAGGTCAACACAGAAGGTCTTTGGCTAACAAAGTTCGCAGATGACTGCAAACTGGGAGCCATACTAAAATCACCTAATGATGTAAACATTCTACAAAAGGGCCTCACAGAGACAGATGCTTGGTGTCAAAGTCATAGCCTCAAGCTCAGTGCCAAGAAGTGCATAGTCATTCCTCTTTGGGAAAAACTCGGTACCCATTAACTACCACATAGGAGGTAGCTCACTAAACACTGAAAGTATGATAATAGACCTTGGGACACAGGTGGACAGTAGTAGTCTCTCCTTTGACAACCACGTCTCCACAGTAATCAGGAAATTCTTCTATGTGGCACACCACATCACAAAAGGGTTCTAATCTAGAAAAAAGGAGGTCATTGTTCGTCTCTACTCATCCCTCATCAGACCCATTATAGAGTACAATGCTCCATTTGGCATGTTTCTCACAAGACACCTACAACAATTGGAAAGGCCAAAGAAATACCTCACAAAGAGTATTATCGGCCTCAAACAGATGCCATACGCAGACCATCTCAAAAAACTCCAGCTCTACTCTGTCACATATCGCCTACTCAGAGGCGATCTCTGCCTAACATACAAATTTATGTCAAACCCAGAGCTGTTGGACATGCTACACTTAAAGAAATCCCAATCTCTCCAAACCACATGCTCCAGGGACCTAAACCTCGTCACCACAACAAACAGAACAGGCTGGAGGGATAGATTCCTGTCCCAGAAACTTCCCATACTCTGGAACAAACTAACCATTCATGTCAAGCAAAGCTCCTCATTGGCCCTCTACGAAAAACCTTGATGACTGGGTGGGAAATAGAAAATTCACCCCGGGGATCACTTCTGCGGCACTGCTTGACAGGGGCTAAGGAAAATAATTTTCTTGGGTGGCGAAAGCCTGGGAACCTTTTTGGCTAGGCTTATATAGGCTCCAGGGCTGATAGCCTAGTACATACCTATGAACCTGAACCTATATACGTGTGTGTAGGTAGATATATATATATATATATATATATAGTTCTAAAGCTTCATGAGTAGCTGTGCCAGGTAAATTGACCTAATCACATTCATTGCCTACTGAAAATAACTGTACTGCTGTTTGTAAATTAAATTCACATTTCACTAATGCAGCCACCTATTTAATACAGCAAAATGTCATCTCATCTGTAGCTATTTCATACAGTCATTTAACCATACTCTTGTAACTATTAACATAATTACCACAAATTAAAGCCTGCTTGCTTGGCACCAGATGGTAGAGCATTAGAACATTGACATACTGCAGACACTTCAATTGCCTAACCTCTCAAGTTTTCAAAGACAGTTAACAGGCAAGTGCCCAGGAGACCAACAAGAAGGCTAGCTACCTATCAGATGTTATAAACATGTCAAAGAAATGTGATGCTACCGAAGTACAGAAGCAGTTATTCTACTACTCTATAGGCTTGTAGCCACATTGTGTCATCTATCAAAAATACTTAAACTCTACAAGTAAGCAATCACCCTTCTTAAAGTAAGCTAATACTACCCAACAACATGGGTTATGCCCAGGATGTAGTATGGACACACCCTCATCTGTATGCCTCAACCTACTGCATCAAAATAAAACTGTTGCCTTTCTTGTTCTTGACCTATCAAAGACATTCAGTTCAACATAAAGTCTCATCAGCTTCCCCCTCAGACTCATTAATGCTGATTTGAGCCTCAACACTGTGAATTGCCTTTGTTAGTGTTTTGATACATTAAGTAAAATGCACAGATTATTTCTTGTTACCATTTAAAAATTGCTGCACACTGCTTCTCCACCTCACCACCTTATTCCTCCCTCCTTTATCC
Source organism: Protopterus annectens (assembly GCF_019279795.1). Taxonomy (NCBI): domain Eukaryota; kingdom Metazoa; phylum Chordata; order Ceratodontiformes; family Protopteridae; genus Protopterus; species Protopterus annectens. The sequence goes on along the minus strand of NC_056733.1, from coordinate 883,112,258 downwards.
CAATACACTAAACCATCAGTAACCCCTCTATCTAAAGCTATGCTTCCTGTGAATGTGAAATGTTATTTTCTCTGAGAGGAATGTACTGACTTTTGTACTTTCTACAATATAACAGGATTGTTCCATCTTCCTCTATCTACTTAGCTTTCTCTCTTTTTGAATGAATACATAAACTTAAAACACTGGCTCCTAAACTGATTTTTTTTGGAATACATAAACTTATTTCATAACAATTTGCGCAGTAATTCACATCCCTAGCTTTCTCTACTGTCACCAGCCAAATGCACAGGGAGAATCCCAGATTGCTCCTGACCATTCCTACCCTTTTAACTTTATCAGAAATTCAACCTTAAACTGAAAGTAAGTAATTTCTGGCTGCTCCTGAGCAAGTCTGTCAAGACGTGTTCTCCTGTTCGCATTTATTACTGAAACACTGATTCCATGTGTTGCGGCTGTAAAGGTTCACAGCTTCCTTACCCCTCGTCAGATTCAGTTTAATAGCTCATCCTCCTTTACTGAGGGAAACAGGCTGCATTTACTAAACTGCCTGCAGGGGGGACTCGGTCTCATTACCTCGTTTAATCTGAAGCTCATGTTGCACAGTTTCTGGTCATGAAGGTAAACACCCATAGCTTTAACAATTAACGGGGCTTAGTTTTAGTTAGTCCCCCCTTTTTATTTTTATTTATTTAATTTTTGCTTTTTTGTTTGATTACTGCTGTGCTTGGGCTGGTTTACCTCAATACCCCCTGCACCCACTTACATTCACAGATTGATTCCAGCTGAGGGAGGTGTGGCCTGCTTCACTCCCCTCACACCCCCAGCCTCTCCAATTTATACAACTGTCTCCACCCACTTCTGACCACCCATTAAAGGTACGCACGTCACTAAACCTACATCTGACTTTTAAACCACCTTAGTGTGACATAATCCCAACCTAAACTTCCAAACAGTTTCATCACCATCCACACCTAACTAAATCATCTAACAAATATATCATTCTCACCCCCCCCCTGCATCTTCCCTGGTCCTCTTCCATCATCACAGACTCTGCCACTGCCACTTTCATAACTCCTTTTCTACCTCTACCCCGGAAAATGCTTCTCCACCTCACCATCTTACTCCTCCTTCCTTTAACCCACTACACTAAACTATCAGTAAACTCAGCTCTTTACCTACACTTGGCTACCTTACCGCAAAATCCCACAGTCATTCACTTCAACATCAAGACCTACCTCACTCATTTACATACTCCATTCTCCACCTACCATTCCAACATGACTTCAACTTCACACTCCCTTTACCTCAATTCCTCTAAAACTACCATACCCCAATAACCTGACCTCAGACATCCTATGCACATCTATCATTTCACCCCACTCCTCCTGATACCCCTCCTCAGAGGCAACACTGAATCCAGTCCAGGTCCCTCCCACCATAATGTCCACAACTTTTCCCAACAACTCCACCCTCTCCTATGCATCAATTAATGCCCAAAGCACTTCTAATAAACTTGACCAGATAAGCACCTTCCTTGCAACTCACTTGCCCACTATCACAGCTGTCACTGAAACACGTCTCAAACAAAACATCCTTATTTTCAGCATCTACTTCCCTCCTACAAATATCTCCCAAGACACAAGCACTGGCAGTAGACAAGGTGGGGGGGCACTCGCATACTTTGTGAAAACCTTAAGCCAACTATAATTGCTCATGTAAATGCCTCCTCAAATACTGATCCCAACTAGATTCTTCTAAATAATGCCTCCTTATACGGTTGATACTGAACCAAGCTGCATCCTTTTAAAACTTCCTTCTTGGAAGAACAAATCGCAGTTGCCTACCTTCCGCCTTAAGTCTCTCTTAAGAAATTTAAAAACCTTCTTCTTACTGTCACCTCAGCTGCCCACAACTATAAAAATACTGTTATTGTAGGTAATTTTAACTTAAACCACCTAGGTTCATTGAGAAATGACATTGCTGAATTCCTAGCCAATATCAACCTTATGCAGTTAGTCAATGATGCAACACGTCTAAATCTCCAAACCAAGAACTACTCCCTTCTGGATCTGCTAATAACCAACAATTCTTCTATCATCTCCATTATATCCGTTCTTCCACTCTTGTTTTGTGACTACTCCCAAAACTTTCCAAATTATCCACCAGTCACCAAAACCGGCCCCCAAACTAGTTACCTCAGAACAAGATCTGCCATCATTGTAGACAACCTCAAAAACTAGCAGCTTTAGACTGGACTCCTGTTACCAACTTACAGAACCCAAACTCAGCTACAACAGTGCTTACACCCTCCATCTTCAAGACAAGTTACTCCCTCTCACAAAGCACCTTTACAATACAACAAAAACCTCTGGCTAACCACTGAACTAAAAACTCTGCTCAAACTTGCAGACAACACATGGTCTTCATGGCAACAAACCCCTCAGAATATTGTACTGCTTCTACCTCTCTACGTAACCTAGCTAAGCAGTCGACATGCAGGCACAAAACCATCTACTTCAAAAACAAACAACTTGGTGTACTAGGTAAACCCAAGTACTGCTGGGTAGGAAGTAAACATTCTCACAGGCCAAAAAAACTTAGATCCCACCACCAACCCTATCACCACCCAGACCTCTCATAGCTGACTTGCAATCTCCAATTTTAAGGAATTCAGCCAGCTACCAAGTACCGCAACCTCTCCTCGTCCCCCAATTTACCCAGTCCTCCACCTTTATCTCCCCCTTCTATTTTCAGAAAATCACAAATACTTCAATCCCCCACACTAAAAAACATACACCTGGATGCACTCCTTGGTACAGAGAACCTACTCCCTTGGTTTCTATCACTCTGCAAAGACTTCTTTATCACACCTCTGCCATACTAACCCAAAATAAGTCAGGCATATGGAAAACTGCTCTTGCTAAACCCCTTCCCCAAACAGCCTCTGCCAGAAAATGCCTCCCATTTCAGCGTGAAAAACTAATGTGCAACCGAATGTCCACTTACATCCAACACCACCACCTCCTCACTCAAACAGCATGGATTCTGGGCTGGCTGGAGTATATCGGCAGCACTTTAGTCACATACAAATGAGATCCTTCTCGACATGGATAAAGAGCACATTTCAGGAGCTCTCTTCAATGACCTTAACAAAGCTTTTAATGTTATTAACCACTTCCTGCTCCTTCACTCCCTAAAAGAAATTGGGGTTAGTCCCAACCTGGTTCCAACATTTCTTTACAAATAGGTAGTTCAGAGTCAAAATTCGCTTACCCCTATCACCTCCAACACCCTTTACCAGAGGAGTGCCCCAGAGATCTATACTCACCCCAATGCGGTTTTCAATCTTTATTAACAAACTATTCTCTGATCTCCCTAACCTTCCTATCACTCGCTAGGCAGATGACATGGTTATTCTTCAATCCAGTCTCTCTCATTCAACTATGCAAACCCAGCTTCAGCCTTACCTCCATTCCCTTCATTCTTGGCTAAACAACCATGAGCTACTCCTACACCACTCTAAAACAAAAAAGTATATCTGGAACCTCAAAAACTGGAAAAAACTCCTAAAAATCTTAACACGGCAGATCTCAATGGTTCCCCAACAACAACAGTGTCCTTTAGTCACTTTTTATGGCTAGACCAGTCATTTAACTTCCAAAGCCCCACTGAACACACTAAGAAAAAGATCAATTCTCTTTTATTCTAGTCTTGAAAAATCTCTCTCTAGACCAGCTAGAGCTGAAATATGCACAGGAGTCCTTGTTCATCTTGAATACAGGATCTCAATCATAACTATCAGCTTCTAAAAAAAAAACTCATCCACTCTACTGTCCACTGTAAACCAAATCTATGTCCTATACCTCCCATCAGGAACAGCACTGCATCACCCTTTCCAAGGCCAAATGGCTACCAGTCTCCTTAAGAGTTAAGCTACTCCTACAGTCTCTTCTTTTCAAACTACTTCAAACAGGTGCCTTTCCATCTCTTGCAGCCAAACTCCATACAAATCTACCCTCTTAGAACCTTGTAACGTCTCCCAATTAACTCCCTACAGACACCCCAAACTGCACTGTACGGACCACTCCTTCTCCATTCTTGCACCCAAACTCTGGCAACCCCCCTCACCTAAAAAAGTAGTCTCTTTCCCCACGTTCAGAACTCAAATCAAAAGATACCCCCCATCAAAAATCTGACTGCAGGTGCTTTTCCACTGGACAAATAACTCCCTTTCTCACCTGCATCAGTCCTACTTTGACCATTTGTTCTCACCTTTTGCTTCTCTCTCATTTTCTACTAAAATGAATTCACATTTCTTTTTCCTACTCTGTTAATATTTACGTATAATTTCAATTGTCTATGGGATTATCGATCTTTTGTGATTACTGTTTTTTGCAAATTTCTTTACCACGGCTGTGCCTGCAAATGGTCTATTCTGATTAGTGTATTACCCCAGTAAACAAATTAAATAAAAGAATTGCCTATCACAATGTTCAAGGTGGCACAATACACATCCTACCTTTCTGAGAAGTAGGGGTATCTCAAGGGTCAGAACTAAATCCATTACAATCTTCCACAATTACTAAAGTCATGCACAAAGTCACACACTGAGATGTACAACACATAGTCAATTCCACACACTAGTATTCTGCTCTCACTCTAAATTAACTCCAAGACAATTTCATTTCTGTGTTAATGCCAAAAGACAAGAGCTATCCTCTTTGCTCCTGAAACATACAGAATAAATGCAAATAATGACCTATACAAAATTATCATGTCTAATTATCAACCAAACCAAATCTGACCACCATACAGAAGCATTGTAGCCAGGGTGGGGCAAAGGAAGCATCTGCCCAAAGAGCAAGATGTCAGGGGGCACAATCTTCATTATTGCCATTCATTTTCTAAGCACCAGTAATGCAGTTGTTCACTACATTTCAAAGTGTCAAGTAAACAGCAAGTGCCTGACACGTCACATCAGAGAATGCATTTTGGGAACTGTCAAGCTTGTAATGGTAGCCTTCACTGCCCATATGCAGAAGGAGATACTGTAGTCCCAAGGCGCAGCTGTGATGTGGGTACATATGTCAGCCATCAGGTAAGGGGTTAGGGGTAATAAACACTCGAGTACTGTGTCACAATGGTGCAACCTGTGTGGGTCATGTGGGGAGGTTTAAAACTAAACCACCAAAAACAATAACTAAAATAAAATTTACTACAAACCAGTCTCCTGTAAAGACTAGGACCTATTCTAGAAGATATAGCAGGTGATAAAGGAAGAATTTCATTTAAATATCTATCCAAAAATGAAACAGTACAACATTATTTTTTCTTTTTACAATTTCAACAATATATTTAGATAAGTCTGTGTATAAAGTTACAAACTATATTGATTCATTATTACCCTCTGCATTAACCCATCTTCTTTTGATATTATCTCTCTGTAAATCTCGTAATCCAATTAAGTCTGTTAATACCCCAACAATATCATTCACACAATAACCTATACCTAAAAACCTATATATGAGTCTATTAATGTGAAAATGAAATTTATTTGAAGTCTTACAAAGATGTTTAGCTCTAACAAATTCTGCTTTTGGTAAAGGTAGCATATAATAAATTATTAGTACTTGTAGTAGTAATAAACAAAGATGTGAATAGTTAACCATTACTTACTCTAACCCACACATCTAAAAAAAGTCATTTCATGATAACCAAATCTACCCTCAAACATTATACCAGAGCTATGAATTTTTAGTTATCAACTTTTTTGGATGACCAATAGACAAGGATGTAAAAAAGAACATTAGAAAAAAAGGCTGCCGAGTATCTAATATGTGGGCCTGTGTCACAGGGCCTACTGCACTAGAGCTTTGCTGGACACAGGCTTGTGGTGGGTGCGGGATCTAGAGGCCTCTCTCCAGAGTTTCACCACCAAATTCAAGCCAGGAGATTCAAGTAGCTAAATGACTGGTGCAGTCCACGCAACAGAAAGTTCCATCTACTCTGACCACAGCAGATGCGCTGTTAGTATCGTAGGGCACCACCTTCAAGACGGCTGTCAGCTGTGCACCTTTTGAAGGCCTCTCATCCACAGATGAATGACAATAGCTTAATCCCTTTGGCAATTAAGGGGAAGGTTGACAAGCAAAAGAATTAAGAGAAACTGAGACTGCCTCAAGGACAGAATTACTTGGAAAACAGTGTGACCAGCACCTAGCCTCAGACTCCTTCACCTTCCAAAAATACTTGGACCTAAAACTGGAATCACACTATGGACCTTCCTGCTGGTCATGTCCTGCACAGCAACTCGTGGAGGCTTCTAACTGCCCTCCTCTGTCTCTGAGTGGCACTCAGACCATGACTGACTGTACTTTTTTGTCCGGGCAATAGATACATTAATTATTTCAATCCTGGCTTATATGGCAGCCATAGGAACACGTACAATGTTTCAGCTTTTGAAGCACCAAACTCGGGAACGTTTTCATAATCGACTATGGGAATGAAATCCAACCCGTGTAAAGGACAGAAAACTGAGCACACAAGGGTATGACACCAAAGCATGTGTGAGCAGGAGCAAGAAAAGCAGAAAAAATATCATGCCAAATTTAGGAATGCAAAAAGGAAATCTGTTACCCACAGTACAAAAGCCTCCAAACTTTAATCCACTTTAATCTGGTAACAAAACACAATCAGTTTAACAACTAAATACAAACATCTGTTTAAAACCCTTCAAATACAGCAACAGATAATAGCCAACTGAGTCTTTTAATAACACTTGCAATTTGAGTAAATCAAACAATAATGGGAAAAAAATGACTTCTGGGCACTTGCTGTTTTCTTTCTAGGAAGAGTATACCTGCAGAATAAATCTGAATCTGTATTTATCACATTTAAACTAAAACCTCTGTAAACGTTATAAAACACATTTTAAAAAAAAATACAGATAACAGCACTAAGTGCTACTGAGCTATCACTTAAATTTAACAAACAGGAAATCTATAATTACACTAGACAGTGAATAAGGTGTAAATAATAAAATACGAATATCCATACACAAACTAATACCATATAAACCTTAGTTAACATTAACTATAGAAGTAAGGCAAGGGTCCAGCATGTTCCTACGCACGAGTTCAAAAAGAAATAAAACATTATTTGTATTAGTAATACTTCCCCTAAAAAATTCAAAACAAAAGCAATACCCACAGTGCAAAATGTAAGCATTCTTTCTCTCTCTCTCTCTGACACAAAAGCTACATTGTAGCATCATCCGATACAACAACCGTCCCACTTTCTAAACATTTTTTTTGAGTGAGGAATTCTATTAAATTAGTTAAAAAAAAAAAAAAAAGCACATCTGTGCCTATTCAGGTGAGGCCCCTGCAAGGAAAAATGCTTTAATTATAAAACTTCAGCACCCCTCAGCCTATTTGGCAGAGATATTCTGTGTAAATTAACTGTGCAAACTACAGTACCTCTGATGGGATCCCTTTGGACATTTCAGACAAACCACTATCCTCTGGATTTGGGCACTCCAAGTCCAAATATAGATAAAGACACTGTTTGCCTCATGACAAATTCAATGGCGACTCGTTTCTTTATTCCATCAAACAAACAGCTGTGGACTTGCCATAATAAAAAGGTAGGTTACATTAAAGATGCAAAACCTACAAAAGTAATTGTAAACCCTGAGTCTCTGCAATAGATGGATTACTCAGCATCCCCTCTCAGATGAGAAGAGAGATGAACATATGATTTCAGCACCAGTTCCAACTAAAAGTCCATGTAAGAAACCAGGATAACTATCAGTTTGTTTAAAACCTTAGAGCTGTAAATTCAATAACTATTCCTTCTTAACCCAGCTAAAATTCACAGTTCAATTCCCCTCTACTACATTTCTTCTGTCTTTTCTCTATTCTAATTCACCCTGAAAGTCGGCATCTGTTTGTTTTTACTTACAAGAGTAAGCCACAGGCTCTATACCTAGGACATCTTCTCATTTTTGCAGAAGCACATAACATTCTTCCTTCACATTTTTCTGCTATTTACTCTGTGCCATGCATTATAACCTTGAAGCAACTCCATGTTTTCCTTAGATTATCAGGTTATTGTAGACAATGGATTTCTAATTTTTCAGAGGTAGTTAAGCCATTTTAAAAACTCTTAAAAAAGAAAAAAGACATTTTAGAACCACTACTATCAGCAAGAAAAACATGAGAATGCATTCATTCGTCAGAAACCCCCCTTATCCCTCCTGTCCTTGGCTAACCCAGTTATTCAAAGTATTTTTTTTTTTTGTTCTGGTGTAAGCATAACATAGTATTAGGCTTATTAACACAGTAAAGAAATAATGGTTTTAGACCTGTAAGATATTTTAGTACTAACTTAAGTCCTGTAGAAGTGGACCTACACTGCTTCAGGGGGATGGCAGCTGCTGCCAGGATACTGGGTATGCCATCCTCACTTACACTTGGACACAAAATCTTTGCTGCAGTTTCCACATTCTGTAGATGCCTTGTCACTATAAAGACAACTTGGCATCTCAACTTTCTAATATGAACTTTCACTATGAAATAGCCCCTTCCTAAAAATTATTAGGTGTCCAGCTTTGAATCCTGCATCTTTAATTCTAACAGGGCTGAGAACATGCTTTATGACTGTGTACTTTTTTAACCATGTTCTTCCTCCTCCTAGATCTGACCTGACAGACATCCAGAACTTATCCTGTTTGTAAACGACCCTGCATTCACAGAAGGCAGCTCACTCACTGCAACATGTTCTCTTGGCACTACAGATTAAATTCTGCTTACAGAACAATTAAATGGAAATGTGTCCCCTCAAGTAGCAGACCTGAGCTATCACTGAAGCTTAAAAAACTAACAAAGGATAAAATGGTTAATATTTTCACAGACTCGTGTTATGCTTATGTGGTAATTCATGAATTTGGGACACTACAGAGGGTAAGAGGATGTTTGACATCATCAATTCTGTCATAAAAAATGCATTTTTCATTCAATTGTTAGATGCACTCTTATTACAAAAACAAACAGCTGTGATTAAATGTACCACCCACAAGACTGTTGACTGTTAGATTTACAAAAAAAATTCCCTTGCAGATATGGTGGCTAAACAGACTGCATGTTTCATTTTGCTGCCATTTCAAACCAAAAATGCTCCTATATCATTACAAGACGTGTTGCCTTTTCAGGAACAGACTAGTGACTCTGAAAAACTAAGGTGGCCATGTGATTGCTGCCGTCATTTACCGGACTTATTACAGCACCATCCAGATGGAGGGATTCTAGCACCACAGTCATCTTTACCACAACTGGTTTGGGTGCATCATTTTCCCTACCTCCAGTGGGAAAAAAGAGAGAGAGAAATTATCCTTATGCACCAGTTTGCCACACTAAATGATATGCCCCCTTACATTTCCAATGTTATCCAGCGTATGGTTAATACATGACAGGTATGCATTCAATATAATGTTTCAAAGACAAACTTACATAAATCATGGGAACTCTTTAGTTATATCCAAAGTGATTTCTATGTGCTGCCTCAATGTCAAACTTTTTATTTCTTACTAATCATAGAAATACTTTGAGTGGATAAAAGCCTAGCAAAGCATGTAAAATGATACTATTATTATAGCCAAAATATATTAATTGTAGGGTTGGATGTTGAATGTTGCATCCAGTCAGATAGAGGCACCCATTTCACTAGTGTTTAAAAAAATTGAATAAGAAATTTCTGCATCAAGATTAAATTAAATTACTAAAACTCGAATAGTCAATATGTGTGAAGAGAAAGGCAGAAAATGGCTAAGGTGCATCACTTTAAGAACTGTTTAAATATTTGTAATGCAGTTAGCACTTCTAGAAAACATTCCCTTCAAGAATTTCTCAAAGTATGCCCTAGAAGGTTACTGGCTACACCACTGCCTCACACCTTGGAGTTACAAAATATCGATAAAACGATTTTTCTATACTATAAGAACTTATTTCTGTTGTGCAGCAAATCCACTCCCAAACAGCATCAGCTCAACAGCAACCTGACCTTTCCCTCTCTCTAGCTATGACATCAAGCATGGTAATTTGGTCTGTATCAGATCATTTACATGACAACATTCGCTTCAATCCAGATGAAAGGGTCCTTTCCTAGTTATTCTCACAGCAGCAACAGCCATCCAATGTGACGCTCATGTTTTCCACATCAGAAAAATCCACACTGATGGGAGAGAGCCAACTGGAGACACCAGAAGCCACTGAGGACTACCCATACCCACCAACTGCTCATAGGTTCATTGTAAGTACTAGGCTAGCTGCCTTGCAGGACATTTTGAACCTAGACAATTTTAATTTCAAAAGTGAAAAACAAACTTTGTACCTTGTGTCTACGAGGTAAACACTTTAACCATTACACCAACCAACCCTCATGTAACAATAGTTAAGAAGGCTGCTAAATCCATGCTCCTGTCCAGTCTTCCACATATAAACAAGTCTCCTCACTTCTCCTCTGTGGAGGAAGACATTATTCCACTGGGTTATGTAGTGGGGATCTCATGGTGATCAAAGGAGTAAACTGACTCAAGTAGGGAATTGGAAGACTTCAGGTTTAAGATAAGGCCAAGGGTGGAACTGACACACACAGAGAAAAGCCCTCTATATGCATCCTAAAGAGCATGCCATACTTGTGAAAAAGAGATATCAGCATAACGATCAGGCTAGGAATCAAGTTCAGTTACATAAAAAAGAGATATCAGCATAACGATCAGGCTAGGAATGAAGTTCAGTTACATAAAAAGAGATCAGCATAATGATCAGGCTAGGAATGAAGTTCAGTTACATAAAAAGAGATATCAGCATAACGATCAGGCTAGGAATGAAGTTCAGTTACATAAAAAGAGATATCTGCATAACGATCAGGCTAGGAATGAAGTTCAGTTACATAAAAAGAGATATCTGCATAACGATCAGGCTAGGAATGAAGTTCAGTTACATAAAAAGAGATATCAGCATAACGATCAGGTTAGGAATGAAGTTCAGTTACATAAAAAGAGATCAGCATAACGATCAGGCTAGGAATGAAGTTCAGTTACATAAAAAGAGATATCAGCATAACAATCAGGCTAGGAATGAAGTTCAGTTACATAAAAAGAGATATCAGCATAACAATCAGGCTAGGAATGAAGTTCAGTTACATAAAAAGAGATATCAGCATAACAATCAGGCTAGGAATGAAGTTCAGTTACATAAAAAGAGAGATCAGCATAACAATCAGGCTAGGAATGAAGTTCAGTTACATAAAAAGAGAGATCAGCATAACGATCAGGCTAGGAATGAAGTTCAGTTACATAAAAAGAGATCAGCATAACGATCAGGCTAGGAATGAAGTTCAGTTACATAAAAAGAGATATCAGCATAACGATCAGGCTAGGAATGAAGTTCAGTTACATAAAAAGAGATCAGCATAACGATCAGGCTAGGAATGAAGTTCAGTTACATAAAAAAGAGAGAAAAGTCCTCTGCATAAAACAAGAGGATGAGCTTATATTTCAGCAGCAGGGCAAAAAACACATCATGGATGCAAATCACTTTGGATGGCTTGCAAACACTACACAAAAAAGGGGAAACGTCACGCTGGTCCACTCACAAAAAAACACTAAAATACACAGTGAGACACCTATTACTGAATGAAGACATGTTTTACAACAGAGTCAGGAGTACACAAACGGAACTACATGAACAATGTACTCTTAACAATGATACAGTACACAGAGCCAGAGTACACAAAGGGAACTACATGAATGATGTATTCCTAACAATGACAGTACACAGAGCCAGAGTACACAAAGGGAACTACATGAATGATGCACTCTTAACAATGACACAGCACACAGAGCCAGAGTACACAAAGGGAACTGAATGAATGATGTACTCTTAATGACACAGTACCTAATGTCTTTAGCAACAGCTTACATCACTCAGCACAGGCATCAGTCTTTTTTCTTCTTCACTTCCATCCACAAAGAATGCAAGAACGGATCTGTGCTTATATGCTGTAACTTTGTGTGTCCCTGAGTTAAGAGCACAACACAGCCATTTGCAGCTTGCAGACAGAATATGAGCAAATGAGGGCATAATCCCTATAAGGAAGAGCAAAACCACACACACAGAAACCAAAGACTACCAGGGCTCCATAGATAATCACCACACTGTCAACAGGCTTAACCTAGAAATTATTTCAGTTTATAAATTAAAAATATTTTAACCTGAAACAGTAAATTGTTTAGGACCTCTGTGAAGGCAAGCAGAATGACAACAAATTTAAACATGGGACCATGCACACTTGGCCAAACCTGTAGAAGCAGCAGCTGTGCAGGACGTTCTGGTATTGAAGTAACAAATTCCAGATGTTTTACTCTGCTATAACCTCCAAAGCTTAAGGTCGAACGTAACAACTTCACCACTGCTTCATAGTCTCCTGCTTCATGCAAGCGCTGGATCTCTTCAAAGGACTGACATCTCTCCAGTGATCTAAGTTTCTTTTCAATCTAGGGAAAGCACAGAAAACAAAATAAAGATATTCATTACACCATGGAAAATATTAATTATGAAATCAGTGACCATGTGTAAGCATGATAATATTTCTACAATTCATCCTCGCAATCAAAAGCACAGCAATCCTCTAAAGAAAACATGACACATGCAAAGACATAAAAAGAATATGGTAAAACTACTAAAACAGTTGCCCACCCCTCTGGCAAAGACGTTAAAAAGCACAGTGATCCTTAAAGGACTGATGCACACACATTTTCTCCTAAAGTGGGCTTTTCCAGCACACTTTCCTAATACAACAATTTTAAAGCTCTGTTGAAAAACAAAGCACAGCTCACTAACCTGATCCTTTCACATTTATCTAAATTTACGATATGTAATAATTATGAGAGAGCATGAAAACAGATGAATTCATGGCAAAAATCAAAAAATGTTAACGACCATATTGTAATATAATTAAAAGCAGCAAGACAAATAGCAAGCAAGTTTTCAGTACCAGACAAACCATGTAAAGCACACACAGCTCAGACCAAACACACAGATCTACCCATACTGAGGCGCTTAAAATTAACCTATGTAAACCACGAAGACCTCCTAAATGTACCTTCAACAACCTCACAAACCCACAACACAAGTAGTACCCACCATGAGACATGCTATTAAGATTCACAGTTGCTCAGTTCATAAGCCCATGAGGCAAACCACCACACAATCCAATATCTTAGTCATAGTTAAATCCATAAGTGAGAAATACCAATGCACTGCTCACCAGGCTGTGCAGAGAGGGTCAGTTGCCAGGATTTGTCACATCATGCAAGCACTCAAGTCTTTCCACCACAAGTACACATAATAAAGTCAAAGTACACACGAGTATAAATGACCTGAAATGTACACACCCCTGACTAGATGAAGACAGACATGGAGTCCTCGGAATATGTGTCTGAAGGTGGTATGAACCTAGCCTTGAGCACATTCTACCATCACTAAGAATGATGCTACAATACAAACAAAATATTAATGATTTTAAGAACTAGCTTAGCATCTGGTGCAATTCAAAGGGGGTTACTAGCAATATTATCCTGGGAATAGATGGTAGACGGTCCCAAATGGTTTGTGGAGGAAGGCCTGCACCCCCCAGGCTTTTGTATATTAACTAAATTCTTGTATATCCCCCAAAGGGCCATTTTTAGGTAATGTCAATCTTCTAAAGCTTACAACATAACTAAACAGAATACCGATAACATTACGGCATTGCTGCTCAAAACTAGCAGCCTTAAAACACTTGACTCCCTACAAGCAATCCCAATCCTGGAAAACAATGAAATAAGCATCATCACAGAAACCAGGTTCAAGACCACTGAAAGCACTCCATCACTGCAGGGTTTAAATGCCTAAGGCACATTCAGACTCACAACTAAGGCAAAAAAGGCAGCATCATCTCCACAGTCTTAAAAAAAAAAACACTTCCCCTCTAAACTCTTTAGACAAGGTAATGACCTGGAACTCCTCTGCATCCAACTTACCATTAACAAAACTCCACAGCTAACCATAGGACACCCTCAATGTCCCCCCTCGGTCCCTACCTCCTATCTAACTAGTATAGAGTTCCTAAGGAATAAACAAACATCATTCTACTAGGAGACTTAAACCAATGACTCCATAAACTGGGAGACTTGTACATCTTCAAACCTCTATGCCCAGAGATTTCAGGACTTCATCAATACAAACTCTGACTAGACAGTTCGCACCACAAGCAGGGTCAATAAAATTCTGGACTAGGTCCTTACCATCATGGAGCAGCTTTGCTCTCCACCAATTACAACTTCCTCCCTTGTCAAATCAGACCACAGGTCATCACAATCACCATAAGACTAAAGCATCTTCCAATACCTTGGTATTCAGGGATTATGTGAATGCTGATCTACTAAAACTTAGTGATGACCTGGCTAAATTTAGAAGCCCCTTCCAAAGTGATGATCCTACTTCTTATGTGGAGTCCCTAATTGCCAAATTCTATGCACATGTAAATAGCTGCACCTGTTCTCCTCAGAAATAAAAACATCAAATTCAAAAATAACCCCCCATGATGGAGCCTCAATACAAACAGGTTCTATAATAAAGAAAAAAAAGAAATTATGTCTTACCATAATGTTCCGTCTGTGTTGTCAATCTTCACTAATACTTGACTGTGGGCTCGGTTCCGAGCCTTGGAACCGACTCTGCCGTTTTTCTAGCGTGCGCCTCCCAAAACTCTCGAGCTAGACTCTACTCATAATGCTCCTTACTAAATTACCTCAAATCGAGGTTGCCTACAATAGTGACAGACAAGTAATAAATAAGAGACCATATCTGTATCCCTATTATGAAGCCAGCATTTGGGAATATTCAGTCTACTAAGAGTCTTAGGCAGGTTGAAGGAGGGGGCAAATGTCAAAGATTAGTGAAGAACAACAACACAGATAGAATGTTATGGTAAGACATAACTTCTTTATCTGATGTTGTCAATCTTCACGTAATCCTCGACTGTGGGACAGAGTCCCTAGCTACCTGAATCTTGGGAAGCCTCATGAAAGAATATTCCTGAGCACCATCAAATCGAATGATGCAGGTCCCCTAGAGGCCTGGTCCAGTTTGTAATGAGTAAAAGTATGAGGAGATGCCCATACAGCTGCTGCACAAATGTCATCTAAAGAAGCTCTAGCATGAAAAACTGCGGAAGCTGCTACAGCACTAGTTGAATGGGCTTTTACAGGACATGGTGGGTGAAGCCACTTTGAGTGATAAATAAAGGTGATACAATCCCGAAGCCATTCAGCTAATGTAACATTAGAAACTGGGTTACCCAAGGAAAGTGAGGAAAAGGCAATGAACAGTTGGTTGTATTTTCTGATGTCCTTTGTTCTGGGAAGGGAAAAATATAATTGCCTGTGGACATCCAATAAGTGCTAACAATACTCTCCCTTATTAGAGAAATTAGGGAAAAAGACTGGTAGATGCAAGGTTTGATTGATATTTGATTCTGAGACAACCTTCGGCAGAAAAGATGGATTCCTCCTGAGGGAGACCCTGTCCTTATGAAATATTAAACAGGGAGACCTACAGGACAAGGCTTGAATTTCCAATATTTTTTTGGCTGAAGTGATAGCAATCAAAAACAAAGTTTTCCAGGTACAAAATTTCAAATCACAAGTTGCCGAAAGTTCAAAAGGGGACAAAGTGAGAGACTGTAGGACCAAGGGTAAATCCCATGAACAATGGGTTCTTTAAACGGAGGTCTTAGCATTAAGGTTCCTTTCAAAAAGGCCTTACAAAGTTTATGAGACATAAGTGAAGAACCATCAAAACCAATATGGAAATTAGATATCACAGTGGGATGCACTTGAATGGTAGAGGCGGAGGAGCCAGACCGATAAAGGCTAGAAAATCTAAAACTTTAATATCGATCCCCACACAACACCTGTAGATATTGTCAAGTGACCATCTAGCAAATTTTATCCATTTATGGTACAGCCTCCTAGCTGAAGGTTTGATGCTGGCCAAAATGATTTGTCGGACCGGGGAAGTAAGAGAGAAATGCCTGGCGATCATGGGAACTGGAGAAGCCACGCAGTGAGTTTGAGATTCGGGTGAACCATTCCTTCTGGGTGAGCAAACAGGTCTGGAGCTGGGTCTAGAATCCAAGGTTTCCAAAGTAGGTTAGGCCAAAGGAAGGGAAACCAAATTCGTCAAGGCCAGAACAGAACAATGAGGATTATTTTGTTCTTCGACCTCTTGGTTTTCTTTACAAAACTGACATATCAGAGTCGTCAGGGGAAAAGCATACAGAAAACTGGGGGGGGGTTAATCATGGAGAAGAGCGTCTCTGGACCCCCTGGAGGGGGAGGTTAACACAATAACTGTTGCACTTGTTATTCAGAGGGGATGTGAATAGATCGCAGCAAGGTTGACCTCAGTGGCGGAATATCTTTTCCACCAATACTGGATTGAGAGACCACTCGTAAGGCATTAGGATAGCTCTGCTCAACTTGTCCACAATTATGCTGGAGCCCCCCAGAATGTGCATTGCCATTAGAAAGCAGTTAGAAGAAATCACCCATTGCCATACTCTGAGGGCTTCTCAACAAAGCAGGCAAGACTTGGTTTCCCCTTGTTTGCTGATGTACCAGACTACTGACAAGTTGTCTGTCTGTACTGCCACTGTTCCAAAGGGGAGGGTATCTTGAAATGCTAGCAACACTAAGAGCACCGCCTTCACCTCTAGAACACCAATATGCAAATTAGCCTCCATCTGGGACCAAGTGTCTTGGACTGTCCTTCCCAGATAATGCCCCCCACCTCCACCCTATCTGGGAAGCATCCGTGGTCACTATGGCTTGGGGCTGAGGTAGGACAAAGGGATAGCCCAACAAGATTTCATGGGAAATGAGCCACCAACGATTGGTGATCAAAATCTGATGAGACATCGGTTGGTATAATAATGACCATTCGGAAGCCAGAAGCCACTGAAGAATCTGCATGTGTTATCTGGCATGGGAACTAGGGTAATACAGACTGCCACTGACCATAGAGCCCGCAAGATGAGTCTTGCTGGAACAGTTCTGTTCTGAATGATGTGGTTTACTTGTGATCTAATCCTCTGGAGCCTCTCTAATGGGAGTGATGTAAATCCTGTGACTGTGACTGTGTCTAGTACAACTCCAATGAATTCCAGCTGTTGTGTGGGTTCTAAATGGGATTTTTCATAACTTACTGTGATTCTTAAGGTGGTGCAAAGATGAAGGGTATAATCTCTTGCATTTACAAGATGATGCCTGGTGGAAACAATAAGGAGCCAGTCATAAAGACATGAAAATACTCAGAACCCTAGCAGTCTGAGATGTGCTGCTATCACTGCCATGCATTTGTTGAACACCCTGGGGGGCCATGCTGAGGCCAAAGGGCAGTGCCCTGAACTGACAGTGACCGTCTCCCAGTTGGAAGTACAAGAATCTTCTGAAGCGCTTGTCCATTTTTAAGTGGTAATACACATCCTGAAGATCTATGGAGCACATCCAGTCGTTTTTTCCAAAAATGGTAGTACTGACTGTACCGAGACCATCCAGAATTTGGTTTATTGAACTGATTTGTTCAACTGGCTGAGATCCAAAATGGGTTTCAAGTCCCCTGTTTTTTGGGCACTAAAGAACCTTGAGTAGACTTCAGATTCTCTCTGGTCTGGTGGGACTGACTGGATGACTTTTGTTGAGCAATTTTTTTGATTTCTAAGACTGCTGCTTCCCTGTGACTGGGTGGAACCGTCTGGGAGTCTTTTTTGTGTTTTTGGATTTATTGAAAAAGGAATGATGTAGCCTCTGGAAATTATCTCCCGCACCCATTTGTCCATTGTCATCTGTAGCCAGGCAGATTGGTGCAGGGATAATCGTTCCCCGACTGCCTCCAGAGGAAGGCAATTGGGCCTCAGTTCAGGAGTGCTGGTAGGAGTTACCCGAGAAGGAATCTCTGGACCTCTAGTTCTGTGGGACACTTCTGCCTCTTGGATGGCGTCTCCCATTATTACTCCCCCCTTTGCCCCAGGAGAAGTCCTTGCCATGCGAGTCTTGGAAAGGCCCTTGGATCTTTTTGAACCATAGCCTCCCACTTCTCTGGTTCCTAGCGTATGGCCACTGAGGAGTGGAGAAGCGTACGCCCACAGCAGAAAGAGCCTTCCCATCTTTCTCACATCTGGCTAGTGTGCCTTTAACCTTGGGTCCAAACAGGGATGATCCGTCAAACGGTGCATTGAAGAATGAAGATTTAAATGGCTCTGCAAAGTCACACAAATGCATCCAGGTGAGTCTCCTGATGCATACGGCTGAACCTGCTGCTCTTGTCATCCCTTCAGCGACATGAGCAGTTAGCCTCATGGACAAATCGAAAATTGATTCAAGGGTGGTGAGCTGACAGGTAAGCTTATCTTGGATCCCTTCAGCTACTGCACCTATGAGAGTGTGTCTGAAAGCTCTTTGATCAGATGTCTCTGCAACCTAGTGAAGTGTGATATAATTCAAGGACCTGAGAGCAAGATCGATGAAGTATATATGTACTTCCCAAACCTATCCATAGTCCTAGACTCCTTTGTTAGGAGGATGGATCATAGGACTTTCTTTTGCAAGTTCCTTTTTGCTGGCTGCCGCTATCACCATGGCGTCTCCAGGAATACCCCTGGCCCAATGTTGCTCATCCTTAGGGGCAGACAGAAATCTGGTCAGGTCTCTTAAGGATCGGTTTAATGGCGTCAGGAATCTTCCAAACCCACTGAGCGATCAGTTTAATATGATTGTCAGCAGGTGGAGAGATCAGAGAGGTAGTGGGCTGGGCACGAAAAGTCTCCAGATATAGAGATTCCTCTGAGGAAAGTTGAAGGGAAATCCAGCCACCCCTCCGTTTCAGGATTTCTAGGATGTCCCTGAAGAAATCATCATTAGGGAGAAACCTAGGGGAACCTTCCCCTTCATCGAAATCAGTATCTTCTGTGAAAGAGTCTTCTGGGGAGTCCAAGTGCTTCTTCTTGCACTTTTTCTTTGAAGGTACCTCTTCGGTAGGATGTTCCAGAAAGGTATCCGAAGAAGAACTCACCATGGTGGCTCATTCCTGAGGCTTCTGTGCCCTCTGTCCCAGGGATAAGCCTGGAGGAAGCACTGGTCAAGGGGATGTACAAGATGCTTGGCCCGGCAGGGATGGCACAGACTGAGTCCACAAGGGAGAAAGCCTTCTCCATGGCCCGAAAGGCAGCCCCCCCCCCCAGTAGAGGGATGGGAGCCTAGAACTGAAATACACTCTTTTGGAACCGTGGTCCTACCCCACACAGAGGAAGCCACCTCTCCAAGGTACAAGCCAAGGTCAAGGGGCAGAAAGTATCTGAGTCGAGCCCTGTCCCTTGGAACCAGCAATGAAGCCTCGCCCCACAAGGTCTTCGGTTCAGACAAACTGGAAGAGCTCAAGGCAATCATTGGTGTCAGAGAAGTAGCGCTAACCAGCACTGAGGTAGTTGGAGCTGGGAAAGTTGGTACCAGGGGCTTCAAAATCTCGGCTGCAGTCGGAGTAGGACTCTGAATGGGCATTGAGGAAGGACTGGCTCTGGAGCCAAGTTAGCTTGGAACCAAGGAAGGAGGCAACCCCTTTGCCATCAGGAGCTGGTTGACCAGTCTCATAATATCTGACTCGGAAAGGCTCTTAGACTGAATAAAAGAGGCTGATGGGGACCTAGGTGGTCTCAGTCTCAAAAAGGGACTTGGTGGGCAGTCAGAAAACGGGTCCACTGATGAAGAATAAGAGGTCCTTTGTAAGGAAATAGGACAAGGCTGTTTAGGTACCGATGATTCACAGCTGGTACCGAAGCTCCAGATGTCTGCACCAAAGTTTGTCTTGAAGTCGAGTCATCTTCACCTAGCAGTGCCGAAGATGCAGTCGATGCCATAGGTGGTTTGGTAAATTTAGCAGGCAGTTCTGAGGAACTTGTAAGAGCTGAATGCAGTCTTTTTTTTTGTTTCGGATGATGAAGACGAAGAAGAGGAAGAGCTGGCTTCAGTCTTAGGACCACATATTGCCTCTTCAAAATCACTCTTCAGAAGTCTCTTTTAAATAAGTTTGTTTCTGCGCTCAGTCAAGGTTCTTGTGGGGAAACCATGGCAAACAGCACAATCCTCCTGGAGATGGACAGCACCTATACAATATACTCAGAAAATGTGTCCATCTGAGTTGGGCATTATTCTCCCGCATTTTTGGCACCTCAAACTCAGAGGTGCCCGTAGTAGATTCATCACCCATGGTAACAAAATACAGGCCTAACGCACTCTAACACATGCAGAGGAAAGAGAAACAGGTAAAGAAAGTCTTTTTTTTTTTGAAAAAGGACAGAAAAGGGGAAAAAATTACAACAATGGTAAAAATGGAAGCAGAAAAAGGAAGTACCAACACTGGTACGTTAAACTACCTAACAGGAGAAAGGAAGATAAGGGAGAAAGCAAGCCCACACACACTGCAATAATAGAGGAGAGGGTAGAAACTATAGAGAACATAGCAAATATAGAAGATTTATAGGAAAAAAGGAGATAAAAACAAAAAGATTAGAAATTTACAATATTATAATGCCAAAGCTCGAGACATAGGTTAGACGCATCTGACAGTACAACGCAGCAAACGAGATCTGAGGTAATTTATTAAGGAGCATTATTGGTAGAGCCTAGCTTGAGGGTTTTGGGAGGCGCGAGCTGGAAAAACAGCAGAGTCGGTCTTGAGGCTTGGAACCAAGCCCACAGTCAAGGATTACGTGGAGAATGACATCAGATCTTATTGCATGCAAAAATAAAATATAAATATCAAGATGCCAAAAACGCTCTTACTAAATTAAATAAGGACCTTCTGACCCTTATCAAATCAACCAAAGCCAAATACAAGGTAAAGAATAACCACAAAGCCTTTGTTGACTACGTTAAAAATCTGAAAAAACAATGCCCAGCACTTTGCACAACTAATAGTACACAACATAATATATTAGGACCCAGAGGACAAAGACAATTTATCAGCAGACAGATTTAGTTCAAATTTCATGCCTCTCTCCCTTTAAATATTCTTAAACCACATACTCATACCTACAACCGTCCCCACCCTCCACCAAATCTCCCAAGAACGAAATCTCAAGATGGTACCCAAGGCCAAGAACACTGTTTATGGGGCCAAATAACAGCACGCTGCATACTGGTCAACCTAAAACTTCTTCAATACAACCTCAAACCAGGCTTCATGCTGGATGAAAGGAGGATATCAGTACTAATTCTCTTGACAAAGGTGGGGGTTCAACAGAACCATAAGCTTGACTAATCTCATCTATAAGGGTACGGAAATAATAAATAGGGATATAGGTAACCTACAGATTCCCTTAGCCATCCAGTTCACATTTGTCAAGGGCAAGTCCTACCTACTAAACTTGGTCAAATGCTTTAAAAAAGTTAATGAAGCAATGGCCGAAGGCAAAACACTGCACATCACATATGTGACGTACCTCCCTGGACTACATGAAAAGAGACATGGAGGAGCTTTCTGATTCTGCAGCCCTGGCAGGTATGACTGTAGCCCTGAGTAGCATCCAGCCGCCACCCAGAATGATACCACAGTACAAGGACAAAATGATTGACTTTAACAATTGGCTAAGCTTCTGGTGTCATTCTAAGGGGATCCAGTATCTGTCTGCCTGGGATGACATGATCAATAAACCACGATGCTTTGCCAGAGATGGCCTGCACCTGTCGTCCTTGGGATTCCGGATACTGGCTAAGGCTCTTGCCACCCCTATAGTGCCTTTTTTAGGCAAGACTCAAATGATAAATTCACCACCGTAACAGGTACAAGCAAGCAAAATCTGAGGGTAATGCTACTCAATGCTAGAAGTCTAAACCTCAAAATGCATGCACTCGAGGCACTCCTTAAAATGGAGAACATCGACATATGTGCAGTGAGAGAGACCTGGTTCAAGGCTCCAGAGAGCACCCCTGCATTACCAGGCTATAATTCATAACACACCTTTCGGCCACCTAACTTGGACCGAAGCACTAAAGGCGGAGGCGTGTCCATATTCATTAAGGATATACACACCTCCAGGCTAGTTGCTCAGCATAATGCATCTGAGATTATCCAAGTGCAACTAACTCTGGGCAAGACCGCAATGCAAACTGTAGCTTGCTACAGATCCCCCACCATGCCCCAGGGTTCCCACTCCTCATTTCTTGATGTACAGGAAAATATTAGGGTACAACCTAACACCCTAATAATGGGCGATTTCAACTACCCCATTATTAACTGGGAAAACTACTCATGTACCAACTCTTGTGCTCAACGTTTTCTGGAATTCATAAATTCCAATGCCTTGGATCAACTTATCCACACCCCCCACCAGTGGTAGCAATATCCTAGACCTGGTCATTACCAACATGGGCAATCGGTGTTCCACACCAGAGGTCAATTCCTCGGTCAGATCCGACCACAAGCAAATCACCCTACACATCCACATCCCAGCCCCACCCCCCAGTAGGGAAACCACCGTAAAAAATTTCTCCAAAGCCAACTTCACTCTTCTTAAGACAGAAGTGGCAAACTTCATGACACCCATGCTGACAG
This sequence comes from Protopterus annectens, assembly GCF_019279795.1. Lineage (NCBI taxonomy): Eukaryota > Metazoa > Chordata > Ceratodontiformes > Protopteridae > Protopterus > Protopterus annectens. The sequence goes on along the minus strand of NC_056733.1, from coordinate 883,089,546 downwards.
ACAATAGAGATACGACTGTTGAATCCTATACAACTGCACTTTATAAGCACTTACACGAGTGCATGGATCATGCTATCCCTAACAGAACCAAGATGCTATCCTCCAAAAAAAGGAAGCCAATCTGGTGGTCCCCTGCTATAAACAACCTCTACAACAGAAGAAACTGTTGCAAAAAAGAGTAAAATCCCATAATTGGAGGAACTCCGTGGTCAGCCTCAGTAAGAAGCTGAGATCCCTCATAAAATCCTTCAAAGCTAGTTACGAAAACAAAATCGCCACTGAGACAACCACAAAGCATTCTATAGCTATGTCAAGAATCTCAATGGCAACACTCAGATCTGCTCTGAGTTACAGCACAATGGCACTAAATATACAGAACCAACTGATACTGCCAACATCCTGGCAGACAGGTTCAGTGCTAACTTTACCCCTCTCTCATCCCCTAAAGGGCCCATCTCTACACCAGAAGAATGCAAAGTACCTGTAATCATGGCTGCACAGGTAAAAAACACGCTCTCCAAAGCCAAGAACACAGCATCCCATGGGTCCTGACAACATCCCAGGCTGCTTTCTACATGAACTACAGAACGAACTGGCACCCCACCTAAGTACCATGTTCAATCATAACCTCACCTCAGGCTTTGTGCCCACTGAATGGCTCACAGTAATGGTTATCCCACTTCGCAAAGGGGGAGCCATCACGGACCCCGGGAACTACCGCTCCATTAGCCTGACGAGCCTGGTCTGCAAGGCTGTGGAGAGCATCATCATGGAACTTATAAACAATGACATTGGTAATCTCCAAACTCTGGACCCTACCCAGTTTGGGTTTGTAAAAGGCAGATCATGTCTCCTAAACCTGATAGACTTCTTTGAAGCGGTTACCAAAGCTGTAGATGAGGGTAAGGTTGTACACACAGCCTACCTAGATCTCGCAAAAGCTTTCGATACCAACCCCCACTCTGGAATTATAGAAAAACTCACTATAGGTATAAATCCCTATGTCACAAAATGGGTTACCAATTGGCTCACTGACCGAACCCACACTTTGAAAGTAGTAGACTCTAAATCCAACTTCAGAACAGTGACAAGTGGAGTACCAGTCCTAGGTCCTCTCCTGTTTGATATCTACTTCTCTGAAGTACAGGCTAACAGAAGGTCTTTGGCTAACAAAGTTCCCAGATGACTGCAAACTAGGAGCCATAATCAAATCTCCTAACGATGTGGACATCCTACAAAAGGGCCTCACTGAGACAGATGCCTGGTATCAAAGCCATGGCCTCAAGCTCAATGCCAAAAAGTGCATTGTTATCCCGTTTGGCAAAAACTGTACCCATGAACTACCACATAGGTGGTAGTCTACTTAACACCGAAAGTGTGATAAGAGACCTTGGGACACAGGTGGACAGTAGTCTCCTTTGATAATCACATCGCCACAGTAGTCAGGAAATCCTTCTACGTGGCACACCTCATCACAAAAGGTTTCTCATCCAGGAAAAAAGAGGTCATTGTTCCCCTCTACTCATCACTCATTAGACCCATTATAGAGTACAATGCCTCTTTTGGTATGTCCCTCACAAGACATCTACAACAACTGGAAAGGCCACAGAAATACCTCACAAAGAGGATTACTGGCCTCAAACAGATGCCCTACACATACAGTCTCAAAAAACTCCAGCTTTACTTTGCCGCATATCGCGTACTCAGAGGCGATATCTGCCTAACATACAAAGCTATGTCAAACCCAGAGCTGTTGGACATGCTCCACGTAAAGAAATCCCAATCCCTCCAAGCTACATGCTCTAGGGACCTAAACCTTGTCACCACAATAAACAGAACATGCTGGAGGGATAGATTCCTGTCTCAGAGACTTCCCATACTCTGGAATAAATTACACATCTATATAAAAAAAAACTCCTCATTAGCACTCTTCAAGAAAAATTTTGATGATTGGATGGGAGATAGGAAATTCACCCCGGGGATCACTTCTGTGGCTTTGCTTGACAGGGGCACAGGAAAATATTTTTCTTGGGTGGCAAAAGCCAGGGTACCGCTTGGCTAGGCTTATATAGGCCATAGGGCCAATAGCCTAGTACCTACCTATGAACCTATGTGGACCTTACAAAGGCATTTGACACCATCCTGCAGTCAGGTATCATAGATAAAATCTCTCAGCTAAATGTCAATCATTATATGTAACTTAATGGATATCAAATTGGCTCATAAATGGAACCAATGAAGTTGAGGTGGGCTGTTCTACCTCCTACAAAAGACATGTCACTACCACTGCACCTCAGAGTTCAGTCCTTGGGCCACTCCTTCTGGCATTTACTTCTCAGAAGTTAAAGCTTATGTTAAGGGCTTGTGGTTGACCAAGTTTGCAGATGACTGCAATATGGTGGCGTGTTAACTCCCTGGTGGTCACCAAATTCCACCAAGAGGGTCGGTCCTGAACAAACAGATGACGTCAAAACCCTGGAGTCAAAGCTTGCTTATACTCAGCACTGATAAGACCATTTATTGAGCACAATGTCCCTTTTGGGATGTACCCCACTAAATGCATCAGTTAGAAAGGTCCTAAACGTTCCTAGCCAAGATGATCACATGCCTAAAATCTCTGAGCTACCAAGACAGGATGAAGCTTTATCCCTTTATGTAGTATCTGATGGACTTTTGACAGGAGAGCTCACTCTCAACCACGTCATTAGAGACCCACTTAGTCTGGCCGTCCTCTATCTCCACAGGTGCAAGAACTCTCCCAATACCAGAAGCAGGGACCTACATATTTTCACCAACAGATTTAAAATAAACACAGTGCAGGGGCAGATTAAAAGCCAGCACTCCCCAAAGCTCTGGAATAGACTTTTCCCGCATGTTGAGGAGTGCGACTCACTATTATTTTTCTTTAAACATCACCTAAATGACTGCATGGATATCTAGAAATCAACTCCACGACTATCTGATATGACCCTCCTAAAAAAATATGACACAAGTGGGAGGGTACTGGAATGGCATGAATGGTCATAAGACTCAGTGGACTTAGACCATCAATGACTCTACACAGGAGGATTGGATAAGACCACTGCTTCTGTTGAATAATCTCTGAACAAGTATTTATGCTCATCAGTAACAAAGCTCTTGACAATTCTAGAGAAACTCTTCCCCATGCAAACAACATATGTAACATGGTCATCTTCAGGATGGATTTCACCAACATATCTTGACAGATACTTACCCACAGGGGTTAGTATAATGCTGTCTGGGCCCCAAATGAACCTCCCATGAGGATGCAACTAAGCTCCAATCCCTTGCCATATCAAGTATCCATCAGAAATGCAAGCCAGTCATGTAACATAGGGGAAGGAATGCATGCAAATGAGAATTTAATGCTTTCCAACCCATCCTTTACACAGTACATTATATACCTTGTTTATTTACTGAAATTACAGAACAAGCCAGTCCTTTCCAAATAAGTAAACATACCCTCAACCCACAGCAAGCAAAATACATTTCACTGTAACCAAAGCTAAGCAACTTCAATGACAACTACACCCTATGTAAAGCACTTCCTTTCACAAGAGTGTAGTTTTCTCCTTCCGAAATGATCCCCCATTCTTCTGCACATTCATTTTATTTTTTGTTTACTGACATTTGTTTACCAGAAAAGTCTGACTGGGCGATGACCTGTTTTCACTGAAGGCTCGGGAAGAAATTCTCCAAAATATTTCATGCAGCAGAAAGTACAGTTGTGTACCTACCATAATGAGTGTATTCACTGTTGCAGTCACTACTCTTGAGTTATCCTGCTGGCAGGCTACCCTCAGTCGGCCAGAATTCCAAAGTCTAGATCCGGCATCGGTTGCTGTCGCCTCTTCCCTGACGTCAGTGCGCCAGGGGTATAAAAAATGCAGCCGACGCCATTTTCTTCAGTTTTTCTTGCCCCAGATGTCAGGTGCCCCAAAAAGGTAGGCTGAAAAATATACCAATAAGAAATGCATGCACAAAAATAACATTTCCTTCATCTACAAGCAAATACATCAAAAAGGTTGTATAGGATAGAGAAGTGCAGATAAATCCCAGCAAAGAGAAAGGGGATGGTGGGTGGGTAACCTGGACTGCAACAGTGAATACACTCAAACATCTACATTTATGGTAGGTACACAACTGTACTATGTTCATCTTGTTTCACTGTTGCAGTCATTACTCTTTGGTAGAATCCCAAAGCTGAGGATAGGTGGCTGGGCTAAATAGGATTAGGAGAGGCTATGAGGCCCTGCAGAACTGCAGTGGCGAAGCCTGCTCTGTACTTAGAGTAGAGAGGCAAGTGGTAGTGTTTTGTAAAGGTGTGCACTGAACTCCAAGTTGCAGCCTCTAAGATTTCTTTGGTTGGTACTCCTCTGAGGAAGGCTGCTGAAGTGGCTGCTGCTCTGGTGGAATGAGGCCTAATGCCCTGTGGCGCTGATTTGCCATGTTGAAGATAGCAGAAATGGATGCAATGGCCTATCCATTTAGAAACAGTCTGTTTTGAGACAGCCTTTCCTTGTGATCCTGCAGCATATGACACTAAAAGTTACTCAGTCTTTCTGAAAGCTTTAGTTCTGTCAAAGTAGAAGCGCAACTGCCTGTGTATGTCCAAAGAATGCAGAATTTTCCCACCCTTGTTCTGTGGATTTGGGTAAAAGGTAGGCAAGTGAATGGTTTGGTTGAGGGCCACACTGGACACCACCTTAGGCATAAATGTAGGGTTTGTCCTCAGAGAAACCCTGTCTGGATGAAAAATGATGAAAGGTTCCACAGCCATGAGTGCATGTAACTCCGAGACCCGCCTTGAAGAGGTTATGGCTAGAAGCAGAGCTGTTTTCCAGGATAAGAATTTTATATCTGCTGTTGATGCTGGCTCGAAAGGAGGCAGTGTGAGTTTTTCCAAAACATAATTGAGGTCCCAGGCCGGAATTGGTGCTCTTCTTGGAGGCCTAATGTTTTTGGCCCCCCTGAGGTACTGCCTTATTAAAGGATGAGAAAAGATAGGTGGTTCCGTATTGTAATGTGCAGAAATGGCAGAGGCATGAATCTTAATTGATGAGAAAGAAAGGCCTTTGTTCAGCATCTCAGTTCGGTATTGTAAAATCTAAGGAATATTTGGTACAGACGTGTCAATGCCTTGTTCCTGGTTCCAAGCACAGAATCTCTTCCATTTTTCTACATAAGATTTTCTGGTACTGGGCCTCCTGGCCTCCAAGATAACATCCATAACACCTTTTGAAAGAGGAGTGTTCTGAATGGCTACATTATCCGCCATGCTGCCAGATTTAAGGTCATGAGTTGGCTGTGCAGGATCTGATTGCTTTGTTGGGTCAGCAAGTGAGAAGTTTGAGGCAATATCCATGCTGGACCTTGAGACAAGCTCTTTAGGATTGGGTACCAGTGTTGGCGTGGCCAGTCTGGTGCAATCAGAATCATTTTTGGCTTCTCTTGTCTGACCTTTAGAAGTACCCTGGGAAGGAGAGGCGGGGAAAGGCACATACTGTTAGATTTTTCCAGCTGAATGATAGGGTGTCCACTTTCCATGCTTGCTTGTGGTAAATCCTTGTGCAAAATCTCTGCAATTGACAGTTGTGAGGGGAGGCAAATAGATCTATGTCTGGGCATCCCCATTTCCTTATTATCATGCTGAAGACTTGTGGATCCAGTTTCCATTCGTGGGGATCCATGAGGTTTCTGCTTAGTTCGCCTGCTAGAGTATTTGTTTTTCCTGGCAGGAATTGTGCTTGCAGGTGAACTTGAAAAGCCAATGCTGTGTCCCATAAGGTCATTGCTTGTCTGCAGAGGGGGTAGGAATGTGTACCTCCCTGCTTGTTTATGTACCACATGACTGTAGTGTTGTCAGTCTTCATCAGTAGCTGTCCTGGATGAAGCAGGTCCTTGAAAGCTGTCAGGGCATTTTGAACAGCTAGCATCTCTTTTTGATTGATGTGAAGATGCATCTGGTTTGCAGGCCATGTGCCCTGACTACATTTTCCTGCCATATGGGCCCCCCAGGCATAATCTGATGCATCCGTTGTCAGTGTCTGTCTGGCTGTGGGTAAACTGAATGGCAGACCCTTGTTGTGGTGACAGGCTTCTGCCCACCATCGAAACTCCTGTTGTAGGCAGGGAATGAGTGCAATTACTGTCTCCAGGCTGTGGCAATGCTGAGTCCAAACACTTTTCAGATACCATTGTAGTTTCCTCATATGCAGTCTGGCATATGGAATTAGTAGAATGCAGGATGCCATGAAACCCAAGGCCTGCAGGATCTTCCTTGCAGATAAGTGGGTTTTTGTTGCCAATTTCTTGAAGTAAGTAGTCAGTTGTTTTTGCTTGTCTGGCGTGAGATAAGCCATCTGGGCAGTTGTATTTAAGCTTGCACCCAGGAATATTATCTCTTGAGAGGGCACTAGTTTTGATTTATTTTCGTTTACTGTGTACCCTAGGCCAATTAGTAATCTTTTTACAAACGCCAGATGCTTTAGAAGAGTGTCGTTCTCTGCTTGAATTAGGCAGTCATCCAAGTAGGGATATATTTGAATTCCTTTTTGTCTGCAAAATGCAATTACTGGTGCCAGGCATTTTGTAAAGACCCTGGGCGCAGTAGATAATCCAAAGGGCAGTGCAGAGAATTGGTAATGCATTGAGCCAGCTATGAATCTGAGGTATCTTCTGCAAGATTGTCTGATTGGGACATGCAGGTATGCCTCTTTTAGGTCCAAAGTTACGAGCCACGCCCTCTTGCCCAGCATGGGCAGTAGCTGCTGTAGAGTCAACATCTTGAATTTTGGAACTTCCAGAAATGTATTTAGTATAGACAGGTCCAGAATTGGTCTCCAGGTTTTGTCCTTCCTGGGTACTAGGAAAAGTCTGGTGTAAAATCCTTGCCCCTGCTCTTGTTGTGGTACTTGCTGAATGGCCCTCATGTCCATGAGGGCTGTAATTTGTTTTTGTGCCTCTGCCCACTGATTGTGTGGCAGGTCTGGCATGCCCTTTGACCTTGGTAGAGTGTGAAAATGGAACCTGTAGCCTTGGGACACTATGTTCAGGACCCATTTGTCTTGGGTAACCACTTGCCAATTTGATGAAAAAAGTGCTAGTTTTCCCCCTAAGGGGGCTGTCAAAAGAAAACTGCTTGGAACTGGTAGAGGAAAGTCATTGGGACTGTTTCCTGTAAGGTTGTGATTTGTCTTCTCCACTTTTGGAGGTAGGAGCACCCCACTGTTTAGGCCTGTATGAGCCTTGGGGCTGAGATCTGCCTCTGGGATGCCTGCATCTGCCTCTTTGTGGTCTGTCTGAGACTGGAGAGGACCAATTTTTAGAAGGCCAGTTCCTGCTAAATCTGGGTGGCTGTACCTGTAAGAAATCCTTGACTGTCTGCATGAATTTTGCTTTATCCTCCATTTTTTTCAACACCTCTTCTGCTTTAGTACCAAACAAAGTATCATGCTGTAATGGTGCATCTAATAATTTTGCTTTAACATGATCAGGCAGATTCTGTTCCTTTAACCAAGCATGCCTTCTAATAACAGAACCTCTAACAGCGGGCCCTGCAAGAGGCCTCCAGTGAATCATAACCACATTGCAAAGTATGCTTTCCCACTTGCTCAGTTGCATGCAATAAATCCTGCAATTCCTTGTTCTCTGAACATTCAGTATTTGTCAACATTTTCTGTTTAAGTAGTGACATTAAATATTGCTGATATTTAAGCATATGAAATTGACAATTTAAAGCCCTTACAGCCAGGGTGGCAGAAGTGTAAACTTTTTTCCCCCATCTGTCTAGAGCCCTAGAATCCCTATCAGGTGGGACAGGGTTTTCTGCAGTGGAAGCTTTAACCCCCTTGGGACCCTGAGATATAGTTTCTGGGTCAGCAGCGGGGATTTTATATAGGAATTTAAGAGAATCCGGGACCCTGTAGTATCTGTCTGGCTTAGCAGGTGCAGGGGGTAAAGAGTCAGGGGACAGACCGGACTCTGAAAATACAGCTACAATGTCTAGAACAAGTGGAATAGCAAGGGGTCTGTGCTGAGGAAGAAGCAGAAAGTCTCTGAGCCTTTTCTTAGATTCAGAATAATCTTGGCTCTCCCAGTGGAAATGCTCCCTCATAGTATGCAGTGTTTCCCCAAAAGAATAATCTTCAGGAGGAGAGGCTGAAGGAATGGATTCTTCAGCATCAGAATCCTCATAGGGAGGCATGGAGTAATCCTGTTCAGAAGAGGAATCAGAGGAAATAGATACCTAATCAGAAGAATCACACACTGTCTCTTGCCTAGGCCTCTTATCAGGAGGGGGATGGGAGCCCCTGATCAAAGTAATTAGGTCTTCGGCCATTTTGAGCATCTGTTTTTTAGGCATGGAAGTCTGAATAGGAGAATGCTGTACTTGTTTCTTTGTCTTTAGAGCTGCTTTAGTCTGTCTTTGAAGCTGAAGATGGCTTAACATATAGTTGTGTAGGTCTGAAGACACCCTCAGAAGCCGATGCCTGCTCAGCGGCTCCAGACCCATCTGAGGGAATGATTTCAGAGTGTCCAATACCTTGAGTTTCCAGAGGCCCAGTCGGCTCCACGTGGGAGTTGGTAGCGGCCTGTGACTCTGAGGTAGCGGGCGCCAGGGGTTGCGAAAGCGCCTCACTGAGAACCAGCGACTGGCCTAGAAGAGGCTTTGTCATCGGTTTTGGACCTCGGATGCCTATCCTTGTCCTTGTGTTTTTTGTAAACTCCGGTTGACGGCTGTTCCGACGGCATTATATAATTAAATCTTCGGCCAAAGTAATGAAATGCAAAATCGAACCGACGCTTGATAGTGCGTTGGTTAAATCTAGCACAAAACCGACAGCTAGCAATGTTGTGATCAGGGCCTAGGCAAGGAATACAATAAGAGTGAAAATCCTTATGAGGTATTTGCTTCCCACAAGAAATACAATTGTTAACTTTTTCTGACATCGGTCTGGAGCAAGAAAGTTTCTCCCAACGGGGTACTTAGCTTTAATGAAGGCTTCGGTTCTGAAATTCAGATTTGAAAATCTCAGGAGTTGGCCGACCGGCACTTGCGAAAGTACAGTTTTTTACCTACCATAAATGTAGTTGTTCAAGTGTAAACACTGCTGCAGTCATTACACTTGGGTTATCCTGCCAACAGGTGGTCCCAGAGTCGGCCAGAGTTCCAAAGTCTTGGTCCGGCGTCGTTTGCTGTCGCCTCCTCCCTGATGTCAGTGCGACAGGGGTATATAAGATGCAGCCGACGCCATTTTCTTCAGTTTTTCTTGCCCCAGATTTCAGGTGCCCCCAAATAGGTAGGCAATACAAATTGCTAGTACAAAATACAAAAGAAAAGCAAACAACCATTTTTAGTTACCAGCAAATACTCCCCATAGGTAATAAAGGGTATATGCCCTAGGTAAATACCAGAAAGTAAGAGGGGAAGGAGGGAGGGTAACCTGGACTGCAGTAGTGTTTACACTCGAACATCTACATTAATGGTAGGTACAAAACTGTACTATGTTCATCGTGTTACACTGCTGCAGTCATTACACTTGGGTCGAATCCCAAAGCTGAGGTAGGGAGGCTGGGTCTATAAGGCATTAGGGGTGGCTATAAGGCCCTGCAGTACAGCAGTGGCAAAGCCAGCTCTGGATTTGGAGCATAAAGGCAAATGGTAATGTTTGGTGAAGGTATGCACAGAACTCCATGTTGCTGCTTCCAAAATATCCTTTTTAGGTACTCCTCTGAGGTAGGCAGTTGAAGTGGCTGTTGCCCTGGTGGAGTGAGATCTAATGCTGCTAGGTACAGGTTTCCCATGGTGGGTATAGCAGAAACGTATACAGTGTCCTATCCATTTTAAAATAGTCTGCTTTGAAATGGCTTTTCCCTGTGCTCCTGCAGTGTATGCTACCAATAATTGCTCAGATTTTCTGAAAGCTTTGGTTTTGTCCAAGTAGAAGCGTAACTGTCTGTGAATGTCCAAAGAATGTAGTAGTCTCTTCCCTTTGTTCTGTGGTTTTGGATAAAAAGTTGGCAAGTGAATAGTTTGGTTTAGAGCCACACTTGATACCACCTTTGGCATAAACGTAGGGTTGGTTCTTAAAGACACCATGTCCTGGTGGAAAATGAGGAAAGGTTCCACTGTCATTAGTGCCTGTAATTCTGAAACTCTTCGTGCTGATGTTGTTGCCAGTAGCAGAGCAGTTTTCCAAGAGATGTATTTTAATTCTGCTGTGTTAGCTGGCTCAAAAGGAGGTAAAGTTAATTTTTCCAAAACAAAATTCAGGCCCCAAGTAGGTGTTGGTGCCCTACGGGGCGGTCTTTTGTTTTTAGCCCCTCTGAGATACTGTTTGAGCAAAGGATTAGAAAAAATTGGTGGATCCATGTTGTAATGAGCAGAGATAGCTGTGGCGTGGATCTTGATGGATGAAAAAGAGAGGCCCTTGTCCAGCATCTCAGTTAAGTATTGCAGTATCTGAGGAATGTTTGGGACTAGAGGGTCAAGGCTGTGCGCTTGGTTCCAGGCACAGAATCTCTTCCATTTATCCGAGTATGCTTTCCTGGTGCTAGGCCTTCTGGCCTCCAGAATGACATCCATAGCAGCTTTGGAGAGAAGCATTGCTTGCTTGACTAAGAAATTTTCCAAGCAGCTAGATTTTAAGTCTTTAGCTGGCTGTGAAGTATCTGATTGTTGTGCTGAGTCAGCAGCTGTGGAATTTGTGGTAAAATCCAGGGTGGTTCTTGTGTCAAGTTCTTTAAGATTGGGTACCAGTGCTGGCGTGACCAGTCTGGTGCAATCAATATCATTTTTAGCTCTTCCTGCCTGGCTTTTATGAGTACCTTTGGTAGGAGAGGTAAAGGGGGGAAAGCGGATACTTGTTTTTTTCCAGCTGAATGAGAAGGCATCCACTTTCCATGCTTGTGGATGGTAGCTCCTTGTGCAGAATTTCTGTAATTGGCAGTTCTTTGGGGTAGCAAACAGATCTATGTCCGGGCTCCACCATTTTTGTGTTATCATTTTGAATATTTGTGGGTTCAGTTCCCATTCGTGTGGGTCCATAATGTTTCTGCTTAGGTCGTCTGCCAGTGTGTTTTAATCTCCTGGCAGGAATTGTGCTTGCAGATGAACTTGGTAGTTTAGAACTGTGTTCCATAACGTCATGGCTTGTCTGCAGAGGGGGTAGGAGTGTGTGCCCCCCTTGCTTGTTTATGTACCACATAACTGTGGTGTTGTCTGTCTTTAATAGTAATTGTCCTGGATGCTGTAGGTCCTTGAAAGCTTTTTGATTGATGTGGAGATGTCTTTGCTCTGTGGGCCACTCGCCCTGGATACATTTTCCTGCCAAGTGTGCTCCCCAGGCGTAATCCGATGCATCTGTTGTCAGTGTTTGCCTGGCTGTGGGCTGAGTAAAAGGCTGTCCCTTGTTGAGGTGACAAGCTTGTGCCCACCATCGAAACTCCTGTTGTAGGCAGGGAATTAGTGGTATAACTGTTTCCAAACTTGACAGTGTTGAGACCATACACTTTTTAGGTACCATTGTAGTTTCCTCATATGCAGTCTGGCATATGGAATTAGTAGTATGCAAGATGCCATGTAGCCCAAGGCCTGCAGAATTTTTCTTGCAGGGAGTTGGGTCTTTGTTGCCATTAACTGAAAATATTGAGTCAGTTGTCCTTGCTTGTCTGGCGTGAGATAAGCCATCTGGGCCGTTGTGTTCAAGCTGGCACCCAGGAATATTATCTCTTGTGAGGGCACCAGTTTTGATTTCTTTTTGTTTACTGTGTACCCCAGGCAACTTAATAACTTTTTTACGTACGCCAGATGCTTTAGTAGAATGTCCTTGCTCTCTGCTTGAATCAGGCAGTCGTCCAGGTATGGATAAATTTGAATTCCTTTTTGCCTGCAAAATGCAATTACTGGTGCCTGGACTTTGTGAAGACCCTGGGCGCAGTAGATAAGCCAAAGGGCAGTGCAGAGAATTGATAGTGCATTGAACCAGCTAGAAATCTGAGGTATCTTCTGCAATTTTGTCTGATAGGTCACGAGCCAAGCTTTCTTGCCCAGCATGGGAAGAAGCTGCTGTAGTGTCAACATCTTGAATTTCAGAACATCCAGGTTAAGTGTTTAGTGTAGAAAGGTCCAGAATGGGTCTCCAGGCTTTGACCTTTCTGGGAACCAGAAAGAGTCTTGAGTAAAATCCTTGTCCTTGTTCCTGTGGTGGTACCTTTTGAATAGCTCTGATGTCCATGAGTGCTGTATTAGTATAACAGTATGTATGGTCTATTTGCATAGCTGCACCTTGTTCACTAATGTTATTCATGTAATTGTGTTGTGTGTAGACAGCTCATACTAGTGTCTACTTATTTCTATATAATTGTGCTGTTACTGGTGGAGAGAATCACATTAGAGAACTTTATCTGTGACTGCATAACTGTCTGGGTTTTTTTTTCTAATGTTCTTCCAATTGGCTCAGTATCTGCATATACTAAGTAGTAGGTTCAAGACATTGAGCTGCATGCGGTAGCTATTTGCTCAGTGTGTTTTTTATAATCTTTATAATATATATTTACCATCTCAAAAGTGCTTACTCCTCTCTGTACTCTTCTTTTCTAGACCCAACACCACTCTTAAGTATTCAACTGCGGTAATACCTTTAACATTCTTGTACGAAATGCGCAGTCTGGGTCTGAACTGTCTGCAAACAGCTACAGTTAACTTTGAGTATGTGTCTACCTGTTTGAGCCAATATTCATTTTCCCCTGGAGAGCACTCTGCTTTGGCTTGTAAGCAGCCCCCACCACACACACACACACACACACACACACACACACACACACACAAACACACACACACGCACGCACACACATCCACACACCTTCCACTTTCTCTTATTCCCTTCTGTTAGCAAATAGTATCCATAACTGATCAATACTGTGTGTTTGTTAATTTAAACTATGACCACAGTAGCCTACTGATACAAGGTTATCCTGTTTTTCCACCTGAGAAATTAAGAAATGACTTACAGTTTCAGAGCAGTCCTTGGTCAATTGTGATAGTTTCTTAACACATACTTGTCTTTGCTTTGTGATTGTTTCCAGTCCCCTCATACGAGCAACTAACAGGATCTCTTCTCTTCGCTCCCCACCCTGCCCCCTATTCCCTCCCGCCCCCAGTGGTCCCACCTTTATTGCACTCAAACCCCTCCCATCTTTCCAATAGCCAACCACAGCGCTAACCCAACACTATCTCCTCCATCTTCCCACTACTATCACACCTCCTCAACTAACATGCACAAGCATACCTTACCTATGCTCACTGCATGCACTCTCCTTGCACATCTTACATCCTACCAAAGCTCCATCATTCCCCCACTCAACCACTACTACTGTACTACTACTCACACCACCACTCATGTCTCACCCACAATCAGCTCCCCTCCCACCAGCTCAAGAACCATCCCTATGCACCCCCCACATATTCTACCAAGTATATTACTCAAACATAAAGCATCCCTACAACTTAACATAGTAACCCTCTCACCATACGTATTACCCACACAGTGCAATCATAAAGTTTCCCTTATAAACAAACACATTCAAAAACTGAGAAAACTAATAATCTCATGCATATCAAAACTAGCCCTAAGTGGAGACATCCACCCCAACCCTGGCCCTACCATCTCCAACCCCAATCCTCATAATCAGACTAGAAACCACAACTTCTCCCATATTACAGCCAATAGAAAGCCAAGTGACTTCCTTCTACTAAGCCTAAATATTAGAAGTATATCCAACAAAGTCCATGAACTCCATGCCACCATAGACTTGTACTCCCAGATATAGTCATCCTGACAGAAACCTGGCTAAAACCTCACATTACCAGTGAGCAAATACTCCCTACAGGTTACAGCATACTAAGAGCAGACCGGCTAAACAAAAAAGGAGGTGGTGTAGCTATAGTATTTAAACAGCATCTAAACATCCAGATCTTAAAATCATCAGCTCCACAAATAGGGAATGAAGAAATAATATATACCAACCTCAAAATTAACCTAATCAAAACCATCAGCATAACTGGATGCTACTTCCCACCTGCCAAAACATCCCTCCACTAGAAAACCTCCTCAGCTGGTCTACCCTCCATCTCCCCCAAGAAACAATCATCTTAGGTGATTTCAATATTGACTGGCAATCCTGTTCTGGCAACAATCCAACCCATCATGTACAACTTCATGGCTTCATCCAACTAGTCCAGTCACCAACCAGGATAAATAAAAACTCCAGCAAGCACACTACCCTGGATTGGATACTATTCAGTAAGAGCCCCCAGTCATATATAACAGGCTGCTTATCAGATAGCCTCAGTGATCACTCCCCAACATTCCTACTCAAAAAATACCTATACCAAGCTAAACCTGTCATCTACCATCAAATATGTAAAAAACTAAACTTTAACCCACTCACATTCATCTCATCCCTCAAAGAATGTAACTGGCATCCTCTAAAGTACCTCAGTCTAGATGACGCAGTTGAATTTTTTTAATACTACCTTCCTGAACATCCTTAATTACCATGCCCCCATAAGATTTCCCAGAACCAAAGCACAACCCTCCCCATGGCTACAGAAAACCACTAAGTCAGAAATGAAAATCAGGGATAAAGCCTGGGAGCACTGGCAGAAAACCAAAACCCCCTCAGCTAGACAGAAATTACTAGAACTACGCAATAGAGTCAAAAAGCTAATAAAACAGGACAAATTCCAATACTACCAGTCTGCCCTAGACTCCTCACAACACAGCCCCAAACAATTCTGGAGCTCCATAAACTCCATCCTCCACCCAGGTAAAGTCAGTACCCCTCCTCCTAACATCCCTCACTCCTCAGAAAATATTGCTACCTCATTCAACACACACTCACCCAAACCATACTATCACTAGCTAAACAACACAACCCCCCCTCCCCTCCAACCCACACCTTCAACTAGTAATCTCCCCACTGCCTTCTCTTTCCTTCTCTTTTTCTCCTGTACCTACCTCCAACATAAAAAAACTCTTAACTAAACTTAAACCCACCACATTAGCAGCAGAAAACCTCCCAAGTGAATACCTACAAATCGCAGCTGATGCTCTGGCCTACCCAGTATCCATCTTGATTAACCGATCTCTGTCAGAAAGTTACGTTCCCACACTGTGGAAAGTATTGCATATAATTCCCCTCCACAAAGGCGGACCCTCCGCAGAACTAACCAATTACCACCCCATAGCTATTCTCTCTCCACTCTCCAAAATACTAAAGAGATGCATACACTCTCAGGTCTCAGACTACCTCCTTACTAACAACCTCCTTTCCAGTACTCAGCATGGTTTCCGACCAAACCTTAGCACCACCACTGCCTTACTCTCCTTTACTAACACTATCCTTCAGCATAAAAACAATGGCTATCTCTCCTCTGCTACTTTCCTAGACCTATCTAAAGCATTTGACATGGTCCCACACAAACAACTTATCTCTGTCCTCAATAACCTATCCTTCTCACAATCAGTCACCAACTGGTTTCAGAGTTACCTGTCTGACCGCCAACAATCTGTTGTATGGCAGAATGACATATCTCCCCAACTACCTGTCTCCATAGGGGTTCCCCAAGGATCCATCCTTGGACCCCTACTCTTCTCTGTTTACACCAATAATCTAGTCTCTGCCACCAAACATGGCACACTCATACAATACGCAGATGACTCGACCATCATCTGCTCAGCCCAGTCCCTACCAAAACTGCAAAAAGTCACACAGGAAGCCTTTTCCTCTGCTGAAACATGGTTATCCATTGCACAATTAATACTCAACCCAAACAAAACTAAACTACTCATCTTCCAACACACCAAACATACTCAAAACAACTCTCATTTTAACATCACAGCAAAAGACAACACCACTATATACCCAACTGAACACACCAAATTGCTAGGAGTGGAAATAGGCAATAAACTAAAATTTGACATTCACATATCCATGACCATAAAAAAAGTCCACAAAAAACTAGGAGCGTTATACAGAAATAAGCAGTTTCTCACCAAAGCAGCAAAGATTTCAATAGCAAATTCCCACCTTATCTCCACCCTACTTTATGCCTCTCCAATATATACCAACCTAAGGCAATGTGATCTAAACAAGCTAGAGACCTGCTACAACAAAATCGCCAAATTCGCCACAGGGGCATCCTACTGTAGTCACCACCATCTCTCACTTGCTGAACTGGGCTGGCTTGAACTCCCTCACCTCCTTCAGTGGTATCAACTCTCACTCGCCCACAAACTAGTAAACCATCCACTAAATGTCCCATCCCTCCAGAATCTACTCCAACCCTATCACACCACCAGACCACTAAGATCCAGCAACAAAAATCACTTGCAGATCACTAAAGCCAATAACTCTGCTGGTGAAGCACTATTCTCTTGCGCCATAGCCAAATTATGGAACTCACTCCCATCCACAATTACCTCCATACCATCATGCACACACTTCAAAACTTTACTAAAAGCGCACCTAAAAACATGCTGGCTATGCCCTTGCAACTCCCACTCTAATATCATCCACCCCATCCAACCACTACCTTTCTTTCCACTACACTAACTACCTTGATTATAGCAAGCTCAGATGCTCATAAGCCTAGTACTTATTATACAGCAGGAACTTCTCATTGTAACATTTGTTAATGTCTGTTATGTACTTCACAGATAAAGATTCTAGTTGTCTACTGATGTACTATGTTCTTCATCTGTAAATATGTTGTAAGTAATTGCTATGTTAAATTGTTAATCGCTATGTAATCCAATGTAACTAATGTCTGTTTATTTTACTGTGGAGCTTTTCTCCCCGGGCCTCCGCTGAAAATGGACCTACCTCCAGTCGGACACTCCCGGTAAACAAATTTAAATAAATTTGTTTTTGAGCCTCTGCCCATTGATTTGGTGGCAAATTTGGCATTCCTTTTAGCCTTGGAAAGGTGTGGAAATGGAACCTGTAACCTTGAGATACAATGTTGAGAACCCATTTGTCTTTGGTGATGCAATGCCAGTTGTGATAGAAAAGTGCCAGTTTTCCTCCTAAGGGGGCTGCCAAGAGAGAGCTATTTGGCAGCTGTAGTGGAAAGTCATTGAGGCTGTTTTTTATAAGGTTGAGGCCGGTCTTCGCCTTCTTTCTGGCCTGGTGTGCCCCATTGTCGAGGCCTGTAAGGGCCTTGCGTCTGACCTCTACCTCTTGGAAGTCTGTATCTGCCCCTTTGAGGTTTATCTGTGACTGGAAAGGACCAATTCTTTGTTGGTCAATTTCTGCTAAAACTAGGAGGCTGAACCTGTAAGAAATCTTTCACCGTTTGCATATATTTTGCTTTATCCTCCATCTTCTTTAATACCTCTTTTGCCTTAACTCCAAACAGCACATCCCGCTGCAAAGGTGCATCCAATAATTTGACCTTAACATGATCTGGTAACGTATGTTCTTTTAACCAAGCATGCCTTCTAATGACAGAGCCTGTAACTGCTGCTCTACAGGAGGCCTCTAAGGAATCAAACTCACATTGCAAAGTAAGTTGTCCTACTTGTTCAGCTGCATGCAATAAATCCTGCATTTATTTTAAGTTAGGAGGATCTGAATCTGGGAGCATCTTTTGTTTCAACTGAGACATCAAAAATTGCTGATATTTTAGCATGTGAAACTGGCAATTCAAGGCTCTCATTGCTAAAGTGGCAGCTGTATATACCTTCTTTCCCCATCTGTCTAATGCTCTGGAATCTCTGTCAAAGGGAACTGGGTTTTTTGCTGATGAGGCCTTAATCCCTTTGGGTCCCTGAGAAATAGTTTCATGGTCAGCAACAGGGCTTTTGTACAGAAATTTGTGAGAGTCAGGGACTCTGTAATATCTATCAGGTTTAACTGGGGCTGGGGGTAAGGAGTCAGGGTTCAAACTGGATTCAGTGTACACATCATCCACAATGTCTAAAACTGGTGGGATAGCAAGGGGTCTGAGTCTTTTCTTGGATTCTGAGTAATCCTGGCCTTCCCAATGGAAATGCTCTCTCATGGTATGTAAGGTCTCCCCAAAGGAGTAATCCTCAGGTGGAGAGGCTGATGGAATTGATTCCTCAGCATCAGAATCCTCATAAGGGGGTAAAGAATATCCTAGGTCCGAGGAAGAGTCAGAGGAAATGGACACCTGGTCAGAAGATTCACAGTCTGCATCCTGCCTGGGCTTTTTATCAGGAGGGGTATTGGACCCCCTGATCACAGTGATTAGGTCCTCGGCCATTTTTAGCATTTATTTCTTAGGCATGGAAGCCTGTCCTGGAGAGAGTTGTGTCTGTTTCTTAGCCTTTAAGGGGGGCTTAGACTTAACAGAGGGTTTTAATAGTTAACTGGGTAGGTCTGAAAACACCCTCTGTAGCTGTGGATTGCTCAGCTACTTCGGTTTCTTCTGTAGGTTTAGGATTGGTAAACGGAAGGCCTAGTGCGTCCGAAGGCCCAGCCAGCTCCATGTGGGAGTCTGAGGCGGTCTGTGGTTCTGTGTAAGCGGTTGTCAGGGGCTGTGTAGGCGCCTCACTGAAAACTGGAGAACCGGCGACTGGCCTAGAAGAGGCCTTGTCGTCTGTTTTGGGCCTCGGATGCCTGTCCTTGTCCTTGCGCTTTTTATGCATTGCGGTCGTCGGAATTTCCGATGGCATGGTGTAATTGAATTTTCTACCAAAATAATGTCGGGCAAAATCAAACTGACGTTTGATAGTGAGCTTGTTAAACCTAGCACAAAACTGACAACCAGTGACGTCGTGGTCAGGGCCTAGGCATGGAATACAATAGGAGTGGGAATCCTTATGAGGTATTTGGTTCCCACAAGAAATACAGTTATTAACTTTTACTGACATCGGTCCGAGGCAAGAAAAAGTTTCCCCAACGGGGTACTTAGCTTTTTTAGAAGACTTCAGTTCTGGATTCGGAATGAAAATCTCAGGAGTCGGCCGACCGGCACTTGCGAACTGCTTCTGCTTCGGGCACCACGCGGCAAGAAAGACTGAAGAAAATGGCGTTGGCTGCATCTTATATACCCCTGTCGCACTGACGTCAGGGAGGAGACGACAGCAACTGACGCCGGACCAAGACTTTGGAACTCTGGCCGACTGCGGGACCGCCTGACGGCAGGATAACCCAAGTGTAATGACTGCAGCAGTGTAACAAGATGAACATCTGCTTTTGCTTCGGGCACCGCGCGGCAAGAAAGACTGAAGAAAATGGCGTCGGCTGCATCTTTTATACACCTGGTGCACTGACGTCAGGGAAGAGGTGACAGCAACCGACGCCGGACCTAGACTTTGGAATTCTGGCCGACTGAGGGTAGCCTGCCAGCAGGATAACCCAAGAGTAATGACTGCAACAGTGAAACACGATGAACATCAGTAGAATATATTTATTTATTTTACATTTGTTGACAGGGAAAGTCCAACTAGGACAGAGCCTACTTTCAGTGGAGGCTCCGAGAGAAACACTCCAGACGTACATCTTTGGAATGTGGGAGGAAACTGGAGTACCTGGAGGAAACGCATGTGAATGCAGGGAGGACATGCAGACTCCACAAAGAAGGCACCCCAGTTGAGAATAGAACCACAGAACCTCTTGATGTGAGATGACAATGTTAACAGCTGTACCACTGCGCAGCCCATATAGCAAAAACAAACGGATATGGATGGTCATTTTACAATTACAATACAAAATGACAAGAGTTGTAAAGTTCGTTATTTTTACATGTTTAATACAAAATAACCAAAAATATAGTAAGATCGTCTAGTGAGAGAACTACGCATGTTGTTGTGTCTTTCGGCTTTTTCCGGTTAGGGGTCGCCACAGCAGAACTCCGGCCCGCTAATGATTGGCAGTAGATTTTTATGTGCTGAGTTGCCGGCCCTGATGCACAACCTTCAACGAAGGTACGCCCATTCACGAATGTCTCCACACAGAAGACGCTCTAGCTGAGAATCGAACAGGACAACATCTTACTGTGGGGCGACAACGCTACCGCAGCACCACCACCGCAGTTAGAACTAAGCATAATTTCTTTAAATTACAAAAGGTGAAGAGAGAGAGAGAAGCAAAAGTGAAATAAAGAAGAAAACGAAATTCAAAAGAGTAAGAGACGGTGGTTAATTGAAAAAAAGGGATTGCCAAGTTAGAAAAAGTGTCCGAAATGAGAGAGAGAGAGCAGACTGGCTAGTAAAGGAAGGAAAATGTGTACACAAAAGAAGACAAAGCATGTGCAAAGTTAGGGGAGGAAATTTACAAACTTCATTTGGTAGCATAGGAAGCACAATTTTCAATAGTGGAGCAGGATATACTAGTGAGGTAGGGGAGAAGGACATTAGGTGAGAAAAAATTATTAGAGCTGGAGGAAGTGAAGGAAGAGGATGACTGCTGAAAATGGGGTGAGAAATATAAATGGTTAGAAGATGAAGGCGGGGAGAAAGAGAAATGGATTATAGGATGGAACTAGCCTAGTGCACAGCCTGAATCTATATAAGAAATCTGGGTTAAATTCAGAAAGTGTCCTTTTCTTCACTGTTGCAGCATTCTTTACTAAACTGATTCCCTGTCTAGGGTAGCCCAACGTCAGCCAGTATACCAAAGCCTTAGGTTGTAATAGGGATGTTGTACATCACACAAATGCTCCCTGCTTACTGTGTAGGGCATAAAGGTGATGTACAGATGTACATACACATGGCTGGCCTTAGGCATAGGTGAACTAGGCAACCGCCTAGGGCGCCGTACACGCCAGCCTCACAAAGGGCGCAATTTTATTTACTTTTTTTTTTCATTATCCATTTGAAATGTCTGTTCTTCACTTCTCATCGAGTACTGCAGCGTTTGCGCCCTCCCCCCACTTCTGTAGTCCAAAGCAAGAGTTGCACAGTACATAGCACTCTCCCCTGCTGTGTTCTTCCATTCACTCCCCCCTGCATCTATGTGATCAGACAGTGGCTACCATTACTGACCATTACTGAAAGCATCCAATCAGTGATGCTTTCATACCACTGACGTCCCTGGCTATTGCTCCGATCGATAGTATAAAACTCTGATTACGCCTGCCTCTCATCCCTTTCTTCATTAATGAGATAAAGGAGGGTGGATCTACTGAATTTCTCATTTCCCCTGGACTGGACATGCGTGACTCGGTGGCCTTATTCTCTTGACCACAGGCGGACAAAGATCAACTTTATTTTAAAGTTTTGTTTGCATGCTTGCCTTCAGGTAAATGACTCGTCTTATAAAATTATCTACTCAGCTCATTTTACGCACAACACAAATTGAAGAGAAACATCTGCAGGAAGTTGGCAATTCTGAGCTTTTATTTTTATTAGTTCTTTTCTTATCTGGCAAGACTCACAAGGTAATCTATAATGCAGATCTTTCTCAACAACTGTACTTTGTGAATCTTGCCAGGTAACACCAAAAAAAAAAAAAAAACCAACAACAACATAAATAAAGGCTCATGTACCAACTTGTCTGCAGATGTTATGTTATCTTAGGGTCAGGAAACTGCTCCTTTTAAAAAAAATTTTTAAAGATAATTAAGCCGGAAAATAACGTGGCATGCTGGCCGAATACACAAGTTAAATTTATTCAAAATGCTGTTGTGTGCCACCATGAGGTATGACTAAAAGAATGCAGTCACAGTCAGTACTGGCAAAGATTAGTTTCCTAACTCTCACTGAACGGAAGTTGGAATTCAAGCTTGTAGTTCTGTTATAATTCAAAATGCAGTTCAGTAAGTTATGAAACTAATCTTTACCAGTACTGACTTGACTGCATTCTTTAATCGTTTAAAAACAATGATTATAACACTTTGCCCCCCCACACACACACACACACACACACCTGTTTTTGGCTTTGTCCAGAATTCTAAGCAAAGAAGTTGAGATTCTTACAATTGTGTCTGCTCTTTTGTGGTCGAAGGTCAAGTGGCAGCAAAACCTGGAAGTGGGGGGTACGATCTTGGAATTCTGAGTTTTCTGTGGGACATGGGATATGCCAAGACTAACCTGGGTGGGATTGCAGTACCAGATATTGTTTGTACACATGATGTTTAAGTGAAAGATATATGTTGAGATTTTACATTTTAGGTTCATAGGTGGGTACCAGGCTATCTGCTTGAAGGCATTTATAAGCCTAGCCAGAATGTGTTGGCTTTCGCTATACCCTTAGATTAGTTCCCTGTGCCTCTGTCCAGCAGAGCCACTGAAGTGATCCCAGAGGTAAACTTTCTGTTTCCCATCCAATCGTCAAGGTTTCTTTTGAAGAGTGTTAGCGAGGAGCTCTGCCTAATGTAGATTGGGATCTTGTTCCAAAGCATGGGAAGTCTCTGGGACAGGAATCAATCCCTCCAGCACGTCCTATTTATTGTTGTGATAAGCTTTAGATCCCTAGTGTGTGTGACTCGAGGGGATAAGGTTTTCTTTAGGTGGAGCATGTCCATCAATTCTGGGTTGGACATGGCCTTGTATGTCAGGCAGAGATCACCTCTGAGTAGGCGGTATGCAACTGAGTACAACTGGAGTTTCTTCAGTCGAGCTGCATAGGGCATCTGTTTGAGGCCATTGATCCTCTTGGTGAGGTACTTCTGTGGTCTTTCCAGCTGTTGTAGGTGTCTTGTAAGGTACATCCCAAATGGGGCATTGTACTCTACAATGGGTCTGATGAGTGATGAGTAGAGGGGCACAATGACCTCTTTTGATCTGGATGTGAACCCTTTTGTGATTAGGTGGGCCACGTAGAAGGATTTTCTAACCACTTTGGCAATGTGATTATCAAAGGTGAGATTACTATCTACTTGGGTCTCCAGATCCCTTATTACGTCTTCCGTATTTAGGGGACTGCCACCTATGTGGTAGTTTGTGGATATTTTGTTTTTTCCAAAGGGGATGACTATGCACTTTTTGACATTTAGCTTGAGGCCATGATTTTGACACCAGGTATCCGTCTCAGTGAGACCCTTTTGGAGGATGTCTGTGCCAGCCGGAGAGTCAGTTATAGCCCCTAGTTTGGAGTTGTCTGCGAACTTGGTCAGCCATAGTCCTCCTGTGCTTGCCTGTACCTCTGAGAAGTATATGCTGAACAGGAGGGGTCCTAGGACTGAGTCCTGGGGAACACCACTTGTAACCGGTTTAGAGAAGGACCTATCTCCCGCAACTGTCACCATGTGGGTTCTGTCCGTGAGCCAGTTGGCAACCCATCTTGTGAGGTAGGGGTTTATGTTCAGGCTGGTGAGCTTGTCTATAATACTAGAATGGGGAATGGTGTTGAAGGCCTTAGCGAGGTCTAGGTAGGCTGTGTGTACCACCTTTCCCTTGTCTACAGTCTTGGTAACTGTCTCATAGACGTCCACCAGGTTTAGGAGGCATGATCTGCCCTTAAAGCCAAACTGGGTAGGGTCCAGTGTTTGGAGGTTCCCGATGCTCTGTTAATGAGTTCCATGATGATGCGCTCCACAGCCTTGCAGACCAAGCTAGTCAGGCTTGTAGGGCAATAGTTCCCGGGGTCTATTGTGGCTCCACCTTTGTGGAGCGGAATAACACTTGCTGTGTGCCACTCTATGGGTATGTAGCCTGTGGAAAGGCTGAGTTTGAACAGTGTGTTTAGGTGAGGGGTTATAGTTTGTCTTTGAGCTCGTGTAGGACGCAGCCTGGGACACACTGTCCGGTCCCATTGATGCTGAGTTTTTGGCTTTGGAGAGGGCTGTTTTAACCTGAGTGTCTGTGATTTCAGGGACTCTACATTCTTCTGGTATGGTTATGGGCCCTTTTGGGCGTGAGAGGGGGGGGTGAAGTTTGCATTGAACCTGTCTGCCAGGATGTTGGCGATAGCGGTCGGTTCAGTGTAATTTGTGCCATTCTGCACTAACTCCGAGCAGATCTGAGCATTGCCACTTAGATTCTTGACATAGCTAAAGAATGCCTTGTGGTTATCTTTGGAGTCCTTGGCAATTTTTCTTTCAAAGCTCGCCTTGGATGATTTTATGAGGGATCGTAGTTTCTTGCTGATACTGATCAGGGATGTCCTCCCTTCTTGGGATTTTACTCTTTTCTGTACTAGATTCCTCCTTCTATTGTATAGCTTGTTTATGGCAGGAGTCCACCAGACTGGTTTCCTTTCTTGGAGGAGTGAGTCTTGGTTTTGCTTGGGATGGCATGATCCGTGCATTCTTTTAGCTGCCCGTAGAATGCGTTAGTAAAGGATTTTGCAGCTTGGACAGTGTTATCCTTCAGCATGGGGGCTTTGAAACGTTCCACCTCGGTCTTAAGTAAGGTGAAGTTTGCTTTTGAAAAGTTTTTCATGGTGGCTTTCTTGTCCGGGGGTGGGGGCAGAATATGGATATCCAAAGTGATTTGTTTATGGTCAGATCTAACCAGCTAGGGGTTGACCTCTGGTGTGGAACACCGGTCGCCCATGTTGGTGATGACCAGGTCCAATATGTTGTCACCTCTGGTGGAAGTGTTGACCAGTTGAACCAGGGAGTTTGAGTTTATAAATTCTAGGAAAAGTTGGACAAGGGAGTACTTGAGTAGTTCTCCCAGTTAATGTTTGGGTAATTGAAATCACCCAATATCAGGGTGTTTGGTAGGACCTTTATGTTTCCCAGTGTTTCCAGAAATGCAGAATGGGGGTCCTGGGACATGGTGGATGATCTCTAACAAACTACAATTTGAATTGCAGTTTTGCCCATTGTTAGTTGCATGTGGATGATCTCTGAAGCATCGTGCTGTGCCACTAACCTGGAGGTGTGGGTATCCTTGATGAATATGGATACGCCCCCGCCTTTTGTATTTCAGTTTGGGTTCTGCGGCCGAAATGTATGGCATGAGTTGTAGCCTGGTAGTGCTGGGGTGCTCTCTGGAGCCTTAAACCAGGTTTCTGTTACTGCACATATATCGGATTTTCTCCATACTGTGGAGTGCCTCGAGTGCATGCATTTTGAGGTTTAGACTTCTGGCATGGAGTAGCATTACCCGCAGTTTTTTTGTTACTTGTGCTATTTACGGCGGTGGGTTTGTCTTTTGAGCCTTGCCTAAAAAAGGCACTATGGGGCTGGCAAGAGCCTTGGCAAGTATTCGAAAGCCTAAGGGTGACAGGTGCAAGCCATCTCTAGTAAAGCGGCATGTCTTGCCGAGCATGTCATCCCAGGTGGACAGACACTGGATCCCCTTTGAATGACACCAGAAACTTAGCCAATTGTTGAAATCCAGAATTTTTTCTTTATACCGTGGTATCGTTCTTGGTGAGGGCAGGATGCTGCTCAGGGTCAGGGTCATACCGGCCTAGGCTACATGATCAGAGAGCTCTTCTATGTCTCTTTTCATGTAGTCCAGGGAGGTACGGCTCAGGTCATTCACACCAACATGGAGAATGACAGAGTCATATTTGTACTTAATCTGGAGTGACCTGAGTGCTTGTGTTATGTGGCGGACCCTGGCACCCGACAGGCAGCTAACAATAACCTTCTCCTTATTCAGCCTAGTGAGTGGGACGTCAGTGTGCCTGACTACAGAGTCACTTATTACTAGTATGTTGGGTATGTTATTTTGCCTTAAGGGCTGTGATTGCATGGCACACTGGTTTTGTGAAGTATGTGTTTCATGGTTTGTGTTGGGGGGTGGAGGTTGCTTGGATGTTTGATTTTGGAGGTCTCTGTTGGTTTTGCAGATTTTTATTTAGAGCCTCCGAGTATGTTTTCGTGTATTTATGTGTGTTTTTTGCCGGTGCTGGTTTAATGGCTCTATGTAAGACTGGTGGTGTGATGCAAGTATTTCCCTTCTCCTCTTGACTGTCTGATCCAGTCTTGGGTTGAGAGAGCTTAGCCTCTAGTTTGGCTGTATAACTGCATCTCTCGCATGTACTGGTGTTTGGTGGTAAGAGGAGGGGGTTGTCTGTGTACATGTGGCAGTTGTAACATTGCCTCAAAATGCCCAGAATCACCAGCTGGACTGGAGAGTACACATGAAACTGCCCTTTGGACATGCCTGGATAGGTACAGTGAACTGTTTTACTGGATGGCTGGTAAGGTCGAATAGAGAGCCTTGTCCTTCTGTACAGTACAGGAGGGTCTATTGCTAGGGTTTATAAGTGCTTGCTATAAGTTTTGAGCAAGTGCCGGGCTGAGAAATTAATGGCTTGAGTGCTTAAGTTAAAAGTTTGTCTAGTTCCAAGGGAAAAATTGAAGAGGAGACTTTGTGGAGTCGGGAATAGTTTTACCCTAGCTAACCAGTGCTGCCCGGCGTGCAAAACCAGGCAAATATGGTATTTATAGCAGGGAAATGAAAGAGGAATTAGCCCAAAATGGCCAATAAACTACTAATTTCTGGGCTGAAACCACTCCTCTAGGGACAGATAGGTTGCTCAAAGCTCCCCTCTCTCACAGGTAAACAGAGAAACTTCCCTCTATCCAAGTAAGGTATGGGCAAATGCAATTTGTAACACAGCCCTGAAATCAACACTAACCTGAAAACTGGACTATAATAGCTTAGAAAGGCGGGAAACAAGTATATATATATATATATATATATATATATATATATATATATATATATATATATATATATATCCCCCCAGAAAATAAAGCAGATACACTAAAAAAAAAACCAGTTTTAAAAGCACAGAAAAAGGATAATTATTGTTATATATCACAGATCAGAGTTGTAGTCAATGCCCCCAGTAATAAAGTAGGAAGAAACACAAATACAGTAAAAGCAGATGAATAAAGTGTAATATATATATATATATATATATATATATATATATATATATATATATAAAAGAATAGAAAACAAACAAACTGATTTAAACAAGTTACCCAATTAACCAGAAAAAAGCTCAAAACTGAGCCCTGTTGAGCCTTGTTCCAGCAATCTTCAATCAGACAAGTTCTAACTGCACACCCCTGCTTACTAGGATGCAGGGGAACCTTCTCA
Organism: Protopterus annectens; assembly: GCF_019279795.1. Lineage (NCBI taxonomy): Eukaryota > Metazoa > Chordata > Ceratodontiformes > Protopteridae > Protopterus > Protopterus annectens. Next base: position 883,062,535 of record NC_056733.1, on the reverse strand, counting down.
AAAAAAAAAAAAGATGGCCTGGATCAGTGCCTCAAGTTATACAAACAAAGCTAGATTCAGCAGGCCTGAATCTGGTCTATGCTATACCAACAAGGCACACCAATTTCAGAAAGGAACAGTTCAAATAAGCAGTCACAATAAGTCTGTGACCAGAAATTCCCAGCTCAGAAGGGCAGAATCCAGCCTCTCCTCCCACAAGAGTGCAGACCACAAACCTTCTTAATGTAGAATAACTGGCCTGAAGCCCAAGTGCTTAAGCCAGAACTAATAGACTTTTAGAATAGCAGACACTGGGCCTTCAATCAGCAATTCCCAGCTTAGAAGGATGTAAGCTACCTGTCCTGCCACAACAGTGCAGACCACAAACCTTCTTAATGTAAAACAGCCTGTATGAAGCCCAAGTGCTTAAACCAAAAGACTTAGAACAACAGTTACAATTTAATCAGGCTACGACCAAGCAGTAATAAATGCAGCAGAATAAACAAAATTGAGTAGTTTTAAGAAAAAGCAAAATAGAGTAGGAGGAAACACAACTACAGCAAAAGGAAATAAGTGCAACAAGAGAGGAAGGAAGAACCTAAGTGGGCTGGCCTTCTGAAATCTTCCCTCTGTATTAAGTAGAGTGAAGACTAGACTCAGAATATGATCTCACCGTACTCGGTTAAGTGAGCAAATGAGATGGACCCAGGAGGAGTGTTCTAATAGAGACTTACAGAAGGAGCGGGCAATTCCAGAGCCACCAACACAAGAAAAGGGTGGGTAGGGAACTAACTGCAGAGAGACACACAGCACGCTGTTCAGTAACACACAATTAGGAAACAGAAAAAAAATGAAAATACACTACTTTTAAAACTGCAAGTTTGTACTTAACAAAATACTAAAATTCACTACTGCAAGTTTCACTTAGCTTCAGCTTGTAATGCAGATGTTTGTAGCCAAGCAAGTCTCTCAGGAGTTGAACTTGTTGACTGCAATGGGTAGCCCGTATGTGTTGTATTCTAGGGAGATGCTGTGTTTGTTTTATTAGTTTTAGTACATTGGCCGAAAGGAGCCATATTTCATTTGAAAGCACTTCACAAGAGTGGTCACTAGTCCAGGAAAATTGGCTAAGCATTGGAGACACCCCCCCCCCCCCAACGCACACTTTTACCTCTGTTAATTTTATGTTGCTGACACTGTAATGTTTATAGCATGTTGTAATTTTGATCCTAGACTTGCTGTGGTGTTAACTGTCTTTCTAATGATGGAAGCATGGAAGCATGTTTTTGTCTTTAAAGTATTTGACTTATTTATTGGACATAATTTAGGCCGTTGGAATGGCTAGGCTTACTACAGTTTTGATCTAGGGGCTAGCAATGCATTTGGGTAGCAGGTCTATTTATGACAGAGGTGTGTGAAGGAAAGCTACTGATAATTTTCTATTTACACAGGATGGTTTGTTATTGTGGATTTTATTTTCCTACTTTTACAAATATCCAGTGAAAAGCAAACTGTTATCCTTTACTTTAACAGCTTTTGCATTAATACCTGCACTGCTGCAGTTACAGTTTTTTGGTCTCCAGTGTAAGTTGCAAATGTTTTGTAGACTCAACATGGGGAAAAAACTGAATAAATGACGCGTGAAAAGTGGTCTCAGGTTATCAGAGATGCAATATCACACAGTCTGTTACTACTATTGCACAGAGTGCTGTCACCATCAGCCCATACATGGTCAGGTTACCACTTGCCTAAGAATTAAGCACACAGCTAAAACCTCTGCCAATAACAGACTGTAATTCCCCATCTACTAGGTTTGTAGAGCTACTTGCAAAATAACATAAGAAGATGACAGCATTCAGGTTCATTTATCCCAGTAAGATGCCCAAAAGTGTAAGCTGCTGCAACTGGAGGAGGGAGGGAGGTTACTAAGCATTGTGCTGGATTCCGTGATCTGTTTGGGGTCCTGAGAATGTTTGGATTTGTTTTGTTTTTACCATTTGTCTTCAAGTGTAAGCCACTGTAAAAACCAGGAAGAAGGGAAGGTTGCTATGCATTTTGTTAGGGTGGTGAGAATGTTTGGATTTGTTTTGACCACTTGCCTCTGCCTGTACTTGTAACGCATCTGGAGTAATTGAATTTGCACAAAGACATACTGAGGCAGAACCAAGCAGTCTGCTAAGAACGGATGCAGAAAAATAGCATTTTTGGGTTGCTTGCATGCACTGCATGTGTGGGTAAATTAATGCAGGTTTGATAGATGCAAAATTAGTTTCTGTAAGCAAATTCTAGGCAAATGCACTGAACACTGCCAGCCTGCATTCTCAGTGGAGTAACTGTACTGAAGTTGAAGATGTGTGACTGAGTTTTTGTAGAAAATGCTACTTTGACCAATTTAAGCTATGTAACAAGGCGACCAATTCCAAAGCGCTCAATGACTGTGTCACGCTATAACCATTTTGCAACCGGTCTGTATCTGGTGTCGATATTTCCACAGAATGTCCAGATTTTTGCGTTATTTTTGTCTTCTTCATAAAATTGTGGTCTTGTGGAAAATTAGTGGCAAATCATTAAAGACTGAAGTTAGAAAATGACAGGTTTCAGAATTTATACCCTTTAGAAAATTCATGTTAATGCAAAACCTGTTACTCTATCAGCTTTATAAGTTTAAGAGCAATAATTAAAAACCAGTCCTATTTTTTGGGCCTTTATTCCACTTGTTTATGGTTTTGTCCAGATTTCTTGAGGTTTGAGTCCTGTGTATGAATGAACATTGTTGGAGAAAGCATTTATTTCCATCAAAGGAGAAGTTCATTTGGCAAGCTTCCCCTTTCCTACCTGATACAACTGCAGTAGATAAGAGTGATTAAGCTAAAAATGCCAGATGCATAATGATGTAGACCAGGGGTGTCCAACCTTTTCAGTTGCAAGGGCCGCATTGAGTCAACAACAGAAATGGTCTGAGGGCAAACGGCAAGTGAGGACCAAAAAAAAAAAAACAAAAAAAAAAAAAAAAACAACGCATCATAATGGCTGTATTGTAGGTGAATTTGAACAGTAAATAAATTAATAAATGCATAATATTTGCCCTAAAATTCAATATCTCGTTCTAATTATTTAAAAAACAGTTAAATCTAACATCTTAGTTTATTTGTAAAAAAAATTAACAGGTACAAACCTTTCAATTTGTATGAGATCATACCTGTGATTTTGCTGGTTTCCATGTCTTCCATCATGTCCTTAATGGCCATATGTTGTCCAAAGCGCTCATGTATTCTTCTGTTTCTAGCTTTGCAATCTGTCCCTGAAATATGGCACTGGCAATATCAGGAATGATGAGACTTTTACTTCTCATGTATACATCCTGATAATTATCACAGAAAAATAAACACTTTTTTCCACTCAGTACAATGTAATGTATGTTTATAAGGCATCTTTCACATCTTTAATTCTTGTAGCATCCATTCTTTAATATTCAACCGAAAGTGTTTTGGAAAAACTCCGGATGCATGAAGGCAAAGTTTTTAACTAATTTTCCTTAGTAAGGAAGTGTAAAGAAAGAAAATGTGTAACAGATAAAACATGCAATGGAAAATGTTAATAGTTTTAATTTTTTCCATTATGTGGTGTCACGCAGATGCCTTGTCCTACCACACTGCAGCATACATAAGTGTCAGAAGACGATGTACACAACACCTAGTAAAACATTACAGCCTGAAGTAGGGAATGTAGCTAACCAGCAGTAGTGAAGAATGAACTGGGAAAAAAGGGTACAATCCAAAAGTATGGAGTTAAGACGTATGAACAAATGCACAGTGCAATCAGGATTCTAAACTGACTATACAAACAAAATAGAATTGCCCAGTTTTGGGGCCCTTTTCAGCACTCTTAAGAGGAGAGAGTAACAAGTAAGAATTTACTATTACACCAAAACAGGAAAAGCCAAAACTCTTCCCAAACACAATCCAGTATGCCTCATCTTTAAAACATGTTACAACCCACCAACCCCCACATTTTCCTCTCACACCTCAACCACCATTCACTGTTTTAGAATAACTATAGTTAGGTAAAAAGGAATTCCAAGGACTTTGTAATATCACTAGTTTAGGTAATTTATGGTACAAAAACAAAAGAATTTCCTGACTGACCATACTAAGACTATACCCACGTAATGGCTCATTGCTCTGTTAAACTGCTGAAGAGCTCCTTACTCCTACTATGGACTGCATCTCTTCTTCTCAGAGATGCTAATCTAATACTTCATTATAATGTATTGGTTTTACTGCTATATGTAGCAAGTTAAAATATTTTGTTCTACTAGTACTGACGGGCAAATGGTCCTTCCAGATTAATGCTGTACCTCCAAAACAAATGTACATAAAACAAATGAACTCTTCCAGGCCCATTTGGTCAGGGCAGTAAGAGTGTGAGCAAGTATGCGATCAAAGATGAACCACTCATCTAACAAGTGCCACTCATCCAGATCTAAACAACCAGCACAACACAGGAAGCAGGCCTAATAGCCCAGGAAAGATGCTGCACAAATTTTACCACCTCCAGATCTCAGTTAATCCACAGTATAAAAGCAAAACAAACAATCTAAAGCAGCCAAACATGCAGCACCCACAGCACCTAATAAAAAGTCTTCCATGTTCAGACAGTAATAAGACAAAGGGAAAGCTTCTAGTCTGCAGCCAAAACACAATACAGTCCCCACCACCAGATTATGCACCAGCTGGGACACACTGGAGGATAGGGCAGAAAACCGTGTCAGAGCATTTATAGATGTAGCAACACATCTGGGTTATTCCACCAAGGGCATTGTCCTATTAGTAATTAACCACAACTACAGCAATGGATTTGTTATGTTGCTTCCTACAGAGCCTTACCAATCCCTGGGTTGGTGGGAGTCCAAGGAAAAGACTGCGCACTAGAAATAAGACTGCCATCCAGGGATGGGTCAGCAGTCCCTGTATCCTGAGAAGCAAGGAGAAGAGGGCAGTCAATATCTAACGACGTTTCTGTTATTAATACTGATTAGAGGTGAAAACTCAGAATTTACGGCAACCAGACTATAATGGAAAACACCCATATTAGCGTGGTGACAAGTCACCTCATTAGATTCTCCCATGCTGAGGGAGAGAGAATAGATCATTAGTCTTACAATAAACTGCAAAGGTTGGAATTTAAACAAACAGTCAACTAATAATAGATTTGCTAATATGACACATAATGGCAAAAGAAACAAAGTGTGTAGTAACCCGTGATAACCGGAAAGTCCTGCACACCCTTCACTCGTATCTACTAACAGCAAAGTAGTTGAGTAAATCGCTGAAATAATGCAAGTAACAATTACATAAAATGTTCTGTATAAATACCACACAGATAGATACAATAACTAATAGAAAAGGGATCTGGGGGGTAACAATCAAACTCTGCCACCTTAACAGTTTCTCCACTAAAAAATGCAATGCCCAAACTGTGGAATAATGCATAACACTCTATCTAACCCTAGCTAGTTCTAAGGGAGCAGACACAGTGTCAAAATACTTAACTTACCTTTTGCTATGTTGTAGTGTAGTCGGTGTGTACACAACGAAATAAAATAAATCCTCTCTCCATGATCTCGCTCCTTCCTTCAGCTTTTCTTTACCAGTAATATAAAAAATGCCCGAACGGTGTTTTCACGCATGCGCATACCAGCGGAAAGACGCTGGTATGAAAAAAACAAGTTGGCGCATGCGCAGAACAGCAAAAGTACGAGGACGTGTAAACACACAGAAAAAAAGTGAAATTAAAATTAAATTTAAATTTAAGGGTCGCGGGCCGCATGGAAGAGCTCTGAGGGCCGCATGCGGCCCGCGGGCCGCAGGTTGGACACTCCTGATGTAGACACTTCTAAAAAGGCAGTGGTTTACAAATACCTGTTGCGTGGGCTTTTGGTTTCATGAAGTCATTACCATTCCTTTCCTTTTCTTGCTAGTTTTGGTGTAGAAATAGATTTATTTATTTATTTTATATTTTATTTTATATTTGTTGACCGGGCTAGTCTAGCTGGATACATATCCATTTTCAGTAGAGGCTCGGGAGAAAAGCTCCAAGTATGAGAAGATTACTCCATACAATAGTCAGAATAAAAAAACAAGCTTAAAATACATTATAAAGCAAAAAAATGTTTGTAAAGAGAGTACAAGTAATTTGTGTGATCAAAGTTAGTGTCATGGTATAGATTTAAGCAGCAATCAAGCCATGAGTTTTCTGGTACAATCTGCACAAGTTTATACAATATTTGAAAAAAAAAATTGACATTCACTTAGTCAAAGAGGGAGAAAGAGAGTAGGCTGGAAAATATAAACAGTAGTAAAGAGTTAGCTTATAATAATTAAAAGTGTGGTGGGGCAGTAGCCCAGGAGGCAGGGGAAAAGGGGAAGTGAAAGGAGGATAAGTAATGTTTAGTCAGGCATTGAGCAGGGACAAAGCCAATGTATTTTTAGGTGATCTTTGAGGTGTTTCTTAAAGAGTGGAGTAGATGAGAGAGAGGTTAGTGTTTTAGGAAGGTTGTTCCAGATTCTGCACACGACATTGGTAAAGAGTGAGTCACCAGCTTTGTTGTTGGATTTATTGTTGTCGATTAGTAACTTGCTAGCTGAGCGTAGTGTTGTAAGATTTTTATATGGGGAGATCAGGTTAGAGAGGATAGAAGTATTAGTAGGGTGGTACAGAATTTTTTGTGTGATCACAAGCTGATTGTATCGTAGTTGGTTTTGTAGCTCTAACCATTTGAGTTGTTTAAGGTTGAGACAGTGGTGGGTTCTATAGAGAGAGCCAGTGACAAATCTGACTATATTATTATAGCGAGTTTCAAGCTTGGTAAGATTGGGCTTAGATAGATTGGTATAAATGGTAGAAGCATAGAATAAGGTAGAAGTAAGATGTGCCTGGGTAATGGTGGTTCTAGCCAGTTGTGTAAGGAAGGGTTTGATTCTATACAGAGAGCCTAGTTTTTTATTGATAGTTTGAATAGTATTATTGATATGGTCATCAAAGCTGAGGTTATGATCAATGGTTATGCCCAGAAGGCGTGCAGTAGGATCAGGGGAAACTGAAGTTCCATTATAGGAGGTAAAAGTGAAGTGGATCTGTGGAGATTTTTGGGTGGGAGTGAAGAGCAATAATTTGGTTTTTTGGGGGTTGAGGAGGAGACATTCATCAGTAAACCACTTTTCAACAGAGTTAAATACAGTTTGAGTAAGGGTTTGTAGAAAGTATGAGGACTTAGCAGAACAGATTAGAGTAGAGTCATCAGCGTATTGTATGCAAGTGGCTTGTGGAACAACAGTGTAGAGATTGTTAATAAAAATAGAAAAAAGAAGAGGGCCTAGGATAGAGCCTTGAGGGGCTCCAGTGTTTACAGGGAGGGGTGTGGAAAGATTATTGTACCAGAGCACTGCTTAATGTCTGTTATCTAGATAGGATTTAAACCAAAGAATAGCTTGTGGGTCAAGAGATTGGGCTTTTAGAGTACTGATAAGTAAGCTATGGTTGACCATATCAAAAGCTTTTGATAGGTCTATAAATAGAGCAGATGAGAGAGAGTTATTGTTTCGATTCCTGTTAATACAGTCAGTAAAGCTTAGTAGGGCAGTAGTGGTGCTATGAAAGGGTCTAAAGCCATGCTGACAGTTAGCAAGTAAGTTGTTATGGAGCAGGTGAAGCCGTTGATGGTGGATACATTTTTCCATTATTTTGGCTAATGGAGAGAGTAGAGCAATTGGTCGGTAGTTGGAAATGTCAGTGGATTTACCTCCTTTATGCAAAGGGATTATATGGGATACGTTCCATATGGAAGGGATGGTACCTTCTGTGATTGTTCTGTTTATAAGGATGGATATTGCATAAGCTAAGGCTTTGGCAGCTACTTGAAGGTATTCTGCCGAGTGGTTATCAGCAGAGGGAGTACAAGGTTTGAGTTTCTGAAGGAGTTTACAGATAAACAGGTTGTAAATGTAAGAAGGGAATTGAACTGTTTGTATTTTGTAAAGGAGAGGGGGTGGTGGGTGTTAGTGTTTTTGTTAAAGTTTGAATAGCTTCAGTGAAGTAGTTGTTAAAGGTATTGGCTATTTGCAAAGGTCTATCATGGGGAATAGAGTTTGGGGCTGGAGTTCTAGCCTGCCCTGGTTTGAGAAGTTTATTAATGCCTTACCAAAACTTTTGAGGGTTGTTAGAGTGTGATTGTTGAAGTTTGGAATAGTAGTTTTTTTGTCTAACAAAATGTCTTTTTTGGTAGCATTTCTTAATTGCTTAAAGTATAAGTGGTCAGCAGAGTTCTTTAAGGCTCTCCCATTTCGCCCATATTTTGTTCCGTAGGAACATTTTTTCTCTGGTTTGTTTTGTGAGCCAGGGGGCTATTTTAGTCCTTACATGGGAGGAGTGGATGGGGGCGTGGCTATTTAGGATTTGAAGGAATAAAGTATTAAAGTAAGAGACTGCTTCATCCAGTTTGAGTTGCTTTAGAGGTGACCAATTACAGGCTTTTAGCTCGTTTTGAAAGTTTTCTGCTTGGAAGTATTTTTTAGAACGAAAGGTGACCGTATTGTTATTATTAGAGCGGTACTTCTTTTGTTTTATTATGATCACTAATGTCGTCTGGGAGTGTTCTGACTTTATAAGAATTAGGATGACTGTTTATAAGGATCCAATCGAGAGTAGTTTCCTTTTTACTAGGTTTATGGAATCTTGTGGGGGAGTTTATAATTTGAGTGAAGCCAAATAGGTTTATGTGGGTGTTTGGATTAGGGGAGTTACATGTGGTCCAGTCTATGTTAAAATTGCCAAGTACTATAGTTTCTTGAGGTAGGAGAGTAGATAAGCTGCTAAGAATGTTTTCGAGAGTGGTAATATTATTACCTGGAGGGATGTAGGAGCAGATTATATAGATAGATTTAACACTATTAATTTGAAGTTTGACAGTAAGAGTTTCAGCATTGGTATTTGAGGGTAATAACACATCAATGGGTGAAACAAGAAGTTCAGTTTTATGCAAGATGGCTACACCTCCACCTTTTTTGGATACTTTAGATGATGTTGTATAGTGGGCTGTTTCATGAAGTCATTTCCATTCTTTTCTTGCTAGTTTTGGTGTAGAAATAGATGATGTTGTATAGTGGGCTGTTTCATGAAGTCATTTCCATTCTTTTCTTGCTAGTTTTGGTGTAGAAATAGATGATGTTGTATAGTGGGCTGTTTCATGAAGTCATTTCCATTCCTTTCATTGCTAGTTTTGGTGCAGAAATAGATGATGTTGTATAGTGGGCTGTTTCATGAAGTCATTTCCATTGCTTTTCTTGCTAGTTTTGGTGTAGAAATAGATGATGTTGTATAGTGGGCTGTTTCATGAAGTCATTTCCATTCTTTTCTTGCTAGTTTTGGTGTAGAAATAGATGATGTTGTATAGTGGGCTGTTTCATGAAGTCATTTCCATTCTTTTCTTGCTAGTTTTGGTGTAGAAATAGATGATGTTGTATAGTGGGGTGTTTCATGAAGTCATTTCCATTCCTTTTCTTGCTGGTTTTGGTGTAGAAATAGATGATGTTGTATAGTGGGGTGTTTCATGAAGTCATTTCCATTCCTTTTCTTGCTAGTTTTGGTGTAGAAATAGATGATGTTGTATAGTGGGCTGTTTCATGAAGTCATTTCCATTCCTTTTCTTGCTAGTTTTGGTGTAGAAATAGATGATGTTGTATAGTGGGCTGTTTCATGAAGTCATTTCCATTGCTTTTCTTGCTAGTTTTGGTGTAGAAATAGATGATGTTGTATAGTGGGCTGTTTCATGAAGTCATTTCCATTCCTTTTCTTGCTAGTTTTGGTGTAGAAATAGATGATGTTGTATAGTGGGCTGTTTCATGAAGTCATTTCCATTCCTTTCATTGCTAGTTTTGGTGTGGAAATAGATGATGTTGTATAGTGGGCTGTTTCATGAAGTCATTTCCATTCCTTTCATTGCTAGTTTTGGTGTAGAAATAGATGATGTTGTATAGTGGGCTGTTTCATGAAGTCATTTCCATTCCTTTCATTGCTAGTTTTGGTGCAGAAATAGATGATGTTGTATAGTGGGCTGTTCCATGAAGTCATTTCCATTCCTTTCATTGCTAATTTTGGTGTAGAAATAGATGATGTCGTATAGTGGGGTGTTTCATGAAGTCATTTCCATTCCTTTTCTTGCTAGTTTTGGTGTAGAAATAGATGATGTTGTATAGTGGGCTGTTTCATGAAGTCATTACCATTCCTTTCATTGCTAGTTTTGATGTAGAAATAGATGATGTTGTATAGTGGGCTGTTTCATGAAGTCATTTCCATTCCTTTCATTGCTAGTTTTGGTGTAGAAATAGATGATGTTGTATAGTGGGCTGTTTCATGAAGTCATTTCCATTCCTTTCATTGCTAGTTTTGGTGTAGAAATAGATGATGTTGTATAGTGGGCTGTTTCATGAAGTCATTTCCATTCCTTTCATTGCTAGTTTTGGTGTAGAAATAGATGATGTTGTATAGTGGGCTGTTTCATGAAGTCATTTCCATTCCTTTCATTGCTAGTTTTGGTGTAGAAATAGATGATGCTGTATAGTGGGCTGTTTCATGAAGTCGTTTCCATTCCTTTTCTTGCTAGTTTTGGTGTAGAAATAGATGATGTTGTATAGTGGGCTGTTTCATGAAGTCATTTCCATTCCTTTTCTTGCTAGTTTTGGTGTAGAAATAGATGATGTTGTATAGTGGGCTGTTTCATGAAGTCATTTCCATTCCTTTCATTGCTAGTTTTGGTGTAGAAATAGATGATGTTGTATAGTGGGCTGTTTCATGAAGTCATTTCCATTCCTTTTCTTGCTAGTTTTGGTGTAGAAATAGATGATGTTGTATAGTGGGCTGTTTCATGAAGTCATTTCCATTCCTTTCATTGCTAGTTTTACAGTAGTAGTGAGGTCAGTTTAATTGTAAATTATGTGCAATACAAATCACAGCTTTCTTTCTAATGCAGCGATGCAACTACATTACAAGATATCTTTGTTACAGTATGGCAAGACGTTCACTGAATTTTTTATGCATTTAAAAATTTGAAAGAAATAACTGGAGTGGCTTTTATGGGAGTGACCTACCTATGGGCATGGGTCAAATAGGGGTGTTCCTTGAATATGGCGTGGGTGGGGCTTAAGGGTCACCAGAGCACTACTTTGCCCAGGGTGCCATTTCAGCTAAGGCTGGCCCTGTACATACATCAGAAAAGAAGAGCCCCAGGAGAAACAACAGTCCAAGGAGACAGTGAGGAACACATGTATCCAGAAGGAAAAAATGGAGGAGGAGAAGAGAAAAAGCATGAGGGAACGAATACTGCAACAGTGAAGAGAAGAACATCTACTGTTATGGTAAGATTTTACACAACTACACTATGTCCTTCTACATCTTTGCAACAGGAACAGTACAAAAGCTCAAGGAAACTTGGGAGGAGGAAGGTCCAGCCCCTCAAGAAATCCATGCAGGATAGCCCTGGCATAGTAAGCTTTTGCTCTGGAAACATCATCCAATTTGTAATGTTTAGAAAGGTATGACAGAAGTCCAAGTAGGGATTGGTATTCGATCTTTTGAAATAAGCATCAGGGGAAGCCATAGCCCTGGCAGAATGAGCCTTTACAGACACAAAGACATTTCCCATGAAAGGAGTAACAAAAAGAAATGGTCTTCGAGATCCATGAAGAAATGGTTTGCTTAGAAACAGGCAAACCTAAAGACCTAGGATGAAAAGAAAAGTACAGTTTTGTACCTACCATAAATGCAGATGTTCGAGTGTTCACCCTGCTGCAGTCATCACACTTGGGTTATCCTGCCGTCAGGCGGTGCCGCAGTCGGCCCGAATTCCAAAGTCTTGGTCTGGCATCGGTTGCTGTCACTTCTTTCCTGACATCAGTGCGGCAGGGGTATTTAAGAGGCATCCAATGCCATTTTCTTCAGTTTTTCTTGCCCCAGATGTCAGGTGCCCCCAATAGGTAGGCAATATATATATATACATATATATATATATATATATATATATATATATATATAGTTATATAAAAATCAAACAAAACCCTTAGGCACAAGCAAATACACCACAGAGGTAGTATAGGAAGACATGGTACAGATAAGTTCAGCTAGTTCAGAAGGGATGGAGGGAGGGTAACCTGGAGTGCAGCAGGGTGAACACTCTAACATCTACATTTATGGCAGGTACAAAACTGTACTATGTTCATCGTGTTACCCTGCTGCAGTCATCACACTTGAGTTGAATCCCAAAGCTAAGGATGGGAAGTGGAATCAAACAGGGTTAGAAGAAGCTAGTAGGCCCTGCAAAACTGCAGGGGCAAAACCAGCTCTAGTCAGAGTATAGAGGTAAATGATAGTGTTTGGTGAAGGTGAGCACTGAACTCCAAGTAGCAGCTTCCAGAATGTCCTTGGTTGGCACTCCCCTGAGAAAAGCTGTTGATGTAGCTGTAGCCCTGGTGGAGTGGGACCTAATGTTAGCAGGTACTGGTTTCCCATGATGTGTGTAGCAGTGATGTGTGTAGCAGAAACGTATGCAATGTCCTATCCATTTTGAAATGGTCTGTTTTGAGATTGCTTTTCCTTGTGATCCTGTAGCATAGGCTACAAAAAAAGTACAGTTGTGTACACCTACCATAAATGTACATGTTTGAGTGTCTTCACTGTTGCAGTCATGACTGTAGGGTTCTCCCCTGCCGGCAGGCAGCCCTCGGTCGGCCAGAATCCCAAAGTCTGGGTCCGGCGTCGGCTGTTCAACCATGCTCCCTGACATCAGAGCGCCAGGAGTACAAAGCTGACAGCCGACGCCATCTTCTCCAGTTTTTCTTGCCCCAGATGTCAGGAGTCTCAAAATGAAAAAGGTCCCATAACCTTTGCAAATACACCTCAGAAGAATGGTGAAAAAAGGAGATACACAAAAGTAAAAATAAGAGGGGACAGGAGGGAGGGAAATCCAGACTGCAACAGTGAAGACACTCGAACATCTACATTTATGGTAGGTGTACACAACTGTACTATGTTCATCGTGTTTCACTGTTGCAGTCATGACTGTAGGGTAGAATCCCAAAGCTGAAAGAAAGGGAGGAGGTCATAAAGAGGAAGGGGCGGCTAAAAGGCCCTGCAAGACTGCAGAGGCAAAGCCTGCCCTAGACTTAGAGTAGAGAGGTAGATTGTAGTGCTTAGAAAAAGTATGCACTGAACTCCAAGTTGCAGCTTCCAAAATGTCTTTGGTAGGAACTCCACTGAGGAAGGCCGCAGAAGTGGCAGCAGCTCTGGTGGAATGAGTCCGTATAGTCCCTGGGATTTGCTTTCCATGGTGTGAATAACAAAATCTGATTCCATGAGCAATCCATTTAGAAATGGTCTGTTTTGAAATGGCTTTTCCTTGGGAACTTGAAGCATAAGAAACAAACAATTGTTCTGATTTTCTGATGTCCTTGGTTCTGTTCAGGTAAAAACGTAGTTGTCTGAGTACATCCAATGAATGTAAGATCCTTTCCCCTTTATTTTGAGGAGTGGGGAAAAAGTTTGGCAAGTGGATAGTTTGATTTAAAGCCACTTTGGAAACCACCTTAGGCATGAAGGTAAGATTAGTCCTCAAAGATACCCTGTCTTGATGAAAAATAATATAAGGTTCCACAGCCATAAGAGCTTGTAACTCTGAAACTCTCCTGGCAGAGGTTAGGGCTAACAGGATAGCTGTCTTCCAAGATAAAAACTTGATGTAAGAAGAGGCAGCAGGCTCAAAAGGAGGCAAGGTTAGTTTTTCCAAAACATAGTTGAGATCCCAAGCAGGAATGGGAGGAGATCTAGGAGGTCTTAAGTTCTTAGCTCCTCTGAGAAACTGTCTCATGAGCTGGTGGGAAAAGATGGGAGGGTCTGTATTATAATGAGCAGAAATAGCAGAGGCATGTATCTTAATGGAAGAGAAAGAGAGACCCTTATGTAAGAGATCTGTCAAGTAAAGTAAAATTAAAGTAATGTTAGGAAGAAGAGGATCAGAATCTTGAGCCTGCATCCAGGAACAAAATCTTTTCCATTTTCCTGCATAAGATTTTCTAGTGCTAGGACGTCTGGCTTCTAAAATGACGTCCATAACCTGCTTGGGTAGTAAGGAAGAAATCAAAAGCCCTGGATTAACCAGGCCGCCAGGCTGAGAGTTCTGACATGAGAGTGTAGAACCTGACCCTGATGTTGGGACAGAAGGTTCGGAGATGGAGGTAAAACCCAAGGGGGCTCCAGGCATAGGTTTTTTAGAGTTGGATACCAAAACTGCCGAGGCCAATTTGGAGCCAGCAAGATAATCATCTTGGGCTTGTCCTGTTTTATCTTCAATAAAACCCGTGGAAGAAGAGGAAGAGGCGGAAAGGCATATCCAGAGAGGTTTCTCCAACTGAATGACAGGGCATCCACTTTCCAAGCTTCTCTGTGGAAAGTCCTGGTGCAAAAATTCTGTAGTTGATGATTGAGATGGTATGCAAAGAGGTCTATGTGAGGACATCCCCAGACTGATGTTATCAACCTGAATATTTTGGTGTCCAGCATCCACTCGTGTGGATCCGAAAGGTTTCTGCTCAGACTGTCTGCCAGGAAGTTTTGTTTCCCTGGTAGAAACTGAGCTTGAAGATCCAGATTGCAAGCTAGAGCTGCGTTCCATAGATCCATGGCTAGTCTGCAAAGGGGGTAGGAATGAGATCCCCCTTGCTTGTTTATGTACCACATAACTGTGGTGTTGTCTGTCCGTATTAGCAGTTGTCCTGGTTGTAAAAGATTCCTGAAGGCCAATAGAGCTTTCTGAACGGCTAACATTTCCTTTAAGTTGATATGCAGGTGCTTCTGATCCTTTGTCCAAAAGCCCTGCAGACAATTGCCCTGAAAATGGGCTCCCCAAGCATAATCCGAGGCGTCCGTGGTTAGAATCTGAGTGGCAGGAGGCAGACAGAAGGGTTTCCCTTTGTTTAGAGCACATGCCCTGGACCACCAAAGAAATTCCTTTTGATGTCAAGGAAGGACGGAGATCAGTATGTCTAAACTGTGGCAATGCTGAGACCATACACTTTTTAGGTACCACTGTATTTTCCTCATGTGTAGTCTTGCATATGGTACGAGAAGGATGCAGGAGGCCATGTAACCCAAAGCCTGCAGGAATTTCCTTGCAGATAGTTGAGTTAAAGTTGCCAAGGTTCTGAAAGTTGAAGCCAGCTGTAATTGTTTTTCGGATGTCAGAAATGCCATCTGGGTTGTGGTATTTAGAAGTGCACCCAGAAAAGTTATCTGTTGTGATGGTGTCAAATTTGACTTTTTTATGTTTACAGAGAATCCCAGGAACTTGAGGAGGTTCTGTACAAATTCTAGATGCTGGAGTAAGACATCCTTGCTGTCTGTCTGAATTAGACAGTCGTCCAGATAAGGGTAAATTTGAATTCCCTTGAGTCTGCAGTTAGCTACTACTGGAGCCAGGCATTTGGTGAAGATCCTGGGCGCAAGTAGACAATCCAAAGGGCAGCGCAGAGAATTGAAAGTGCCTCGATCCGGCTTTGAACCTGAGGTATTTTCTGCGATCCTGCCTGATGGGAATGTGTACATATGCCTCCTTTAAATCCAAAGTTACCATCCATGCATCTTTGGACAGCATTGGAAGTAGCTGCTGTAGAGTAAGCATCTTGAATTTTATAATTTCTAGAAAGGTGTTCAAGATCGACAGATCCAGAATGGGTCTCCATGAGTTTTGCTTCCTTGGGACTAGAAAGAGCCTTGAGTAAAAACGTTTTCCCATCTCTAAAAGTGGAACCAGTTCTACGGCATTCATAGCCAAAAGAACTTCCACCTGGTTTAAGGCCTCCGTCCATTGATGTTTTGGAAGGTCTGGCCATCCGCTTGGCCTTGGCAAGGTATGAAAATGGAATTTGTAACCTCTTAAAACCACATCCAAAGCTCACTTGTCTTGGGTTATTTGAGTCCAATTTTGATAAAAAAAGAGAGGGTTTTCCTCCGAGAGGGGCTTTCAGGCAAGAAGTTCCTGTAGCCCAACAGAGGGAGTCACTGAGTTTGTTTCCTTTGAGTTTGTGACCTGTCCTCTCCTCCCCTAGGGGTGGAAAAAGTCCACTGTCTTGGTCTATAAGAAGCTTGTGTTTGAGGCCTTCCTCTGGAGCGTCTATATCTACCCCTCTGAGGCCTGTCTGAAGTGGGAAAGGACCAATTTTTTGAAGGCCAATTCCTGCTAAATCTAGGTGGCTGTACTTGTAAGAAATCTTTAACTGTTTGCATGGATTTCGCCTTATCCTCCATCTTTTTAATCTCCTCTTCAGCTTTTGGTCCAAACAAAACATTATGCTGAACAGGAGCATCCAATAATTTAGCCTTTACTTGTTCAGGCAAATTTTATTCCTTTAGCCATGCATGCCTTCTAATGACTGTGCCAGAGGCCGCAGCCCTACAAGAAGCCTCCAATGCATCAAATCCACAGTGTAAACCATGCTTCCCAACTTGTTCAGTGGCATGCAATAAGTCATGTAATTCCTTATTATCTGCACAGGCAGAAATGGAAGTAAGCTTTTGTTTTAAAACAGACATGAGAAATTGCTGGTATTTTAGCATGTGAAACTGACAGTTTAAAGCCCTAATGGACAAAGTAGCAGAAGTGTACACCTTTTTGCCCCATATTTCTAAGGATCGAGAATCCTTTTCAGTAGGAATGGGATTTTTGGCAGAAGCGGCCTTAACTCCCTTAGGACCCTGAGAAATGGTTTCAGGGTCAGCAGAAGGGTTCTTATATAAAAACTGATGGGAATCAGGAACCCTGTAATATCTATCAGGTTTAACAGGAACAGGAGGAAAAGAGTCAGGGGTTAAGTTAGCCTCTGAAAAGGCATCATCCACAATATCCAAAACAGGAGGAATAGCCAGGGTCTATGTTGGGGAAGAAGAAGAAAATCCCTCAGTCTTTTCTTAGATTCCGAATACTCCTGTCCTTCCCAGTGGAAATGTTCCCTCATTTCATGCAAAGTTTCCCCAAAAGAGAAATCCTCAGGGGGAGAAGCTGAAGGAATGGATTCTTCAGCATCAGAATCCTCATAAGGAGGGAAAGAATATTCCTGATCAGAAGAAGAAACTGAGGAAACAGAAGCCTGATCAGAGGAATCATAATAAACATCCTGCCTTGGCCTTTTATCTGGAGGGGGGTGTGAACCCCTAATCATAGTAAGTAAATCCTCCGCCATCTTGAGTAACTGTTTCTGTGACTTGGGAGCCGGTTCAGAAGAGGCCTGTGTTGTAGTCTTTGACTTAGAAGGAGTCTTTGCCTTTGCCTTTATTAGAAGCTGAGTAGGCCTAAAAACCCCTTCGGAAGTCGGTACCTGCACAGCGGCTCCGGACCCATCCGAAGGAGCATTGTCCGAAGGTCCTGCAACAGAAATATTTAAAGGCCTGGTTGGCTCCTCATGAGAGTCCGTTTCGGCCATCGGTTCTGAAATGGCCGACGACAGGGGCTGCAAAAGCGCCTCACTAACGATGGCTGAACCTGAAGCTGGCTCCGCTTGTGCGCTATCATCAGATTTGGACCTCGGAGGCCTGTCTTTATCCTTGCGACGTTTGTGAACTCCGGTAGCCGGAATCGTATCCGACGACATTTTGTAGTTAAAGCGCCTACCGAAGTAATGAAAAGCAAAATCGTACCTTCGCTAATTGTATGCTGATTGAATCTAGCACAAAACCGACAACTAGCTACGTCGTGGTCAGGGCCTAAGCAAGGAATACAGTAAGAATGAAAATCCTTATGAGGTATTTGCTTCCCACATGAAATACAATTATTAACTTTTTCTGACATCGGAGTAGAGCAAGAAAAAATTTTCCCCAACGGGGTACTTAGCTTTGAGTGGAGAAGAAAATCTTCGGACTGAAATATATCAGAGAAAATAGTCAGGAGTCAGCCAACCGGCACTTGCGAACTGCTATCACCGCACGGCAAGAAAGACTGGAGAAGATGGCGTCGGCTGTCAGCTTTGTACTCCTGGCGCTCTGACGTCAGGGAGCATGGTTGAACAGCCGACGCCGTACCCAGACTTTGGGATTCTGGCCGACCGAGGGATGCCTGCCGGCAGGGGAGAACCCTACAGTCACGACTGCAACAGTGAAACACGATGAACATCTGGTCAGTTTTTCTGAAAGCCTTAGTTTTATCCAAGTAGTAACGTAATTGCCTGTGAATGTCCAAAGAGTACAGGAGTCTTTCTCCTTTGTTCTGGGGATTTGGGAAGAAGGTGGGCGAGTGAATGGTTTGGTTTAGGGCCACACTGGATACCACGTTTGGTATAAAGGAAGGATTAGTTCGTAGAGACACTCTGTCTTGATGAAAAATGATGAAAGGTTCCACTGCCATTAGTGCCTGTAGCTCTGAGACTCTTCTAGCTGAGGTTATTGCTAGTAGTAGGGCAGTTTTCCATGAAAGAAATTTTAAATCATCTGAATAAGCTGGTTCAAAGGGCGGCAGTAAAAAGATTTTCAAGAACAAAGTTGAGATCCCAAATAGGTGTTGGAGCTCTCCTTGGTGGTCTTAAGTTCTTAACCCCTCTGAGGAACTGTCATAGGAGTGGATGTGAAAATAAAGGAGGATCCATGCTGTAATGCGCTGAAATTGCTGAGGCATGGATCTTAATAGATGAAAAGGAAAGTCCATTGTGTAACATCTCAGTCAAATATTGTAGAATCTGAGGGATGTTTGGATCAAGGGGGTTTAGGCCTTTAGCCTGGTTCTAGGCGCAAAATCTTTTCCATTTGTCTGAATAGGTTTTCCTGGTGCTGGGCCTCCTGGCCTCCAGAATGACATCCATAACAGCTTTGGATAAAGGTGTTGGTTGGTTGTTTAGGTAATTTGCCATGCAACCAGGTTTAAAGTCTTGAGCTGGCTGTGTAGAATCTGATGGTCTCGCTGGGCGAGCAGGTGAGGAATTTGTGGCAACATCCATGGTGGGTCGTGGGCCATATTCCTTAAAATTGGATACTAATGTTGGTGTGGCCAGTCTGGTGCAACAAGCATCATTTGTGGCCTCTCTAATCTGACTTTCAGCAGTAACTTTGCTAGAAGAGGCAGTGGAGGGAAGGCATAAACTGTTAATGCTTTCCAACTGAACGAGAGGGCGTCCACTTTCCAAGCTAGTGGATGGAACGTCCTTGTGCAAAATTTTTGAAGTTGGTGGTTGTGGGGGCTTGCAAACAGATCTATGTCTGGGCGTCCCCATCTATGAACTATCATTGCAAATACTTGTGGATCTAGTTTCCATTCGTGTGGATCCATGATATGTCTGCTTATGTCGTCTGCCAATGTGTTTTTCTTTCCTGGCAGGAATTGTGCTTGTAATTGAACCTGGTAAGAGAGTGCAGTGTTCCACAAGGTCATTGCTTGCCTGCAGAGAGGGTAGGAATGTGTGCCCCCTTGCTTATGTACCACATAACTGTGGTATTGTCCATCTTTATTAGTAGTTGGCCTGGGTGAAGAAGGTTCTTGAAAGCTGTTAGGGCATTCTGCACTGCTAGCATTTTTTTTGATTGACATGCAGGTGTCTCTGATCTGTAGTCCATTTGCCCTGAATGCACTGCCCTGCCATGTGTGCTCCCCAGGCATAGTCCGATGCATCTGCTGTCATAGTTTGCCTGGCTGTGGGTAAGGTGAAAGGCTGACCCTTGTTGAGGTGACATGCCTGTGCCCACCATAGAAATTCCTGTTGAAGGCAGGGAATGAGTGGTAACATTGTCGCCAAGCTGTGGCAGTGCTGAGTCCATACACTTTTCAGGTACCATTGTAATTTCCTCATATGCAGTTTTGCAAATGGTATTAAAAGAATGCAAGATGCCATGAATCCCAAGGCCTGCAGAATTTTTCTTGCAGGGAGTTGGGTCTTTGTTGCCATTATTTTGAAATATTGAAACAGCTGTCGTTGGTTGTCTGGCGTGAGGAAAACCATCTGGGCCGATCTATTCAAGCTGGCACCCAGGAATATTATGTTTTGTGAGGGTACTAGTTTTGATTTCTTTTCATTTACTGTGTACCCTAGGCAACTTAGAAGGGGTTTGACAAATGCCAGATGCTTTAAAAGAATGTCCTTTCTGCTTGAATAAGGCAGTCCAGGTATGGGTATATTTGAATTCCTCTTTGTCTGCAGTATGCAATTACTGGTGTCAGGCATTTTGTGAAGACCCTGGTTGCAGTAGATAAGCCAAAGGGCAGTGCAGAGAATTGGTAATGCGTTGAACCTGCAATGAAGTGGAGGTATCTTCTGCAATTTTGTCTGATAGGGACATGCAGGTATGCCTCCTTGAGGTCTAAAGTGACTAGCCAAGCATTCTTGCCCAGCATGGGAAGAAGCTGCTGTAGTGTTAGCATCTTGAATTTTGGTACTTGCAGACAGGTGTTCAGAAATGAAAGATCCAGAATGGGTCTAAATGCTTTGTCCTTTCTTGGGACTAGGAAGAATCTTGAGTAAAACCTTGTCCTTGCTCCTGTGCAGGTACCTGTTGAATGGCTTTCATGTTCATGAGAGCTGTAATTTGTTTTTGTGCCTCTGCCCATTGATTTGGTGGCAGGTTTGGCATTCCTTTGATCCTTGGTAAGGTATGAAAGTGGAATCTGTATCCTTGGGAGACAATGTTTAGAACCCATTTGTCTTTTGTATGATGTGCCAGTTGTCTGCAAAAAATGCTAGTTTTCCCCCCAAGGGAGTTGCCAGGAGAGATTTGCTTGGTAGTTTGAGGATAGAGTCATTGTGTTTGTCTTCTGCTAGCCTGGGGGGGGGGCTGACTTCTCCTCCTTTATGGGTAGCAGAACCCCACTGGCGAGGTTTGTAAGGGCCCTGTGGCTGGCCTCTGCCCCTTGGGCATCTGTATTTGCCCCTCTGTGATCTGTCTGAAGCTGGAAAGGACCAGTTTTTTGTTGGCCAATTTCTGCTGAAACAAAAGGGTTGTACCTGCAAAAAATCCTTGACCGTTTGCATAGACTTTGCCTTATCCTCCATTTTCTTTAAAACCTCTTCTGCTTTGACATCAAATAATACATCCTGCTGTAAAGGTGCATCCAATAATTTTGCTTTAACATGGTCAGGGAGGGTTTGTTCTTTTAACCAAGCATGTCTACGTATGACAGAGCCAGTAACCACTGCTCTACAGGAAGCTTCCAATGAATCAAATCCGCATTGCAAGGTATGTTTGCCCACCTGTTCAGCTGCATGCAAAAGATCCTGCATTTCCTTGAATTCAGGCTGTTCTGAATGTGTGCTCATTTTTTGTTTTAACGGAGACACCAGGAATTGTTGATATTTCAGCATGTGAAACTGGCAATTTAATGCTCTCATAGCCAGAGTTGCTGAGGTGTAAATTTTCTTTCCTCATCTATCTAAGGCTCTGGAATCCCTTTCAGAATGCACAGGATTTTTAGCCATAGAAGCTTTTGCTCCCTTAGGACCCTGGGAAATTGTTTCTGGGTCAGCTACAGGACTTTTATAAAGGAATTTGTGAGAGTCAGGTACTCTGTAGTACCTGTCTGGTTTGGCTGGAGCAGGAGGTAGAGAGTCTGGATTTAAACTAGACTCCAAGTAAACATCATCCACAATATCTAAAACAGGAGGGATAGCAAGAGGCCTATGCTGGGGTAGTAAAAGGAACTCTCGGGAGCCTTTTCTTAGAATCTGAGTAATCCTGGCCTTCCCACTGGAAATGTTCCCTCATGGCATCAAAGTTTCCCCAAAGGAGTAGTCTTCGGGGGAGAAGCTGAGGGAATGGAATCTTCAGTCTCAGAATCCTCATAACGTGGAAAAGTGTAATCCTGTTCCTCAGAAGAATCTGAGAAGAGAGAAACCTGGTCAAAGGATGCATAATCCTCCTCTTGTCTTGGTCTTTTATCAGGAGGGGGATGGGAACCCCTGATAAGGGTAATTAAATCTTCAGCCATCTTAAGCATCTGTTTCTTAGGCATGGGGCCTTGAACTGTAGCCTGAGGTACAGTTTTCTTTGGTTTTAAAGAAGTTTTAAGTTTAGCATAAGATTTAATCATGAGTGTAGTCGGTCTAAATACACCTTCTGCAACTGAAGGTGTTTGCGTTGCACCGGTGTCTAGTTCTGCTCCGGTGTCGGTAGAAGGCTGCGTAGGCCTAGTGGACTCCGCTTGGGAATCCACAGCTGTCTGAGGTTCCAGTTCTGCGGTCGTCAGGGGCTGCGTAGGCGCCTCACTGAAAACTGGAGAACCGGCGACAGGCCCAACTGAGGCCTCGGTGTCTGGCTTATTCCTAGGCTGCCTGTCCTTATCCTTGCGGTTTTTTATGAGTGGCAGTCGTCGGCTGCTCCGACAACATGATATAATTAAATTTCCTACCAAAGTAATGCCGTGTGAAGTCAAAACGGCGTTTGATAGTTCGTTTATTAAACCTAGCGCAAAACCGACAAGCTGTGACGTCGTGGTCTGGGCCTAGGCAAGGAATGCAATAGAAATGGAAGTCCTTATGAGGTATTTGCTTCCCACAAGAAATGCAATTGTTAACTTTTTCTGACATCGGACTGAGGCAAGAAAATGTTCCCCAATGGGGTACTTAGCTTTAATGAAGACTTTGGACTGAAATTCAAATCGAAAATCTCAGGTGTCGGCCGACCGGCACTTGTGAACTGCTTCTGCTTTGGGCACCGTGCGGCAAGAAAGACTGAAGAAAATGGCGTCAGATGCCTCTTAAATACCCCTGCCGCACTGACGTCAGGGAAGAAGCAACAGCAACCGACGCTGGACCAAGACTTTGGAATTCGGGCCGACTGCGGGACCGCCCGACGGCAGGATAACCCAAGTGTGATGACTGCAGCAGGGTAACACTATGAACATCAAAAAGCTGTTCAGACTTACGAATGGCCTTAGTCTTATCCAAATAACATCTGAGCTGTTTATGCAAATCCAAGATATGAACAGCCTTTTCACGGGCAATCTGGGGAAAAAGTGGGTAAATTAATAGACTGATTAAAAGACTGTTCATTAACCACCTTGGATATAAAAGAAGGATTAGTGTGAATCGACACCCTGTCCATATGAAAACCTAAAAAAAGGAGGGACAACCATAAGGGCCTGAAGCTCAGGCACCCTCAGCAAGTGCCAAAGGAAGAACAGTCTTCCAAGTACAATGCTGCAAGGAAGCTAAAGCTGCAGGCTCAAAAGTAACCAGAGTCATTTTTCAAGAACAAAATTAAGGTCCCAAGAAGGATGAACAGGCTTCCTGGGAGGTCCAATATGAAGGACACTTAAGAAATTGTTTAACTTCAAACCTAGAGGCCCAAAAAGAAGTCAAGGGCAGACAAGCAGAAATAACTGAAACATGAGCTTTAACTGAAGAGTAAGCCAAAGCAGCAGGGAGCAAGTCATACAAGTAAGACAGAACCAGAGGAACCTCCACAGAAAGTGGATCCTGGTGACGAGCAAGGCACCAGACTGAAAACCTGCTCCATTCGGATACTTAAGATTTCCTGGGAGTGGGTTTCCAGGCCTCCTGCATTTCTCAAAGCACATCCTCAGAAAAGAGGTTCCTAAAAGGGATCAAAACCCTATCAACCCACGTCAGTTGAAGTTGTACAAGTGAGGATCGATGAAAGACCCCTTGTCTTGTGTGAGTAGATCCACCCTGTGATGTAACTTGTTGTGATTGCCCTTGGCTAGATACAGAACAAGGGGGAACCAATGGGCCAAAAGGGAGTCACCAACAAGAGTTTGGAGGAGTACTGTTCTATCTTGAGCAAGCACCTCTGTGTGAGAAGAATGGGAGGGAAGGCATAAAAAAAATCCCCTTCCAAGAAAACAACAGGGCATCCACATTCCATGCCAGAGGATTTGGGACTCTTATGCAAGAGACAGGAAGTTGTTTGTTCAGGGGTAGGAAAAAAGATCTACCTGAGGAGTATCCCACTGAGGGACAATGTCCACAAACGCATCTCTGTGAAGCATCACTCATGAGTTTGTGTCATGGACCTGCTCAGAGAGTCTGCCACAATGTTTAGTTCTGAAAGAATATAAACATTTTGAAGAATCAATTTTTTATTTGACAGCCAGGTCCCAAAAGTACAGTTGTGTACACTTACCATAAATGTAGATGGTCGAGTGTATTCACCGTTGCAGTCATTAAATTTGGGTAATCCTGCTGGCTGGTTGCTCTCAGTTGGCCTGAATTCCAAAGTCTTGGGTCCTGTGTCAGTTGTTGTCTCTTCTTCCATGACGTCAGGTCATCAGAGGTATAAAACGGGCAGCCAACGCCATTTTTTTTAGTTTTTGTTGCCCCAGATGTCAGGTGCCCCCCAAATGGGGAGCAAAAATATATATAAACTATATATACATGCAACAACATAAACTTTACCTTCATCTAAAAGCAAATACACCACAAAGGCTGTAGAATACAGTGAAGGAAAGAGAAAACCCCAGAATAAAAGGGGGGATGGCGGGTGAGTAACCTGGACTGCAACAGTGAATACACTCGAACATCTACATTTATGGTAAGTGTACACAACTGTACTATGTTCATGTTTCACTGTTGGCAGTCATTACATTTGGGTAGAATCCCAAAGCTATGGATGGGAGGCTGGAGCTAAATAGCATTAGGGGCGGCTATAAGGCCCCGCAGAACTGCAGTGGCAAAGCCTGCCCTGGACTTAGAGAAGAGAGGCAAATGATAATGCCTTGTAAAAGTATCGACAGAACTCCAAGTAGCAGCTTCTAGAATGTCTTTGTTTGAAACCCCTCTGAGAACAGCTGCTGATGTAGCTGCAGCCCTGGTAGAATGAGACCTAATGCCCCTGGGCACGGGTTTACCATGATATAAGTAACAGAAACGAATGCAGTGGCTTATCCACTTTGAAAAAGTCTGCTTTGAAACAGCCTTTCCCTCTGATCCTGTAGCAAATGCCACCAGTAGCTGCTCAGTTTTTCTTAGAACTTTAGTCCTGCTCAAGTAGAATCTTAGTTGTCTGTGTATGTCCAAGGAATGCAGAATCAGTTCCCCCTTGTTCAGCGGACCTGGATAAAAAAGTTGGCAGATGAATAGTTTGGTTAAGAGACACACTGGTAACCACCTTAGGCATAAATGAGGGGTTGGTCTTGAGGGACACCCTGTCTGGTAAAATATGATAAAAGGCTCCACAGCCATGAGGGCCTGTAGCTCTGAGACCCTTTTTGCTGAAGTAATAGCCAGAAGCAAAGCTGTTTTCCATGATACAAACTTTATATCTGCAGTAGCAGCTGGTTCAAATGGAGGCAGGGTGAGCTTTTCCAACACAAAATTGAGGTCCCATGCAGGAATTGGTGATCTTCTGGGAAGCCTTAAAATTTTGGCCCCTCTAAGATAGTGTTTTAGCAAAGGGTGAGAAAAGATCGGTGGCTCGGTGTTGTAATGAGCCGAGATGGGAGAAGCATGGATTTTTATTGATGAAAAAGATAGGCCTTTGTCAAGCATCTCAGTCTGTAAAATCTATTGTAAAACAGTATTGTAAAATCTGAGGAATATTTGGTTCTGCTGTGTCAGTTCCTTGTGCTTGGTTCCAAGCACAGAATCTCTTCGATTTATCAGCATAAGATTTTCTAGTACTAGGCCTCCTGGCTTCCAAAATGACATCCATCACAGATTTACTGAGAGGTGTTGTTTGAATAACTACATGATCAGCCATGCTGCCAGGTTCAGTGTTTGGAGCTGATTGCGCAGGATCTGAATGTTTTGCTGAGGCAGGATCTGATTGTTTTGCTGAGGCAGTAAGTGAGGTATTTGAGGCAAGCACCAAGCTGGGAATTGAGACATATTCCTTAGGCTTTGATACCAGTGTTGGCGGGGACAGTCCGGGGCAATTAGTATCATTTTTGGCTTTTCTTGTTTGACCTTTAGTAGGACCTTGGGAAGAAGAGGCAGAGGAGGAAAGGCGTAAACTGACAGGCTTTTCCAACTGAAGGATAGGGCATCCACTTTCCATGCTTATCTGCGATAAGTTCTTGCGCAGAATATGTCCAGTTGATAATTCCGAGGAGAGGCAAATAGGTCTATGTCCGGTTTCCCCCCATGTCTTTGTTACCATGCTGAAGACTTGTGGATCCAGTTTCCACTCATGAGGGTCCATAAGGTTTCTGCTTAAGTCGTCTGCCAGAGTATTTTGCTTTCCTGGCAGGAATTGAGCTTGAAGATGTACTCGGTAGGTCAAGGCTGTGTCCCACAATGCCATGGCTAGTCTGCACAGAAGGTATTAGTGCGTGCCCGCCTGCTTGTTTATGTACCACATAACCGTGGTGTTGTCCGTCTATCAGTAGTTGTCCTGGATTAAGTATGTCCTTGAAGGCTGTCAGGGCATTTTGAACAGCTAACATCTCTTTTTGGTTGATATTCAGATGCATTTGTTTTGGGGTCCATATTCCCTGAATGCATCTTCCCGCCAGGTGGGCCCCCCCCATGCATAGTCTGATGCGTCTGTAGTTAAGGTTTGGCTGGCAGGGGGTAGAGTGAAGGACTGTCCCATGTTTTGGTGACATGCCTCTATCCACCAAAGAAACTCCTGTTGTAGGCAGGGAAAGAGAGGAATCATTGTTTCCAGACTGACAATATTGACTCCATAAGCTTTTAAGGTACCATTGTAGTTTCCTCATATGCAGTCTTGCATATGGAATCAGTAGAATGCAGGATGCCATGAACCCCAAAGCTTGCAGAATTTGTCTTGCAGATAAAGTACAGTTGTGTACCTACCATAAATGTAGATGTTCGAGTGTATTCACTGTTGCAGTCATTACACTTGGGTTATCCTGTTGGCAGGCTACCCGCAGTCAGTCTGAATTCCAAAGTCCTGGTCCAGCGTTGGTTGCTGTCGCCTCTTCCCTGACGTCACTGTGCCAGGGGTATAAAAGATGCAGTCAACGCCATTTTCTTCAGTTTTTCTTGCCCCAGATGTCAGGTGCCCCCAAAAAGGGTAGGCTAAAAATTCTTCAGATAAAAAAGCCTGCACTAACATAAACATTACCTTCATCTACAAGCAAATACACCACATAGGTTGTATAGAAAAGAAAGTAAAGATAAGTCCCAGCAATGAAAGGGGGATGAAGGGAGGGTAACCTGGACTGCAACAGTGAATACACTCAAACATCTACATTTATGGTAGGTACACAACTGTACTATGTTCATCGTGTTTCACTGTTGCAGTCATTACACTTGGGTTGAATCCCAAAGGTGAGGTTGGGTGGCTGGGCCTAGATAGAATTAGGAGTGGCTATGAGGTCCTGCAGAACTGCAGTGGCGAAGCCTGCTCTGGATTTAGAGTAAAGAGGTAAGTGGTAGTGCTTTGTAAAAGTGTTCACTGAAGTCCAAGTTGCAGCCTCCAAAATGTCCTTGGTTGGTACTCCTCTGAGGAAGGCTGCTGAAGTAGCTGCTGCTCTGGTTGAATGTGGCCTAATGCCCTTAGGCACTGATTTGCCATGTTGTGAATAGCAGAGACGAATGCAGTGGCCTATCCATTTTGAAACGGTCTGCTTTGAAACAGCTTTTCCTTGCGATCCTGCAGCATATGCCACTAAGAGCTGCTCAATCTTTCTGAAGGCTTTAGTTTTGTACAAGTAGAAGCGTAGCTGTCTGTGTATGTCCAAAGAATGCAGAAGTCTCTCCCCCTTACTCTGTGGGTTTGGATAAAAGGTAGACAAATGAATGGTTTGAGCCACACTGGACACTACCTTAGGCATAAATGTTGGATTTGTCCTTAGAGAAACCCTGTCTGGATGGAAAACAATAAAAGGTTCCACAGCCATTAGTGCCTGTAACTCTGAGACTCTTCTTGCTGAGGTTATTGCTAGGAGCAGAGCTGTTTTCCATGATAAGTATTTTATGTCAGCTGTATTGGCTGACTCAAAAGGAGGCAATGTGAGTTTTTCCAAGACAAAGTTGAGGCCCCATGCAGGTGTTGGAGCTCTCCTTGGAGGTCTTATGTTTTTGGCCCCTCTGAGGTACTGCCTTAGCAGTGGATGTGAAAAAATAGGTGGATCCGTATTGTAATGAGCTGAAATGGCAGAGGCATGGATCTTAATTGATGAGAAGGATAGGCCTTTGTCCAGCATCTCAGTTAGGTATTGTAAAATCTGAGGAATATTTGGTACAAGTGTGTCCATTTCTTGTGCCTGGTTCCAAGCACAGAATCTCTTCCATTTTTCTGTATAAGATTTTCTGGTGCTGGGCCTCCTGGCCTCCAAAATAACATTCATAACTGCTTTAGAGAGAGGTGAGTTCTGAATGGTTACATTATCAGCCAGATTTAGGGTTATGAATTGGCTGTGCAGGATCTGATTTGCTGGGTCAGCAAATGAGGAATTTGGGGTAATGTCCAGGCTGGGCCTTGAGACAAGCTCTTTAGGATTGGGTACCAGTGCTGGTGTGGCCAGTCTGGGGCAATCAGTATCATTTTTGGCTTCTCTTGTCTGACCTTTAGGAGTACCTTGGGGAGGAGAGGCAATGAATGAAAGGCATATACTGTAAGGGTTTTCCAGCTGAATGATAGAGCATCCACTTTCCATGCTTGTTTGTAATAAGTCCTTGTGCAGAATCTCTGTAGTTGGCAGTTGTGTGGGGAGGCAAATAGATCTAGGTCTGGGCATCCCAATTTCCTTATCATCATGCTGAAGATTTGTGGATGTAGTTTCCACTCGCGAGGATCCTTGAGATTTCTGCTTAGTTCGTCTACTAGAGTATTTGTCTTTCCTGGCAGGAATTGTGCTTGCAGGTGTACTTGATAAGTCAATGCTGTGTTCCACAAAGTCATGGCTTGTCTGCAGAGGGGGTAGGAATGTGTGCCTCCCTGCTAGTTTATGTACCACATGACTGTAGTATTGTCCGTCTTTACCAGCAGTTGTCCTAGATGAAGTAGATCCTTGAAGGCTGTCAGGGCATTCTGAACAGCTAGCATCTCTTTTTGATTGATATGAAGATGCATTCGGCTTGCTGGCCATGCCCCCTGAATACATTTTCCTGCCATGTGGGCCCACCAGGCATAATCTGATGCATCTGTTAGTGTCTGCCTGGGCGTGGGTAGACTGAATGGCTGTCCCTTGTTGTGGTGACAGGCCTGTGCCCACCATCGAAACTCCTGTTGCAGGCAGGAAATTAGGGTAATTAATGTTTCCAGGCTGTGGCAATGTTGAGTCCAAACACTTTTTAGATACCATTGTAGTTTCCTCATATGCAGTCTTGCATATGGAATTCGCAGAATGCAGGATGCCATGAAGCCAAAAGCCTGCAGAATTTTTCTTGCAGATAACTGGGTCTTTGTTGCCAACATTTCGAAGTAAGAAGTCAGTTTCCTTTGTTTGTCTGGTGTGAGATATGCCATCTGGGCAGTTGTACTTAAGCTTGCACCCAGGAATATTATCTCTTGAGAGGGTACTAGTTTTGATTTCTTTTCGTTTACCGTGTACCCTAGGCAAATTAGTAATCTTTTTACAAACGCCAGATGCCTCAGTAGAATGTCTTTGTTCTCTGCTTAAATAAGGCAATCGTCCAAGTAATGATATATTTGAATTCCCCTTTGTCTGCAGAAAGCAATTACTGGTGCCAGGCATTTTGTGAAGACCCTGGGTGCAGTAGATAAGCCAAAGGGCAGTGCAGAGAATTGGTAGTGCATTGATCCAGCTATGAATCTGAGGTATTGTCTGCAAGACTGTCTGATTGGGACATGCAGGTATGCCTCTTTTAGGTCCAAAGTTACAAGCCAAGCCTTCTTGCCCAGCATGGGCAGAAGCTGCTGCAGAGTCAACATTTTGAATTTTGGAACGTCCAGAAAAGTGTTTAGAATAGACAGGTCCAGTATTGGTCTCCAGGCTTTGTCCTTTCTGGGTACCAGGAATAGTCTTAAGTAAAATCCTTGTCCCTGCTCTTGCTGTGTTACTCGCTGAATGGCCCTCATGTCCATGAGGGATGCAACTTGCTTTTGTGCCTCTGCCCATTGATTTTGTGGCAGGTCTGGCATACCTTTTGCCTTTGGCAGGGTGTGAAAGTGGAACCTGTAGCCCTGGGACACTATATTCAAGACCCATTTGTCCTGGGTGATTATATGCTAATTTTGTGAAAAAAGTGCTAGTTTTCCCCCCTAAGGGGGCTGCCAAAAGATAAGTGCTTGGTATTGGCAGAGGAAAGTCATTGGGACTGTTTTCTATATGGCTGTGATTTGTCTTCTCCGCTTTTGGAGGTAGAAGCACCCCATTGTTTAGGCCTGTATGAGCCCTGGGGCTGGGATCTGCCTCTAGGGTGTCTGTATCTCCCTCTTTGTGGCCTGTATGACACTGGAAAGGACCAATTTTTTGAAGGCCAGTTCCTGCTAAATCTGGGTGGTTGTACCTGTAAGAAATCCTTAATTGTCTGCAAAGATTTTGCTTTATCCTCCATTTTCTTCAACACCTCTTCTGCCTTAACACCAAACAAAGTATCATGCTGTAAAGGAGCATCCAATAATTTTGCTTTAACATGATCAGGCAGATTTTGTTCCTTTAACCAAGCATGCCTTCTAATGACAGTACCCGTAACAGCGGCCCTGCAAAAGGCCTCCAGTGAATCAAAACCACATTGCAAAGTATGCTTTCCCACTTGTTCAGCTGCATGCAATAAATCCTGCATTTCCTTGTTATCTGGACATTCAGAATTTGTCAACATTTTCTGTTTTAGCAGTGACATTAAATACTGCTGATATTTAAGCATATGAAACTGACAATTTAAAGCCCTTACAGCCAAGGTAGCAGAAATGTAAACTTTTCTCCCCATCTGTCCAGTGCCCTAGAATCCATATCAGAGGGAACAGGTTTTTTTGCAGTGGAAGCCTTGACCCCTTTGGGACCCTGAGATATAGTTTCTGGGTCAGCAGCAGGGTTTTTATATAGAAATTTGTGGGAATCTGGAACCCTGTAGTATCTGTCTGGCTTAACCGGTGTAGGGTAAAGAGTCAGGAGACCGGCTGGACTCTGAAAATACATCATCTACTATGTCTAGAACAGGTGGAATAGCAAGAGTTGTATGCTGAGGTAGTAAAAGAAAGTCTCTGAGCCTTTTCTTAGATTCTGAGTAATCTTGGCTCTCTCAGTGAAAGTGCTCCCTCATGGTGTGAAGGGTTTCCCCAAAAGAATAATCCTCAGGAGGAGAGGCTGAAGGAATAGACTCTTCAGCATCAGAATCCTCATAGGGAGGAAGGGAGTATCCCTGCTCAGAAGAGTCAGAGGAAATGGAAACCTGATCTGAAGATTCATATTCTGTCTCTTGCCTAGGCCTCTTATCAGGAGAGGGATGGGAACCCCTGATCAAAGCAATTAGGTCTTCGGCCATTTTAAGCATCTGTTTTTTAGGCATGGAAGTCTGTGCAGGAGAATGCTGTACTTGTTTCTTTGTCTTTAGAGCTGCTTTAGTCTTTGCCTTTGAAGCTGAGGTTGGCTTAACATATAACTGTGTAGGTCTGAAAACACCCTCAGAAGCCGATGCCTGCACAGCGGCTCCGGACCCATCTGAGGGAATAGTTTCTGAGTGTCCAATACCTTGAGTATCCAGAGGCCTAGTCGGCTCCACGTGGGAGTTGGAAGCGGCCTGTGGCTCTGAGGTAGCAGGCGTCAGGGGCTGCGAAAGCACCTCATTGAGAACCGGCGACTGGCCTAGCGGAGGCCTCGTTGTCAGTTTTGGACCTAGGATGCATGTCCTTTTCCTTGCGCTTTTTTATGAACTCCGGTCATCGGCTGTTCCGACGGCATTATATAATTAAATCTTTGGCCAAAGTAATGAAAGGCAAAATCGTACCGACGCTTAATAGTGTGTTGGTTAAATCTAGCACAAAACCGACAGCTAGTAACGTTGTGGTCAGGGCCTAGGCAAGGAATACAGTAAGAATGAAAATCCTTATGAGGTATTTGCTTCCCACAAGAAATACAATTGTTAACTTTTTCTGACATCGGTCTGGAGCAAGAAAAAAGTTTCCCCAATGGGGTACTTAGCTTTAATGAAGACTTCGGATCTGAAAATCGGTTTTGAAAATCGCAGGAGTCAGTCGACTGGCACTTGCAAACTGCTTTTGCTTCAGGCACCGCACGGCAAGAAAGACTTTAGAAAATGGAGTTGGCTGCATCGTTTATACCCCTGGCGCACTGACGTCAGGGAAGAGGTGACAGCAACCGACGCCGGACCAGGACTTTGGAATTCAGTCCGACTGCGAGTAGCCTGCCAGCAGGATAACCCAAGTGTAATGACTGCAGCAGTGAAACACGATGAACATCTGGGTTTTTGTTGCCATCTGTCTGAAGTAAACAGTCAGTTGCCTTTGTTTGTCTGGCGTGAGGAAAGCCATCTGGGCAGTTGTATTCAAGCTTGCACCCAGGAATGTTATCTTTTGAATGGGTACCACTTGTTTATTGTGTACCCTAGGCATGCTAGAAGTCTTTTCACAAACGCCAGATGCTGATGAAGAATGTCCTTGCTGTCTGCTTGAATGAGACAGTCGTCCAAGTAAGGGTAGATTTGTATACCTCTGTCTGCAAAAAGCAATTACTGGTGCCAAGATCTTTGTAAAGACCCTGGGCGCTGTAGATAAGCCAAAGGGCAGTGCAGAGAATTGGTAATGCATAAAGCCAGCCTTGAAACGGAGGTATCTTCTGCACGATTCCCTTATTGGGATATGCAAGTATGCCTCTTTTAAGTCTAAAGTCACTAGCCAAGCGTTCTTGCCCAGCATGGGCAGAAGCTGCTGCAAAGTTAGCATTTTGAATTTTGGAATGTCCAGGAATGTGTTCAAAACTGATAAATCCAGTATTGGGTGCCAGGCCTTGTCTTTTCTGGGTACCAAGAACAGCCTTGAGCAAAATCCTTGCTCTTTTTCCTGTTCTGGCACTGGCTGAATAGCCCCCATATCCATGAGGGATGTAAAGTACAGTTTTGTACCTACCATAAATGTAGATGTTCGAAGATCCACATTGCTGCAGTCCTTACACTTGGGTAGTCCGCTGTCCTCGGTCGGCCCGAATATCAAAGTATTAGGCTGACGTCGGTCAAGGCGCTTAAGACTGACATCAGGACGTCAGGGTACAAATGCGCATGACCGACGTCATATCCTCAGTCTTTTCTTGCCCCAGATGTCAGAAGACCCTAAAAGAAAGGTCAAAACCAAAAGACAGCAAAAAACAACCAACCACCCTTGCACTAATCATATGTACAATATATACAATATCCACAATATTCACAACCCAAACCACACAACTGCCTCTAACTACAGAGGGAAGGAGGGAGGGTAAATTGGACTGCAGAAATGTGGATCTTCGAACATCTACATTTATGGTAGGTACAAAACTGTACTATGTTCTTCATCTCACATTGCTGCAGTCCTTACACTTGGGTAGAATCCCAAAGCAGAGGTAAGGGAGGATGGCAAAACTATAAAGCAGTAGGCTGCCAAAATGCCCTGTAAAATTGCAGTGGCAAAACCAGCCCTAGATTTAGAGTAAAGTGGAAGGTGGTAATGCTTAGAGAAAGTATGCACTGAACTCCAAGTAGCTGCCTCCAAAATATCTTTAGTTGCCACCCCTTAAAAAGCTGTAGAAGTGGCAGTAGCCCTAGTGGAATGAGGCCTAATCCCAGCTGGAATCTCCTTACCATGATGGGAATAACAGAAAGCAATACAAAACCCAATCCACTTAGAAATAGTTTGTTTTGACACAGGCTTGCCCTGAGAACCCAAAGCAAATGAAACAAATAACTGCTGAGACTGCCTGAACCCTTTAGTTCTGCTCAAATAATATCGCAACTGCCTGTGTATATCCAAAGTGTGCAAAATCTTCTCCCCTTTATTTTGGGGTTTGCATAAAAAGTAGGCAAATGAATAGTTTGGTTTAAAGCCACACTAGAAACCACTTTAGGCATAAAGGAAGGATTAGTGCAAAGATACCCTATCCTTATGGAAAATTAAGAAAGGCTCAACCGCCATAAGGGCCTGTAATTCAGAAACCCTTCTCGCAGAGGTAATGGCCAACAAAAAAGCAGTCTTCCATGATAAATATTTCAACTCGGCAGTAGCTGCAGGCTCAAAAGGTTGTAGAGTGAGTTTCTCCAACACAAAATTGAGATCCCAAGCAGGAGTAGGAGCTCTCGTGGGGTCTTATATTCTTTGCCCTCTAAGGAATTGCTTAAACAAAGGATGAGAAAACAATGGTGGGTCACAGTCATAGTGAGCAGAAATTGCTGCAGCATGAACCTTAATAGAAGAGAAGGACAAACCTTTGTCCAGTAACTCAGTAAGATATTGAAGAGCCACACTTAAATTAGGCCTAGAAACATCAAATTCCTTTGCTGTACTCCAAAATAAAAATCTCTTCCATTTATCTGCGTACACTTTCCTTGTACTAGGCCTTCTGGCCTCCAAAATAACATTCAAAACTTGCTGTGGAAGCTGAGACCCTCCAGGGTTTAAAACAGAATATGCCAGGCTGTTAGGTGAAGAGAGTGAAGTTTGACATTGAGTAAATGACTGTTCTCCTGAGACAGCAGGTGTGGAATCAAGGCAAAGGCCATGGAGGCTCCGTACCAGACTTCTCAGTAATGGGTACCAGTGCTGTCGAGGCCAATCTGGAGCTATTAAAATCATCTTTGGCTTGTCCTGTCTGACCTTCAGGAGTACCTTTGGGAGGAGAGGCAGAGGTGGAAAGGCATACACATGAAGATTGCTCCAATTGAATGAAAGAGCATCCACTTTCCAAGCTGTGGGATGAAACCTTTTGTGCAAAACTTTGGCAGCTGGTAGTTTAGTGGAGAAGCGAACAGATCTATGTCTGGAGTTCCCCATAACACTGTCAATTTCTGAAATACATGAGGATCCAATTTCCACTCGTGGGGATCCATAATTTGTCTGCTCAACACATCTGCTAAGGAGTTCTGTGCTCGGCAGAAACCTTGCCTGAAGATTTAGCTGTAAACTGAGAGCAGTCTCCCACAAAATCATTGCTTGTCTGCATAGAGGATAAGAATAAGTTCCCCCTTGCTTGTTGATGTACCACATGACAGTTGTGTTGTCTGTTAGAATCAACACCTGCCCTGGAAGAAGTAAATCCTTGAAAGCTATTAATGCAAATTGGACTGCTAACATCTCCTTCAAGTTGATATGTAGATGTTGAAGTCTGGCAGGCCACGTGTCTTGTACCCACTTTCCATTTAGATGAGCTCCCCAAGCTTTGTCTGAGGCATCTGTCGTTAGAATCTGACTCGCCTCTGGCCGGGTCACAGAGAGTCCCTTGTTTAGGTGACATTCCTGAGCCCACCACAAAAATTCCTTTTGAATGCAAGGTATTATCTGAATGACAGTGTCCATATCCTGGCAGTGCTGTGTCCATACATTTTGAGATACCATTGTAGCTTCCTCATATGCAGTTTGGCATTGGGAAGCACCAGAATACAAGATGCCATGAACCCCAAGGCTTGAAGGACTGTCCTTGCAGTCAGCCTGGACTGATGAGACAATTGATGGAAGTAAAGAGAAAGATTCTTTTGTTTGTCCGGGGTCAAAAGGCCATCTGGGATGCTGTATTCAGTCTCACACCCAGAAAGCACATGTCCTGAGAGGGTACTAGACTGGACTTTATTTCATTCACAGAATACCCCAGGCATCTTAGCACTGCTATCACATATTGTAAATGATGAAGAAGTTCGTCCTTTCCTTGAGCCAGAATCAGGCAATCGTCCAAATAAGGATAGATCTGTATTCCTCTTAGCCTGAAGAAAGCTATCACTGGAGCCAGAACCTTCGTGAACACTCTGGGCAGTAGATAAGCCAAAGGGCAATGCAGAGAACTGATAATGAGAAGTCCCAGCCAAAACGCAGATACTTCCTGCAACTTAGCCTGATAGGAACATGAAGGTAAGCCTCCTTGAGATCCAGAGTCACCATCCAGTGATCTTTGCCCAGCAGAGGTAAAAGCTGTTGTAACGTCAACATTTTGAACTTGGGAATGTCCAGATAAGTGTTGAGGAGAGATAAATCCAAAATTGGTCTCCACGTGTTCCCCTTCTTTGGTACTAGGAACAGGCGAGAATAAAATCCTAGGCCCACTTCTGGCAGAGGGACGGTTGTATGGCCCCTATTTGGAGCAGCAGAGAAATTTGTTTGTGAGCCTCTAGTCTTTGCTGAGGAGGAACGTCCGGCATGCCTTTGAAAGGAGGCAAGGTATGGAAATAAAACTTGTAACCTTGGTGTATGATATCCAATACCCATCTGTCTTGGGTAATCAAACTCCAATTTTCCTTGAAGAGTGCCAACCTTCCTCCCAAAGGTGCTGCCAGGCAAGAAGGATCTGGCAGCTGAAAAGGTAGGTCATTGGGCCTGTTTACGAAAGGACTGGCCCCTGCCCTCACCCGAAGAATGTGCAGGTGAACTCCCTGTTCTAGGTCTGAAGGAGCTCTGAGGTCTGCCCCTACCACGTCTAGATCTACCCCTAGACTGTGAATCATAAGAAGGGTACGTCCACCCCTTAGCAGGCCAATTCCTACTAAACTTGGAGGCTGAACTTGTAAAAATCTTTAACAGCCTGCATAGACTTAGCCTTGTCTTCCATTTTCTTTAAGACTGACTCCACAGGTGAACCAAACAACACATCAGACTGTAAAGGAGCATCCAAAATCCTTGTCTTAACATGGTCAGATAAATTCTGATCCCTCAGCCAGGCGTGCCTGCGAAGAACTGACCCAGTGGCAGCCACCCTAGACGAGGCCTGTACAGCATCAAAACCACATTGTAAAGAATGCTTACCCACCTGTTCAGAGACATGTACCAAATCTTGTAATTCTTTACACTCAATGCCTTCCGCCAGAGCATCTACCTTAGACTTCAATTGAGAAAGAAGATAGTTTTGATATTTCAACATGTGAAACTGGCAATTCAAAGCCCTCATAGCTAAGGTGGAAGAAGTATAGACTTTCTTTCCCCATCTATCCAAGGCTCTGGCCTCTATCTGGAGGAACCGGATTTTTAACAACAGAGGCCTTGACACCCTTAGGTCCCTGACTAACAGTTTCTGGGTCCGCCCTAGGACTCTTATAAAGATATTTATGAGCCTCAGGCACCCGGTAATATCTATCCGGTTTAACAGGAGCAGGAGGCAAAGAATCAGGATTAAGTGAAGCCTCTGCAAACACATCTTCCACAACAACCAGAACAGGTGGTATAGCCAAAGGCCTATGCTGGGGTAAAAGCAAAAATTCCCTAAGCCTTTTCCTGGAATCAGAGAAGTCCTGACCTTCCCACTTAAAATGTTCCCTCATGGAATGAAGAGTCTCTGAAAAAGAAAAATCCTCTGGAGGAGAAGCAGAAGGAGTCGAATCATCTGCATCAGAATCAGAATAAGGAGAGTACTCCTGCAAGTCTTCAGCCAAGACTCTGAAACATCGAAGCCTGCTCAAAACTCCCCAACTCTGGTTCCACCCTAGGCCTCTTATCAGGAGGGGCAAAGAACCTCTAATCAAAGTAATTAAATCTTCTGCCATTTTAAGCATGTGCTTCTTGGGCACAGATCCTGTTGAACTAGGAGTGACACCAACAGAAGCTAAACCTGGCCTGCCTCTGGGAGAAGCCTTGGAAACAGAAGGAGAGGGCCTAACCACCCTAGGAAGGGAGGGAGTATAGTAACCTGAGAAGCCCCTTCAGCCTGACCTGCCTCCTGAGAGGCCACATCCTGCAACATCAAAGTCTCCCCCTGGGACTCCAGAGAAGCCTCCGGAACCACCGGTTCCACTGGCGCCTCTAAAGAATCGGCGTCCGCAGACGACTCTTCTTGCCTGGGTTTAGCTGCTTTGTCTTTGCGCTTCTTGAAGAAGCGGGCGCCGGAGCATCCGGCGGCATATTATAATTGCACCGCTTCCGAAGACCAACCTGGCACAATCTAACCTTCGCAATAGTGCGCTTATTGAACCTAGCACAAAAGCGACACCCAACAACGTCGTGCTCAGGCCCCAAACAAGGAATACACAAAGTATGATAATCCCTATGCGGTATCTGCTTCCCACAAGAAATACAGTTATTCACTTTTTCTGACATCCGGTAAACCACTGAGGCAAGAAAAACTAAAATATTCCCCAACGGGTACTTAGCCAACTTTGACTCGGTCTGAAACTCCGAATTCGAAAAATTTCAGAACGCCGAACGGCACTTGCAACGCTGCTTCTGCATCGGACCATGCGGCAAAAAAGACTGGGGATATGACGTCGGTCATGCGCATTTGTACCCTGACGTCCTGATGTCAGTCTTAAGCGCCTTGACCGACGTCAGCCTAATACTTTGATATTCGGGCCGACCGAGGACAGCGGACTACCCAAGTGTAAGGACTGCAGCAATGTGAGATGAAGAACATCTTGTTTCTGTGCCTCTGTCCACTGATTTCTTTGGCAGATCTGGCCAACCATTTGGAACTGACAAGTGTGTGGAAGTGGAATCTGTATCTCTGGGATACTATGTTTAATACCCACTTGTCCTGGGTTATTAACTGCCAATTTTGTGCATAAAGTGCTAACTTTCCCCCTAAGGGAGCTGCCAAAAGATAAGTGCTTGGTGATGGCAGAGGGAAGTCATTGAGACTGTTTACTGTAGGGTTGCGCTTTATTTCCTCCAGATTTGGAGGTAGAGGCACCCCATTGCTTTGACCCTGTAAGAATCCTGTGACTGGTATCTAGAACCTTTAGGGTGCCTGAATTTGCCCCACGGAGCTCTGTCGGACATAGGAAAGGACCAGTTCTTTGTAGGCCAGTGTCTACTGAATCTTAGTGGCTGCACTTGTAAGAAGTCTTTTACAGTTTGCATAGACTTAGCTTTGTCTTCCATGTTCTTTAAAACCTTTTCTGCCTTAATACCAAACAGAGTGTCATGCTGTAAAGGTGCATCCAGCAATTTAGCTTTAACATGATCAGGCAAATTTTGCTCCTTTAGCCAGGCATGCCTTCTAATCACAGATTCAGTAACTGCGGCCCTGCAGGAGGCCTCTAAGGAATCAAAACCACATTGCAAAGTACACTTTCCAACTTGTTCTGCTGCATGCAATAATTCCGGCAATTCTTTATTTTCTGCACATTCAGATATCAACATCATTTTCTGTTTGAGTAATCCCATAACATACTGTTGATACCTGAGCATATGAAACTGGCAGTTTAAGGCCCTAACTGCCAAGGTCACAAGATGTATAAACCTTCTTTCCCCATCTATCCAATGCCTTGGAGTCTCTATCAGAGGGGGGTAGGATTATTTGCTGTTGAGGCCTTTACACCTTTTGGACCCTGTGAAATAGTTTCAGGGTCAGCAGCAGGGTTTTAAATAAAAATTTGTGAGAGTCAGGAACCCTGTAATATCTGTCTGGCTTGCTAGGAGCCGGAGGTAAGGAGAGTCTGGAGTCAGCTGGACTCCGCAAACACATCATCCACAATGTCTAAAACAGGAGGTAGGGCTAAAGGCCTATGCTGAGGGAGAAGGAAATCCCTAAGCCTCTTTTTTGATTCTGAGAAATCTTGACTTTCTCAGTGAAAGTGCTCCCTCAAAGTATGCAAGGTTTCTCCAAAGGAATAATCTTCAGGAGGAGATGCAGATGGGATAGATTCCTCTGCTTCAGAATCCTCATAGGGTGGAACAGAAAATTCCCAATCAGAAGAGGAATCAGAATAAATATAAACCTGATCTGAAGATTCATAATCAGTGTCTTGCCTAGGCCTTTTATCAGGAGGGGGTTGGGAACCCCTGATCAAGGTAATTAGGTCTTCAGCCATTTTGATCATCTGCTTTTTGGGCATAGAGGCCCAAGCACGTAGCTCATGCGTCGTTTTTTTTTAGCTTTAGAAGTTGCTTTTGTCTTTGATTTTGAAGCTGACGTCGATTTTATATAGAAATGTTGAGGCCTGAAGACACTCTTAGAAGCCGGTGCCTGCTCAGCAGCTCTGGACCCATATGAGGGAGAGACATCCGCGGGTACAATACTTTGAGAATCTTGCGGCGTGCCAGACTCCACACTGGTCTCGGTAGAGGCCTGCGACTCAAAAGTAGCGGGTATCAGGGGCTGCGAAGGTACCTCACTGAGTACCAGCGACTGGCTTAGGAGAAGCTTCGTCGTCGATTTTGGACCTCGACGGTCTGTCTGTCCTTTTCTTTGCATTTTTTGTGAATTCCGGTAGTCGGATTGCTATCCAACGACATTTCAGGATAGTTAAATCCGTTTCCCAAATATTTTGAGGCAAAGATATACTGACGCTTAATAGTGTGTTGGTTAAATCTAGCACAAAAACGACAGACAGGCACGTTATGATCAGGGCCTAGGCAAGGAATACAGTACAAATGGAAATCCTATCTGCTTCCCACAAGTAATGCAATTATTAACTTTTACTGACATCGGTATGGAGCAAGAAAAAGTTTCCTCAACGGGGTACTTAGCTTTAGTGAAGACTTCGGTTCTGAAACTTGAATTTGAAAATTTCAGGAGTCGGCCGACCGGCACTTGCGAACTGCTGCTGCTTCGGGCACCGCCCGGCAAGAAAGACTAAAGAAAATGGCATCGGCTGCCATTTTTATACCCCTGACAACCTGACGTCATGGAAGAAGAGACAGCAACTGACGCAGGACCCATGACTTTGGAATTTAGGCTGACTGAGGGCAGCCTGCCAGCAGATTACCCAAATGTAATGACTGCAACAGTGAAACACGAAGAACATCCTGAAGAGCTAGTATGCACAAAAGGTAAGACCTTGTCACCGCTTGCCTGTTGATGTACCACATCAACTGTAATATTGTCTGTAAATAGAGAGGTCCTGGAAGAAAAATAGAGTATGGAATGCCTGAAGAGCAAAAAGAAGGAGAGCTCTTACTTCCTTGAAGTTGATATGGTCCTCCCTTTTATGAATAGGCCAAAGACCCTGAACCTTCAGAGGGATGAAAGAAACTTCCCACCCAGCATCTGAGGCATCTGATAAAAGTTCCTGAGAGGGGACTGGGGGCTGAAAAGGAAGCCGTGAGTTGAGAGCCTGCTAATGAATCCACTACTGAAGCTCTAGTTTGAGACATGGAATAAGAGGAACTAGAAAGTCTAAAAGATAACAATGGTGGAACCAGACTGACTTTGGGAACCACTACAGCTTCCTCATAAAGAGTCTGGGTACAGGAAGCACAGGAATGATGGAAGGCATGCAACTCAGAGCCCTTAGAAATTCCCTGGCCACAACACAGACCTCAGAAAGAAGGGAATAAAAAAAGGCAATAAGAGCCAGAGCCTTGGGTGGTGGCAAGGAAGCCAGCATAGGAATAGTTTGCAGCCTGCACCAGAGAAAACCATGATCTTGAGAAGGAGTCAGGAAGGATTTCTGGAAATGTGTTGTAAACCTCAGGCTCTGCAAGAGGCAAACAGCATAGTGGAGGTGCTGAATCAAGGTCTCTGGGGAGGAAGAATGAATGAGCAGGCCACCCACGTAAAGAAAGACAGTAGAGAGTCGATTATCCAAACTAATTGAGACCTAGGGTAGTTTGGATAATCAAATATATATTGAACTGGATAAACTTCTAAAATCCTGTTTTTTTCTGCATGCAGGGAATACACTTTTTAACCATTCAGCGATTCCAGTGAACAGTAAAGAATATTTTTCACACACGAGAGGGCTACAAGCCCAAAATCAAGGACAAGCGAATATGTATAACGTTTACATACTAAGACTTTATTTTTCCTATCCAAAAACTTTGGAAGACTGTGCTCAGATAATTGACATTTCGGATAACAGACATTCAGATAATCGACTCTTTACTGGATTTGTATTACCCTCATCACTTAAAAGGCAATCACAGGAGTGAGGCATTCAGTGAAGACCCTCGGGGCAGTAGAAAGGCCAAAAGCAGGGAACTGAGAAATGCAAAAAGTTCCTGAAAAGGGGGTGAATAGGTATGTGAAGACAGGCACTCCTGAGATTCAGAGTGACCAGGAAAGCCGAAGGAAGATGAGGACAAGTTAATACAGTCAGAAGGGACAGCATTCAGAAAAGAAGGCATCTTCAAAAAGGTGTTGAGCTGAGAATGGTCAAAAATGGGCATCCAATTGCCTTCTTTCCTGGGAAACAAAAACATTCTGGAATAAAACTTCTTCCCCTTTGAGGGTGCAAAAACTGCTTGGATGGTGCCTTTTTTTTTTCAAACACCTTTGTTGAATTATCACTT
This sequence comes from Protopterus annectens, assembly GCF_019279795.1. NCBI lineage: Eukaryota > Metazoa > Chordata > Ceratodontiformes > Protopteridae > Protopterus > Protopterus annectens. The sequence continues at coordinate 883,020,304 of NC_056733.1, read as the reverse complement.
GTGACATAGGCAAATTTACATTCATATAAAAGTAATCAGACTGTATTTACATAGCAAACCTTATACATCACATATACTGCAATATATCATATAATATAACCTAAGGAATGTCGCATAAATTACTCAATTCCTGCCTTTTTTTTTTAAACAAGAAACGTCTACATTAAACCATCACTTAACTACATAGGCAATCGTACGTTTATATAAATGAAAACACACCACACAGACACAATCCTAGTCACAAGCATTTTACATCACAAACCATAATGACACACTTCCAAGTACAAACATTATATATCACTTATAATCTACCCAATCTTTCTCACTCAGACACAAGTCCTGCCACCTTTTAGACGTCATTCTTCCCTTGTATGTATTCTTTCCACAACTCCCATTTCTTCCTATGTAATTTGCTCCTACCTTTATTCTAAAGATACCATTTCCAGTTGTTTTATCTCTGTTACTATACTACTTCCAGTACAGTTCATTTGGATTTTGATTTCCATTTTCTAGTAATTGCTTTTTTGGCAGCCACCATTATTAGACACAGCAAGGCCTTACCATGCCTAGGCAATTCCGATTCTGCACCATATCTCAGAAAAATCATCTCCCTCGTCAGACCAATCTGCCCACCCAGCAACTCCGATAGTGCATCCCACAGGGAATCCATAAAGTCTGCCAACTCACCAAACCTCCAGAAAATATGTTCCTAATTACCTCTTTCTTCCAATTCACACCTCCAACATTTACTGTCTCCCTGAGGAAAATTCTCTGGAGTCTACTTGGGGTATAAAAATATCTATGTAAACATTCCCAGGCAGAAATCCTAAATCGTCTAGCTGTTGTTGCATATTTGGGAGACATACATACATCCTCCAACTGTTTCTTTATGAATTTATTCAATCTCTCTTCCCAGTCCTAATTCCTCTGATTGATTCTAAAAGTTATGCAATATTTTATATGCTCTACTAAATATTCCTTTTTAATGGCAGTTTCTGTTCTAGATTCTATTAAAAACTCTACCCGTGCTGTTTTTTTTTGTTTAGGACCTCCGGATTTCTTTCTCTTTCTATATTTTGATAATAATTCCTGACAGGGAAAGCCATCTCTAACCTGCACTCCAAACAAATTCTTGGCATCTTCCCATTCTATCATCTTTCTCTCTCTAGTTATTTGCTCCCAATACCTTGATTCCTTTGCCAGTTTTCTCCAATAAATTCCTTTCCCCCTCTTGCCTACTGGCTGTATCCCTAAATGCAGTCATCCCAATCGGGAGACTCTCCTTTCTCCATTCCAGTGTTGGTTTTGTTCTTAGAATACTTTCTGCTACTTTACGGATATAATATTCTGCATGATTGCTGTTATACTCCTTAAAGACCTACATCCAAAATCCCAGTCTCACCATGTTTCATGAGCTTCCCCTGTGTTTCATCTTCATACCTTTCCACTTTGAATTGTAGTTTTCTGCTTGTGCTATATATAGGAGTCTTAACTGTGTAGCTCTAAAATACCCCTTCTATACCCCTTCTATTTGGGTAATCTCAATCTGCCCTGTTCTACTGGAAGTATCAGCTTATCCCATTTGACTACTGCTGTCTCCCCCCCCCAGATAAAGTTCTTAAGATTAAAGAGACTAAAAACATTTTTAACTGATTGCATCTTACTAACTATAGCCATATAACAAACATACTATTTTCTCAGTTTTTGTATTATCTTTTGTTTAGTTTCTTCACATATATCCTTAGCTGCCAGGCTTGAATAATTTTTAATCCATACTCCTAAAAATAGAATTATGTTCTTACCATAACGTTCCATGTTAGTTGTCTTCTTCTCGCCTTCTTTCTTGCTGGATGGGTTCGGAGCCGACCTCGGCTCCGACTCGGCCACTCTAAAAGCTCGAGAGTTGGTTCCACCGGCTCGAGGCTGCCCCTATATCCCACAATGCTAGGCGTGAATTACCTCAGATCTCGTTTGTGAGCTAGGCCCAGCTAATAATACCACCAGGAAAAACTGGAAAAGAGTCCACCTCTATAAACAAAGGGAAAGAGAAAGGGTGACCTAAGCCTGATCTAGGAAAATATGCACAGCAGAGCATATACCTATCACAAGAGGTGGTAGAAAGAGAGGTCACAATCAAACTCCTCTAGGTCTGTCCAGGCCAGGGGAAGGAGGGTGGGGCGCAAGAAGAAGGCGAGAAGAAGACAACTAACATGGAACGTTATGGTAAGAACATAACTTCTATATGTTAAGTTGTCTATCTCGCCTTCATTCTTGCTGGATGGGACCGCGTCCCTAGCACCTTGTCCCGGGTGGCCTAACGGAACAGACTCTTGAGAACAGTGGAACCAAAGTTAGCTCTATGCCTAGAAGCTAAATCCAACTTATAATGAGAAATGAAAGTGTGAGGAGTAGCCCAAGTAGCCGCTGCACAAATGGTGTCAATAGGCAGTCTGTCTTGGAAGGCTATTGAAGTAGCCAAAGCTCTGGTGGAATGGGCTTTAGGTTTGTTAGGCAGCTTTTGGTGTCTAATTTCATAAACAAGGGAAATCAGAGATGTTAGCCATCTAGATAATGATACCTTTGAAACTGAAAGTCCCTTTCTGCCTTCTGCATAAGAGACAAACAGCTGGTCAGATTTTCTGAATTGTTTGGTTCTATCCAAATAGTACCTTAACTGACAATGAACATCTAGCCAATGCAATTTTTGTTCAGACCTATTAGAATATTCTGGAAAAACACAGGGAGGTCAATGCTTTGATTTAGGTTAGACGCCGATGATATCTTAGGTAAAAAGGACGGGTTGGTTCGTAAAGATACCCTATCCTTATGGAACAACAGATAAGGAGGTCGACAGCTGAGTGCATGAAGTTCTGAAACTCTTCTAGCTGAAGTAATAGCTACCAGAAAGAGAGTCTTCCATGATAGCAATTTTAAAGAACAGGAGGCTGCAGGTTGGAAAGGGGGAAGAATCAAAGAACTAAGAACTAAATTTAGGTCCCAAGGAGGAGGAGGATTTCTTATAGGAGGTCTGAGTAGAAAAACTCCTTTCAAAAAGGCTTTGCAAAGCTTGTGGGACATTATGGCAGACTCTGAAATGCCCACATGAAAGTTAGAAATAGCTGCCAATTGAACTTTAAGAGTAGAAGGAGATGAACCTGCATGGAAGAGTTCAGCTAGAAAATCAAGGACCATTTGGATGGAAGCAGTGAAAGGATCTATGTCCCTTCCTTGAGCCCAATAGGCGAAACGTTTCCACTTACTCAAATAAATCTTTCGAGTGGAAGATTTATGGGAAGCTATCAAAATATCTCGAACAGAGTGAGATATTTGAGGAAGCCTGGCTAAGGTTGGAACTGGAGGAACCAAGCAGTGAGGTTCAGAGAGGGAAGGGAGCGATGAAACTGACCCGACTGATGGATCAAAAGATCTGGAACTAGGCCCAGATGCCAAGGTCGCTCCAACAGAAAATGATGTAGAAAGGGGAACCAAACCTGTCGAGGCCAGTAAGGAGCAATGAGGATCAACGAGGCCTTCTGAGCGATAGCTTTCTGTATCACTTGAGAGATTAGTGGGAAGGAGGAAATGCATACAGAAGTCCCCGGGGACAAACTTGGACTAGAGCGTCTCTGCTGGGCTGGCCTGGTAAAGGGAATAGGGTGAAATAATCTCTGCACTTGCTGTTTTGGGGAGTAGCAAAAAGGTCGCAGCAAGGCTGACCCCACTTGAGAAAAATTTCTCTCACAACAGAGTCTTTCAGAGACCACTTGTGAGGCATGAGAATAGCTCTGCTCAACTTGTCCGCGATTTGATTGGACTTCCCGGGGATGTGCGTTGCTATCAGAAACCGCTGAGAAGAAATCGCCCATTGCCACAGTCTGAGTGCTTCTCAACACAGGGGGTAGGACCTGGTTCCGCCTTGTTTGTTGATATACCACACTACAGACATATTGTCCGTCTGGATTGCTATCGTTCCCAAGGGAAGAGAGTCTTGAAGGGCTTGCAACGCTAAAAACACTGCTCTCATCTCTAGAACATTTATGTGCAAGTGGCATTCGTCTGGTTGCCATGTGCCCTGGACAGTTCTGCCCTGATAATGCCCCCCCCACCCGATCAGGGAGGCGTCCGTTGTCAGAGTAGCAACCGGAGGAAGGAACAAAGGGTCTTCCCAATAAGAGCTGAGGGAAGACATCCACCACAGAAGATGATTTCTGCATGTTTGCGTAATCATAATGGTGTGGGACATCGGAAGTTGCTGGTATGACCATTGTGTGAAGGGCATCCATTGAAGGATTCTCATGTGGAATATGGCTAATGGAAGCAGAGGTATGGCAGCCGCCATAATCCCCAACACTTTCAGAACTAACCTGGCTTTGATTCTGTTGCTGCTGAAGAGGAGCGAGACCAGTTTGTGTATATCTGTTATTCTCTGATCTGTTAGTCTCGCAGACATGTTGACTGTGTCTAGATTTGCGCCTATGAAGGTAATAGTACGACAAGGCGACAAAACAGACTTTTCGCAATTTATTGAAATGCCTAAATTTTGACAAATGCGAAAGGTGTAGTCCCTGGCCATCAGAAGAAGATGCTTGGTGGTAGCTGTGAGGAGCCAGTCGTCCAAATATGGAAACACCTGGAATCCTTGACGTCTCAGGTGAGAAGCTACCACTGCCATGCATTTGGTAAACACCCGGGGGGCAGTGGTGAGACCAAAGGGCAGGGCCCTGAATTGAAAATGACTGGTTCCCAGCCTGAAGCGGAGGAATCTTCTGGAGCGTCTGCTCATTTTTATGTGATAGTACGCATCCTGAAGGTCTATAGAGCACATCCAGTTTCCCTTTCCCAATAGGGGAAGGATGGACTGCAGCGTGACCATCCGAAATCTTGTTTTCTTGACTGACTTGTTCAAGATACTGAGATCCAAAATTGGTCTTCAGTCCCCTGTTTTCTTTGGAACTAAAAAGAACCTGGAGTAGATTCCGGATTCTTGCTGGTCTGCTGGAACTGGCTGAATTGCTCTTTTTGCAAGCAGCTTTGAAATTTCCAAAGCTGCAAGATCCCTTTGAGCGGGTGGAACATCTGGAAGGGATTTTTTTGATTGGTTTGGAATGCGAGCGAAGCGAATGGAATAGCCTTCGGAAATGATGGACTGTACCCACTTGTCTTGAGTCAGGGATAGCCAGGCTTCTGGGTACAGTGACAATCTTCCCCCGACTGCCTCCAAAGGTGGACAGTCGGGCAACACCTCAGGGATGCTGAAAGGGCTTATCGGAAAAGGTTTCTCGATTGCCCTGGTTCTGCGGACCCCTTCTGCCTCTGGGGCGACGTCTACCATTATTGTTCCCTCCTCTGCCTCTGGATGGGAACCGACTCTGTGCGTCAGGCAAATTCCCTAGTGATTGTTTATGGAACCACATTTTTCCACTTTTCTGGCCTTTGGGGTAAGGTCTAGAAGGAGTAGAAAACGGACTCCGACGGCAGAGAGTTTTGCCATCTGTCTCGCACCTAGTCAAGGTTTCTTTCACTTGAGGACCAAAGAGATGATCCATCAAACGGGAATTAGTGAAAGACGTTTTAAAGGGGTCCGCAAAATTGCATAGACGCATCCAGGCATGCCGGCGTAAGGCAACACCTGTCCCTGCGGCTCTACTCGCTCCATCAGCCGCATATGAGAGGAGGCGCATGGAGGAGTTAGCTATCGAATTCAGGGTAGTCAGCTGGGTGTTCATTTTGTCCTGAAAATCTGCAGCTGAAGGATCCTTCAACATCTCACTCGCTTCCTTGATCAAGTCTCTCTGGAGACGGGCGGGTGAAATGGCATAGGTAGTTCAGCGAACGCATTGCAAAGGTCGCTGACGAAAATATCCGCTTCCCATACCTGTCCATAGACCTAGATTCTTTGTTAGGGGGGTGAACAGGCACTGAAGGATCAGCTAGTTCCTTCTTGGTGGCAGCAGCTACCACCATAGCATCCACAGAAACACCTTTGGTTAGAAATTGTTTGTCAGTTGGTGCTGTTATAAATTTAGAAGGTCTCCTGGGGGTAGGGTCCACTGAGTCAGGAGCCGTCCAGGCTTTCTTTGCCACCACCTGCATGAGGGGATCAAAGGGGGGGGACACCCAGGAGGTGGAAGGGCGAGAGCCAAACGCCTCAAGATACACAGATTCATCCTCCGAAGGGTTAAGGGCTGGCCAATTTCGCCTCTGTTTCAGGATCTCTAGAATGTCCGCAAAGGAGACATCTTCAGAAGGGGAACGGGGAACCCTCGAATCCTCTAAATCTGTGTCAGAGGTGACAGTCTCAGGTGAGTCTATATGCTTCCTCTTACACTTTCTCTTCCTAGGGGGCACCCCTGCCAATTCAGGGGAGGCCTCGGAAGAAGATGAGATCCCCACAGGGGATTCTTGAGGAGCTGGCTCTCTGCGGTCTGGAATGAGGGAGTGAGTCGACATAACCAGAGGCACCGAAGAGGGAGGGGCGGACGGAGCCGACTGTGGAGTCGAACAAGGTTCCAACACACTCCGCATGACCTCGAACGCACCCCTGTCTGGCAGAGCCAGAGGTCCCCGCTCCGAGAAGCTGAGAACCTCCCTCGGCACCGACAGAGATGGCTCCGAGGCCGATGTCGGAGCCGAACTCACCAGCGCCGAAGCACCGAGAGGGAGAGGGGGGGTCGGACAAGGGTCCGATGCCACTCACCCCCTCGGAGCCGACGAGGGAAGTCCGGCGCCGAGATTCTTCAAGAGAAGAAATCGGAGCCGACGACGGAGCCGAAGACAAATGTATCGGCTCCGACGCTACCACAGTCTCGGTTCCGAGACGCCCTGGCTCCGAGCTCAAAGGAGTCGGAGGAGGAATATTTATAGGAATAAGTTGAGGCATCGACTGATGAGTCGGGCTCTGAAGCATTTGGGCCAGTGCCTCGGACTTTAAAAGTCAACTCACTACCCTCTGGAGGTCATGATCCGAGAGCCTCGATGACCTGGAGGAGTGAGATCTGTGGCTCCGTTCAGACAGCAAGGGAGATGCTGGAGCCGAATGAACGGAGCCAAGGGATGGTGACCTCGACCTCTTTCTAGATGTCGGCTCCGATGGTCTGATCGGAGCCGACCCAGGAATCTCTAATGCCTCGGCTCCGGCCGGAGCCGAGGGAACCACAGACACTGTAGTCAAAGACTCATCGGCTCCAGCCGGAGCCGATGTAGCAGCAGGCTTCGAAGCCTTAGACCTCGACTCAGGAGCTGAAGCCGAGGTCTTAGAAGCCTTGGAAGGTTTTCTCGAGGTAGCAGATAGGGAACCTTCAGGCTTAAGCAAACCCCTTAATATGAGTTTGTTTTTTCTTTCCTGCAGGACTCTAGGGCTGAAGCCATGGCATACAGCACAAGAGTCCTGCAGGTGTAAAGGTCCCAGGCAGTACACACAAGAAGTGTGACCGTCTGTCAGAGACATTTTCTGACAGCATGAGTCACACTTCTTGAAGCCTGAGACCTTTGAATCCTTGGACATTTTCAAGGAACCAAAGTGTAACCACACACAATAACACACACACAGATTACACTGTCAGAAAAATCTAAGTAAGATTACTTTAAAAACAAAACTTCTGAAAAGTAAGTTAAGTTAAGGATATAAAACTCCTATCAAAAACACATACACACACTGAGGGAAGGAAGGGACCGAAGGCCTAAGGAAAGAACTTATTAGTTCTTGAAAAAAGGGGCTGGATAAGATGGTAGAAGGGATAAATATCCACTACACTAAAGGTAACAAAAGGGGATAAACTAAGCTAGAGTAAGTTTAAAAGTTATTAGACTAATCTAATTTAAACTAACCTGGAGCCGGTAGAAAACACCTCGATCGCTGTAGCGGCAAACGAGATCTGAGGTAATTCACGCCTAGCATTGTGGGATATAGGGGCAGCCTCGAGCCGGTGGAACCAACTCTCGAGCTTTTAGAGTGGCCGAGTCGGAGCCGAGGTCGGCTCCGAACCCATCCAGCAAGAATGAAGGCGAGATAGACAACTTAACATTTTCATTTTATCATGGCCCCATAAATATGAGTATTCCTGAACCAGTTCATGTGTGGGTACATAATTTGCATTAGTTTTAGCTTCATTAATTTTGTATCCCGAAAAGATCTGAAATGGTTTAAAAATGCTCCACAACACTGTAATGAACTTTTCTGGTTTTGTCCGGTAAGAAACAATATCACCTGCAAATAAAGCCAGCTTTTCTTGACTACCATACCAATTATATCCTTGAATTTCTGATTCCCTTATTTTCTTTACCAATGGTTCTAAATATAATGCAAATAATAAGCTGCTACTCAATGTGCAGTCATCTTGGAAGTTCTGCTTGGATGGTGCCTTTAGAAAAATGGCCTTGAAGTACCTCCAGAAAAAAGGGCAGTTGTTCCTGAGAAGGTTGAGGAATACCGAGGAAGAGATTTTGACTCCACAAAGTATCCTTGACAAATGATGGACAGAACACAAGAGTACCGAGTGATCCCAATTGGGAAGGGACAGGGAAAGATGAACAGACAAAGGAACCTAACCTAGGATGGGGGGAAGAAATAAGTCAATCCAAACTTGGCTTGTCTGGAAAACAAGGCTTCCGAGTAGTAGGAGTCTGAACAGACTTGGCAGTAGGGGCCTGTCTAGAACTGTTTTTACCCTTGGGAGTAGGGCAAAACTGCCTACATATAAAGGTAGGCTTAGATAGATAATTCCTTTGAAAATTTAGGAACAGGGGAAATAAAAACATGTTTCAATTCCTGCAAGGCCTTGTCCTTTTCCTACAGGGACTTAAAAAGTTTAGCAGCTGCAGAACCAAAGAGATTTTTATTATCAAGGGGAGCATTTACCAATTTGGCTTTAAAATCATAAGGTAATAATTGGACAAGAAGTAAAGAACACTTCAATACAGAAACAAAGGCAGCAGCTCTAGAAGAAGCATCAGCTGCATCATAACTACATTTAACAGAATGGTGAGCGACTTGAGAAGAGAAGCTCAATAAAGAGAGGGACGGATCCTTACCCTCAGAATGAGGAAGGCCAGGTCAGAAATACCCTGACAGGCCTGAGAAAGAACAGCCAAGACATACCTGGTCATATAGATCTGGTAATTAATAGCCTGCTATGCTAGGTAGCAACAGTACACCTTTTTGCCTAGCTGTTCCATTGCTCTACTGTCCTTGGCAGAAGGAAGCAATGTAGTAGGAGGTAATAATTTGGAAGGTTTGTCAAAAGAGACAGACACAAAAGAAGGGCATTTGTAAAGAAACTTATAATCATCAGGCACCTTATAAAGCCTGTCAAATTTTTTTTAGGGGCTGGAGGCTAGGAATCAGGAGCATGAGAAGCTCCTGAAAAAGAGTAACAGGGCAGCTAAGACCAGAGGGAAAGTAGAGGGCTTAGGGGACTCCATCTGGAGGAGTTTATAATACCTCTTCCAAATGTCAAAAACCTGGATGCAGTCCCATTTTAAAAAATTCACCATAAGAGAGAGAGTACACCCAAAAGAAAGTTCCTCAAAGAGATGGTACACCAAAAGAAAGTAAAAAGGGAGAATCTGGACTAATGGAGTTCTCCTCCGAACCAAAGTCCAGTGGAGAAAGAATCTGAAAGGAGTAAGCCAAAGAGACTCTTTCCCAGAGTCCAATTACTCATCAGAAGAGTCCTGTTCCCTAGGCCTCATAAGAGGAGTAGATGACTGGGGGGGGGGGGGGGCAGGAAGAGAAACTCCCTGGAGGGGGGCTTCAAGACCACAAGTGCGTTGAACAACCACTATAGGTATTGACTTGCATTTCTATGGTATTACATTAGGATGGAACAGCTAGGCTTAAAATGACCTCCAGTTCGATAGCCTAGTAATCACCTACGACCCCATCTAAAATCCTACCATTCACACTGGGGATCATTAGGAGCAGAGAAAACATGTTTTGTTTTCTGCTTCTTTTTCAAAGGGATGACACCCATAAAAATCTTAGGAGGTTCAGAGTATTGCTGACAATCAACACAGTGGGAATCTCCTCCCAAACAAGAATCTGCAGAACACCCCTTGGCCCCTTGGATATGGTCAGCTGGGGTTCCCCTCAACATCCGCAACAGACATCTCCAGAGCCTCCAAGGTCATGCAAGAAGCCAGATCCATGCCGGCCTCTGAAATCGTCGCAGCAGAGGAATCCGAAGGAACAGCTGGACAATCCTATGAACTTTCACCAGCCTCAAGAGAGACATCTGGGGGAGGTGGTACAGCAGCTGAATCTGACTGGACTTTTTTGGTCCTCTTTGTGGCAGACATCTGACCCACAGGATGGGGATGATTCCACCATCACACCCTGCACCAACAACTTAAAATGGTGGTTCTCTAGGTAGACAGACAACTGCAAAGGGTCTTGGGGACAAAGGTTTGACAAATTGGGCATGACGTACAGTTGTGAGAAACATCAATGCAAAACAAACATTGCTCTTGATGGTCCTTATGGGGACTCTCTCTCTCTCTCTCTCTCACGCTGACATCTTCTCTTTCTGGATGACATGGAACCTCACAACTAACAGAAAAAACAAGAAAAGGGGGCATTTATCTGAAAAACTGCTTAGTAACCAGCAGAAATGAAGAAGCATTCAGATCGACAATGAAGATGGCGTTCGAACTGGTGGTAAAGAAGTTCTGAGGTATGTACATCTTTACATTACCTTTATGCCCTACACTGTGTGCAGAAACCATATACATGACTTATGAGGTCCTTAAAATCCTAAGGCGTTGGTATACTAGCCAGACGTTGGGCTACCCTAGGCAGGGAATCCCTGTGGTAACTAATACTGCAACAGTGATATACAAGGCCATAAACACTTACTGGAGTAGGACTGGATAAGACCACTACTCCTGTTAATTAATCTCTGAGCAATTATGTATGCATCACCTACTACAACAAAGCATGACTTAGTAGCTTCCTTTCCTCTGTAGCATTTCTCTCCTACTTAGCCTCTTCAATGAACACCATGTTGGGACTGTATGAAATCTCATATGTTTTTTAGTAATGTATTTCCTTTGCTCTCACTTTATTTCACCTATAACACCTGAAAGTTTCTTGACAAGGAAAAAAACACAATATAAACATAAATGATGTATGTGGTAATAATATTGTGCTGCTGGTAGGTTTGTACTGGGTAGACTTTCATTACAGGATTATATGTACATCCATAAATATGCATTGTTTTCCGTTTTTGAATGCAAGTCTAAGAGTCTCCCAGAGTAGTAAAGTAAATGTCAAACAAATATGTGTGTGTATTCCACTGGGAAGTTTTATCAATTTAATTCCATGAAATTATTTTATAACTGCCTAATGACCAATATAAGTAAATCATATTCAGCTCCTTCCAAAGAACACTATTATAGTGCAATCTCCTGTAAGCCATAAGCTGCATAACCTTACATTTACAACAGTAATAATGATCGTTTCACATTTTCTTTTGCATTACTGTACATTAAGTCTGGCTGAATTCCATTGCTATTATTCTAACAGACTGCAGTTGTTATAAAGCTAACTGAAAATACTTACTTATGCTGTATTCCTTATTTCTCTAGGTTACTTATTCTTCCTACAAACCAAATGCTCATTGACTGCATCTATAAATAATACTGTTTAAGTAATTTTTAATTACCTGAAGGCCAAGATTTCTTCCTGATTTGTAAAGAAAAGTTATCCAGCTGTGAGCATATCACAAAACATTGCCACAACCGCTGAATGTTCCCCATATCAGTGAGGTAATGGTCAGAAACTCAAGTTTTGCATTAGGCAGCAACATCCAGAAAAGAACAAAAATAAATAAAAAAAAAAAAACAGCTTCCTCCACCTTATTTTAAGCAGTACAGAAGTACTGCTCAGGTTGTCTTACAAAGTAAACAAATGTCACTCCAGTATCTAAAAAAACAAAAATTATGCACTTACCATAACAATAGATCCAGGTTGCCAGATTGTCATCCAGTTCAGCTATGGGTTGTTGGCTCCACCTTGGCACCAGTTCTGAAGCTCTTTAGCACCAGGACCCTGACTCCTCCCCTACTCCATAATTGGCAGAGCTCCACCTCAATACCTCAGATCAAGTTTGCCTCCCCATTAGAAAGTATATTCATATGTACAGTAATACATGTGCATATCAATCATATAAATCCTGTCCAAACTAATCCTATAATATTGAAAAGAAAACCCTGCAGTGTTACAAGAAACAGGCAGCAAAAACTCCTCACAGACAGGGTATGCCAGAAACAACCTGGTCAACAAAATCGTATTTGTAACAATTTGGAAGGGGGAAGCTGGGAAGGAGGTTGAACCACAAGAAAATTAGAGAACATGGATCTACTGTTATGCCAAGTACACAACTTTCATATCCGATACTGTCTATTTTCATCTAAGTCAACTATGGGACAGATTTCCAAGTATACAGACCTGGGTGGTATCAAAGAAGGACACTCCTGAGGATGGTAGAACCAAAGAAAGAATGTGATCTAGATTGTTCATCCAGTTTATAATAAAATACAAATGTATGAATTTTGACCAAGTGGCTGCTGCACAGTTATCATCAAAAGGTAGTCCACTGGCAAAGCCTGTCAAAGTGGCCATTGCTCTTGTAGAATGAGTGTAAGGTCTAGACTGCAAAGTCAAGTCCTTTTATCTTAAATGATAAGAAATGCATTCAGATAATCTAGATAGTGTCGCTTTAGCCACTGCCTTACCAACTTGGTTTTTGAGATAGCCACAAACTGGTCTGATTTTCTGAATGGTTTGGTCCTGTGAAGATAGAATCGCAGCTGGCGGTGAACATTCAGCACATTAAGCATGTATTCACCATAGAAAATCACATAAAGAAGACTGATTGGTTAACTGACAGACTTAAATGAGTCTACATTACATCAGCGAATGCTAAAAATAGCAAATGCGGATATACCGAACTTCAAAGTCTGAAAGCTGAAAACAGCGAAGGAATGGATCAGTGAATTTTTTCCCTGGGAAAAAAATTTGCTGATCCGTTCTTTCACTGTTTTCAGCTTTAGGACTCTGAAGTTCGATATATCAGTGTTCGCTATTTTTAGCATTTGCTGATGTGATATAGACCCAATTTAAATTAGTTTTAGATGCCACCTTAGGAAGAGAAGCTGTATTAGTCATTAAGGAAACTCTGTCTTTGTGAAAAAATAAATATGGAGGTTTGCAGAAAAGTGCTGGTCTCTCAGAAATCCATTTGGCTGAACTAACTGCCACCAGAAAAATTGTTTACCAGGACAGGAATTTTACATCAACTGATGCTGCCAGCTCAAAACGTGGTTGAGTCAGTGGTTGTAGCATGATGGTAATATTCCATGGAGGCCTATCTCTGATAGGAGGTCATAGGAGAAAGACTCCTCTCAAAAAGGCTTTAGAAATTCTTAAAGAAGCTAAATAATTGTCATTCTTGCTGATGTAGGAAACCTGAGATAGACATCATTTGCACTTTGATAGTTGAATAACCGAAGCAACTGTGGAAAAGTTCCAACAAAAATTCTAAATGGAATAAACAGGAGCAGAGAAATGATCCAAGCCCCTGGACTTAGCCTAAAGGGAGAATCTATTCCATTTGTTATGGTATATTTTTCTACTCAACTGGGCAGAGCAAAGTACATTTTAGGCTGATTGCATCGCTAGATATGAACCAAGCGGCATAATATTCATGTACCTTAAGTAACTTAAGCACCTACATCAACCAAGAAGCTGGAAATGGGTATATTTTATTAAATAATGCCTAATACTGCTTAAGGCAAAGTGCTTAGCAGCCCCTTTGTAACGCTGGGCCTGCCGGTAGTGTAATAAGATTATTTTTAGATTCAGCATTTAAAAGTGTAATAGGTATCACAATAGGATTATTTTTTAGACTCAGCATTTACAAGTGGTGACTCAAGATCTCCGAGTATACTGTGGGTACATGTCTTTTAGTTACATGCCTATAGGTTCTTCATATACTTAGAGAGTATTCAGCTAATACAGGCTGTCAGGCATTGTCAAATTAAATTGCATACCTGCAATATTATACAGTAGTTTGCTTACTTCTGTCACTGTTAGGCAGATGCTTGTTGAACTGCACTATATCTGTTGGTCTTCTTAGTAGCTAGTGTAATTCTTTGTATTTCCTGCTACTTATGTCTGTATCATAAGAGATACCTTACTAGTTTTATTTAAAATATATTTTCTTCTTATCTTACCCATAGGTATATCCACCTAATCTACCCACCCCCACAAACAGCTCGGGACCTAAAGGGACTGCTGTGCATTTAATTTAAACCTTCTCCAGTCTTCATTTTTTAAACTCTGACATTTCCAAAGAAACTAACAAGGTTATTATCTGTTTAATTCATTGCAATTCAATTGTATTTAGCAGTGTAGTGGTCCTCGGAAACTTGCAGCACTAGTAGTATTTGATTAAGTTTCCCCACTACCTCCCTGCCAGTACATACTTCAGGCTCTATCAAGTAGTCAAAGGGAAGCAGATATACTGAACTTACCCCACTTTAGCTGTTTTTTCCTGCTCGCCCTGATTAGAGCTCACTGATTGTCTCTGTAGGTTCATGGTGGCTGAGCCCTTCACTGTTACCCTACCCTGCCCCCATTTCCCACCCACCCCCATTACCTCTACATTTATTCAAACCCCATATCACCTGACTACTCCCAACAGCCACTCAACGGCAACCACCCTTGCCACACCCCCTGACTAACTCATCTAAACACCCCTTGCATCCAAATACCACAAAACCCAAACTATGCAGGCCTTTCATCTCTCCTACTAACCCTCCCAACCCTAACCTATATGACATCCTTATACACACCACTACCACACACCACCTACCATACAACACATACCATCACATATGTTACTACACACATAGGCTTTCTTATAGCCCCCTCTTTATTTAGTGATAACATAATATTATTACCATGTAACAAGTATGTACCAGTATCCTACACTAGAAAAACAGCATGTAAACTCCACATAGACATTCTACAAACTGTCAAGCTTCAATGTCCACTAAAGAAATACCTCCTCACCTCTGAGGATATTCATACAAATCCAGGACCAAGCAGCATCATACCCCCAAACAAACACACTGCAGATCTACTATTCATTAATCTTAACTCTTGGGGTATATCAAACAACCCTCCTCACTTACACACACATTTATAACTCACTACTCCCCTGACATTCTCACAATAACAGAAACCTGGCTAAAACCCAGCACACAGAATGAAGAAATCCTCCCTCCAGGATATACTATCCTATGGCTAGATAGGTGGGGGTGTTGCAATTGTTTATAAAAATACAATTGCTCTCCAACCTCTACTAATCCCTCTGCCCAAATTTAATACTGCTGAGATCATAGGGTCTGTACGACTGTTAAATAAGAAAAAGAGCATCAATATTCTTTGTGCATATATCCCTCTAGGTAACAACTCTCCAATAATTGAGGAGATTCTACAATGGTCAAAAGATCCCACAGGAGACTTTCTTAGGTGACCTAAACACCAATTGGCTAGCCTGCAACTCTAAAAACCCCACTCATCACATCAACCTGTATGGATTCTCTCAACTCATTCAAGAACCTATTAGAGTTGACAAAAAATATCAAAGAATCTATACTAGATTGGACATTAGTAAACTATCCTGAACATAATTACCAAGTAGGTAATCTACCAGATGGACTTAACGACCATCTCCCTACTTTTCTCCTACGAAAACAAATGAACTTTCCCAAACCTACAGTCTATAGACAAGTCAGAAACTATTGCAATGTCAACCCTCTAGAACTTGAAAATATGTTAAAAAATGTAACTGGGAACCACTATGCAGCCTTGACCTAGACCAAGCAGTGAACTATTTTAATACTACTCTTTATTAACATCCTCAATTCAGTTGCCCCAGTAAGAAAAATTAGAGCTAAGCAAAACTATGTTCCATGGCTTACCAAGTCCACAACAGCCCTATTAAAAAACAGAGATAAGGCAAGAAAAACCTGGGAGAAAAGATAACACTTGTATATCTAAACATAACTATAAACACCTTAGGAATCAAGTCAAAAAACAAACAAAGCTCGATAAACAGAACTACTTTCTACATATACAAAACAAACACTCCAATAACCCCCAAAGGTTCTGGCATGCAAAAAACACTACTAAAACCTGGTAAAACCTCAACACCAGCTTCCACCTCTACAAAAACAGACAGCGATATAGCCTCCCAATTTAATCACCACTTTACTGAATCCATTAAATATCTATCAACTCAACTTTCCAAAAATAGCTACTCACCCAAACCAACAACTCCTAACAACTCACTTCCCTTTACATTCTCACCTGTCCCAACCTCTGCAGTAAAAAAATACCTCTTAAAACTTAAACCCACTACTCTTGCAGCAGATGGCATACATGCTCATTTCCTAAAACTGGCTGCCGACTCCCTATCCTACCCAGTCTCAATCATAATCAACCGCTCCATACAGGAATCCCATATCCTTCAACTATGGAAAATCTCTTAAATTATTCCCCTTCATAAGGGTGGAAATTCCTATGATTTCTCTATCGCCCCATAGCCATTCTGTCTCCTTTATAAAAAATACTTGAAAAATGCATACACTCCCAGGTCATGCATTTTCTAGATTCTAACCATCTCTTTTCCTCTACCCAACATGGTTTCCACCCACACCACAGCACAACCTCAGCCCTTCTCGCTTTCACAAACCAGGTGAACCAACACAGGAACAACAGATTTGTATCTGTTATATTCCTGGACCTCTCGAAGGCATTTGACATGGTTTCCCCACTCCATTCTAATAGATACTCTTACCTCTTTATCCTTTGTCCCCAACACTATTGCATGGTTTAAAAACTATCAGACCGACAACAAGCTGTCCAGTGGCAAGGAGTCATATCATCTTTACTCCCAACTATCACTGGTGTACCTCAAGGTTTTATACTGGGTCCACTTCTCTTCTCTATCTTTACTAATAACTTACACACCTCTACCCTACAGTACTCACTCATACAGCATGCAGACAACTCCACCCTGATCTGCCCCACCCCAACTCTTACTGCCCTACAGCATCTTGCCCAAGAATTGTTTGCCTCAGTAGAAAGCTGGATCACAAATATTCAACTTAAATCCCAACAAAACTAAACCACTTCTATTTACCCCAAACAAATTTAAAACCACTTCACTCTCCTTCTCTATCTTCTCCAATAATGGAACTGTCATTTCACCCTCTCTCCACGCCAAGCTGCTTGGCGTCGAAATAGATAACCTACACTTTGACATCCATAACTCAAACTATTAAAAAGGTACACAAAAAACGGGGCCCTATACAGACAAAAAGACATTCTATCAGATGAAGTTTGGGTCACCATATCTCAAGCCCACCTTCTTTCCACACTAATGTATGCAGCTCCAATTCTCACCTATGTTAGAAAATCTGACCTGGACAAACTTGAGTCATGTTATAACATTGCCAAGTTTGCAAAAAATTCCCTCTTTAGAATACACCATTGTATACCTCTTGGGCAACTTCAGTGGCTTGAGCTCCCACAGTTATTAACCTATCACCAACTAGTCATAGCTTATAACAGCCTACAATATCTTGACAAAACTCCATCCCTTAGGGAACTATTAACTAACTACATTTACATTCCAAATCGACCACTCCTCTCTACCAACAAATCACTCCTTACTATCTCCACAGCTATCATCACAGCAGGTAAAGCTCTATTTTCTCACAGTATAGCAAAATGTTGGAATAATCTCCCACCATTAGTGACTTTTGCATCAAATATCAAACAATTCAAACACTCCCTTAAGGCTCGTCTGATTAGTTCCTGGTTATGTCCATGTGTCACATAAGACTAATGAATGCTACCTCAGTCTCTCTCTTATCTCCAATTATCAGGCTCTCAGTAAACATGGCAGTAACAAATGATACCCCTTGACATATGGTAATGCTATTGTGATCTCTGTCTGGATATCTGATGACTAACTTAATGTTCACTGTTAAATAACTGATAGGGTCTTTCTGCATGTACTGCTCTCAAGCACAAAATACTGCTCAATAACAATGTCTTTGATTTTTTACATTATGTATAATTATCACTATCTGTTGTATTAATTAAGTGTAGCTTTTCTCCCCAGGCTTCCGCTGTAAATGGACCTCGTCCATTCGGACCATCCTGGTTAACAAATATAAAATAAATAAATAAAACAAATAGTTATCTGTTTTTAAGATGCTGAAATGATCCATAAACCCAAAATGCGAAGCCCTGGGAATCTTTGGCTAATGTTAGAAATGTAGGAACCAAGCAGTTAACTTCATTGCTTTCTGGTCTGCAGGAGGCAGTCCAGAAGAGAGTTAGTAGATCTGGATACTGGTCCAGCATCCAAGTAGAATGCACTAGTAGAGGCCACAGGAAGGGAAACCATACTTGTTGAGGCCAGAAAGGGGCAAGGAGGATCACCTTGGCCTTGTGCGGTCTTACTTCCTGTTTGAATTTCTTCATTAAAGGCAATAGGGGAAAGGCATAGAGAAGTCCTGGGGGTCATCTGTGGACTACAGCATCCCTTGGGGACTGTCCCTGCAGAGGGATCAGGGCAAAGTAATTGTTGGATTTATTTAGGCAGGATGTAAACGGGTTGCAGCAAGGTTGGCCAAGTGACTGAAAACCAAAGTGATCACTGATGGATTGAGTGACAATTCATGAGGCATCAAGACAGATCTGCTCAACTTGTCTTCCAGTACACTGGATAACCCTGGTACAGGTGTTAGAAAGCACTGAGAAAACATCACCCATTACCAGAATCTCATGGCTTCTCAACACAAAGGATAGGAGTGAGTTCCTCCCTGTTTGTTGATGAACCAAACCACTGACATATTGCGTCTCTGTACTGATATTACACTCCTGAGGAGGACATCCTGAAAGGTCTGGAATGCTAGGACTGCTCTCGTGTCCAGGATACTGATGTGAAGATTGACCTCTGTGTGTGACCAAGGGTCTTCCCTTTGAAATACCCCCCTCACCTCACCCTAGAAGGGATGCATCTCATCATCACTATCGCCACGGGAGGGGGGTCCATAAGGAATAGATGCTCTTGTACTACTGAATGAGATGTCATCCATCAGAATGTGTGTTGCCTGCAAATTTGAGTGAGTCAAATATTGGTTTGAAATGGATACTAAAATTGGGATCATTGCACCATTAGGGTCCACTGAAGAACTCTCACGTAAAATCTGGCCAATGGAACCATGAGGATCGTGGATACCATTACACTCAGAAAGTGAAGAATTACTCTCACTAGTGGAGAAGGGAGATGGAGAACTTGACAGGTGTGTAAGCTTATGTCCAGGTGGCATCCGATAAATTCTATCTGCTGAACAGGAATATGGTGACTTTTGATTAGACTGACCATGATGCCTATGTCTTGCAGCATACGGAGCAGTAGGTCCCAATGGTTCTCCAATAGGTTGCTGGAAGTAGTGGTCAGGAGGGAGTCATCAAGATGTGGATCCCTAGCAGGTGAAGACACACTGCTACCATTGCCATTATCTTGGTAAACACCCTGGGGGCAGTGGCAAGACCAAACAGCAGGGCTCTGAATTGGTAATGCTTGGCTCCCAGCTGGAAATGGAGAAATTTCTTTGAACACTTCTATATCCTGACATGGTAGTAAGAGTCTGAGATCTGTGGTGCACATCAAATCATCCTTCCTCAGCAGAGCCAAAATGAACTGAAGTGTAACAATCCAGAATTCTGTTTGTCATTTTATTTAAATGGCTCAGATCCAGAACAGGTCCGAGGTACTGTTTTCTTGGATAATAAAAAGGACCTTGAGTAGACTCCAGATTCTAGTCAGTCTTCCGGGACTGACTGGATGACTTTTCTAGCAGCTTGAAGATCTCTGCTGCTGCTAGTTCCCACTGACTAGGTGAAACATCAGGAGCTTTCTTATTCTTGATGTGGGGGAGGGGGGAGGGAAAATGGTATGCAATAGCCTCTGGAAATTGTGTTTAGCACCAGGAATCTTATTTATTTGCATTTGTCTGCCGGGAGGTCCACTGGGCCAAAATGAGCTCATTTTCAGTGGACGCCCGGGGAGAAAAGCTCCAAATCCAAAAGCAGACATTATACTATTTAGTAAGACGCAATACAATAAAATAGACAATATACAGTAAATTAAAATAATATACAAGATATAAAATACAAGGTTGAATTACAAATAACATTTTTAGCAAGCAAGACATGACATGCATATCAGTAGTATATATGTAAATATTACAGTTGCAGCTGGGAAGAGAGGAGATGAGGGTTTTAACAGTTGATCAGACAGAGTAAGGTAAAGCCACTTCACCTCTACTAGATTAATAGCAAGATTAGGTTGCATGTGTAGATAGCTTCATACTAATATATAGATTGCTTCAGGTGTCAGTTTTCTCATGACAGGAGATTATAAGTTGACAACACAGAGTATATATGTACTGAATTGGGGACAACTTTGTGATAGAAAGGAGGAGGGGATGAGCTGGAAAATGGGCTGACTAGGTGATATTTGGTTTTATATGGTCAGTCCTAGCACATGTACATAGCCAGTGGGGGGGTTAGGTGTTGTCTCAGGTATGTCTTGAAGTGTTCGGAGCTGCTAAGCAAGTCTTGAACGATGAGGGAAGGGCATTGCAATGCTTGGCGATGGTAAAGGGATAGTGCATTTGACCAGATGAAAGGTTAGGTTTCACTACATTCAGGAGCATTTGATTTACAGATCGAAGAGGTCTACTTGGGTGATAGATGGTAAACAGAGAGGAGAGGGCAGGGCAGTTAGAAGGCTGGTAAATTAGCTTATGAGCTGTCATTAGTTGTAAGTATGTTAGATATTGGGGTAGTTCAAGACGGTTTAGAAGATGAAGTGATACACAGTGGTAGGAGGAGCACTTTGCATTGGTTACAAATTTAGCAATTTTGTTATAGCAAGAGTCAAGTTTGGATTTGAGAGAGGCTTGGATATTGGTGAGGAGTGGTGCACCATAGAGCAAAGATGGAATCAGAAAGGAAGAGGCAAGGGATAATTGTGCAGAGTAGGTGAGGAAGCATTTATGCTTGTAGAGGATGCCTAGTTTCTGATAGACTTTTTTGATATTGGTGTTAATATGCTGGTCAAAAGTAAGGTTTCATCTATATTGACCACTAGAAGTTTGGTGTAAGGGACTACTTCAGTGCAAATGTTGTTGGGAGAATGAATCGTAAATTTGTTTTAGGGTAGTGATGTGTGTTTTTTATGGGGGGGGGCTGAATAACATGAGTTTGATTTTATTAAGATTTAGGGCTAAATGGTTATTAGACATCCATGTTTCAGTGGATGTAAAGTTCTGAAATGGATCTGGCAGTGAAGATAATGGTAAAGTCATCTGCATAATGGATGACAGAAGCTTGAGTAATAGTGGAGTGGAAATCATTGATAAAAAAGCTGAACAGAAGCGGCCCTAGTATAGATCCTTGTGGAACTTCTGTACTTATGTTGGTGGTAGTTGGAGAACCAGTTTAGGGTGGGGTGACATGCCTAAAGTGCAGAGTTCAGAATGGATAAGAGGGTGAGAAACTATATTGAATGCCTTTGAGAGATCAAGAAATAGTGAAGAGGCAAGGTTTTCTCCATCTTGAGCTTCGTTAATTGCATCCAAGAAGGCTATAAGTGCGGTGACCTGGCCTAAATCCATGCTGGGTTGGGGAGAGGATTTTGTGGCGTTGCAAGTGGTTAAGTAGTTGGCAATGGATACATTTTTTCCAAAAATATGGAGATAGCTGAAAAGATGGCAATAGGTCTAAAGTTAGATATGTCATTATTATTTCCTCCTTTATCGAGACGGAGAATAAATTCCAGATGGTAGGTATGAAGGACTCTTGAACGGATCTGTTTAAAAGTATACTGATGGGGTAGGCAACAGAGCTAGCTGAAATTTGTAGGAATTCTGGTGGTAGGTTATCTAGGGCATTAGAGCCAGGTTTAAGTTTAAGAAGCTTTTTTATGGTGGAGGTAGGTATAGGGAAGAGATAAATTTGGTCTTGGTGTTGCAGATTGGTTTGGGGGAGGTAGTTTGATTTGTTGGAAGTTGGCAGTGAGGTTAGCTATGCTGTTCTTAAAAAAATTAGTTAAACAGTGAGGCTATTTCGGCTGGTGTATTGTCTGGATCAGGAAAGGGATTTTCACTTCTGCAAGGTTTTAATAGTGAACTTATGGAGATTTTGGATATGGTGATTCTGTAGAATAATGCAGTACTCCTGTTTTTAATGCCTAGTCACTTCACTTGATTTCTTAGTTTTTTGTACTGAGTAAAATCAGAGGGGGTTTTGCTTTGCTGCCATAGCTTCCAGACCTTGTCCCTGTCTTTCATGAGTTGCTTAGTGGTTAAGTGAGCCATCTAACTTGATTAGCTTTCACTCTCCTATGTCAGAGTGGAGCTAGATTGTCTGGAGGAATGTGGAGTTAAAGAAATCCACAGCATTATCCAGGTGAAGGACTTTTAGTGGATTCCAACTGATGCTACGCAGAGTACTATTAAAGGCAGTTGGGCAGACAAGGAAAAGGGCTCTAGTATACTTATAGTGATGTGTATTAGGTAATGGGGTAAGTTTGTGAATTATGTACGCAGGTAAGTGATCACTAATGCTGTTTGGAAGTGTACCTGCTAGGTTGGAGACCAATACCCAGTCCGGAATTGAGCTATTTGTGTTTTGTTGGTTCATAGGTAGGTACTAGGCTATCGGCCCAAGGTCCTACGTAAGCCTAGCCAACAAGGTTCCCTGGCTTACGTCACCCAAGAAAGTTATTTTCCTGTGCCACTGTCGAGCAGAGACACAGAAGTGATCCCTGGGGTGTATTTCCTATTTCCCATCCACTCATCAAGATTTTTCTTGAAGAGTGCTAATGAAGAAGTTGGGTCTTGTTATAGTAATAATTAGTTGGGTGCAATTACATATTGGTTGGATGATGATGAGCGATATCTAGCCAGTTAATAGTTACATCACCCAGTATGATTGTTTCATTTCTATGTTTTTGGTTGACCAGGCTAGAATGTACTCTAGTATAGGGATATTGTTGCTGGGAAGGATATACAGGACTATAATACAGATATTTTTACAGTTACTCATTTTAAATGCGGGATATTAGTATTTCTGCTGTGGAAAAGGTGGGGATGGGTTTCTCACGTTAAAAGTATTACGATACAGCAAAGCAACGCCTCCACCTTTTTTCGAAGCCTATCTGTTCTGAAGCAAGAAAAGCCTGGTGGAAGGAATTCAGAGTTTTTAATGTAAGTTAGTCAAGTCTCAGCTGCTACTATATCTGGCTTGTTATATTCAATCCAGGCATGCAGATCTAGAATGATATTTCTGATGCTTTGGAGACTAACGGTAGTGAAGTTAGGAGATTTATGACAGTTGTTTTGGTGAGTGAGGGAGTGGGTGGGCCCAGGATTGGGGTGAATGTCACCACATACGATTAGGTTAGAGTGAGTGTCTGGGAGATTTATAGGTTGTAATTTTTTCTTGGAATTGCATTCATATGTTGAAGTTGATTTTGTTTTTCCACTGAAGGGGAAGAATTCTTAGCTTAGTGAAGACAGTGGTATCTATTGTGTACAGCTTGGGAGATATAGGAGAGAATGAGGTGAGTTTAGGAAAATGAGTGTGCAGCTTTGTGATACAATTACTGCTTTCAGGTGAGATAATAGATGTAGAAAGAGAATGGTTAGAGAGAAGGTAAGTAGTGTGAAGTTGGTGGTGAGCGTCATGTTGGAAAGGAAAGACATGAATAGTTGGGAAGTATATTATTTTATATGTATATAAAAGACTATTATGACGGAGGAAGGTAGTGTATTCAAGGCAAATGTAGTTGGTGGGCAATTAGAAGCAATTATTATGATGTGGGAGGGGCTCAATGCGAGTAGATTGGCTAGAGGCTATAACTGGCTGAACAGACGGTGGGAGGAGATTGGATTAGGATAAATTTAAGTGACTTGGGTGGGAAAGGGGTTAGGGTAGGGGAGAGGAGTGAGCCTGAGCATAGCGAGGGTGAACAGAGTGGGGCTACACAGGGTCGGAGATGGATCTGCCAGCAAAGAAAAACAATCAGAGAATGCAGAGTGGTCAAGGCAAGTGGATATTCAGGTAAGTTGCTTTAAAGAATTAGAGAAAAGAAAGCAGGGAAAAGTAAGAAAATCGAAGAGAGGGAAGAGGGAGGTTACAGTTTGATCTGAGTAATACAGGAGGGCAGAGTGGATGGAGGAAGGGACGGTAGCAAAGATAAGAAGTCTACAAGACACAGCAGATGGAAGGGCAGGGCCTAAAGTGACTAGAGAAGTTAGAAAAAAGGTTGGACAGTGGAGAGGTGGAAAGGCACGTGTGAGTTAGATGTGAGCTGGGTTGGGTGTAAAGTTTGTTAGAGGGCAGAAATATGAGCAAGCTAGCTGAGAAACAGGATCAGGAAAGAGGAGTACTTATAGACGGAAACAGCTTGTTCTGGTGGTGTGGAGGGTGCCGTCTGGGGATTACAATGTTAGAATGAGGAGACAAAGGAAACAAACGTTATTAATTGAAGCAGGTGGGCTGGGGGAATACTGCTTATTCAGCAGGATGATTAAGGATCTTGAGCGCAGGTTGGCTGTTTGTAGAAGGTCGCCGGGTCTTAGAGTTTGGAGCACAACTGTGGTTGATAAGGCAGAAGTCCAGCATGCAAGGAGCTTGTACCTAAAAGAAGGAAAAAGGGGGAGAAAGAGAGGTTAAAGTGAGAGGGGTACAGAGATTAGGAAGGTAAGGCTATAAACCTTGGTTAGAGCAAAAAAAAGGCAGAAGCAGAGAGTGGGTATAAGGGAAGGCAGTTAAACAATAAAAGGGCTACAGTTTGATAAGAGCAAATATATACAATAGCCAAGGAATTCTGAAGACTGTAGAAGCACCTTCTTACACAGTAATCAGTAAAGCATTGCAACAGTGACTATGCACAAATAAACAGAATCAGTTTGAGACAAAGCAATTCGCTATAGTAATGAAGCGATTTATAGCACTAATTCAATGTAAAACACTAACGCTAAATGATTCTGAAACTGTTCATTTGTCCTATATCCCTGTCATTTTAACAGTAAATGATACTCAGCAGTAGCTCTAGGTGACTACACACACAAAAAACTCGGGTTCAGCCAAAGCAATTAGCTATGGTAATGAAGCACTTAACAGCACTAATACGATGGAAAAAGATCAACACTCAATTATTCTAAGCTATTTATTTGCTTAACAGTAAATGAAACTCAGCAGTAGCTCTAGGCATAAACAGCAGGCAGAATGTCAGAGAATGAGCAGTCTAAAGCCTATAAACTTCACATTTTTTGGTAAAGGCAGTAATAACAACGGTCTAAACAGTGGCTTAGTGGTATTTTGTACACACACTGTGTACAGAGTGAAAGTCAGAATCCAGGAAACGCACACCTTTCATTTCCCTGCTCTAAAACCTACATTTGCAAGGTTTTGCGCTAGTATACAGCTCAGCAAGCTCCTGCCTGGTTGCCCTGCTGAGTTCTAGAGCAGCAGAGAGACTTTGGAGTGATTAAGTGAAAATTTTCTGCATTTTCTTGCTGCCTTTAGCTAATTCCACCTGTTTAGCTACACAGTGTACTTATTTTACTGCCTGCACTTTAACAAAGTCGATTTTGTGTTTAAATTACCTGTTTAACTGTTGTAGGCTAGACACTCAAGTGTGATAGCCATTTCTGTGCATTTAAAGTGTTTTTTTGATTGCATCTGCTTTGTTTTCTGAAAAAAAAACAAAACAAAAAAAAAATATATATATATACACCTATTTTCCCGCCTTTCTAAGCTAGTATAGTCCAGTTTTCAGGTTAGTGTTAAATTCAGGGCTGTGTTACAAGTTTCATAGGTTCATACAAGGCTATCTGCCCTGGGGCATTTATAAGCCTAGCCCGATTGTGTTTGGCTTACGCCACCCCTTGATTTGAGTATACTGTGCCCTTTTTAAAATTTAGTTTACTGTGCCTCTGTCTACTAGTGACACGGAAGTAATCCCCGGGACAAACCTACGATCCCCCATCCACTCATCAAGATTCTTCTTGAAGAGAGTCAGTGAGGTGCTCTGCCTAACATGAATTGGAATTCTATTCCAGAGTGAAGGGAGCCTCTGGGTTATGAATCTGTCCCTCCAGCATGTTCTATTTATTTCTGTGCTGAGGTTCAAGTCCCTCGAGTGTGTGGCTCTAAGGGATTTAGATTTACTGAGGTGGAGCATGTCCATTAATTCTGGGTTGGACATATATATCAGGCATAGATCGCCTCGAAGTAGGCGGTATGCAACTGAGTAGAGCTGGAGTTTTTTTAACCGAGCAGCATATGGCATCTGTTTGAGTCCCTTGATCCTCCTGGTGAGGTACTTTTGGGGTCTTTCTAATTGCTGCAGGTGTCGGGTACGGTACATCCCAAAGGGGGCATTGTATTCTATAATGGGCCTGATGAGGGATGAATAAAGGGGCACGATTACCTCTCTTGATCTAGATGTGAATCCTTTCATGATGAGGTGGGCTATGTAGAAGGTCTTTCTAACCACTTTGGCAATGTGGTTGTCAAAGGAGAGATTGCTATCAACTTGGGTCTCCAGATACCGAATTACTTTCTCTGTACTTAATGGGTTACCACCTATGTGGTCATTTGTGGGCACATTGTTTTTGCCAAAGGGTATGACTATACACTTTTTGGCATTTAGCTTTAGACTATGGCTCTGGCACCAGTTATCCGTCTCTGCGAGACCTTTTTGAAGGATGTTTGTGTCAGCTGGAGAGTCGATTATGGCGCCCAGTTTGCAGTCATCTGCGAACTTGGTGAGCCATAGTCCTCCCACATTGGCCTGTACCTCAGAAAAGTAAATACCAAACAAGAGAGGTCCCAGGACAGAACCTTGTGGGATGCCACTTGTGACCGGTTTCGAGTCTGACATGGCTCCAGCAACTCTGACTCTGTGGGTTCTGTCTTTGAGCCAGTTTGCGACCAATCTTGTGACATAGGGATTTATATTTAGGCTGGATAGCTTATCTATGATGCCCGAGTGGGGTATTGTGTCAAATGCCTTTGCGAGGTCCAGATAGGCTGTGTGGACTACCTTCCCTTCATCTACGGCCTTGGTGACTGTTTCGAAGAAGTCGACCAGGTTCAAAAGGCAGGATCTGCCCTTGACTATGCCAAATTGGGTAGGATCTAGTGTCTGTAGGTCCCCAATGTCTTTGTTTATGAGTTCCATGATGATCCTCTCCATAGCCTTGAAGACTAGGCTAGTCAGGCTTATGGGGCGATAGTTTCCAGGGTCCGCAGAGGCGCCACCTTTGTGGAGTGGGACCACTGTTGCTGTACGCCATTCTTTGGGCACATATCCTGTAGTGAGGCTGAGATTGTACAGCAGTTTTACTTGAGGGATTAGTTCTTCTTGGAGTTCATGTAGGACGCAACCCGGGACGCCATCTGGTCCCATGGAAGCAGTGTTTTTTTGCTTTGGAGAGGGCGGCCTTCACCTGAGCATCAGAGATGTTTGGGAGGCTGCACTCTGCAGAGATAGATACTTGCTCTTTTGGGGGGGAGGGGGGGGAGAAGTTTGCACTGAACCTGTCTGCCAGGATATTGGCGATGTCTGTGGGTTCAGTGTACTTTTTGTCGTTTAGAATCAACTCAGAACAAGTCTGGGAGTTGCATCCCAAGTTCCTAACATAACTGAAAAAAGCCTTATGATTGTCTTTAGTGTCCTGTGCAATTTTTCTCTCGAAGCTAACCTTGAAGGATTTTATGAGGGATCGTAATTTTTTGCTAGTACTGAACAGAGATGCCTTTCCTTTTAGGGATTTTGCTCTATCATGTAGTACAGTATATTTCTGGCAGGGGTCCACCAGACTGGACGCCTGCCTTTGGATGATTGGGTCTTGATTTTGTTTGGGATAGCATGATCCATACATTCCTGGAGATGTCCGTAGAATGCGTTTATATAGGATTCTGCAGTTTGGGCCGTAGTTTCCACTGGCCCTGGGGCCTTGAAGGATTCCACTTCGGTTTTGAGAAGTGTGAAGTTCGCTTTTGAGAAGTTTTTCACTGTGGTTTTCTGGGCTGGGGGTGGGGTCGGGATGTGGATATCCAGTGAAATTAATTTATGGTCTGATCTTACCAATAAGGGATATACTTCTGGTATGGAGCATAGTGTCCCCATGTTGGTAATGATCAGGTCTAGTATGTTTTCCCCTCTTGTGGGAGTGGTGACTAGTTGTTCCATAGCATTTGAGTTTATAAATTCCAGGAACCTTTGGGCTAAGGTGCTGGGGCTTGAGTAATGCTCCCAGTCTATGTTTGGGTAGTTGAAGTCACCCAATATAATGGTGTTCGGAGAGATCTTCATGTTCTCCAATGTTTTCAGGAAAGCCGAGTGGGATTCCTGACTTTGAGAGGGTGGTCTGTAGGATGCTATAAACTGAAAAGCAGTCTTGCCCACTGTCAGTTGCACATGGATGGTCTCAGATACTTCGTGCAATGCTACTAACCTGGAGGTGTGGATATCCTTGATAAATATGGAAACTCCCCCTCCTTTTGTGGTTCGGTCCGGGTTTTGGGGCCGAAAAGCATGATATGAGGTATAACCTGGTTGTGCTGGGGTGCTCTCTGGAGCCTTGAACCAGGTTTCTGTCACTGCACAGATATCGATGTTCTCCATACTGAGGAGAGCTTCGAGTGCATGCATCTTGAGGTTAAGACTTCTGGTGCATAGCAGCATTACCCTCAGTTTCTTGTTCCTTGTGCTGTCTATGGAGGTGGGTTTGACTTTTGAGCCTTGCCTAAAAAAGGCACTATGGGGGTGGCAAGAGCCTTTGCCAATATCCGAAAGCCCAGGGGTGACAGGTGCAAGCCGTCCCTAGCGAAGCAACGTGGCTTGTCAAGCATGTCATCCCAGGCTGACAGACACTGGATCCCCTTTGAATGACACCAAAATTTTAGCCAATTGTTAAAATCGATCATTTTGTCTTTATACTGTGGCATCATTCTAGGTGAGGGTAAGATGCTGTTCAAAGTCAGGGTCATACCGGCCTGGGCTACATGATCAGAGAGCTCCTCTATGTCTCTTTTCATGTAGTCGAGGGAGGTACGTCTCAGGTCATTCACGCCAGCATGTACAATGACTGAGTCATATTTGTATTTGCTTTGGAGTGACCTGAGTGCTTGCGTTATGTGGCGGATCCTAGCGCCCGACAGGCAGCTTACTGTGACCTTCTCTTTATTCAGCCTGGTGAGCGGGACGTCAGTGTGTCTGACAATAGAGTCACCTTTTAGAAGAGTATCAGGTGTGTTATTCAGCCTTAAGGGCTGTGACTGCTTGGCACACTGACTTTGTGTGCTATGTGTTGTACGTGTTTTGTTTTGGGGTAGTGTTTGCTTGGATGTCTGCTTTGGAGGTCTCTGTTGCTTAGGTAGATTTTTATTTAGAGCTTCCGAGTATGTTTTTCTGTTTTTATGTGTTTGGTTCGCTGTTGTGGTGGGACTATGTGATACTGGAATTGTGTTGTGTGAGGTTACCTTCTCCTCCTGACTGGTTACACCAGTTTTGAGATGAGAGAGCTCAGCCTCCAGTTTGGCTATATGGTTGCATCTCTCACATATATCTGAACCTGTTTGGAGGAGGAGAGGGTTGTCCGTGTACATGAGACAGTTGTAACATTGCCTCAAAATTCCCAGATTCACCAGCTGGACTGGAGAGGAAACCACTGACTGACCTTTGGACATGCTAGAGTAATATAGGGAACTGAATTAAAACGGACCAATAGGGGACAAGGTAATCGTAGAGCGTATAAGAGTAAGTAGTGCTTATGGTTTATTAGTGCTAACTTGTAAGATTACTTATTTGGACCAGTGAGGGGTCTTAGAATGAGAATATGGTGTTTAATTTGAGAGAGAGAGCAGTTCTAAGGGAAAAAGTGAAAAGCAGACTTTGTGGAGCCAGGAATAGTTTAAACCCAATTAGGCGGCGCTGCCCGATGTTGCGCTATGCGCAAAAACGCACAAAACCGCGCAAAAGAGGGTTTTAAGAGAGGGAGATCAAGGAGTTTGGAATTGACCCAAAATGGCCAATAAAACTACAGTTTCAAGGCAGTAACCACTCCCACAAGGGCAGGCAGGCTGCTCAATGTTTATCACTGCCACTGATGAACACAGAGACTTCCCTTTAGCCCAAGCAAACAATGGCCTCCAAAAAACTTACAAACAGTTCAGAACAGGAAATCTGTAACTGAACTTTTTTAAATCTCAGAAAAGTGGGAAAAAGCAAGATTTTTTTTTTTAAAAGGAAAGCAGAGGTTCACAAGTATCAACAAGTTAGAACAGTGCAGTAAATGACCCCACACTTGATTGCTAGGCCAGAGACAGATAAAATGCAAGTTTCAAGAAAAAAATGATTTTAAAAATAAGTGCAGGCAGGAAATTCAGTAATCAGCTCTAGGTTGTGTTCTAAATACAGTTACCAACACAGAAATCAAGTTTAACAAGCCAGAAAATGTTCAAAAGTAGGCGGCAATGCAGAAAAACTTAACAAATAATCTGAAGCAAAATACTTAAACTCTCAAAAGTGGCTCCTTTCTTCTCTCAGCGTTTTCTCCTCTTGGTGGTTGCTTCACCAACAGCCAACAAGTCCGAAAAGACGCCAAAACCACGAGGCAATCGGGTTTTAAGAGAGGGAGATCAATGAGTTAGGAATTGACCCAAAATGGCCAATAAAACTATAGTTTCAAGGCAGTAACCACTCCCACAGGGGCAGGTAGGCTGCTCAATGTTTATCACTGCCACGGATGAACACAGAGACTTCCCTTTAGCCCAAGCAAACAATGGCCTCCAAGAAACTTACAAACAGTTCAGAACAGCAAATCTGTAACTGAACTTTTTTAAATCTCAGAAAAGTGGGAAAAAAGCAAGATTTGTATTTGTGTTGTGTTCTGTGTTTGCCCATACCTTACTTGGATAGAAGGAAGTTTCTCTGTTCACCTGTGAGAGAGGGGAGATTTGAGCAGCCTATCTGCCCCTGGAGGTGAGGTTTCAGCCCAGAAATTAGTAGTTTGCCATTTTGGGTTAATTTCTCTCTCTTTCATTTCCCTGCTATAAAACCCACATTTGTGCGCTGGGCAGCACCATTTAGCTAGGGTATAACTATACCC
Source organism: Protopterus annectens (assembly GCF_019279795.1). NCBI lineage: Eukaryota > Metazoa > Chordata > Ceratodontiformes > Protopteridae > Protopterus > Protopterus annectens. Next base: position 882,989,023 of record NC_056733.1, on the reverse strand, counting down.
AGCTCCACAAAGTCTACTCTTCAATTTTTCCCTTGGAAAAAGACAAACTTTCAACTTAGGCACTCAAACCATTCACTTTTCAGCCCGGCACTTCCTCAAAACTCATAGCAAACACTAATAAACCTTAGCACTAGACCCCCCTATACTGTAGAGAAGGACAAGGCTCTCTAGTCGACCTTACCAGCCAATCAGTAAAACAGTTCACTGTACCTATCCAGGCATGTACAAAGGGCAGTTTCAGGTGTACTCTCTGGTCCACCTGGTGAATCTGGGCATTTTAAGGCAATGTTACAACTGCCTCATGTACACAGACAACCCTCTCCTCCTGCCACCAAACACTAATACAGGCGAGAGATGCAATTATACAGCCAAACTGGAGGCTAAGCTCTCTCAACCCAAGACTGGACTAGACAGTCAAGAGGAGAAGGGAATTACTTGCATCACACCACCAGTCTCACATAGACCTATGAAACCAGCACCGGCAAAAAACACAAATACATACTCGGAGGCTCTAAATAAAAATCTACATAAGCAACAGAGACCTCCAAAGTTGACATCCAAGCAACTTCCACCCCCCCAACACAAACCATAAAACACATACTTCACAAAACCAGTGTTCCACACAATCACAGCCCTTAGGCAAAAGAACATACCCAACACATGAGTAATAGGTGACTCTATAGTCAGGCACACTGACGTCCCACTCACTAGGCTGAACAAGGGAGAAGGTTACTGTTAGCTGCCTGTCAGGCACCAGGATCCGCCACATAACACAAGCACTCAGGTCACTCCAGAACAAGTATAAATATGACTCTGTCATTGTCCATGTTGGTGTGAATGACCTGAGCTGTACATCCCTGGACTACATCAAAAGAGACATGGAGGAGCTCTCTGATCACACAGCCCAGGCCGGTATGACCCTGAGTAGTATCCCACCCTCACCAAGAATGATACCACAGTATAAAGAAAAAATGATCAATTTCAACAATTAGCTAAGCTTCTGGTGTCAAAGGGGATCCAGTGTCTGTCAGCCTAGGATGACATGCTCAACAAGCCACTCTGCTTCTCTAAAGACGGCTTGCACCTGTCATCCTTAGGCTTTCGAATACTGGCCAAGGCTCTTGCCATTCCCATACTGCCTTTTTTAGACAAGGCTCAAAAGACAAACCCACTGCCATAAATAGCACAAGTAACAAAAACCTGAGGGTAATGCTACTCAATGCCAGAAGTCTAAACCTCAAAATGCACGCACTCGAGGCATTCCTCAGTATGGAGAAAATCGATATATGTGCAGTAACAGAAACCTGGTTTAAGACTCCAGAGAGCACCCTAGCACTACCAGGCTACAACTAATAACATACATTTCGGCCACAAAACCCTGACCAAAATACAAAAGGCAGGGGTGCATCCATATTCATCAAGGATACCCACACCTCCAGGTTAGTGGCACAGCACAATGCTTCAGAAATCATCCACGTGCAACTAACAATGGGCAAAACTGCAATTCAAATTGTAGCGTGCTACAGATCACCCTCCATGTCACAGGACCCCCATTCCTTATTTCTGGAAACACTGGGAACATAAAGGTGTGACCAAACACATTGATATTGGGTGATTTCAATTACCCAAACATTAACTGGGAGAACTACTCAAGTACTAACTCCCTTGCCCAACATTTCCTAGAATTTATAAACTCAAATGCCCTGGATCAACTGGTCAACAACCCCAACAGAGGTGACATATTGGACCTGGTCATCACCAACATGGGCAACCGGTGTTCCAAACCAGAGGTCAACCCCTCGCTGGTTAGATCTGACCATAAACTAATCACTCTGGATATCCACATTCCGCCCCCACCCCTGGTCAAAGAAACCACCGTGAAAAACTTTTCAAAAGCAAACTTCACATTACTTAAGACCAAGGTGGAAAGTTTCAAAGCCCCCATGCCAAAGGATAACGCTGTCCAAGTTGCAAAATCCTTTACTAATGCACTCTACAGGCACCTACAAGAATGCATGGATCGTGCTATCCCAAGCAAAACCAAGACTCACTCCTCCAAGAAAAGGAAACCAGTCTGGTGGACCCCTGCCATAAATAAGCTACACAATAGAAGGAGGAAACTAGTACAGAAAAGAGTAAAATCCCAAGAAGGGAGGACATCCCTGATCAGTATCAGCAAGAAACTACGATCCCTCATAAAATCATCCAAGGCTAGCTTCGAAAGAAAAATTGCCAAGGACTCCAAAGATAACCACAAGGCATTCTTTAGCTATGTCAAGAATCTAAGTGGCAATTCTCAGATCTGCTTGGAGTTAGTGCAGAATGGCACAAAATACACTGAACCGACCAATATCGCCAACATCCTGGCAGACAGGTTCAGTGCAAACTTCACCCCCCTCTCACCCCAAAAGGGCCCATAACCATACCAGAAGAATTTAGTGCCCCTGAAATAACACACACTCAGGTTAAAACAGCCCTCTCCAAAGCCAAAAATACAGTATCAATGGGACCGGAAGGTATCCCAGGCTGCGCCCTACACAAGCTCAAAGATGAACTAACCCCTCACCTAAACAGACTGTTCAAACTCAGCCTCTCCACAGGCTACGTGCCCATGGAGTGGCGCACAGCAAGGATTATTCTGCTCCACAAAGGTGGAGCCACAACAGACCCTGGGAACTATTACCCTATAAGCCTGACTAGCTTGGTCTGCAAGGCTATGGAGCGCATCATCATGGATCTCATAAAAAGAGACATTGGAAACCTCCAAACACTGGACCCTACCCAGTTCGGCTTTGTTAAGGGCAGATCATGCCTCCTAAACATAGTGGACTTCTTTGAGACAGTTACCAAGGCTATAGACGAGGGAAAGGTGGTCTATACAGCCTAACTAGACCTCGCAAAGGCCTTCGACACCATTACCCATTCGGGTATTACAGACAAGCTCACCAGCCTGAACAAAAACCCCTACATCACGAGATGGGTTGCCACGAGATGGGTTGCCAAGTGGTTGACGGACAGAACCCACATGGTAAGAATTGCGGGAGCTAGGTCTGACTCTAAACCGGTTACAAGTGGCGTTCCCCAGGGCTCAGTCCTAGGACCCCTCCTGTTCGGCATATACTTCTCAGAGGTACAGGCAAGCAGAGGACTACTATGGCTGACCAAGTTCGCAGACAACTGCAAACTAGGGGCTATAATTGACTCTCCGGCGGACACAGACATCCTCCAAAAGGGTCTCACTGAGACAGATAGTGTCAAAACTATGGCTTCAAGCTAAATGCCAAAAAGTGCATAGTCATCCCCTTCGGAAAAAACAAAGTATCCACAAACTACCACATAGGTGGTAGCCCCCAAAATACGGAAGACGTAATAAGATATCTGGGGACCCAAGTAGATAGTAACCTCTCCTTTGATTACCACATTGCCAAAGTAGTTCGAAAATCCTCCTGTGTGGCCCACCTAATCACAAAAGGGTTTGCATCCAGATCAAAAGAGATCATTGTGCCCCTCTACGCATCACTCATCAGACTCATCATAGAGTACAACGCCCCATTTGGGATGTACCTTACAAGACACTTTCAACAGCTGGAATGACCAAAGTACCTCACAAAGAGGATCATTATCCTCAGATGCCCTACGCAGCTCGACTGAAGAAACTCCAGTTGTACTCGGTTGCATACCACCTACTCAGAGATGATCGCTGCCTGACACACAAGGTCATGTCCAACCCAGAATTGATGGGCATGCTCCACCTAAAGAAAACCATATCCCCTTGAGCCACGCGCTCTAGGAATCTAAACCCCACCACAACAATAAATAGGACATGCTGGAGGAATAGATTTTTGTCCCACAGACTTCCCATACTCTGGAACAAGTTTCTAATCTACATTAGGCAGAGCTCCTCGCTAACCCTCTTTAAGAGAAACCTTGATGAGTGGATGGGAAACAAAGATTACCCCGGGGATCATTTCAATGGCTCTACTGGACAGAGGCACAGGGAACGAATCTAAGGGGGTGGCGAAAGCCAACACATTCCAGCTAGGCTTATAAATGCCTTCAGGCAGACAGCCTAGTACCTACCTATGAACCAAACAAGGATGTATTTTGTGCCGAGGAAACGGCAATTAATGCATTCACAGGCAATGGGAGGCTACAAGAAATCACTTATCTGATAACAGTCAAATAGTAAGTAAGTTCTGCCCAGCAATCTAAGAGATGCAAGTGAGACGGTGGTCAGCTAGATCATCATACGAAGTGTTGTAGTAATTTAGTTGCACAAATGGATAACACTCAAACACCACAAATTAAATCTGGCTTTAAATTAAACCTGCAGTTGTGTTTCTCCAGGCTTGTTGGCACAGAGCCAAGCAGTCCCCAACTAAATCCAAAGTGCAGCAGCCAAGCAACCCTTTGGGGCGCTGAAAGGGCTTTTCTTAAAGAGACCTGGTATGGAGGTCAGCCTCCCCCTCTTGGGCAATGTCTGTTATTGTAACCTCCCATCTGCCAGGTCGTCTAATACTTGAGTGTCTTGGTAAAAACCCTGTGATTTCTGGAACCACATCTTCCTCCAGGACCTCTGATTCCTAGAATAGGAACTCTGGGGAGGTGAGAAGCAGATTCCCATCAGAGACAAGTGTATTGCCATCTTGTTTACTCCTAATAAATGTGTCTTTCAGTTTGGGTCCAAATAACAGAAGGTTTGTGCAAAGTTATACAGTCACATCCAGGCATGCTGACGAATGGTAATGCCAGTGCCTGCTGCTCTAGCCATGTTAGACAGCTGCCACATGGCTACACTGGAAGTAGGCTGGAGGGCAGAAAGTTGGGAGTCCACTATCTTCTGAACATCCACAGGCAGTACACCCCGAAAGAGACTTGGAAATCTCCTTGATTAGGTCTCTCTAAAATCTGTCGACATGGGCCAGGTAACTCAGGGCTCAAAGGGCAAAAGTTGCCCCAGCAAATACATCTATCTCCCAAAGTGATCCAAAGTACTACACTCCATGTTAGGTGGAATGGACCAAGGAACTTTCTTCAGATAGTTCCTCCTTTGTGGTCACCACTATCATCATGTCCACCAGCGGACCTTTGCTCCAATGTTTCCAGTCTGCTAGTGCTGCTATAATCCCATCAGGTTTCTTAGGAATGGGCTATACCACATTAGGGTCTTTCCATGTCCATTCAGCCATTAAATCAATGAGAGGGTCAACAGGAGATACCACCCACTCAAAGATGAGCTAGATCCAAAGGCTGCCAGGAAGACAGACTCATCTGGAGAAGGGTAATCAGTGGACCATCTCTCTCAGTGCTTCAACAATTCTAGGATCTCACAAAAGCTAACAGCTTCAGAGGGGTAACTAGGGGAGCCTTTACTTTCATCCAAGTATGTGTCTTCCATAATGGACTCTGGTGAAGAGTTTAAGTGCTACCATTTGCATGTCTGTTTCCTGTGAATTGGACTGGGCGGAGGGGGGATCCAGAAGGTTCTGAATAAGACTGGGTGCTAATGTTGCAAGCAGCCTGGGAAGCCTGTGGAGCTAACTGTACCTGTTTAACAAGATAAGAAGCAGAACTTTACTCTAGCTAGGATTCGGATGAAACCAAACTGGATGGATGTGCCCTTTCCCTTGGCATCAAAAGGACCCACTCAAAAGCCTCAAAGGTCAAGGATGCTACCAGCTCCACCGGAACCTTCTTGTCCCCAGACAGAAAGGAAGCCTTGGAACTGAGAGATCTTGACCCTGAGGCTGACCACAGTGCTGAGCTATCAAGAGCAGAGATGCTGAAGGGAAGATATGGCTTTGACAACTTCGGTGTTAACCCATTACCTGGAGCTACTGTGCCAAAGCCTCAGCTCAATGTCTCTTCTGGATCTGAACAAATTATAGCCAAAAGAGGAAGGGAACCTATTGGAGTCAAAGTCACCTGTACTTCTGGCTCCAGCAAAGGCACTCCAGAACAGACTGGGTCAGAGATATCCGGGTCCAAGGGACAGATCTGGACAGGATAAGAAAGAGGAAGAGAAGCAGATGGCTTAGCACATTCCCATACAACAGTACAGAGAGAACCCCAAGCTGAATCTGAATTCTGAAGAACTTCATCATCCTGCTGACATCCTGTTCGGTCAGGTTTCTAGATGACCAAGCTGACAACGCCACCAAAGGTAGTTCCAAGTACATCCTTTCCTGTAAGATTGGTTAAGTGCAATCTGGGACTCAACAGGTCTTGTGAGAAATCAGGTGGTAATGGATGGATCGAAAGAAATGTCCCTTCCGAACATCTCGGAATTTTACGATCTGAACCGGACACAAGTGTAGCATCTAGTTATCTTTTGTGGAACTTTTCAGAGTCAGATTTTTCCTTTTCTTTTGACTTCTCTTTTTCTTTATCTTTTTGTTTCTCCCTCTCAACTTCATTATCTTTTTCCTTATCTTTCTGCCTGCACTTAGAATTCTTATCTTTGCCAGATGGAGAAGAGGCCAGGCACACCCTGTCTGAGGTGGGAAAGCGGCCTTCAACAATAAGTTCTCCCTCTTGGTTTGAACAGCCTGGGAGCTAATGGTTGAACAGGTCTGGCATTGTGTGTCGAGGCAGGCAGCACCCCAATAACAGACACACCAGGAGTGGGGGTCCTGGGAGGGGAACTTGTGCCCACGCTCTAAACACTTCTTGAAACCTTGTCAATCAGCCATAACTATGAGCTGTCAAGGCAAGAACATTGACACAAAACAGCAAAGTAGCAGTCCTAACCACAATGTGTAAACATCTAATATATAAAAATACATAGATATTACAAAAACTCTGTATTAGTTAAATACATAGGCATTTTTTAATATCTACCCACGTAAAAAAAACAACACACACTAAAAACTATTCTACACTAAGACGCTCTATATTACTCTAAGATACCTGAAGCTAACACTATAACTCTAGTAGTTCTAATACAGAGAAAAAAGTACAACTCTCACAAAGTTAAACAAAGTTGGACTAACTGGAGAGAAAAAAATGTCTCTCAGTACAGCAGGATGAAGGATAAGAGAGAATTTTCCCCAAAATTTTCTGTGAAAGATACAGATCTTGGAGCAATTCTTCAGATGGCAGAGGAGATTTGGGGTATTGACGTGAAACAATTGGCAGTTTTTCTAGCAGGCATAAATAAAAAAAAAAGCTCAGCCTCAGACCTGACATTCTCACATTGAAAATCTCTTGCCCTGTGGAAAAACACTAAGACTGTACTCTTTTTAAATTCTTACAGTTGGAGCTGTAAGGGTCAGGCTGCCAAATACATCCCATTCCAAGCAGAAGTCTGTGGCAGAGTTACTTTAGTAATTTATTTTTACTAGGTTAGAGCAGCCTTGAACACTATCAAACAAGCCCTAAAAAGTAAATAGATTAACTACCTCAACGTTACTTCTAGAAAGAATCCAGTGGGACAGAGGTGTCAGACAACTTTATCCAATGGCCTGAACTGCAAATGCCACTCGCTTGTAATTATAAAATACGTGTGTTACAGTGTGCCACTTTATTAATGCAGGAGAGTTTTCAGAATAAATGTGTTACCTGATCTTTACATATAAATCACAACTGTGGAATTTTCCATCTGAATTGTAATTATTAGGTATCTATCAAATAACAAATATATAATTATGCTTATACCTAAAGTCCCTCCCTAAAATGGCTGGAACTACCAAACTATCTTAACTATCTGCAACTTACTACTGCTCACAAACTTATCTTTAAACCAGACTGTCCCGGCCCTCAGTTCTTTCTTCACCTTCTACCTGCCAAATAGGCCTCTTATATCTGAGAATATGCAACTTCTTCAGGTTCACAAACCAAATCTGCTACCCAGCCAACTTCTCTTCTCTTACTCTTTAGCCAAGAACTGGAATACTCTTCCATTAGCAATCAGAACAATCCCAGATCCTAACCACTTCAAATCTTCTCTCCACACTTACCTATCTTCCATCTGGAACTCCATTTGCACATAACCTCCTTGAATACCTGGTTCTAATGATATTTTCTCTCCCTACTTTCTATGCTGTGTATTATCTAAAAATCTTCTATGCTATAACTTACTATAAAAATGTTGTAATCTGTTCAGTAGTATTTGTTTGGCCGTTTTAGCTTTGTAGTCCAATATGTTAGATTATGGTATACTACCAATGTATAGAAATGCATTTGATTGCTCTTTTTTTATTGAACTGAGGAGCTTTTCTCCCCAGGCCTCCACTAAAAATGGGCTTTGCCCAGCCCTGTGGACTTTGCCGGTTTGCAAACTGCAAATAAATAAATGAATAAATAAATTAAATTTCATGCAAAAAAGTTTGTATAACTGTACCCAGAATTATGCCTTCTCAAACTTAAGTCAGAGTGTCCGTGTTAATAATCAAGAGTAGTTATATTTTGACAGTTTCTGGTTGGAAGTTTCTGAACTGCCAGTCATGACGCATGCAATTAAGTTCACTGAAACATGCCACAATTTACATTTGCTGAAACTTAATTAGTGGAAATATATTTAGCTGAAGCAGAACTATTTTAATTATTTATTTTTCTGGGTTGAAACAGCCTTAATAACTATTACAAAAAATAACTTTGCATGTAAATGGATAGTTGGCTAAGCTGGGGCAAAAAAGTTATCAACTTATCATAACGTTCCATGTTTGTAGTCCATCTTGCCTACAATCTTGCTGGATGGGTTCGGAGCCGATTCTCGGCTCCGACTCAGCTGATACTAAAGCTCGAGAGCTTTTACTGGCTCGAGGCTAACCCCTATCCCATGGTGGCTCACGGCAATTCCCCAGATCTCGTTTGCAAGAAAGCAATATGTACCTAGCAGATATGAATTATCAGAAACTGTATACATACAGACAAAAAATGATGTAATCTTATCCATGCCATGTGGACAACTATAACCGGATCAGACAGCAATAGAATAGTCCACCAGATCCTCCAGAAACAGGAAGGGGGTAGGAGGGAGGGATGCAAGAATGTAGGCGAGATGGGCTACAAACATGGAACGTTATGGTAAGTGCATAACTTCTTTATGTTATGTACTCCTATCTTGCCGTAATTCTTGCTGGATGGGACAGCGTTCCTAGCACCTTTATCCCGGGTGGCTCAAGCGAAGGAGACTCTTCAGCACAGTGGACCCAAAGGATGACCTGTCCCAGGAGGCAAAATCCAATTTGTAATGAGTGACAAAGGTATGTGGTCTTGCCCAAGTAGCTGCTGCGCAAATAGGATCAATTGGGAGCCTAGATCTAAAGGCACATGAGGTAGATACTGCACTAGTAGAATGGCCTTTTGCTTTGCTAGGTAATTGTTTGCCAGCAGTTTGATACGCAAAGGAAGTGCAATCTGAAAGACATTTTGAAAGAGTAACCTTGGAAACAGGCAAACCCTTATTCTTGTCAGAAAAGGAAACAAATAATTGATCTGATTTTCTGAATCCTTTAGTCCTGTGTAAGAAAAATCTGAGAATTCTGTGAACGTCTAATTGGTGTAGTCTGTACTCAGATTTATTAGAGTGGTGTGGAGAAAACACTAGTAGCTCAGTTGTAGTGTTCAGATTATGCTCTGAGCATACCTTGGGAAGAAAGGAAGGGCTTGTCCTGAGTGAGAGACTACCCTTGTGGAAAATAATGCAAGGAAGTCGAATAGTAAGGGCTTGCAGTTCTGAGACTCTCCTAGCAGATGTTATGGCTACTAAGAATAGTGTTTTCCAAGATAACAATTTCAGATCAGATGAAGAAGAGGGCTCAAAGTGTGCAGACATTAATGATGTGAGAACTAAGGTTAAGTCCCAGGGTTCTGATGGCTGTTTGATCGGATGCCTGAGAAGAATTCCCTTCAAAAAGATTTTGCACAAGGAGTGTGACATGATGGGATTTCCCATGAAGTCAAAATGGAAATTAGAAATGGCAGCTAACTGAACTCTGACTGTAGCGGCTGCAGCTCCTTCATGAAAAATTGACGCAAGGAAGGATAGAATTGATTCTCTAGGGGCTATATAGGGATCTAAGCCTTGGTTTGTAGCCCAAATAGAAAACTTTAAACCTTTCCATTTGCTGGAGTATAACGTCTGAGTGGAAGGCTTATGGGATGAGATCAGAATGTGTTTGACAGAAGGGAAGAGGGGAATGCACCTGGCAATTCGTGGAACTGGAGCAGCCATGCTGTCAATTTGAGGGTGTGGATGGTGGGATGGAACTGCCCAGACTGATGAATCAGGAGGTCTGTAGATGGTTCCAGAATCCACGGTTCCTCCAAAAGGTAGGGCCACAGGAAGGGAAACCATACTTGTCAAGGTCAGTAAGGAGCAATGAGGATTAGGGTACTCCTCAACTGCTTTGCTTTCTGTATTACATTTGGGATGAGAGGAAAAGGTGGGAAGGCATAAAGAAGTCCCGGGGGCCAATCGTGGACTAGAGCATCCCTGGGTGACATCCCCGGATGGGGAATTAGGGCAGAGTAGCTGCTGCATTTGGTGTTTGGGTGAGTGGCGAACAGGTTGCAGCAAGGCTAGCCCCATCTGTGAAAGATCTCTTTCGCAACTTCTGCATTCAGGGACCACAACATGAGGCATCAGAATTGCTCGGCTGAGTTTTGTCTGCTATCACATTGGATTTCTCTGGGATGTGTGTTGCTACCAGAAAATGTGAGTGTCCATCACCCATTTCCAAACTCTTAAGGCCTCTCGGCAAAGCGGGTAAGATTTAGTTCCCCCTTGCTTGTTTATGTACCACACGACAGACATGGTGTCTGACTGGATCGCAATTGTCCCAGTGGGAAGGGAGCTGTGAAGCGCTTGCAACGCATATAGCACCGCTTTCATCTCCAGAACACAGATGTGCAAGTGGTTCTCGTAGTTCTTGGACTGTCATTCCCTGATAATGCCCCCCCTATCTGGGAAGCGTCCGTGGTCAAAACTGCTTTCTCTTGGGGAGGAAAGTACAGCTGTGTACACTTACCATAAATGTAGATGTTTTAGTGTATTCATTGTTGCAGTCATTACATTTGGGTAATCTGCTGGCAGGCTGCCCTCAGTCGGCCTGAATAACAAAGTCTTGGGTCCTGCGTCGGTTGCGGTCTCCTCTTCCATGATGTCAGGACATCAGGGGTATAAAACATGCAGCCGACGCCATTTTATTCAGTTTTTCTTGCCCCAGATGTCAAGTGCTCCCCAAATGGGGAGCAATATATATATATATATATATATATATATATATATATATATATATATATATATATATAGATAGATATATAAATAAATAGCAATACATGTAAATGCACTTTTAGAAACATAAACTTCACCTTCATGTAAAAGCAAATACAGCACAAAGGCTTTAGAATATAGTGACGGAAAGAGAAGTTATAGAAAAGGGGGATGGCGGGTGGGTAACCCGGACTGCAACAGTGAATACACTTGAACATCTACATTTATGGTAAGTGTACACAACTGTACTATGTTCTTCATGTTTCTCTGTTGCAGTCATTACATTTGGGTAGAATCTCAAAGCTATGGATGGGAGGATGGAACTAAATAGCATTAGGAGCGGCTATAAGGCCCTGCAGAACTGCAGTGGCAAAGCCTGCCCTGGATTTGGAGAAGAGAGACAAATGATAATGCTTTGTGAAGGTATGCACAGAGCTCCAAGTAGCAGCTTCTAGAATGTCTTTGGTTTGAAATCCTCTGAGAAAGGCTGCTGAGGTAGAGGCAGCACTGGTGGAATGTGACCTGATTCCCTTGGGCACAGGTTTACCATGGTGCAAGTAGCAGAAACGAATGCAGTGGCTTATCCACTTAGAAATAGTCTACTTTGATATAGAATTCCCCTCTGATCCTGAAGCAAATGCCACCAGTAGTTGCTCAGACTTTCTTAGAGATCTGGTCCTGTTTAAGTAGAATCTTAGTTGTCTGTGTATGTCCAATGAATGCAGAATCCTCTTCCCCTTGTTCTGCGGATTTGGGTAAAATGTTGGCAGGTGAATTGTTTGGTTAAGAGCCACACTGGATATCACCTTAGGCATAAAGGAAGGATTGGTCCTGAGGGACACCCTGTCCGGGTAAAATGTAATGAAAGGCTCCACAGCCATGAGGGCCTGTAGTTCTGAAACTCTTCTTGCTGAAGTGATTGCCAAGAGGAAAGCTGTTTTCCAAGATAAAAAATTTATAACCGCAGTAGCTGCTGTTTCAAAAGGAGGCAGGGTGAGTTTTTCCAGCACAAAATTGAGGTCCCATGCAGGAGTTGGTGATCTTCTGGGAAGCCTTAAATTTTTGGCCCCTCTAAGATACTGTTTTAGCAGAGGATGAGAAAAGAGGGAAGGCTCCGTGTTGTAATGAGTCGAGATGGCAGGGGCATGGATTTTTACTGAAGAAAAAGATAGGCCCTTGTCAAGCATCTCAGTCAAGTATTGTAAAATCTGAGGGATATTTGGTTTTGCTGTGTCCGTTCCTTGTGCTTGGGTTCCATGCACAGAATCTTTTCCATTTATCAGCATAAGATTTTCTAGTACTAGGCCTTCTGTCTCCCAAAATGACATTCATCACAGATTTACTGAGAGGTGGTGTTTGAATAATTAAATGATCAGCCATGCTGCAAGGTTCAGAGTTTGGATCAAAGTGTGCAGAATTTGACTGTTCTGCTGAGACACTAGATGAGGTATTTGAGGCAAGTACCAAGGAGGGAGTTGAGAGATATTCCTTAGAATTGGGTGCTAGTGCTGGCGAGGCCAGTCCAGAGCAATCAGGATCATTTTTGGTTTTTCCTGTCTGACCTTCAGTAAGACCTTGGAAAGAAGAGCCAGAGGGGGAAAGGCATAGACTGATAGGTTTTTCCAACTGAAGGATAGGGCATCCACTTTCCATGCTTGTCTGTGATAAGTCCTTGTGCAGAATTTGTCCAGTTGATAATTTTGAGGAGAGGCAAATAGATCTATGTCTGGGCTCCCCCCATTTCTGTGTTGCTATGCTGAAGATTTGTGGATCCAGTTTCCACTCATGCGGGTCCATAAGATTTCTGTTTAGGTCGTCTGCCAGAGTATTTTGTTTTTCTGGCAGGAACTGAGCTTGAATATGTACTTGGTATGTCAATGCTGTGTTCAACAATGCCATGGCTAGTATGCAAAGGAGGTAGGAATGTGTACCCCCCTGCTTGTTTATGTACCACATAACCGTGGTGTTGTCCGTCTATCAGTAGTTGTCCTGGATGAAGTAAGTCCTTGAAGGCTGTCAGAGCATTCTGAACAGCTAGCATCTCTTTCTGGTTGATATGTAGATGCATTTGTTTTGGGCTCCATATGCCCTGAATGCATCTCCCCGCCAGGTGGGCCCCCAAGCATAGTCTGATGTGTCTGTAGTTAGGGTTTGGGTGGCAGGGGGTAGAGAGAATGACAGTCCCTTGTTTTGGTGACATGCCTCTGCCCACCACATAAACTCCTGTTGTAGGCAGGGAATGAGAGGAATCATTGTTTCCAGACTGTGATAATGTTGACTCCATAAACGTTTTAGGTACCAGTGAAGTTTCCTCATATGCAACCTTGCATATGGAATGAGTAGAATGCAGGATGCCATGAACCTCAAAGCCTGCAAAATTTGTCTTTCAGATAACTGGGTTTTTGTTGCCATCTGTTTGAAGTATGTTGTCAGTTGCCTTTGTTTGTCTGGCGTAAGGTAAGCCATCTGGGCAGTTGTATTCAAGCTTGCACCCACGAATGTAATCATTTGTGGGTACCAGTTGTGCTTTCTTTTCATTTATTGTGTACCCTAGGCATGTTAGAAGCCTTTTTACAAATGCCAGATGTTGAAGAAGAATGTCCTTGTTCTCTGCTTGAATGAGACAGTCGTCCAGGTAAGGATAAATTTGTATGCTACTTTGTCTGCAAAATGCAATTACTGGTGCCAGGCACTTTCTAAAGACCCTGGGTGCAGTAGATAAGCCAAAGGGCAGTGCAGAGAATTGGTAATGCAAAAAACCTGCCTTGAAGCAGAGGTATCTTCTGCACGATTCCCTTATTGGGATATGCAGGTATGCCTCTTTTAAGTCTAGAGTCACTAACCAAGCGTTCCTGCCCGGTATAGGCAGTAGCTGTTGTAAACTCAGCATTTTGAATTTTGGAATGTCCAGGAACGTGTTCAAAATCAATAAGTCCAGTATTGGATGCCAGGCATTGTCTTTTCTGGGTACCAGGAACAGCCTTGAATAAAAACCTTGCCCTTTTTCCTTTTTTGGTACTGGCTGAATAGCCCCCATATCCATGAGGGACATAACTTGTTTCTGAGCCTCTGCCCATTGATTTTGTGGCAGATCTGGCCAACCGTTTGGAAATGGCAAAGTATGGAAATGAAATCTGTATCCCTGGGATACTATGTTTAATACCCACTTGTCCTGGGTAATTAACTGCCAATTCTGAGCAAGAATTTCTCATTTTCCCCCCAAGGGGGCTGCCAAAAGATAAATGCTTGGTGAAGGTAAAGGGAAGTCATTGAGACTGCTTACTGTAGGGTTGTGCTTTGTTTCCTCCAGATTTGGAGGTGGAGGAACCCCATTGCTTTGACCTGTAAGAACCCTGTGATTAGTACCTAGAGACTTTTGAGCATCTGGATTTGCCTTGAGAGGTTCTGTTGGTCACAGGAAAGGACCAAGTTTTAGTAGGCCAGTGCCTACTGAACCTGGGTGGCTGCACTTGTAAGAAATATTTTACAGTTTGCATAGATTTAGCATTGTCTTCCATTTTCTTTAAAACCTCTTCTGCCTTATTACCAAACAGATTATCATGCTGTAAAGGTGCATCCAACAATTTAGCTTTAACAGGGACAGGCAGATTTTGCTCCTTGAGCCAGGCATGCCTTCTAATCACAGATCCAGTAACTGCAGCCCTGCAAGAAGCCTCCAAGGAATCAAAACCACATTGCAAATTATGTTTTCCAACCTGTTCTGCTGCATGCAATAATTCCTGTAATTCTTTATTTTACACACAATCAGAAATTAACATAATTTTCTGGTTCAATAAACCTATAACATGCTGTTGATAGTTAAGCATATGAAACTGGCAGTTTAAGCCCTAATTGCCAAGGTTGCAGATGTATAAACATTCTTTCCCCATCTATCCAGCACCCTGGAATCTCTATCAGAGGGGGTAGGATTTTTTGCTGTAGAGGTCTTTACACCTGTGGGACCCTGTGAGATAGTCTCAGGATCAGCAGCAGGATTTTTGAATAGAAATTTGTGGGAGTCAGGAACCCTGTAATATCTGTCTGGCTTACTAGGAGCCGGAGGCAGGGAATCAGGAGCCATGCTTGATTCCGAAAACACATCAACAATGTCTAATACAGGAGGTATTGCCAAAGGCCTATGCTGAGGAAGAAGGAAATCCCTAAGCCTCTTTTTTGATTCAGAGAAATCCTGACTCTCCCAATGAAAATGTTCCCTTAAAGTATGCAAGGTTTCTCCAAAAGAATAATCCTCAGGAGGAGATGCAGATGGGATGGATTCCTCTGCATCTGAATCCTCATAGGGTGGAATAGAAAATTCCTGATCAGAAGAAATGGAAACCTGATCTGAAGATTCATAATCAGTGTCTTGCCTAGACCTCTTAGCAGAGGGGGTTGGGAACCCCTGATCAAGGTAACTAAGTCCTCAGCCATTTTGATCATCTGTTTTTTTAGGCATAGGGGCCTGAGCACATGGCTCATGCGTCATTTTTTAGACTCAGAAGATGTTTTTAATCTTGTTTTTGAAGCTGGCGGTTTTATATAAAAACGTTGAGGCCTGAAAACACCTTCAGAAGCCGGTGACTGCTCAGCAGCGCCGGACCCATCCAAGGGAGAGACATCCGCGGGTTCAATACTCTGAGAATCTCGCGGCATACCAGACTCCGCATAGGTCTCGGTAGAGGCCTGCGACTCAAAAGTAGTGGGTATCAGAGGCTGCGAAAGCGCCTCACTGAGTACTGGCGAACCGGCAACTGGCTTAGGAGAAGCTTCATCGTCAGTTTTGGACCTCGGTCTGTCTCTGTCTTTTTCTTTGCATTTTTTGTGAACTCCGCTAGTCAGATTGTTATCCGATGACATTTCAAGACAATTAAATCTGGATCCAAAATATTTTGAAGCAAAAATATACCGATGCTTAATAGTACGTTGGTTAAACCTAGCACAAAACAGACAGCAAGGCACGTTATGATCTGGGCCTAGGCAAGGAATACAGTACAAATGAAAATTCTTATGAGGTATTTGCTTCCCACAAGTAATGCAATTATTAACTTTTTTTACTGAAATCGGTAAGGAGCAAGAAAAATTTCCCCAATGGGGTACTTAGCTTCAGTTGAAGACTTCGGTTCTGAAACTCGAATGCAAAAATTTCAGGAGTCAGCCGACCAGCACTTGCGAACTGCTTCTGCTTCAGGCACCGCGCGGCAAGAAAGACTGAATAAAATGGCGTCAGCTGCATGTTTTATACCCCTGATGACCTGACATCATGGAAGAGGAGATGGCAACTGATGCAGGACCCAAGACTTTGTTATTCAGGCAGACGTAGGGCAACCTGCCGGCAGATTACCCAAATGTAATGACTGCAACAGTGAAACACGAAGAACATTGGGTAATTCTGGTACTGTTTGTTTTGTAGCTATGCAGGAGTTCCATCAGAGTGGGGTCTGACAATGCCCTGTTTGCCAGGCATAGATCTCCCCTCAAAAGCCTGTAGTAGACAGAATATAGGGTTAGGGCCTTGAGGTGGTCTGCATATGACATATTACTTACACCTGTATTCTTTTAATGAGGAACCCCTGTGGACGTTCTAGTTGTTGCATATGCCTGGTTAGGTACATACCAAAAGGGGCATTGTACCCAATGATAGGTCTGATGAATGCCAAATACAGTGGAACAATGACTTCCTTGGACTTAGATGCCATAATGTTGTTTATAAGTTGCGCAACACAATGATTTCCTCACCACTGTAGACACGTGATTATCAATGGCTAGATTACAATCTCTGTGTCCCCAAGTCCCTGACTACTGGTCAACTCTAAGGGGTGTGTTGTCAATATGATAGTTACCAGGAATGGATGACTTCCCAAAGGATACTATTAAGCATTTCTTGGCATTTAGTTTTAGTCCATGACTCTGACACCAGGCCCTCCTGGAGAACATTTGTGTCAGTGTGAGACTCAATGACAGCTCATAATTTGCAATCATCTGCAAATTTGGTCAGCTAGAGACCACTGACATTGGGCTTGACTTCTGATAAGTAGATGCCAAAAAGGAACAGTCCAGGGACTGATCCCTGAGGGACTCCACTTGTGACTGGCCTCTGTGGAGGTGGGCTCCCTAATTCTAACTTCCTGGGTCCTGTCTGGGAGCCAGTTAGCTATCCATTGGGTGACATATGGTTTGTACCTAACCTCTTCAGTTTGTCAACAATGCCTGAGTGGGATATCGTGTCAAATGCCTTGGTCAGGTCAAGGTAGGCAGTGTGAACAATTTTGCCCTCACCCATTGCTTTGGTGACCTTCTCAAAGAAGTCCACCAGGTTGAGTAGGCATGATCTGCCCTTGACGAAACCAAACTGGGTTGGGTCCAGTGTCTGGAGATTTACTATATCTCTCTATTGATCATTTCCATGATAATTCTTTCCATGGCTTTACATACAAGTCTAGTGAGACTTATCGGTCTGTAGTTTCCAGGGTTTGTAGATGGCCCACCTTTGTGCAGAGGGATGACTGTTGCCTTTCTCTCCATTCATGATGCACAAAGCCTGTTTGGAGGCTACAGTCAAATAGTAATTCCAGAGGCCCTGATAGGTCACGTTTCATGCTATTTAGAAGGCATCCTGGGATACTGTCTGGGCCCACTGATGCAGTGTTCTTGGTCTTAGAGAGAGCATTAAAGACCTGTTCCCTAGTGATAGTAGGGGGCATTATATCTGATCATATTTCCTGAGGGAAAGTTGAGGGGGAGAGAGGAGTAAAGTTGGAACTTGAACTGAATTTATCAGCCAGGAGGTTTGCTATATCTTCTGGCTCAGTATAGGTGGTTCCATTTAAAATGAGCTCTGTACACAATTGTATATTGCCTTTCAGGTTGTGGACATAGCTAAAAAAGAAGTTATGTCTTACTATAATGTTCCATCTGAGTTGTTGATGATCTTCCAGTCATCACTGATGGGTTCAGTTTCGAGCCCTCGGAACCGAGTCGGCCTTATACCAAGCTTGCGTGCACCAAAAACTCTCGAGCTAAGCTGCTACCCACAATTCCCTTCACTCAGTTACCTCAGATCGAGTTTGCATGCAACATATAGAAGAAACAAAGTCAGAGGCCATCTCTGCGCAGAAACCCTGAAACACCACAAGGACACAGAAGATCCGCCAGGAGCCTTTGGTGGGGGTCGGTGGGAGGATGTGATGAATGGAAGATCATCAACAACACAGATGAGAAGGTTATGGTAAGACATAACTTCTTTATCTGAAGTTGTTAATCTTCTTCCTATTCATCACTGATGGGACAGAATCCCAAGCTACTTGGAGAACCTGGGTGGCCCTTATGGAAGAACATTCCTGAGAACCATTGAGCCAAAGGCCACTGTTCCCCTGGAGATCAGATCCAATTTGTAATGCTTGATGAATGTATGGAGTTTAGACCAAATGGCTGCTGCACAGATGTCATCCATGGAGGCCCTAGAGTGGAAGGCAACCGATGCTGCAATAGCCCTAGTTGAGTGAGTTTTGATTTGATCAGGCTTAGATTCATTTGCAAGCGAATATGAGAAGCTAATACAATCCCTGAGCCATTTTGACAAAGTAACTTTAGATACTGCACACCCCATTCTAGGACCAGAAAAAGGAAATGAAAAGTTGGTCTGACTTGTGAAAGGACTTAGTTCTGTCCAGGTAGAAACGTAGTTGTCTATGAATATCCAATGAATGCAGGCAGTATTCTCCCTTGTTTGAATAATTTGGAAAGAATACAGGGAAGCTCAATGGACTGGTTAATAGAAAAGTCGAAAACCACCTTGGGGAGAAAAGATGGATTAGTACTAAGTTATACTCTTGTCCTTACGGAAGGTCAGATAAGGGCTTTTGATGCATAAGGCTTGCAACTCATATATTCGTCTGGCTGAAGTGACCGCCGCCAGAAACAAGGATTTCCATGACTGGAAATTTAGCTCACATGTTGCAGCAGGCTCAAAAGGGGGTAGAGAGAGACTGGAGAACCCAGGAGAGATTCCATGACTCCACCAGCTACCTGATGGGAGGTCTGCTGTGGAAAATTCCCCTGAGGAAGGTCCTGCAAAGTCGGGTGGAAATAAGTGGGACTCCATCTGAACCATTATGGAAGTTGGAAACAGCTGCTAAATGGACGTGAATGATGGAAGCTGATGCACCATTGTTGAACAACTCAGCAAGGTAATGAAGAATAGTAGCTACAGGAGCTGAAAACGGATCTATCTTCCGATTATGTGACCAGATAGAGAATCTTTATTTGTCCCTGGTAAAGTCTTCTGGTGGATGGTTTATGGGAGGCCAGGATAATATCATGGACAGATGAAGAAAGGTTTTCCAGCCTGGCAATTAACAGAAGTGGAGAAACCAAGCCGTCAGCTCGAGAGTGGATAGATTCAGTGGAGTCGGCCCTTGTGGGTGAGATATGAGGTCCTGACGAGTGTCTAGGATCCAAGGAGGTTGTAACAGATGAGGTCGGAGGAAGGGAAACCACACTTGGACGAGGCCAGAACGGGGCAATGAGGATCACTTTGCTTCTCAACTGAATAGCTTTCCTTAAAAGGAGGGGGGGGGTCACAGGTATCGGAGGATAAGCATAAAGGTGACCCGCGGGCCAATTGTGAATCAAAGAGTCTCTCGGTGACTCCCCATGAGGGGGAAAGAGGGCAAAGTAGCTGCTGCATTTTGTGCTTGAGTGGGAGGTGAAAAGATCACAGCATGGCTGGCTCCAACAGCTGAAGATTTCTGTCATCACACTTGGATTGAGAGACCACTCGTGAGGATGGAGGATACATTTGCTCAGCCTGTCCGCAATCACGTTGGAGCTCCCCGGGATATGCTTTGCGATTAGAAAGTGGTTGGAAGCTATCGCCCAATGCCAGATTCTCATGGCTTCATGACATAGGGGGTAGGATTTGGGCCCTCCCTGTTTATGTACCAGACAACGGACATGCTGTCCGACTGGATAGCAATCATTCCTGACGGAAGGAGCGGATGGAATGCTTACAATGCCAATAGCACCGCTCATCTCCAGGACAATGATATGCAAATTGACCTCTATGCTGGACCACGAGCCGTGGACTGACTTTCCCTGGAAGTGCCCCCCCCAACCCTATCAAGGAAGCATCCGTGGTCACCGTGGCACTGGGTTGGGCAGCCTGGAAGGGGCGACACCAAAGATTTTCATCTGTACTCAACCACCAGGGGAGATCTTGTTTGCAGGTGTTGGTGATGAGAATCTGTGAGCTCAGGGGATGAAGCTTGGATATCCACTGGGACAGAAGGAGCCATTGTAGCAGTCTCGTGTAATCTGGCTTGGGGAACAATAGGGATGGCTGCCGCCATAGACCCCAGAGCCGGAAGGACTTCCCTTGCAGACACCTTTCTTCGACAGAGTATCATTTGAACTTGTGCCCTTAATCACTGAAGCCTGTGAGGGGGAAGAGAGACCAGACTTGATTGACTGTTGAATACTGCCCCTATAAATTCCAGTCGCTGTGAGGGCTGAAGGTTGGATTTTTTCAGTGGATGGTGGATGCCCAGCGACTCCGCTAGTACTACAGTGTAGCGGAGGGCCCTGACCAGAAGGTACTTGGTGGGGGTGGAGAGGAACCAATCATCTAAATATGGAAACCCCTGGAATCCCTGAAGTCTCAAATGAGCTGTGACCACTGCTAGGCATTTTGTGAGCAATATGGGGGCCGTTGAGAGACTGAATGGCAGGGTTCTGAATTGGTAGTGATTGGCTAACAGCCGGAAGCAAAGGAGACTCCTGGACGGCTTGTCCATTTTGATGTGGTAATATGCATCCCGGAGGTCTAACGAGCACATCCACACACCCTCCTGAAGAAAGGGGAGGATGCACTGAATCGTGACCATGCGGAACTTGGTCTGAACCACTGATATGTTTAGCTGGCTGAGATCCAAAATGCCTCCAGTCCTCAGTCTTCTTTGGCACTAAAAAGAATCTTGAGTAAAACCCTGATCTGCACTGGTCTGGGGGGAACTGTTGGATGACTCATTTTTGATACAGCTTACGTATTTCAGAAGCTGCCTCCTCCCTTTGACTGGGTGGAACATCGGGAAGGGATTTCGGAGGTCTTGGATAAGAGATTTGGGGAATGTGATAGCCTCTAGAAATTATTCTCTGCACCCACTGATCGTTTGTAAGAGAGCCAGGCAGCTTGGTGAGAGAGAAATGCACCCCAACTGCTTCCAGAGGAAAGCAATTGGGCAGCGCTTCAGGAGCACTGATACAGTCTTCCCGAGAAAGAATCTCTGGAGTCCTGATTTTGGGAACCCTCTCTGCCCTGAAAGGGGCATCTTCCATTACTGGAACCCCCTCTGCCTCTGGGGGAGTACTCACCACGTGCCTCACGGAAAGGACATTGAGACTTCTTGTGCCACATCTTTCCACTTCTGTGGTTCCTGGAGAAGGAGTTCTGAGGTTTGGAAAAACGTAGACCCACATCAGACAAGGTCTTCCCATCCTGCTCACACCTGGCTAACGTATCCTTTACCTTAGCACCGAACAAAGTTGATGGTTTGATAGGGGCGTTTAAAAAGGAAGACTTGAAGGAGTCCGTGAGGTCACAAATGTGCATCCAGGCGTGGTGTCTCATAACTACGCCTGCACCCGCAGCTCTAGCTGCTCCTTCGGTTGCGTGGGACAGCAACCTCATGGACGAATTGGAAATTGACTCTAGGGTGGCAAGTTGGGAAGCAACTTTATCACGTGCCCCATCTGAAACTTGATCCGTAAGGGTTCCAGAGAGCTCGGTGATGAGATCTCTCTGGAGCCTTGTAAAATGTGCCAAAAAGTTCAGAGACCTGACAGCAAAGGTCACTGACGCAAAAACTCGCTTCCCTAACCTGTCCACCACCCGGGACTCCCTGTTGGGTGGATGGACAGCAGGACTTTCCTCCACAAGGTCCTTTTTCGTGGCTGCCGCCGCCGCCACCACCATAGTGTCTACTGGCAAACCTCTAGACCAATGGGGTTGATCCTCTGGAGGGGAGAGTATCTTATCTAATCTCCTGGGGATGGCCTCAATTCTTCCATGCCCGCTGCACAATGAGCTTGACCAACGCGGGGGGGGGGTTAATCCAAGAAGTAGAGGGCTGAGAGCGGAAGGCCTGCAGGAATACGGATTCCTCTGAGGAAGGATTGGAGGGTTTCCAGTCACCACTCGGCGTCAAGATTTTCAGGATGTCTCCAAATGAGACAGTCAGGGGATGACCATGGGGATCCTTCCCCATCATCGTAGTCTGTATCTTCCGTGAGGGACTCCTCTGGGGAGTCCATGTGTTTCCTTTTACACTCCCATTTCCAAGGAGGGTCTTTGGTGGGAGCAACCAAAGAAGACTCAGAAAGGGAAATACCCTGAACAGGGGTTTCCTGGACCTTGCGTTCTTGGAGTCCTGGGGGGGGTGGCCTTTGATAGCTGCAGCTCAGAGGGAATGGGTGGAAGTTCTGACGTAGGAGGGTTGCTAGAAGCAAGCACCCTCTCCATCACCCGGAAAGCAGGCCCGCCTGGAAAGGAATGGGTGCCCGGAACCGAAGAAGACAATTTCGGAACTGGAGTCACACCCCACTCCACGCGATCTGCTCCTGGTGACAGAGCATCAAGCAAAATTGGGGCAGGAGTCACCCTCGGACCCGAAGACGGAACCATGGCCAGAACTGAGGGTTCCACCCCCCCCAAGCATGAGATTAAAGAAGGGTGGGTTCCGACGAAACTTGACACCCAATGGGACCTCAGACCTTCAGACACAGTCGTGGTCGGCGCCAAGGTAAGGGGTCCTCTCACAGACGTCAGAAATATGAGCCTCGGAACCGAGGGATCCAAGGGAGGAGAATACATAGGGGTCGCTGGGGTAATAGACCCAAACCCCATAGTGGGATGGGCTCTAGGAAAATTTGTAATTCCCCTGGCGGTCAGCAGCTGATCAAAGTGGCGCACCACATCCAATTCCTTACCGAATCTCCTGAGGGGGAATCAGGCTGGTCCAAAAAGGGGCTCAAGGCTTGTCCGGCAAATGGACTGGGAGTACTGGATCCATGGTGTATTGAAAAATGGCACCGATTCTAATTTGGAAACTGGCAGCAGGGGAACAATCGGAGCCATGGTCACAGCTGGGGTGGAGGTCAATAGCGGCTCTGAAGCTGTTATCGGAACCGAAGTCGGTGCAGAGGTAGAGACAGGCAAATTGGTCGGAACCGAAGTTGTAGTGGGCACCGTAGTCGTCGGAGCCAGGACAGGCACCGACGAGGCGACCTCTGTATGAAGCACTGGAGCCAAACTCAGAGCAGCGGTGGTCGGAACTGAGGAGGCGATACGGTGCTCGGTAGAAGTCTTGTGGGCCTTGTGCTTATGACTTTTGCCCCTCTCACCGACCAGTGAAGAGGGGTCTGAACGAGGATGTTTCTTGTCTGCAGAAGGAGGGGATGAGACCTCAGACACAGAAATAGCCTCTTAAAAAGGTGAAGGAAGCAGGCCCTTAAGGATTAACTTGTTTCTTCTTTCATTCAGCGTCCACTGACTGAAGCTGGCACAAATGTCACAAGGAGGTTTCGCCAATAAGTGCTGAACCCCAAACAATACACACATTCTCACTATTAGGGAGTTTACCACTGCAAGAAGAGCAGTGTTTTAACCCCGTAGTCCCTTTTTTTCCCAACATAACAGAAGAAACACACACACGCTACTGTAGAAGAAAGTTATAGAGCGTGGGGAAATACCAACAATGGTATTGGGAATACCACAAGGGTAAAGGGATCAATACCAACAATGGTATGAAAAGAGTAGAGCTGAGAGTGAAATTAGAAAAAAGATAATAAACTGACAGTAAAAAACTCACAAATACTGATAAAATTTGAAAAAAATAGGTCACTTAGCTGGACAGCTTGGTGAAACGCTGCTATATGACTGCGTGACAAACGAGAACTGAGGTAAATGAGTGAAGGGCATTGTGGGTTTCAGCTTCGCTCGAGAGATTTTGGTGCACGCAAGCTTGGTATAAGGCCGACTTGGTTCCGAGGGCTTGGAACCAAACACATCAGTAATGAATAGGAAGCAGATTAACAACTTCAGATGAATGCTTTGTGGCTGCCCTTGGCCTGGGAGGCCAAACGTACCTCAAATTTGGCTTTGGCAGACTTTGTCCTCTGAGCTGGTTTAGTTTAATGAGAGTGCTTTAACCTGCTGGGTGCTGCACGTCCTCATTTTTGACATGATTTTCTTCCTCCTGTTATACATTCCGATTGATTTTGTGATTCCACTACAGTGCATTGTTTTTTTTTTTGAGTTAGTTCTGTACTTCTTCCTGGTGGGTACAGCTGCCTCTATGCAGCTATTAACATGCTTATACAGGGCTTCTTTGAAGAGTTCTGCATAGGCAGAAGTGTTCTTAGGTTTCATAGGGGCTTGAATTTTGCCAGGTTCTCACTTACTAGCAGGAGGTTAGCTTTAGAATAGTTCCTGAATATTCCTGGTATAGCTGGGGCTCTTGGTTTTATTTTTATTTCAAAGGAGACCATTCTTTGGTCTGACCTTACCAGGGAAGGCATTACAGTAGGGGATATGCAGCAGTCTCCCATATTAGTGAGGACCAAATCCAGTATGGTTGCATCCCTGGTTGGTGTAGTGACTATCTGGTCCAGGGAGCTTGTGTTTACAAAATACAAAATCCCATGTACGCTTGATGTCGTACAGGATTCCAAGTTAACAGTGGGGGACTTAAAGTCACCTGTGAATATGGTATTGGGTTGGACGGTTAGTATTTCTAATAAGTTTAAATAGGATATTATCCCAGCAGGACTTTCCCAATAAACAAATATCAAATAAATACAAGTAGTACCTGCCAAATGAGATATGTTCATGTTTAAAACATATTCCATCAAGTACAGTTTATAAATCCAAATATATCCTTTTCAAGATAATAGTAGCAAAATGAAATAGGAAGAAATGAAACAAAGTTATTCATGCTATGTAATAAAATGATCATTAAAGTGGAAAATAGGCTACAATTATTTTTATTTTTATTTTATTTTACATTTGTTGACCGGGCTAGTCTGGCTGGATACATGTCCATTTTCAGCAGAGGCCCGAGGAGAAAAGCTCCACTATAAACTAGTAACTAAAACAATAAAAACAGTACAGTAAGATACAAAATTATAAGCATCTAAAGGACTATTCACATGTAGCATCGTAACAATACAGATGCATTTTAACAAAAATTTAAAATACAGTGAGGATTCATAGTCCCATATTCTTTGCAAAAGCAGAAATGGTAAAATCGAAAAAGAGAGAAAAATAGTAACTCACGTAAGAGTCTATACAATATTTACAGTATTAACACATTATGCTAAACATTTTGTGCCAGCGCACTAGTTTTAAGAAATAGGTTTGCACAGCAGGGAGCAGCATATATGTTAAAATAAAAGGAGAGATGACAGGTTGCAGTAATATATGAAGTATAAAGAGAAAAAGACAGTATAGGAAAAGTAAATATGCAAGTGGAATGCTAGGTGAGCTATACAGAAAGGGTAGTACTAGAGATAGAGACAAGTAGAAGAGTGATGGAGAGGACTGTAGAGAGGGTTGGTTGCTGAGATCACTCAAGATTAGAGCAGGGGCACAGCCAGTGAGATTTGAAATAGTTCCTTAGTTGTTTTTTGAAAAGTTGAGATGAGCCTAGAGTGGTCAGTTCTATGGGAAGTTTATTCCAGTATGAGCCAACAGCATTTGTAAACAAGGAGTCACCAGCTTTATTGTGAGATTTGAGAGTGGCTACTAGTAGTTTGTTGGCTGAGTGAAGGGAAGTAAGATTCCTGTAAGGGAGCCATGAGGTTATTAAGTATGGGTGTATTAGTAGGGTAATGGAGAATTTTATAGGTGATAACTAACTGATGTAGGAGAATTAGATTTTGAAGTTCAAGCCAGTCAAGGTTTTTGAGATTAACACAGTGATGGGTACGAAATGGGGAACCTGTGGCAAACCTGGCAATGCTATGGTAGGCTGTGGCAAGTTTCTGAAGGTTAGATTTTGAAAGGTTGATAAAAGATGGAGAGGCATACAATAATGTAGAGATGAGATGAGTTTGGGCTAGAGACACCCTGGTGGTGGTTGTAAGAAAGGGCTTAAGTCTATAGAGGGCACCTAGCTTTTTATTAACAGCCTTGATGGTTAGATCGATGTGGCAATCAAAGTTTAGTTGATTATCTATTGTAAAGCCTAGTAGTTTAGTGGAACAATCAGGTGTAATGATAGTGCCATTGTCAGACACAATAGAAAAGGAGATAGGGGCAGACTTAAGGGTTGGAGAGAAGAGTAATAATTTGTTTTTTTTGGGATTAAGGAGGAGACAGATATGTTGGAACCATTTTTCTGCTGCCGTAAAGACTTTTTGGGTGGAAGAATGAAGTTCAGCTGGAGATACAGCAGAACAGATGAGAGTTGAATCATCTGCATACTGAATACAAGTGGATGTTGGGAGTGAAGTAGACAGGTTATTTATAAATAAGGAGAAGAGAAGGGGACCTAAGATGGATCCTTGAGGGACACAGATAGTGACTGGGAGCTGGGAGGATAGATGGCTGTCCCAAAGGACTGCTTGCTTTCTATCTTTCAAATAAGAGTCAAACCAGTGCAATGCCAAAGAGTCAAGTGAAAGAGATTTCAGAGTGTCTAGCAGAAGTTGATGGTTCACCATATCAAAGGCTTTAGAGAGGTCAAGAAATAAAGCAGAGGAGAACAGGCTGTAATTGCGATTTTTGTTGATAGTGTCTGTGAAGGAGAGAAGGGCAGTGGAAGTGCTATGGTAAGGCCTAAAACCATGTTGGGAGTCTACAAGTAGGCTATTTTGTAAAATATGATGTAAGAGTTGATGGTGTATACAGCGTTCCATAATTTTAGATAGTGGTGATAGTAAGGCTATAGGCCGGAAATTAGAAAGTTCATTAGTGTTTCCTCCTTTATGCAGAGGAATGATATGGGAGACTTTCCAGCAGGATGGAATAGTAGACTTGGTTATTGTTCTGTTAATTAAGATGGAGACTGGGTATGCTAGTTCTGCTGCTGCTAGTTGCAGATATTCAGCTGGTAGTTGGTCAGCTGAAGGAGTGCATGGTTTAAGTTTTGAGAGTAACTTACATATATAGGCTGTGGAGACTGTACTAAATTTTAGAGTGGGGGTGTTTTTTTGAGGAGAGGTCTTTTGAAGGGAAGTGGGGGGAGCCATGGTGTTTGCTAGAGAGGTGACTGTTTCAGAGAAGAATTTGTTGAATGTATTGGCTATTATATTGGGAGGGTTCTGAGCCAGGTTAGCTGGTGTAGGTGTTTTGGTATTCCCTGGATGGAGCAGTTTATTGATTCCTGACCAGACTTTTTTGGGGTTATGATTTTGGTTTTGTTGATATTGAAGGTAATAATTTTTTTTATAAAGATAGGTGATTTTTTTGTAGTATGTTTATGGTTCATTCTTTAAAGTACTTACTGGCAGTAATCTGGGTTCCTTTTCACCAGTACATTTGTAATGAACACATATATGCAACTTATGTGAAAGATTAAAACTGAAAATGGTAGATTATGATGATCTGAAAAAAAGTAGTTTATTACCCACTGGTGTTAGTATAACACTTGTTTGAAAGGGACATAGCTAGACACTTCATAAGGAGACTGAATGTAATTTTTGAATACAGTGGTCTGCTGTGTGATATAAAAATGAACACACTTGAATTTAATTACTGAATACAGTGTTCCTCTGTGTGGAACACACATGAAAACACGTCTGTCCCTATGGGATGAGAGCTACCTCGTAATGTTATCAGTCATGAGAAGCATGACAGTTTAAAGGAACGGCCCTCCGGAGGGTGGAGAGTGAAGGGTAGGACACACAATGTTCTAATTAAACTTGACAATTCCAAGAACAAAAAAAAGTGACTAGTGGGATAATCCATTAGACAGTTACGGTTCCCAAGGAGTATGACAGAGTGGGAATGGTAGGTACAAAACAGAGGGAAAGACAGATGAAGTTGGGACAACAGTCAGTGGTGTGAAGAAAAGAAGACTTAGCAGTAGCCTGTGTGGCAGAAATGGAGGAAGTGCTGCAAACAGGAGGGATAATGAAATCAACAGGAAGTGAAAGATACAAGAACAAAAATGGGTTCTGGAGACTGCAAACTCACTCAAGAAGGCCATTAAAAGTCTCAACAAAGGAGACAGGGGAAGACAGATTACAGTGAAACCAATCTTGAGGTTCAGACTTCCAAATACATGGGAGGAGGTGACAGAGGCAGTTGGGGGGGGGGGTGAATACATGCTTCGGTTCAAACAAGTACCGACAGCTTGCCAATGGAGACAGCCGAGTTGGTAACAAAAAAGTAGGTTAGGAATGCTGACTGCAAAAGTGGACAATGAAAAGAGCATGAAACTGGTAGAAAGATGAGACCAGCAGTGTGCCAAGAATAGCTTCCATATTGGTCAAGAAAGGGAAGTGACGTGCAGGATTAGGCTTGAAACTGGTAAGAAGATGAATACAGAGATAACAGACTAACGGACAGACTGTGCCAAGAACAGGGTCCAACTTGGTCAAGAAATTACAGCAATGTTCAAGGGCTAAACTAGAACAACACAGCTCAATGAGTGTACATTTGCACAAAAATGACAGGTGTTGTCAAAGCAAAAAGAGGGCAGGTTCTTAGGCAGCAGCCAGAAGAAAAAAAATGAACACTAAAGTAGAGTAATTCAAGGGTGACGTAGGGCATGAAAGGGCAATATGACAACACAGTGCAAGGAACCTGGGTAGGAAGGGGACAGAAGCAGGCAGAGCTACAAGAAGTGAAAATCATTGCTGGTGCGACAGGTACATGGGGGTAATGGCACATGGAGATTAAATCAGAAAGGACAAAATTCTGGCTATGGTTTTAACCAAAGCAAATATTTTTAGAAT
Organism: Protopterus annectens; assembly: GCF_019279795.1. Taxonomy (NCBI): domain Eukaryota; kingdom Metazoa; phylum Chordata; order Ceratodontiformes; family Protopteridae; genus Protopterus; species Protopterus annectens. The sequence continues at coordinate 882,959,850 of NC_056733.1, read as the reverse complement.
TCCAGGTGCGGGCACACACGACTGAAAGTGACCATACCACTACATGGTTCAGAGAGAGGAAGGGTAAGAATACAAAGAATGAAGGAGGACTTTAGGGGAATGGATTACACTAGCTTGGGGAAACAGTGTCAAGATGCATGAGGAATTGGGGGGGCAAAATGAAGGCGTTATGAGAAACTGCAGGAAAGAGTCAGGGATGGAGTATTCAGGGCTACCAACAGAGTTTTAATAAATGGAGGAAATGGACACAACTGACGCAGTTGCACAAGATTGACAGACAATTATAGCAAAAGATAGGACACACAAAAGATGAAAGGGAAGGGTGGAAAGTACAAGAACGCAAGAAAAATGTGGCAAAAGAGGTGAAGCAGAGGTGGCAGCTGAAACGGAGCTGGCAGCTTCTGCACAGACTGTATTGCTGAGCCACAAACTAGACTACCAAAATGGGGAATGAAAAACAAATCCACAATAGAGCATAGCGCATGAGCAGAAGGGATGGGATAAGGCAGCAATGGAAAGCCGCAGACTGTTAAATCCTCTTAAAGAACAGAACAAACAGGCTTATGGCCTTCTGTCATCAAGTAAATATAACATTTTATAACCCAGTAAGCCAACAGACACCTAAATTACCAGCAACAGTTAACAAAAAGGCCCAAAAGACGCTAGATACCAGCTTTCAGGAATGTGCATTTGTAGACCATGTATGTTGGTGGATGTGTACACTGACACCTCTAAAATGGGAGGTGCCTCTATAAAACCTTTACTATTTTCTCACTCGCTGTAGCTATAACGAGGACAACATTTTACCACAATTAAGTTTTCCTTTAAAAAGATTAAAAAAATATGGACACTAGAGACAGCAGTCATGATGAGTCTGAAACAGAGGAAAAGGTTAAGAAGGATGGGATAATAATCAGTGATGTGCCGGAGAGACTTAGTACCACTTTGCATGGCTTTTCCATTTCAGGTTCAATGTTTGGACCTGAGTGAATCAGTTAAAAGTTGTATACTGGTCAGCTGCTAATATAAGGATTCCCCTCTCAAAATACAATACTCAAAAATCAGAAATGGTTCTTAGACTGAATGATTAAAATATGGAATGAGCTGCATATTGCAAGTAAAACATGAAGAAAAATTAGTTCGAGGACAGCCTTGACAAAGCTATAAGGGATGCAGTATACAAATGTTAAAACATGACAGACTATACGTAAATTACTTCAGAATTTATCCATTATGGACATACACAGTAGGCTAAATTCTTGTAACACCACCACATGAGACACTATCGTTCATCTCTCTGTTTAAGTAAAGATCTCTTCATTATTTTGTGTCAAGCCTAGCACAGAACAAGTCAGAGCTGCGGAATAAAAGAAAGGTGGTACCTCTTCCAGTGAAATGGTGGAGTCGACATGTAGATTTGGCATCCTAATGGTGATTTCGCTCTCACTGGTAGTATTCATACTTGATGTAGTGTAACTTCTTAGCATTTCAGTGCAAATGTCATAGTTTTCCAAAGCCTGCTCCATATCAGCCTGCAAAAAGAAAGTTTTGACAAGCTCTTTTTTTATTTCATCTAAGTGGAACAAAAGAAAATTTTAATTTGTTTTCACAGATATTCTAAAAAAAATATGCAGATCCTTAATTCTTTATAACTCTTGCATCTGTGGCTTTAGACTAAATATATTCAAATGTGAAAGAGATGGAAACCAGATAAACCTGCAGAATTAATATATATACCTCGTTGTTGATGAAGAAAACACAAAGCAAAAAATGAAAACATAGTCACAAAAACTAAGGTTTCAAGCAAGGCTCACAGGAATAATAAATAATCCTTAGAAAAAACTGAGAAATCCTTTATTCTGTTGAACAGGTAAACGCTTTCACGGTTCAAATCCGCTTCATCAGACCATATTAAAATCACACGAAAACTGACAAATATTTAAAACACAGAACAACCAATCAAAACAACTGAAAAAGGGAGGGAAACTTGTGTAATAGATATGTAAAACCTGGCTGTTCAAAAAAGCACTTCAAGAAAAGTAATCTATCAGCAGCAACAGTGCAACATATAAATGCAGAGCATATACATACATACATATATATATATATATATATATATATATATATATATGTATGTATATATATATATATATATGTATATATATATATATATATATATAAAGAACCAGTGTTGTAGATACATTCTATGCAAACCTATATGTGAATATTTATAAAAATATATATATAAATAGTATAGTATATAAAAAAATATATAGCCAGGTTTTACATATTCTATTACCTAGAAAGGGGAGGAGCTAAAACCACACAAACTAACTTTAATTAAATACGCTGCCCTGGGTGGCAAACCATCATTATGAGAGTCCAATCAAGACAAAAATACGTGTAGAAGAATAAAAATATTTCAATGCATTGGCTGCATGACAGCTTACTTAATATCTAGATGGAAACAAAAGGTTGTGAGGCATGAAAAAATAAATTACTTTTTAAATACATTACTGGAATGCCAGTCAAAATCAAGTACAAGCAAAACCAGAAGCACTCAACTCAAACCACTTCTCCTTGCAATGCAGTTCTAATTATAATTTATATTCAGCTTTATTAAAGTGCCAAGTAACATGTTGAAAGTAGAAATCTCTGTGATGCCCCCACTTGTAAAAATGTTTCTTATCCAAAAAAGACCTGCTGCCTGACAACTATCTACTTGTTTCATGGGGAAAACATGTAAGTAAAAAATGAAAAGCAAACAAGAAACCAGCTCAAGATACATTGCTTAAAGGATTACTGTACAGGTTATGGACAACACATGATTGGTATTCTGTTTAGTTTACGGGTAAAGTCTGTAGAGATGACTGGAAGTCTCCAACAAGTGTAATGAGCTTTTTAAAATAATGGAATCCTGTCCTTTAATACCAAAGGCTTATACATTATCTAGCCAAGTATTCTCTGCATGGCAACAACAGAAAGGCTTTCAATGTTGGCAGTTCTTTAACAGTATGCTTATTAAAACTTACTTGCATCTTACGATCTCAGACAAGCTTACCTTATGGTCATTAAAGCATTAAATTACTTAAACCACAGAGCAACAGGCACTTTCTGAGTAATAAGCATAAATCTGAGTAATAAGCATAAATCAACAGTACAAAAATATGACAGAAACCAGACCGTTCTGCAAAATCAAGGACAGAAGAAAAGCCACTGTAGTACTTGTGTCTACCTTGGATGGGGGGACACACTGCACATTTACACTGCATAACTACTCCTTGTCTTGCTTGGACACATCCAGAGTCACTACATGGGGGAGTGGGGTGCAACAAGTATGTCACAATTTGAAGTGTCTCTGGCTGACTGTGATGGCCCTGACACATTGGTCATACCTCTCAACCTCAGAGCAAGAAATCTGTACAAAGCCATACATAGAAGTGGGACAAAGGCCCAAAAATACAGACAATTTTCAAATATTGCTCTAATAAACTTAGAAAGATAATAGAATAGGTCTTGCATTAGTATAAATTTTCTGCAGGGTATAAAATCTGAAACTCAAATGTCTGTCATTATTTTCTAACTTCAGTCATTAGTGACTTGTCACTAATTTGCCAAAAAACACAATTTTATGAAAAATGGACCAAAAATGTGATGCAAAAATATAAAATAGCCACAAAATACAGCTGGGAACCTGTCAAAGAAGGGACACTTTAATATTAGTACTGCTAACTTGAGCAGCTGACAAAATAAAATAATCTACATGCAATTCAAGTAATCTATAACTTTGATTATTACAGTTATTTCTTAATTGTAAACCCTCCATGTTTTCTTCCAAAATTGCTATTTTGCGGAGGGATTATTAGGGGTAAGAACAACATTTTGAGCCAAAATCGGGGACAGTTGAGAGGTTGGCTATGCCTAATTCTATAAAGCAATTTATTTGCATGTACCTCTCAACCTGTTAATGCAGTAAATCTGAACAAGGCCAAATATATTGGGGGAACATATAAACAGTACTAAAAATTGCTCTTGTATAAATTGAGACAGTTGATAGAATAACAGTTCTTACTTTAGCATGCATTTTTCTGAAGGTTATGAAGTCTAAAACTCAGTGTATCATTATTTAGTGACTTAATTCCTAAATGATTTGCCAGAAAGCTACAAATTTTATGAAGAACAAACCAAAAATAAGAAGCAAAAATCTATTAATTCTTTGAAAATCTGGACAGTTGGGAGGTATAGTTCATCTGGGCCTGTCTGAGATTGCTGCCCTTCCCCCTGACAAAATCATGGTTGAATGGAGCCTCTGCAGCCATTCCAATGATCCATTACTTGGCTATTTCACTCCATTTACCATAAACACTGATGTGCATACTGCTTTACTTCTATGATGAGTTGGACTTCATTTGAAAGTTTTATTTTGTATTTTACAGCACAAACACTACGTCATCTGCTAAACAAAGCAATGCAGTCTCACAATGAAAACTTAGCATTAAAACTTCTCTGCCCTTGAAACTCACATTCATTAAAACAGCATTGAAACCCACATTCAAAGAAAATACATTTTGCCAGTGGCAGATAAAGATTAATTTTGGGCTGTTTTAAAATCATAGGCCCCTTGCATATGAAACATATATGTGCTTTTTGATACACCTTCCTCATTGTACTAAATTATATTCCTTGTACAATACAGTACAGTTGTTCGAGGGTGTTTTAAATTTGTTTTGAACATTTTTCCAGTAAGCAATGAAACAAAACGCATGCACCCATAATGGCAAAACTGCCCAATTCAGAACATTTATCATAAAAGTCTACTCAGACTTCCACAGTCCACCATTATTAGTAAATATGCACAATTCTACAGTCCACCATTATCAGTAAATATGCACAATTCTACAGTCCGCCATTATCAGTAAATATGCACAATTCTACAGTCCATTATCAGTAATAAATATGCACAATTCTACAGTCCATTATCAGTAAATATGCACAATCTCTGAAGAAGTAAAAGTCATCTAAATAATTCCACATGAAAGAAATCTGTAACTAATGAAGAGGTTGCTGCTAGCAAACACCTTTATATTTCATGGTTTCATCGAAAAATAAAGTGTCTGTTGCCCCTCAGGAATAAATTGCCTATATTACATTAAAAAAATGATAAGCTAGTAATATTGCAAGATGAAATGGATGGCAAACTGATAACTGACTCATAGTTAGTATCTTCACCAAGGAGAACATTCTCAGTACGGCAGCATCCACCCCTTGTGGGAGTAGAACCCACAGCCTTCTGCATCAAAAGCAAGTACACAAACTGTTGTGCTATTAACAAGGCAAACCAACTTCACTTAAGCAACACTAAACTTCTGTTCCCCTGCAGCTCTCAGCTCCTTGTAAAATCTACTCAATACTCAACTGCATCTCAACTTCGCAGCACAAGAAAACTGGAAAAAAAGAAAATGTATTGGGGGGGGGTCAAAAACCAGGGACACATTAAACATTGCTTGTATAATCTTGGAAAGTTGCTAGAATAAAATGCTGTGTTACCACCATACATTTTACTGCCAAGGTCCCTGTGCAAAACAGTCAGAGCAACATACCACTACGCCAAATCAGCTGCTTTGTGAAAGAGAAATGCTGCGTTACCACCATACATTTTACTGCCAAGGTCCCTGTGCAATAGTCAGAGCAACATACCACTACGCCAAATCAGCTGCTTTGTAAAAGAGAGGAAGACTGAAACTTAAATGGCTATCATTTAGTGAATTCAGTTCTCGCCATAGCTGTCAACCTCTTAGTACAAAACACCTGGACAAACCCAGTAATGAGGGAATACAGCCCTCAAACATATTCAGTGAATTCAGTTCTTGCCATAGCTGTCAACCTTAGCACAAAAACCTGGATGAAGCCAATAATGGGGGAATACAGTCCCAAAAATAGGGACAAATTTCAAATATTCATCTTATAAACTTAGAAAATTGCTAGAATAAAAGGTTGTGTTACGGTTGTGTTACTATGTATTTTCTGAAGAACATGAAGTCTGAAATTCAAATGCCTGTCAATTTTACTGCTGACAGAACAAAAACAATTTTCAGCAGAGACCCAGGGAGAAATACTGCAGACACGTCTTTGTAAAATTACAGGGCACCAGAGCTAATCCACACAAACACAGGGAGGAGATGCAGACTCCACACAGAAGGCACCCCAGCCAAGAATCAAACCAGAAAACCTATAGCTGTGAGGCAACAATACTACCACTGCACCATCAAATATGCAAGGAATTAAACATTCAGAAACCTGAAGTCTGAAATTAAAATGCCTGTCAATTTTATTTAACATTTGTTAATCAGGACAGTCTGACTTGGAACAAAAAAATTTTCAGCAGAGGCCCAGGAAGAAATAATGCAGACATGTCTTTGTAACATGGGAGGACACAAAAGCAAACCCACACAAACACAGGGAGAAGATACAGACCCCACAAAGAAGGCAACCCAGCCAAGAATCAAACCTGAGAACCTGCAGCTGTGAGGCAACAATGCTACCACTGCACCATCAAATATCAAGCATTGCAACATTTACAAACCACATATATTATGAGGAACAGATCAGATCAAATATGAGGCAAAAATCTGTAATTTTTTTTACAAATGGTGGTGGGTAGGGAATTCAGGTCTTTAACACCTGCATGCAAGGTACAGGGTTCAAGCCTGAGGTATTCCCTACCACACACATACACACCTGTAGTAGCAAACCACAAAAACTAAATATACTGCCCTGGGTGTCAAAACATCATTATGAGAGTCCAATCAAGACAAAATGAAGTGTAGAAGAATAAAAATATTTCAATGCATTGGCTGCATGACAGCTTAATATCTAGATGGAAACAAAAAAGGTTGTGAGGCATGAAAAAATAAATTACTTTTTTTTAAATACATTAATGGAATGCCAGTCAAAATCAAGTATAAGAAAAACAAGCAGCACTCAACTCAAACCACTTCTTGCACTGCAGTTCTAATTATAATTTATATTCAGCTTTATTAAAGTAACAAATTGTTAAGAGAAAAAGTTTTAAAAACATATTGTTATTTGTCTTTTTCCTGTTCTTGCAAAGTGAACATGTTATTTGTTGGGATATGCCTATCAAAGATGGGCCTCATCTGTGAACAAATTGCAGCATTGCTTATGAACCTGAATGATATCTGTTTTCTGCATTTCAGAATAAAGAGATTTGGTTATAGCTCAGTGAAGCCTGGGATAAGGACGCATGGCCGAGTAAGAGTTAATTTACTGAGGCAGGCTGTGTGTCCTGGAAAATTTGAGCTACCGTTGTTGAATTGAACATTTTGTACTAGCTGTGGGTTGAGGTAATTTGTGATAAACATGTTTATCCTATATGTTTTTCATAGCCAACTGTCAACGGTCAGAAATGTAACAAAAAGTTGTTTTGCTTGCAGTATAAAAGTTGATGTCAGTAAACAAGTTGATCAGATCAGTGGAGATCAGATCAGTCCAGACCGGACATCTTGGCCAACATGCTGTGTAATCTGGTTAGCTGCTAATAAAGGAAAATTCATCACCTGAGGCAGATGCGACTCGTTTGAATTTTTTCTTCTGACATTTTGGTCCTTCGGACCGGAAACCTCTACAAAGATACGGATCAGACCGACAGAGAGACCGAAAAACCTGTGCAGGTGAGGGTTTCTCATTTTAAGATTCCCTCGACTGAAAGCCCTCCGACTGATTTGTCATTGAAAAGAGGCCGGCCGCTCTCTGATCCCTATCTGAGGGACGGTTTCTGAATGAAAAGGGGAAATGGAGTCTCATCTGGTTCAGGTAGGATGAAAAATAAATTTATTTTCATTTAATTTAATCTTGTCGACAAGGTTTTATTTTTAGTTAAGGGTGGGTAGGATTACTTAAGATTATTTTGTTAGGGTCAACCGTTAAGATAGTCCCATTTTATAATAAGCCCTGTAAAATAATTTTGATACAGTCCTAAATACCTGACAGAGGGAGAGAAAAAAAAAAAGGAAGGTAAAATAAGAAATCTAGGGGAAACATGGGTTCGAGTTGCTGCAAGTGTGAGAGCGATGCCTGTTTAAATGTTGATGCTAAGTATATGAAAGGTTTAAACAAAAATAATGTTAAATTTTTGAAAAAGTGGAAGTCGAGATATGATTTTAATGGTACACTGAATGAGAATGCCTGTGCAAAATTGGTTAGAGATTTGAAAAGAGATGCGGGAACTAGAACTAAAAAACAAAGACAATTGGGATTTCCCCAAGCACAAAAATGGTTAGAAGAGGCAAATAAACGAGCTATAAAAGAAAAACAGTGCCAGGAAAAAGAAAAAATAAATCAAAAGGGATCACTGGTGCCAAGTGGAAAAGTAGCTTTATTTTTAGATAAGGAGGATGAGCATACAGTTTGTGCGGTACAAAGGCAGGCAACTGCCCCACCGTATGGGGAAATTGCTGCTGCTGTACCGGCGGAACCTCCTCAATATTAGTCTGAAGATGTGGGATCTGTACAGCAGGGTGGGTTATTGGCTGCTCAAGGAAACGTTGTGACCCCTCCAATTTACCCGCAAATTCCCGTAGTACCCAAGGTTGCTTTGCAACAGGTAGACCAACCTATGCAGTTAAGGTCGGGACCAGCAGGGCAAGGACGTTGGGCCATTAAACTTTCTGACCACTCAGAAACCCTTCCCTTAACACAAGTTGCAAACCCACAAGCAGGGGATGTTGGACAAGAGCCAACTATTTTAGTTTATCATCCCTGGGCTAGAGAGGATAAAAAACGAGCTACGGATGGTATTCCTCATCCCAAGGTTAATTTTCAAAAGTTTTCTGAGGACATAGTTGGTATGCGTTTAAGTTATCATCTAAATGGTTTAGAAGTAGAACAAGTAGTGCGACAAATCCTGGGTCCAGATTGGCACTTAGTTTGTGGTACTTGGACATGTAAGGCAGATGACGGCACTACATTAAAGCATAATTCTGGGGTGTTAGACACGCGAGTCACTGATCTGTCGAAGAGAATTTCTGATAAGTGGCGTCCAAGAGCAGATTGGACAGTAATAAATCAGTGCATCCAAAATGATGATGAATCTGTAGATCACTATATTGTAAGATTGACAGAAGTGTTCAATAACTATTGTGGAATGATGATTCCGCAGGATCAAACTACTGATAGTCCGTACGAACAGCAATTAAAAAACGCTTTTCTTAAAGGCTGTAAGGCTCCGATAAATAGTTTTATAACTAAGCATATGGCTGATCACAGAACATGAAGACTGCAACCTTTGTTTGAATATGCACGGCATGCTGAGCGACATTTCAATTTAAAAAAGAAAAAGAAAGTACAAGTGTTAGCAGTAGGGGATGATGGTGGTATATTTTTGGTACAGGACCAAAGGGGCAAGGGCGCCGTGGTGGCATACAAAACCGTGGGGGCCCGAAATGGGACACGTCGTATAAACAGGGTGGACATTCAGAGGAATATGAGGGGGGGTTAAAACGTGGAGAATGTTTTAAATGCGGTAGACGTGGGCACTTTGCTGCCGACTGCGAAGAGTGGCAACATCCCCCACAGCTTACGAACAAGGGCTCCGCATGACTATATGATAGTAAAGGAAGGCGCCAAATTCATTATTGTGATTATTGTAGAGAAGAAAGCGAGAATGATTGTGATGGTGATGAGGCAGACACTCTCTGCGATGAAGGTCAGGACACCCAGGAAATTAAGGAAGGGCAGGATTGTGACTGTGAAGTCATAAACCTGGCACATTTGGGTATTGCTATGCATCTGGATCAAAAACCCATGATAGAGTTTTTGGTTGAGGGACAGAAAGTGGAGTTTTTATATGATTCAGGTGCATCACGTACACTTTTGGGTCCAGCAGTTCTACCCCCGAACTGCGAAACAGATGAGTTTGTCCTTGTGAAAGTGGCAAACGGGAAAATCTACAAGGAACCACTGTCTCATCCTCTATTGTTCACAGATCCGCAAACAAACCAAACTGTTAGGTGTAGGGTAATTATATCGAAAGTTTGTTCAGTTAATTTGCTGGGAAGAGATTTGATGCATTTTTGGAATAGCGGCAATTCCCACACCTAAAGGCATTGAGGCGAAAAGGTTAGCGGATGGCTTGGTGGTACAAGGAGTACAAGACTTGTTTTACTGGTATAGCCAGGACGTGATTTCAAACGGGCCGGGGAGGGTTGATACAGATTTGATCAACCTAGCTTTAAGTAAATCTAGGAGTGGGTCACCGCAGGTTGCGGCACACTTACATTGTACTATGTACTACAGACAGGCCCCTGGTCCGGATAAAGAATTTGAAAAAGAATTCTTTAGGCACAAATGTGCAAGGATAATTTTGAATATGTTTTGGGATAAGCAAGGTAATACAGTAGTGACCTGTACTTTGACCAAGGAAATGAGTTCTTTATATCGCTCAGGTTATAGCCCACATATTTCAATTACTAAACCGGTGGGGACACATTGGGTAGATTTGGCGAAAAAGGTAACAAATTGGGACATAATGTCCGAAAGTCAGTTGAAGGATCAACAGATCCAGGTACAAAGATTAAATTGGGTGACTTGGGCACAACCAAGTGTGCACCTCAGGGATGACAAAACAGAAATGGCATGACAAATCCACCTAACTCAAGAGGAAGATAGTGCGTTAAGTGCCTTACCTGTAGATTTATGGTCAAAAGGTATAGGGGATGTAGGACTGATGAAAACAGCAGGTGAAGTTTGTATAACTCCAAAGTCAGGTTTCAGACCTCGTAAGCACCAATACCCGCTAAGTAAACAAGCAGAGGAAGGAATTAAGCCAGTCATTGAGCAGCTAAAACAGGTAGGAATTCTTGTTGAAAGCCCAGATTCGCCCTGCAATACACTCAGTTGTTTCCTGTAAAGAAACCAGATGGGTCATGGAAGTTGGTTCAGGATTTACAAGCAGTTAATTCGGCTGTGATCCTAAGAGCACCGGTGGTCCCTGACCCCTATACATTACTTAATGATTATTACCTCAGCACAGATATTTTTCTGTCATAGATATAAGCAATGCCTTTTTCTCCATACCACTACATAAGGAGAGTAGATTTTGGTTTGCATTCACTTATCAAGGTAAAAGATACACCTACACCAGATTGCCACAGGGCTATTGTGAGAGTCCGACAATATTCGCACAAGAAATGGCTGTGAATTTAGCTCAGTTTGTTCCCCCAGAGGGAAGCCAGGTTCTGTTGTATGTAGATGATATTTTGTTGGCCTCACCCACGCAGGTAAATTGTAGAAAGGATACCCTTTTAGCTGAGCAAGGACATAAGGTAAATAAAGAAAAGCTACAATTGTGGAAAGCACAAGTAAAGTACTTGGGTTATTTAATTTCGCAGGCAGGTAGACAATTGGAGAACAAAAGAAAACAAGCAATTCTTGAGGCACCTATGCCCACGACTAAGCGGGAGATTATGTCCTTTTTAGGTGTGACTAATTTTTGTAGAAGTTGGATCCCTAACTATGCTGAGGAAGTAGGGCCATTGACCGCACTGATCTATGATACTCCCATGGTGGCTAAGAATAATATACAGTGGACAAATAAGGCAATGCAGGCATTTATTAGAATTAAGCAATTGATAGCAGGATCCTCTGTTTTGGGTTTTCCAAACTATTCTAAGCCGTTTGTACAAATGGTTGATTGCAAGGGAGGATATATGACTTCGGTTCTGGTACAAGTACATGGGGATAAACAGAGGCCAATAGCTTTCTACTCCTCCAGATTAGATCTTGTTGCAAGGGCATTGCCGCATTGTGTTCAAGCTGAGGTGGCGGCCGTCATGGCAGTACAAGCCTCAGCATCATTAGTTTTCTTTCACCCATTACAATTGTGGGTTCCACATTCAGTAGCTACTATACTTTTGCAAGATAAGATAACCTTTTTATCTCCTAGTCGACATTTGTCGTGTATGACAGTGCTGCTGACACAGCTTCATATGACCATAGAAAGATGTACTACTCTTAATCCGGCGACACTTTTGCCGACTGCAGAAGAAGGTACTCCACACGTTTGTTTAGAGAGCATTCATGACAAAGTACTTCCCCCACCAGATTTAATGGATATTCCGTTGATAGATTCTGATCTCATTTTGTTTGTAGACAGATCAGCAAAGAAAGACACTGTAGGAAAAACACTAGTAGGGTATGCTGTCACCACAGAAACTGAAGTTTTGGAGGCAAAAGGATTGTCAAACATTTATTCTGCGTAGGCAGCTGAGTTGGTGGCTTTGACTCGAGCTTGTACCTTAGGGGAGGGTAAAAAAGTGACAATTTATACAGATAGTCAATATGCTTTCTCCACTGTACATGTTTTCGCTCAACTATGGAAGAATAGGGGAATGGTTACTGCAACAGGAAAACCAATAAATCACAGAGATTTAATTTTACATTTGTTAGATGCAGTGCAACTACCACTTCAGATAGCGATATGTAAATGTTCTGCACATACCAACAGAAAAGATCCTGTCTCCAGGGGAAATGCCCTTGCTGATATGGCTGCAAAAAAAGGCAGCTCAAGAAAATTATTTGCTTTTACATGATAATGATCTGGAGCCCGGACACCTCTTAGACTTAGAGACACTAAAAGTAATGCAAACATTGACAACACAGAAGGAAAAATGTTGTTGGGTAAAATATGGTATCACTCAACAGAGTGGGTTGTATAGGGCATCAGATGGCAAAATGGTATTACCCTCAAACATTTTTAGGTATGCAGAAACAAAGCACCCTGAACCACTGCTAGGTAGGCAAACAAATTTATTAAGCCGAACTGTGGTTTCAAATACAGTTATAAAGATTTTAATATTTTTAATTACACAGATGTAGCAATTAACAGTAGTCATTTTGAACTATTGACAAAAGGTTTTGGTTTTATACCTAGAGAGAAAACAAATATTTTTAAACTTTTAATTGATATTAAATTATTTATCAGGAAGAAAAACTTAGAATTATATTTTAAAGGAAATGGTGTCAACATGAACAATGTAGAATTGCGACGTAAGAGCACCTTTAATCCCCCAACACACCCTCAGCTAAGAAACTTTGAATTGAGCTTGGAACACGAGCTTAGGAAAATTCTGAGTTGTCAAAGTGCAGTCTAATTTAACAGACCCAGAGTTGAAAACTTTGAAATCATTAAGTGAGAACAAGAATATAAGAATTATGAAGCCCGATAAGGGGGTTGTGCTTATGGATGCCATTAACTATGAGAGCAAAATGTTTGACATATTAAATGATAATACCAAATACACCAGAATATCCTTGAATGAAATTAATATTGCCTACAAGCGAATTTATGTTATTTTAAATGACTTATTAATGGATGGAGTTATTGACATGAGTACTTTTAAATATTTGCATGTAGACAAACCGAGAATACCCTCCATATTTGGGATACCAAAGGTGCATAAAGATGAAAGTGACCCACCTTTGAGAGTGATAGTGTCAGAAGGTTGGTCACTGCACCTTGGCCAAGTACATTGACCAGAAGATAAATAAGCTTGTTTGTGACAACAATGTTATTTTAAAAGATTCGTGGCATTTCTTAGGAAAACTAAATGAATCACTTGCAAATGAAGCAAAAGGTTTTGGTACCTTGGATGTGATTGACTTATTTACAAGTATACCCCATGATGTAGGCCTTGAATGGTTCAAGAAATGCTACTTGAATCCAAACTACTAGGGCACAATGAGTTCAGAACTGTATTGTTATTAATGGAGATTGTCCTAAAGAATAATTTTATATTCTTTCAGGGCTAGTATTTTCGACAAACTAAAGGTGTGGCGATGGGGCACACTGTGCTCCCTTATGCTAACACTATAATGTCCTTCTGGGAGAATAAGTTTGTACTGAATTCAGAATATAGTAGTTTATGGAAGTTGTATGGTAGATTTCTGACGACTTGTGTTTCTTATGGGCAGGCACTCAAGATGAATTTGGTAGCTTTGTGGAATACCTAAATGGTACCACAGAATTTTAAAATTCACTCACAAATTCACTACTGATGAATTGAAATACCTTGATGTTAACATATCTAAAACTGAGTATGGCTTTGAGTCTAGAATTTATAGAAAAGAGACCTTTTCTAATTCTTATCTGCACTACTCAAGTTCGCACCCCCACACCAGAAAAGGAGTGTTATAAAGGCAATTTGTGCGTGTAGAATGACTTCTGATGATGCATGTTATGGTAACGAATGTAAAAACCTGAGAAACATGTTCCTGAATAGAGGCTACCGGAAGAGCTCATTGATAGAGTTTCCAAAGAAGTCAGTGATGGGAGGAAGGGAAGGTTTGCCCTGTATTGGGTAAAATTGAAGATGTTGCAACTCAACAAGTCACAAACAAGAAAGTAGATGGGTTAAACAATGAATTGTATCAGGTATCATTACCACATATGATGGACAAGCTGGTGTGATCAAAAGAATTTTTGACAAAGAGTGGATTAACTTTTCTAAAGTTTCTGACTTAAATCACATTTTCCAGGGTGAAATAAAACATATTTATAGGAAAGGGAACACCCTGAAGGATATTTTTGAAAGAGGTAGTAAAGGGAATTCAAGGTTAGCAGGTACAAACAAAAAGCTGGTGTATTTAAATGTGGTGCTTGTAATTATTGTTCTTATTTGATTACTGGGGATACCATTACTTTACCTGCCAGAAATAATAAAATTTTAACTTTAAAACTTTTGCAAATTGTAACACAAAAGGGATTATTTATGTTGGGTTATGTAAAAATGTAATGCTTTTACATTGGCAAGAGTGAAAGAAAGGTTAAGCAGAGAATTTATGAGCACACCTATGATATTCGTACAAAATGTGAAACAAATTCTCTGTACAAACACACAAAACTTGTCCTGAAGCTGAATTTCAGTTTTATATTAGAGGTTGTGCCAAAGGACCCCAGGGGCGGTATGTGGAGACTTTAGTTGAATACAGGAATTATACTGGCAAGTGGTGTTGGAGGCCAGTAAATTCCCTGGTTTAAATGACATGATCTCACTTGCCCTGTATTAAAAATGAGATCAGCAAAATTGTGACTTTAATGTGTAATAATCCTCCTTGTCAGTAGAGGGCAGTAACTCAATGCATTTCTATGTACAATGATTGTTTTCACTGTTTGGTTTTACTGGCTGTCTTTTAAAGTTTGGGTGAGTATATAAAAGCAGTTAGCTGAATGTATTAGTGTAATCTGATGAAGTTGTGGACGAAAACGTATGGTGATTTGATTCAGCGTTATTTTTTCGAGTGAACTGTTCGGCTTAATAAATTTGTTTGCCTACCTAGCAGTGGTTCAGGGTGCTTTGTTTCTGCTTACTGGTTTGTTCTGCATCCTCCGTTTTTTGATTTTTAGGTATGCGGCATTGGTTAGCCATGGACCTGCACATGTAGGAGTACAGACGATGATTCAAATAGTGTCTAAGGTGTTTTGGTGTAAAGGGTTTTCAACTTATGCAAAGCAATTCTGTTTATCTTGTTTATTATGTGCAAAGTATCATGCTCAGGGGGGAATTAAAAAGTCTCAGCAGGCATTCCCTACCCCTCCGTATCCATTCCACACACTCTGTATGGACTTTATTGAATTGACACCCTCAGAGGGACAAAGGTTCTGCTTGGTCATTATTGATGCTTTTTCTAAACGGGTAGAAGCTTTTCCAGTGAAGCATCCGAATGCACAAACAGTAGCAAAGCTTTTGACTACATAAATAATTCCCCGATTTGGCCTACCAAGATGCATTTACAGTGATAATGGGTCTCATTTTGTTAACCAGATTGTTCAGAAATTGGGTCAAGTGTTTCAAATTGATCTCAAAAATCATTGTGCTTACCATCCCCAATCAGCTGGTGGAAAGACACAATGGTGTCTTGAAGAGCAAGCTCCACAAACTAATGGCAGAAACACATAGGTCATGGACTGCATGCCTTCCATTGGCACTCCTGTACATGCGAATCTCACCTTCCTTCAAAGGACTTACACCGTTTGAACTTTTGTTTGGAAGACCATATTACGTCCCGTAGTGGCAAGGATTGTTGCCAGCGGAACGTGAGGGGGGTGAGGATCTAGCGGATTATATGAAGAAGCTGCTAAATGTCAAATCTCTTGTAACCAATGACTCCTTTGCAGATTCCAGAAATGAAACCTTGGTAAGCGTGGCACCTGGGGACTGGGTGTGGATCCGAATTGTGAAGAGAAAGAATTGGCCATCCCCCAGGTGGGAAGGCCCATACCAAGTATTTATCTCGACACCTACGGCTGTAAAGATAGCTGAGAGGCCTTCGTGGATTCATATCACCCACTGTAAAAAACTCAAGGCTCTTCCTTCTGCCATTGATATTGGTGAAACTCCACCGGACCTCTGAGTGCAAAGTCTGGCTACAAAGGGGGATTAGCCCAATAGGGGTTAGTTCTCAAACCCAGTGAAGAAAAGTACAGTTTTGTACCTACCATAAATGTAGATGTTCGAGTGCTAATACAGCTGCAGTCATAACAGATGGGTTCTCCTGCCGTCAGGCGGGTCCTCGGTCGGCCAAATTCCAAAGTCTAGGTCCGGCGTCAGTTGTCGTCGCTTCTTCCCTGACGTCAGTGCGACAGGGGTATAAAAGAACCAGCCGACACCATTTTCTTCAGTTTTTCTTGCCCCAGATGTCAGGTGCCCCCAGAAGGAAGGCAATACATAAATTTGTGTAATAAAGCAATGCCATATAATCAAAATATAGTAGTGCAAGCAAATACATCATGAATGAATACCCCAATCTGGTTGCATGAGGATATGTTAGCCAATAGGCCTGTCCCAAGAGGGGAAGGAGGGAGGGAAACCTGGACTGCAGCTGTATTAGCACTCGAACATCTACATTTATGGTAGGTACAAAACTGTACTATGTTCATCGTGCATACAGCTGCAGTCATAACAGATGGGTAGAATCCCAAAGCTAAGAAAGGGGTGGTAGGCACTAGGTGGAACTAGGAGGAGCCAGAATGCCCTGCAAGACTGCAGTGGCAAAGCCCGCTCTAGATTTGGAGTATAGTGGAAGGCAGTAGTGCTTGGAGAAGGTATGCAAAGAACTCCAAGTGGCTGCTTCTAAAATATCTTTGGTAGGAACTCCTCTAAGAAAGGCTGCAGAAGTAGCCGTGGCGCTTGTGGAGTGAGATCTGATGCCTATAGGTACAGTTTTGCCATGAAAAGAATAGCAAAAGCGTATGCAATGGGCTATCCATTTTGAGATTGTCTGTTTGGAAATTGGCTTTCCTTGAGCTCCTATAGCATAGGACACAAAGAGCTGATCTGATTTTCTGAAAGGCTTTGTTCTGTCCAAATAACGCAGTTGTCTGTGGATGTCCAAGGAATGTAGTAATCTCTCCCCTTTGTTTTGAGGATTAGGATAAAAGGTAGGTAAAATGTATGGCCTGATTCAAAGCTACCCTGGATACCACTTTTGGCATAAAGGACGGGTTGGTTCGTAATGAAACTCTGTCCTGATGGAAGATGATAAAAGGCTGCACAGCCATGAGAGCTTGTAGTTCTGAAACTCTACGAGCTGAGGTAATAGCCAGAAGGAAAGCTGTTTTCCAGGACAAATATTGCAAATCTGATGAGGCAGGTGGCTCAAAAGGAGGCAAGGTCAGTTTTTCCAGAATGAAATTGAGATCCCAAGCAGGTATTGGTTGTTTCCTTGGGGGTTTTAGATTCTTAGCCCCTCTGAGGAACTGTCTTAAGAGGGGGGTGAGAGAATAAGGGTGGATCAGTGTTGTATTCTGCAGAAATGGCTGAGGCATGGATTTTGATGGAGGAGAATGAAAGTCCACTGCTTAGGAGCTCAGCTAGGTACTGTAATATTTGAGGTAAATTCAGTTTTCCAGGATCCTGGCCCTTTTTCTCATTCCAGACACAAAACCGTTTCCATTTTGCGGAGTAAGCTTTTCTAGTAGAGGGCCTTCTGGCCTCCAAAATGACATCCTGCACCTCCTTGGAGAGTAGGGTCTGTTGTAATGTTAAGGAATCTTCCATGCGGCTAGATTGAGTGTTTTTAGCTGACTGTGAAGAGTTTTGAAGCTGTGCTGAGTCAGGAGAAGAGGCATTAGAAGCAGGGTCCATGGTGGGGAATGCGTCAGGCTCCTCAGGAGTGGGTACCAGTGTTGTCTTGGCCAGTCTGGAGCAATGAGAATCATCTTTGGTCTGTCTGCTCTGGTTTTCAATAGAACTTTGGGAAGCAGAGGAAAAGGTGGGAAGGCATAAACTGTCATTGATGTCCAACTGAAAGAGAGAGCGTCCACTCTCCAGGCCTTTGGATGAAAAATCCTTGAGCAGAATTTTGTCAATTGGTGATTTTTGTGGGAGGCAAAGAGATCTATGTCTGGCCTTCCCCATGCTTGGATTATCTCTGTAAAAACTTGAGGATGCAACTTCCATTTGTGTGGATCTGTCATATTTCTGCTTAGGTTGTCTGCCAGCGTGTTTTCCTTGCCTGGCAAGTACTGTGCTTGTAGTTCAATTTGTAAGTCCATGGCCATGTTCCAAGGTGACATGGCCAGTCTGCATAGGGGGTATGAATGTGTTCCTCCCTGTTTGTTTATGTACCACATTACTGTGGTGTTGTCCGTTCTTATCAATAGTTGACCTGGTTGCAGAAGGTCTTTGAAAGCTATAATAGCATTTATTACTGCTAGCATTTCCTTTTGATTGATGTGAAGGTGCTTTTCTTTTTGGGACCACTTGCCCTGAATGCACCGATCTGTCATGTGCGCCCCCCAGGCGTAGTCCGAGGCGTCTGTTGTGATGACTTGATTTGCTTGAGGCTTGCTGAATGGGAGACCTGTGTTTGTTTGGCATGCTTGAGCCCACCACAGAAATTAATTTTGAAGACATGGAATTAGTGGTATTGTTTCCAAACTGTGGCTGTGTTGAGACCATAGGTTTTTCAGGTACCATTGAAGTTTCCTCATATGCAGCTTTGCACATGGGATTAGTAAGATGCAAGATGCCATGAATCCCAGAGCCTGCAGGATTTTCCTTGCAGTCAGCCTGGTGCAATTTGCTAGTGCTCTGAAGTACTGAGTTAGTTGCCCCTGCTTCTCTGGCGTGAGGTAGGCCATCTGGGTGTTTGTGCCCAAGTTGGCACCCAGGAAAATTATTTTCCGAGAGGGTATTAGCCTTGATTTATTTTTGTTGATTGTGTATCCCAGAGAATTCAACAACATTATTACATAAGCCAGATGTTTCAGAAGAATGTGCTTGCTGTCCGCTTGGATCAGGCAGTCGTCCAAATAGGGGTATATTTGTATCCCTTGAAGTCTGCAGTAGGCAATTACTGATGCCAGGCATTTCGTGAATACTCTGGGTGCAGTAGATAAGCCAAAGGGCAATGCAGAGAATTGATAATGGGTTGAACCTGCAAGAAATCTGAGGTATCTTCTGCAATTTTGTCTGATTGGGACATGCAGGTATGCCTCCTTGAGGTCCAATGTTACCAGCCAAGACTCCTTGCCCAGCATGGGAAGAAGCTACTGTAGAGTGAGCATCTTGAATTTTGGTGCAGTAGAAATGTGTTTAGGATGGATAGGTCCAAAATAGGTCTCCAATCTTTTCCCTTCCTTGGTACCAGGAATAGTCTGGAATAAAAACCTTGACCTTGTTAGATGCGTAGGTACCTCTTGAATAGCTTTCATGTCTATGAGATCTGTAATTTGTCTTTGTGCCTCTGCCCTTTGATTGTGTGGCAGGTTTGGCATGCCTCTCATTTTTGGAAGGGTGTGAAAATGGAATCTGTAGCCTCTGTTTATAATGTCCAGGATCCATTTGTCTTTTGTGACAATATGCCAATATTTTGTAAATAATGCCAGTTTTCCGCCTAAGGGTGCTGCCATTTGAGTCTTGCTTGGCATGCAAAGGGGAAAGTCATTGGGCTTGCTTTCTGAATGGTTGCGAGTTATCCACAACACCTCTTTGTGTAGGAGCTTGCCATTGTCTGCCTCTAAACGATCCTTGGTATTGCCCTCTGCCTCTCGGGCGCCTGTATCTACCTCTTTGGGGTCTGTCCGTGGCTGGAAAGGACCAATTTTTGGAAGGCCAATTTCTACTGAAACGTGGGGGTTGTACCTGTAGAAAATCTTTCACAGTTTGCATTGATTTAGCCTTTTCCTCCATTTTCCTTAATACCTCCTCAGCATTAGCACCAAATAATACATCCTTTTGAAGAGGGGCATCTAGTAATTTAGCTTTTACATGATCTGGCAAGGTTTGTTCCTTGAGCCAGGCATGTCTACGTATGACTGATCCTGTAACAGCAACTCTACATGAGGCCCCTAGAGCATCAAAACCACGTTGTAAGGTATGTTTACCCACTTGTTCTGCACTATGCATCAAATCCTGCAACTCCTTCAAGTCTGGTTGTTCAGGTTGTGACATTTTACTTTTCAATTGTGATAACAGAAACTGTTGGTACTTTAGCATATGGAACTGACAGTTTAATGCCCTCATGGTTAAGGTGGCCGAGGTATATACCTTTTTTCCCCACCTTTCTAAGGATCTGGAATCTCTCTCGGAAGATAATGGATTTTTAGCAGTGGAGGCCTTAATTCCCTTGGGGCCCTGTGAGATGGTTTCTGGGTCAGCAGCATGGCTTTTGTATAAAAACTGGTGTGAGTCAGGAACCCTGTAGTACCTGTCAGGCTTGACTGGGGCTGGAGGTAGAGAATCTGGGTTAAGGCAGGCCTCCGAGTACACATCATCTAGTATGTCCAAGACAGGAGGTATAGCCAGAGGCCTGTGCTGAGGTAGCAAGAGAAATTCCCTAAGCCTTTTCTTGGAATCTGAATAATCTTGGCCTTCCCAGTGGAAGTGTTCTCTTAAGGTATGCAAAGTTTCCCCAAATGAGTAATCCTCTGGAGGGGAGACAGAGGGAATGGACTCCTCTGCATCAAAATCTTCAAAAGGGGAGTAAAAATGTTCCTGATCATCAGAGTGCTCTGAAATAATGGAGCCCTGATCAGAGGAGGGGGATTCTTCCTCCACACTGGGCCTTTTGTCCAGGGGGGGTTGAAAACCCCTGATAAGAGTAATTAAATCCTCAGCCATTTTAAGCATCGGTATTTTAGGCATGGGGCCTGGAGATGGGCCCTGTGTAGCTTGTCTCTTAGAGTGCATGGCTGCTTTAGACTTAGTGAAAGCCTTGATGGAAAAAGAAGAGGAAGGTCTGAAGACACCTTGAGAGGAGGTGGACCTGTCCGCATTTTGAGATTCACCGCCAAAAGTGGTTTCGGTATCTGTAGTCGGGGTGTGGGCCGAGGAGCCTGCGACCTCGGGCACAGGAGACACCGCCAATGAAGTGTCGTCGGTAGTCAGGGGCTGCGTAGGTGCCTCGCTGAGAACCGGACCACGTGTAGTCGGCTTTGGCGTGGTGTCGGTAGAGGCCGCGGACCTCGTGTCGGTCCTTATCTTTGCGCTTTTTAGACAAAACTGGAGTCGGAGTATCCGACGACATAATATAGTTAAATTTTTTGCCAAAATAATGCTGGGCGAACTCCGCCCGACGCTTAATGGTGTGTTTGTTGAATGTAGCACAAAAGCGACAGACCGAGACGTTGTGGTCTGGGCCTAAACAAGGAATACAGAGGGAATGGAAATCCTTATGCGGTATTTGCTTCCCACATGAAATACAATTATTAACTTTGTCTGACATCGGTCTGAGGCAAGAAAAGTTTCCCCAACGGGGTACTTAGCTTTCAAGAAGACTTTGGTTGCAAAATTTTCGTAATTTCAGGAGCTGGCCGACCGGCACTTGCGAACTGCTTCTGCTTCGGGCACCGCGTGGCAAGAAAGACTGAAGAAAATGGCGTTGGCTGGTTCTTTTATACCCCTGTCGCACTGACGTCAGGGAAGAAGCGACGACAACCGACGCCGGACCTAGACACTGGAATTCGGCCGACCGAGGACCCGCCTGACGGCAGGAGAACCCATCTGTTATGACTGCAGCTGTATGCACGATGAACATCCAACAGCGCTTAGGGAGGATGGCCATGTTCAACTGGTACTTGAACCGTCACATAATGATGATTTTGGTGGCGAAAGTAAATATGTCCATACGAGAAGGAACAGTTGCAAGAGAAAAAGGAATGGTGGTGCTGCAAGCGCAAACAGGTGTTACTACTGTGTTTAAGGTGAAACTTTGTGAAGGAATTTTGGACTGCTCTAAATGGAACAATAATAATTTCTTGACTCATGCAAAATACTTGTGCAATAGAGACTGTACGTCCTGGTCAAGTGGTTGGTGGTCAACAGATGTGAATGGATGGGAAACAAGTGGTGCAGTGATACCAGAGAAAGATAAAAGCAGGCAACAAAGAATAAAAATTGCGCATTTCCAAGGTACCGGAGTAGTTACTATAACCATTGTGTCACCACAAGAAAGTCATTCAGGAGTTTATGGAATCGGAGTGTCTCTTCCAACTAGAACTGATCCTTTGGGGACCCTCCAACTTAAAGTACAAAGCCTTAAGAATGCTACAAATAAAGCAGATTTTGCCTTCACAAAAGAAGAACAATTGTTACTCGAGACGGGATTCGTACACCATAATGAATGGTTATCTTCGGTTAGATATAGTACCCGAGAAGCACATCGTGAGAACTATATTTCTTGTGCTGAAGGTAAACAGCAATTAGCAACAGTCCCAATGATGCAAGATGAAGGTAACCTAACGTGTCTGTTGAAATTATTCTTCAACAAAACTGAAGATAAATGCAAAGATGAAACTCAGCGTTTTCCGGTCATAAGCAAAGTTGAGATGCCGCCTGCAGCGATTTCCTATCCAGGTTTGTATATGTGCATTTCCAGAGATGGCACAGGGAAAAATTATGGCAATATGGGACAGAACTATTGCAGTGTCACTGTGAATGGCAATGGGAATCCATTTCTGGAGAACCAAACTCATAGTTTAGCAGATGTATGGTGGTTATGTGGAGACAACAAACTCAGATCAAGGCTTACGATTCCCTGGAAGGGAACTTGTGCACTTGTAAAGTTAATTCTGCCATTCTACATTTTCCCAGTTCCAGCAAGCAATTTCATAAGAGAACTCGAAATAAAGCCGAAGTGGTTGAGTAGGAGAAAAAGAGAGGCACCAAAACAATCTTTCGATAACGGTGTCTACATCGATAGCACTGGCGTACCAAGAGGCGTACCTGATGAATACAAAGCAATAAACCAAATAGCAGCTGGTTTTACATCCATCTTTGTCTGGATTCAACCTAATAAGAATGTGGACTGGATCAACTACATTTACTATAACCAGCAGCGTTTTGTGAACTACACCAAAGATGCATTGAAAGGAATTGCTGAACAACTGGAGGCTACTTCGCAGGTGGCATAGCAGAATCGAATTGCGTTGGATATGCTCCTGGCCAAAGAAGGAGGAGTTTGCAAGATGTTTGGGACTTTCTGTTGTACATATATTCCAAACAACACTGCGCCTGATGGAAGTATCACTCGAGCTTTGAAAGGTTTGGAGATGTTATCCGAAGAATTGGCAGAGAACTCTGGGGTAAATAATCCCTTTACAGATTTTCTACAAGCGTGGTTTGGAAAATGGAGTCATCTCATCAGCAGTTTCCTGGTGTCCATTGGAGTCGCTGTGGCTATCGCGGTGGTATGTGGTTGTTGTATACCCTGTATCAGAGGTCTTCTACAAAGACAGGTTGATACTGCTGTTACGAAGACGATGTACCAGCAATTGCAACAGATGAAAGTGAATACATTGAAATGTGACTCTCTGCAAATGTTTTTGAAGTTTAAAAATTTGTCTTGCCAATGAAGTAATGTATGCAAAGAAAAACTTAGTTTTTACCATATATTGCTGAAATAAAAGACAAATAAAAGTGTTTTCAGGGGAAATGTTAAGAGAAAAGTTTTAAAACATACTGTTATTTGTCTTTTTCCTGTTCTTGCAAAGTGAACATGTTATTTGTTGGGATATGCCTATCAAAGATGGGCCTCATCTTTGAACAAATTGCAGCATTGCTTATGAACCTGAATGATATCTGTTTTCTGCATTTCAGAATAAAGAGATTTGGTTATAGCTCAGTGAAGCCTGGGATAAGGGCCTTGCCGAGTAAGAGTTAATTTACTGAGACAGGCTGTGTGTCCTGGAAAATTTGAGCTACCGTTGTTGAATTGAACATTTTGTACTTCTTGAACATTCTGTACTAGCTGTGGGTTGAGGTAATTTGTGATAAACATGTTTATCCTATATGTTTTTCATAGCCAACTGTCAACGGTCAGAAATGTAACAAAAAGTCGTTTTGCTTGCAGTATAAAAGTTGATGTCAGTAAACAAGTTGATCAGATCAGTCCAGACCGGACATCTTGGCCAACATGCTGTGTAATCTGGTTAGCTGCTAATAAAGGAAAATTCATCAACTGAGGAAGATGTGACTCGTTTGAATTTTTTCTTCTGACACAAATAACATGCTGAAAGTAGAAATCTCTGATGCCCCCACTTGTAAAAATGTTCCTTATCCAAAAAAAGACCTGCTGCCAGACATCTACTTGTTTCATGGGGAAAACATGATCAAAGTAAAAAATGAAAAGCTAACAAGAAATAAGCTCAAGATACATTGCTTAAAAGGATTACTGTACAGGTTATGGACCACGCGACTGGCATTCGGTTTACGGGTAAAGCCTGCAGAGATGACTGGAAGTCTCCAAGTGTAATGAGACTCTTAAAATAATGTAATTCTGTCCTTTATTACAAATACTGGCATATGCATTTCAATACCTAAGGCTTATACATTATCTAGTTAAGTATTCTCTACATGGCAACAGAAAGGCTTTCAATGTTGGCAATTCTTTAACAGTATGCTTATTAAAGCTTACTTGCGTCTTACAATCTCAGCCAAGCTTACCTGATGGTCATTAAAGTATTGCTACTTAAACACAGAGCAACAGGCACTTTGAGCAATAAGCATAAATCAACAGTACAAAAACTATGACAGAAACCAGACCATTCTGTAAAAATCAAGGACAGATGAAATGCCACTCTAGTACTTGTGTCTACCTTGGATGGTGGGATTCTCTGCACATTCACACTGCATAACTACTCCTTGCCTTGCTTCGACACATCCAGAGTCACTACATGGGGGAGTGGGGTGCAACAAGTATGTCACAGTTTGAAATGTCTCTGGCTGACTTGTGATGGCCCTGACACATTTGTCATACCTCTCAACCTCAGAGCAAGAAATCTGGACAAAGCCATACAAAGAAATGGGACAGAGGCCCAAAAATAAGGACAATTTTTAAAATATTGCTCTAATGAACTTTTTTCTGAATGGTATGAAATCTGAAACTCAAATGTCTGTCATTATTTTCTAACTTCAGTCTTTAATTATTTGTCACTAATTTGCCAAAAAAAACACAATTTTATGAAAAATGGATCAAAAATGTTCATAGGTTCATACTAGGCTAGTATGCCCTAGGGCATTTATAAGCCTAGCCAAAATGTGTTTGGCTTTCGCCACCCATTTTAAATTTATTTTGCTATGCCCTTTTTCGAGGTTAGTATACTGTGCGCCTCTGTCTAACAGTGACACAGAAGTGATACCCGGGGTAAACCTAAGATCTCCCATCCACTCATCAAGATTCCACTTGAAGAGAGTCAATGAGGGACTCTGCCTAACCTGGACTGGGATTTTATTCCAGAGTGAAGGGAGCCTCTGGGTTATGAATCTGTCCCTCCAGCATGTCCTATTTATTTCAGTGTGAGGTTCAAGTCTCTCGAGCGCGTAGCTCGATGGGATTTGGATTTTCTGAGGTGCAGCATATCCATTAATTCCGGGTTGGACATGGCTTTATACGTCAGGCACAGATCGCCTCTGAACAGGCGGTATGCCACTGAGTAGAGCTGGAGTTTCTTTAACTGGGCAGCATATGGCATCTGTTTGAGCCCTTTGATCCTCTTGGTGAGGTACTTTTGGGGTCTTTCCAGTTGCTGCAGGTGTCTGGTAAGGTACTTCCCAAAGGGTGCATTGTACTCAATTATGGGCCTGATGAGGGATGAGTAAAGAGGCACGATGACCTCCCCTGATCTAGATGTGAATCCCTTCATGATTAGGTGGGCTATATAAAATGTTTTTCTAACCACTTTGGCCACGTGGTTGTCAAATGAGAGATTGCTATCAACTTGGGTCCCCAGGTCCCTAATTACTTCTTCTGTACTTAATGGATTACCACCTATGTGGTAATTTGTGGGCACTTTGTTTTTGCCAAAGGGGATGACTATACACTTTTTGGCATTTAGCTTGAGGCAATGGCTCTGGCACCAGTTGTCTGTTTCTATGAGACCCTTTTGGAAGATGCTTGTGTTGGCTGGAGAGTCGATTATGGCGCCCAGTTTGCAGTCATCTGCGAACTTGGTCAGTCACAGTCCTTCCGTGTTGGCCTGTACCTCCGAGAAATATATACCGAACAAGAGAGGTCCCAGGACTGAGCCTTGTGGGACACCACTTGTAACTGGTTTGGAGTCTGACATGGCTCCAGCAATTCTAACCATGTGGGTTCTTGTCCTTGAGCCAGTTTGCAATCCATCTAGTGACATAGGGGTTTATATTTAAGCTGGTGAGCTTATCTATAATGCCCGAGTGGGGTATTGTATCGAAGGCTTTTGCGAGGTCCAGGTAGGCTGTGTGTACCACCTCGTCAATCGCCTTGGTGACTGTTTCAAAGAAATCAACCAGGTTTAAGAGGCAGGATCTGCCCTTAACAAAGCCAAACTGGGTAGGATCCAGTGTCTGTAGGTCCCCAATATCTTTATTTATGAGGTCCATGATGATCCTTTCCATAGCTTTGCAGACCAAGCTAGTCAGGCTTATGGGGCGATAGTTTCCAGGATCCGTTGAGGCACCACCTTTATGGAGAGGGACCACTGTTGCTGTACGCCACTCTTTGGGCACATATCCTGTAGTAAGGCTGAGATTGAACAGTAGTTTTATGTTTGGGTTTAGCTCTTCTTGGAGTTCATGTAGGATGCAGCCCGGGACACCGTCTGGTCCCATTGATGCTGTGTTTTTTGCTTTGGAGAGGGCGGCTCTTATCTGAGATGTCAGGGGGGCAGCACTCTGCTGGGATAGATATTTGCCATTTTGGTGGGGAGGGGGGGGGGAGAAGTTTGTGCTGAACCTGTCAGCTAGGATGTTGGCAATGTCTGTGGGTTCAGTGTATTTTTTGTCGTTTTGGACTAATTCTGAACATATCTGGGAATTACCACCCAGGTTCCTAACATAACTAAAGAAAGCCTTGTGATTATCCTTAGTGTCCTGTGCAATTTTTCTCTCGAAGCTGGCCTTAGACAATTTTATGAGTGCCCATAGTTTTTTGCTAATACTGATTCAGTGATCCCTTCCCTTTTTGGGATTTTGTTCTATCATTTAGTAGCTTCCTCCTTCTATTGTATAGTTTGTTTATGGCTGGGGTCCACCACACAGGACATCTGCCTTTGGACGATTGGGTCTTGGTTTTATTTGGGATCGCATGATCCATGCATTTCTGAAGGTGTTCATAGAATGCGTTTATAAAGGATTCTGCGGTCTGGGCCGTATTTTCCACAGGCCCGGGGGCTTTGAAGGATTCCACCTCGGTTTTGAGGAGTGTGAAATTTGCTTTAGAGAAGTTTTTCACTGTGGTTTTCTGGGCAGGGGGTGGGGTCGGGATGTGAATATCCAGTGAGATTAGCTTATGGTCTGATCTTACCAGTGAGGGATACACTTCCGGTCTGGAGCATAGAGTCCCCATGTTGGTGATGACCAGGTCCAGTATGTTTTCCCCTCTTGTGGGAGTGGTAACAAGTTGTTCCATAGCATTTGAGTTTATAAATTCTAGGAACCTTTGGGCTAGGGTGTTGGAGCTAGAGTAATGCTCCCAGTCTATGTTTGGGTAGTTGAAGTCGCCCAATATAATGGTGTTTGGAGAGACCTTCATATTTTCCAGTGTTCTCAGGAAGGCCGAGTGGGGTTCCTGGGTTTGGGAGGGTGGTCTGTAGCAGGCTATAGACTGGAAGGCAGTTTTACCCACTGTTAGTTGCACATGGATAGTCTCTGATGCTTCGTGCTTTGCCACCAACCTGGAGGTGTGGGTATCTTTGATGAATATCGATACTCCCCCTCATTTTGTGGTTCGGTCCAAGTTTTGGGGCCGAAAAGCATGGTATGAGGTATAACCTGGTAGTGCTGGGGTGCTCTCGGGAGCCCTGAACCAGGTTTCTGTTACTGCACAGATATCGATGTTCTCCATGCTAAGGAGAGTTTCGAGTGCGTGCATCTTGAGGTTTAGACTTCTGGCATTGAGTAGCATTACTCTTAGTTTCTTATCCCTTGTGATACCTATGGAGGTGGGTTTGTCTTTTGAGCCTTGCCTAAAAAAGGCACTATGGGGGTAGCAAGAGCCTTTGCCAATATCCAAAAGCCCAGGGGTGACAGGTGCAAGCCGTCCCTAGCGAAGCATCATGGCTTGTCAAGAATAACATCCCAAGCTGACAGGCATTGGATCCCCTTTGAATGACACCAGTACTTAAGCCAATTGTTGAAATTGATCATCTTGTCTTCATATTGTGGCATCATTCTTGGTGAGGGTAAGATGCTACTCAAGGTCAGGATCATACCGGCCTGGGCTACATGCTCAGAGAGCTCCTTTATGTCTCTTTTCATGTAGTCCAGGGAGGTACGTCTCAGGTCATTCACACCAGCATGGACAATGACGGAGTCATATTTGTAATTGCCTTGGAGTGACCTGAGTGCTTGCGTTATGTGGCGGATCCTAGTGCCAGACAGGCTGCTCACCGTGACCCTCTCCTTGTTCAGCCTGGTGAGCGGGACGTCAGTGTGCCTGATGATAGAGTCACCTATTACAAGTGTATCAGGTGTGTTGTTTAGTCTTAAGGGCTGTGACTGTTCGGCACACTGGCTTTGTGAGATATGTGCTGCACGTGTTTTGTTTTGGGGTAGCGGTTCCTTGGGTGTCTGTTTTGGAGGTCTCTGCTGCTTAGGCAGATCTTTATTTAGAGCCTCCGAGTATGTTTTTGTGTGATTATGTGTTTGGTTTGCTGTCGTGGTAGGTCTATGTGAGACTGGAATTGTAGTGAGTGTGGTTTCCTTCTCCTCCTGACTGGTTATGCCAGTACTGAGTTGAGAGAGCTTAGCCTCCAGTTTGGCTATATGGTTGCATCTCTCACATGTGATGTAACAATATAAAATAGCAACACAATACAGCTGGGAACCTGTCAAAGAAGGGACACTTTAATATTAGTACTGCTAACTTGAGCAGCTGACAAAATAAAATAATCTACATGCATTTCTGAAATAAAAGTAATCTGATTATTACAGTTATTTCTTAATTATAAACCCTCCGTGTTTTCTTCCAAAATTGCTATTTTGCTGAGGGATCATTAGGGGAAGAGCAACATTTTGAGTCAAAATCAGGGACAGGTGAGCGGTTTGGCTATGCCTAATTCTATAAAGCAATTTATTTGCATGTACCTCTCAACCTGTTAATGCAATAAATCTGGACAAGGCCAAATATATTGGGGGAACATATAAACAGTACTAAAAATTGCTCTTGTATAAACTGGGACCATTGAAAGAACAGGTCTTACCTTTAGCATGCATTTTTCTGAAGCTTATGAAGTCTGAAATTAGTGTGTCATTATTTAGTGACTTAATTCCTAAATGATTGCAGAAAACCACAAATTTTATGAGGAACAAACCAAAAATAAGAAGCAAAAAATCTATTCATTCTTTGAAAATCTGGACAGTTGGGAGGTATAGTTCAGCTGGGGCTGCCTAAGTTTGCCACCCTTCCCCCTCACAAAACCATGGTCGAATGGAGCCTCCCCCTGCAGCCATTCCAATGATTCATTACTTTGCTATTTCACTCCATTTACCATAAACACTAATGTGCATACTGATTTACTTCTATGATGATTTGAACTTCATTTGAAAGTTTCATTTTGCATTTTACAGCACAAACACTAAGACATCTGCTAAACAAACTTGGCATTAAAACTTCTCTGCCCTTGAAACTCACATTCATTGAAACAACATTAAAACCCACATTCAAAGAAAATACATTTTACCTGTGGCAGATAAAAATTAATTCTGGGCTGTTTTCAAATCATAGGCCCCTTGCATATGAAACATGCACGTGCTCTTTGATACACCTTCCTAGTGCTTTGAACATTTTTCCAGTAAACAATGAAACAAAACTGCCCAATTCAGAACATTTCTATCATAAAAGTCTACTCAAACTTCTACAGTCCACTATTATCAATAAATATGCACAATTCTACAGTCCACCATTATCAGTAAATATGCACAATCTCTGAAGTAGTAAAAAAGTCATCTAAATAATTCCACGTTAAATAAATCTGTAATGAAGAGGTTGCTGCTAGCAATCACCTTTATATTTCATGGTTTCATCGAAAAATAAAGTGTCTGATGCCCCTGAGGAATAAATTGCCTAAATTACATTAAAAATAAGCTAGTAATATTGCAATAGGAAATGGATGGCAAACTGATAAGAGGCTCATAGTTATTATCTTAACTTTCAGTATGGCAGCATTCACCCCTTATGGGAGTAGAACCAACAACCTTCTGCATCAAAAGCAAGTACACAACCTGTTGTGCTATTAGCAATGTGAGCTGACCTAGCATAATCAGCACTAAACTTCTGTTCCCCTGCAGCTCTCAGCTCCTTGTAAAATCTACTCAATACTCAACTGCATCTCAACTTTGCAGCACAAGAAGTCTGGAAAAAGCCAAATTTATTGGGGTGGGTCAAAAGGGCAAAAAAGTACAGTTTTGTACCTACCATAAATGTAGATGTCCGAACAGGATAGCATCTGCAGTCCTTACAAATGGGTTGTCCTGTCGTCAGGCAGCCCTTCGGTTGGCCGGATTCCAAAGTCTGGGTCTGGCCTCGGCTGGTGTCGCACTTCACCCGACGTCATAGCTGCAGTTCTTCGGGTATAAAGGCATCAGCCGACGCCATTTTCCTCAGTGTTTCTTGCCCCAGATGCCAGTTGCCCTCTTGGATAGCTAAATTTTTGGATAAATGCCAATGTTTCCAAATAGTAGAAGGCAAACACATAAAATTATCATGTATGTACATATATACAAACAAATACACCATAAGAGATCCCCCCCAGCTAGCTATTAGGTGGGCAAATACCCTAGGAGTACCACAGAGGGGAAGGAGGGTGGGTAATCCTGACTGCAGATGCTATCCTGTTCGGACATCTACATTTATGGTAGGTACAAAACTGTACTATGGCCTTCAAGGATGCATCTGCAGTCCTTACAAATGGGTAGAATACCATAGCCAAACTAGGGGAGGAGGAAGAAGAAATTATGGTGTAGTTAGGATCCCTTGCAAAACAGCAGTGGCAAACCCTGCTCGGGATCTAGAGTATAAAGGTAAGTTATAATGCTTGGCAAATGTATGCACGGAGGTCCAAGTAGCCGCCTCTATAATGTCCTTGGTAGCCACTCCTCGTAAGAAAGCTGTGGCAGTGGCTGTAGCCCTTGTAGAATGAGGCCTTATGTTCTGTGGAATTTGCTTTCCATGGTAGGAGTAACAGAATCTAATGCAATTTCCTATCCACTTGGAGATTGTCTGTTTGGAAATTGCTTTTCCTTCCCTTCCTGTTGCATATGCTACCAGAAGCTGGTCAGTTTTTCTATTGCCCTTGGTTCTGTCCAGGTAGTAGCGTAACTGTCTATGTACATCCAAGGTATGCAGCAGTCTTTCCCCCCTGTTCTGTGGATTGGGAAAGAAGGTAGGTAGGTGGATTGCCTGGTTTAAAGACATTCTGGATACCACCTTAGGCATAAATGTAGGATTAGTTCTCATGGACACTATCTTGATGGAAGATTAGGAAGGGTTGTACTGCCATTAAAGCCTGTAGTTCAGAAACCCTTCTTGCTGAGGTAATTGCCAGCAGGAAAGCAGTTTTCCAGGATAGGTGTTGAAGATCTGCTGTTGCTGCTGGTTCGAAAGGGGGAAGTGTCAATTTTTCTAGTACAAAGTTCAAGTCCCATGCTGGCAATGGTGGTTTCCTAGGAGGTTTTACATTCTTAATTCCTCTCAGAAACTGCCTGAGTAGAGGATGTGAAAAGACAGGTGGATCGAAGCTGTATTCTGCAGAAATAGCTGATGCATGTATTTTGATGGAGGAATAGGACAGGCCTGTATGGAATAGCTCTGCCAAATACTCCAGGATGTTGGCAATGTCTACCTTTGACACATCTTTGCCCCTCTCGGTACTCCAAATGAGAAACCTTTTCCATTTTCCTGCATAGTTCCTTCTTGTTGAGGGCCTGCGGGCCTCTAGGATAATGTCTTTAACCCTTTGGGATAAATCTGGGTTAGCTGGTGTTATGTAATGTTCCAGGCAGTCAATTGCAGAGTTTTCAGGTTTGGATGCAGGATGCTGTAGTCGCTCTGAGTTAACATCAAGGGAATCAGGGGCAGTGTCCACATTCTCCCCCGGGACATGCTCCTTAGTAATGGGTACCAATGTTGTCTTGGCCAATCTGGAGCTATCAAAATTATCCTTGGACGTTCCTCTTTGATTTTCAATAGCACCTTGTGCATCAAAGGAAGAGGTGGGAAAGCATATGCTGTCAGGCCTTTCCAACTGAAGGATAGAGAGTCCACCTTCCAAGCAAGTGGGTGGTATGTCCTTGTGCAAAATTTCTTGAGCTGGTGATTGAGTGGGGATGCGAATAGGTCTATTTGTGGCAATCCCCATTTCTTTGTGATGGCCTTGAAGATGTCCAGGTGTAGCATCCATTCGTGAGCATCCGAGGTAGTTCTGCTTAATATGTCTGCTAGGATGTTTTCTTTTCCCGGTACAAAAATTGCTTGTAACTGAATGTTGTAACTCAGAGCCATATTCCATAGGTCCAGGGCCATTCGGCATAGAGGGTATGAATGAGTGCCTCCCTGCTTGTTGATGTACCACATGACTGTGGTGTTGTCTGTCCTTATCATCAACTGGCCTTCTTGGAGGAATGGTCTGAAATTCTGGATTGCTAGTTGTACTGCCAGCATTTCTTTTTGATTTATGTGCAGGTGCAGCTGCTCTGGAATCCATAAGCCTTGTATGCACTTGTCCAGCATGTGGGCCCCCCAACCGAGGTCTGAGGCGTCCGTTGTGATGGTTTGGCTTGGTTGAATCCTGTGGAAGGGCAAACCTGGGTTTGACTGGCATATCTGAGCCCACCATAGGAACTCTTGTTTCAGGCATGGAATTAGTGGTATTTCGGTTTCTAAGCTGTGCCTGTGTTGAGACCACAAATTCTTTAGGTACCACTGTAGCTTTCTCATATGTAGTCTGGCATGGGGGACCAGGATTATGCAGGATGCCATGAAGCCCAAGGCCTGCAGTACTTTCCTTGCTGTTAGTTTGCTCTGCTTTGATAATGTCAAGAAGTAGAGAAGAAGTTGTTCTTGTTTTTCTGCAGTTAGGAATGCCATCTGTTTGACTGTGTCCAATTCTGCACCTAAGAAGGTTATTGTTTGGGATGGTATCAGTCTTGACTTTGTTATATTGACTGTGTATCCCAGGGCCTGTAGTAAGTAAATGACTCTTTGTAAGTGTTCTGTTAGCTTGTTTTTGTTGTCCGCTTGTATCAGGCAGTCGTCCAGGTATGGATAAATTTGGATTCCCTGAAGCCTGCAGTGAGCGATTACTGATGCCAGGCATTTCGTGAACACTCTGGGCGCAGTAGATAAGCCAAAGGGCAATGCTGAGAATTGATAATGCTCTGATCCTGCAAGAAATCTGAGGTATCTTCTGCAATTTGGTCGTATGGGGACGTGCAGGTATGCCTCCTTGAGATCTAGAGTCACCAGCCAATACTCCTTGCCCAGCATGGGAAGAAGTTGCTGTAGGGTCAGCATTTTGAATTTTGGAACAATGATGAATGTGTTTAAAGTGGACAGGTCGAGAATAGGCCTCCAATTTTTCTCTTTTCTTGGTACTAGGAAGAGTCTGGAGTAAAATCCCTTGCCTTGTTCCATAGGTGGTACCTTTTCCACAGCTCTCATCCTTGCTAATTGAGCTATTTGTTTTAGAGCTTCTGTCTTTTGATTTGGTGGTAGGTTTGGCATTCCTCTTTTTCCTGGTAAAGAGTGGAAATGAAACCTGTAGCCTTGGTCTATAGTTTGCAAAATCCACTTGTCTCTTGTGATATAGTGCCAGTTTTTTGAAAATAAAGCTAACTTTCCGCCTAAGGGTGCTTCTATTTGTTCCCTGGTAGGCGGTGTCAAATCCAAGTCACTGTGATTGTCCTGTTGCAGTGGTAGTGGTTGTGTCTGTGCCTCGTTGGTTGTTACCTTGCCACTGGCGTCCCCTGTAGGCACCTCCTCTGGATTGATTTCTGCCTCTTGAGCGCCTATTCCTGCCTCTCTGAGTTTTAGAGGAGTCTGGAAAGGACCAATTTTTGGAAGGCCAGTTCCTGCTAAACCTTGGAGGCTGAACCTGCAAGAAATCTTTCACTGTTTGTACAGATTTTGCTTTCTCTTCCATTTTCTTCAGTACCTGTTGGGCAGGAGAACCAAATAAACTGACCTTATCCATAGGAGCATCTAATAGCTTTGCTTTAACATGATCCGGCAAGACCTGTTCTTTCAACCATGCATGCCTTCTTATAACTGTGCCAGTCATGGCTGATCTAAATGAAGCCTCCAGTGCATCATAGCCACATTTTAAGGAATGGTTACTAACCCTGTTGAATGTTATTTACCATTTCTAGAACATATTTCTTATCTAAAGAATCATCCGAGGACAGTTTCTTAGTTAACTGATCAAGCATAAACTCTTGGTATTGGATCATATGAAACTGACAGTTCAATGCTCTAGCTGAGAGAGTAGCAGAGGTGTATACTTTTTTACCCCATCTCTCTAAGGACCTGGATTCCCTTTCAGAAGGTAGAGGGTTTTTAGCTGAGGTCGAAGCTACTGCCTTAGGCCCCTGGGAAATAGTCTCAGGATCTGCGAAAGGAGCCTTGTATAAATGGTGATGAGTGCCCGGGACCCTGTAGAACCTATCGGGCTTAGCAGGGGCTGGAGGTAAGGTATCAGGAGCAGTGCAAGCATCATTAAATGCATCATCCACAACAGGAAGAACTGGAGTTATAGCTAAAGGCCTATGTTGTGTTAAGTGTAAAAAGGTCCTAAGCCTTTTCCTTGAATCTGAGAAATCTTGTCCCTGCCATTGGAATTGCTCTCTCATGGCATGTAAAGTTTCCCCAAAAGAGAATTCCTCTGGTGGAGAAGCAGAAGGAATCGATTCTTCAGCATCAGAATCTTCATAAGTAGAAAAAGGAGCCTCTGGATGGTCTGTATTGTCTGAATCATCAGAAGAATCATCTGAGGACACTGGCTCAGGGGGCTCTACTCTAGGTCTCTTTTCTGGAGGTTGAGAGGCCCTGTCTGGGTGAGATTGGGATCCCCTTATTAAAGAGATGAGATCCTCTGCCAGAGTAAGCATTTGGGAACTGGAACTGGGCCTGTGAGTAGGGGGCTTAACAGGCACAGACTTAGAAGTTTTGGCTGCTTTGGCCCTGGCAAAGGCCTTTATAGACATGGCTGCAGGAGGCCTAGCAGCACCACGTGCTGGGGTAGAAACATCCAAAGGGATGGTGTCCGATAAATCTTGTGAAACCACAGTAGTAGGTAAAACTTCAGAGGCCGATTCAGCTAGGGTAGAAGGGGCCTCGGTAGTAGTCATGGATTCGGCTGTAGATTGAACCGTTTGCTCGGTTTCGGCCGAAACCGAGACACTCGCGGTTTGCTTAACCGTGGTTTCGGCCGAAACCGCGGACCGCGAGTGTCGGTCCTTTCGGCGTTTCTTAACAATTTGAGTAGTCGGAGGATCCGACGGCATTATGTACGCAAAATCTGAGCCGAAAAACTGTTCAGCAAACTCCGACCGACGCCTAAGCGTTCGTCGGTTGAAAGAAGCACAGGCTAAACAAACTGCTACGTTGTGGTCTGGGCCTAAACAAGGTAAGCAGTAAGAGTGGAAATCTTTATGAGGTATTTGTTTCCCACAAGTTAAACAGTTATTCACTTTTTCTGACATCGGCTGAGGCAAGAAAGAGTCCCCAACGGGGTACTTAGCTTTTTAGAAGTCTTGATGTAGTATTCGGTAGTAGTAATCTCTGGATCTGACCGACCGGCACTTGAGAACAGCTTCTGCTTCGGGCGCCACGCGGCAAGAAAGACTGGGGAAAATGGTGTCGGCTGATGCCTTTATACCCGAAGAACTGCAGCTATGACGTCGGGTGAAGTGCGACACCAGCCGAGGCCAGACCCAGACTTTGGAATTCGGCCGACCGAAGGGCTGCCTGACGACAGGACAACCCATTTGTAAGGACTGCAGATGCATCCTTGAAGGACATCCAGGGACACATTAAACATTGCTTGTATAATCTTGGAAAGCTGCTAGAATAAAATGTTGTGTTACCACCATACATTTTACTGCCAAGGTCCCCATGCAAAAGAGTCAGAACAACATACCACTATGCCAAATCACCTGCTTTGTGAAAGAAAAATGCTGTGTTACCACCGTACATTTTACTGCCAAGGTCCCTGTGCAAAACAGTCAAGAGCAACATACCACTACGCCAAATTGGCTGCTTTGTGAAAGAGAGGAAGACTGAAACTTAAATGGCTATCATTTAATGAATTCAGTTCTCACCATAGCTGTCAACCTCTTAGCACAAAACACCTGGACAAACCCAGTAATGAGGGAATACAGCCCTCAAACATATTCAAGTGAATTCAGTTCTTGCCATAGCTGTCAACCTTAGCACAAAAAACCTGGACAAAGCCAATAACAGGGTATTACAGTCCCAAAAATAAGGACAAATTTCAAATAGTCATCTTATAATTGCTATAATAAAAGGTTGTATTATTATATATTTATTGCTAGAATAAAAAGCTGTTTTACTATGTATTTTCTGAAGAATATGAAGTCTGAAATTCAAATGCCTGTCAATTTTACTTCTGACGGAACAAAAACAATTTTCAGCAGAAGCCCAGGGAGAAATACTGTAGACGCATGTCTTTGTAAAATGGCAGGACACCAGAGCAAATCCACACAAACACAGGGATAAGATGCAGACTCCACACAGAAGGCACCCCAGCCAAGAATCAAACCAGAAAACCTATAGCTGTTAGGCAACAATACTGCCACTGCACCATCAAATATGTAAGGAAGTAAACATTCAGAAACCTGAAGTCTGAAATTCAAATGCCTGTTAATTTTATTTAACATTTGTTAATCAGGACAATTTTCAGCAGAGGCCCAGGAAGAAATAATGCAGACATGTCTTTGTAACATGGGAGGACACAAAAGCAAACCCACACAAACACAGGGAAAAGATACATACCCCTCCCCCACAAAGAAGGCACCCCAGCCAAGAATCAAACCTAAGAACCTGCAGCTGTGAGGCAACAATACTACCACTGCACCATCAAATATCAAGCATTGCAATATTTACAAACCACAGATATTATGAGGAATAGATCAGATGAAATATGAGGCAAAAATCTGCAATTTCTTTTACAAATGGTGGTGGGTAGGGAATTCAGGTCTTTAACACCTGCATACAAGGTACAGGGTTCAAGCCTGAGGTATTGCCTACCACACCACCATGAGTCTAACCACCAGTATATTGCACCTGGGGCATTTTCTCACACACACACAACACACAGACACACGCACCAAATCCTGCCCATAGACCCACAGAAAAAATCCACCGCACATCCGACCCTGCCCGTTGCGAGATCTTCCCCCGACGAGACTGCAGTAAACTCGAATCCAAACCCTGCCCGTCGCGAGATCCTGACTGCTGACGTTGCAGTCCGACCCCGACACGTTTCCCCAGTGAGTTCCCAGGACAGTCTATGCAGAAATACAGACAAATGAATCCAGATATGGAAAATGTTGCATTACAAAACTTCGGCTCACCTACATATCTTGTAACTGTTTTCTTCCAAATAACATGTTAAACTTTTTTTTAACTTTGGTTAATCCTTGCTAATTTTTGATAAACATGGTTAAACTTTCTTAACTAATTTCCACCAATTACTATGTAACCTTGTAGAGTTTTTCTCCCCAGGACTCCACTGAAAAAGGACACCTGGTGTCCAGTCGGACAATCCTGGTAAACAAATGTTAATAAATAAAAAATAAAATAAGTTAAGTAACAGAAAATTAGAAGTTATGTACTTACCATAACGTTCCATCTGAGTAGGTAGCTTCATTTGTCTGCAACCTGTGGGTCTTGGATCCGATATCGGATCCGAGCCGGCAACTTGTTTCAAGCTAATGGATTCGAGCTCCTAGCTCCTCCCTTCACCCATAATGCCCTGCTAACCCTCCATGACCTCAGATCGAGTTTGCCCCTCAAT
Organism: Protopterus annectens; assembly: GCF_019279795.1. Classification (NCBI taxonomy): domain Eukaryota; kingdom Metazoa; phylum Chordata; order Ceratodontiformes; family Protopteridae; genus Protopterus; species Protopterus annectens. The sequence continues at coordinate 882,921,320 of NC_056733.1, read as the reverse complement.
ATTTACCCAAAAAAATGGGTATCCAACTACCAATAGATCCGAAGAAGGCCAGGGGGAAGGAGGGGGGGATGGTTGCAGACAAATGAAGCTACCTACTCAGATGGAACGTTATGGTGAGTACATAACTTCTAAATCTGAAGTAGGGAGTTCATTTGTCAGCAACCTGTGGGACAGAGTCCACAGCTACCTGCACCTTGGGTGGCCATCATGGAAGGATATTGCGAAGCACCGCAGAGCCAAAGGATGCTCTCCCTCTAGAAATCATGTCCAGTTTGTAGTGGTTAATAAAGGTATGAGATGAAGCCCAAGTGGCTGCTGAACAAATATCATCCAATGGGACTCTAGACTTGAAGGCCGCAGAAGTAGAAATGGAGCGGGTGGAATGAGCACGAACTCCTTCTGGTGCGGGTCTCCCAGAGACTTGATATGCCAATAGGATACATTGAGAAATCCAGCGTGATAAAGATACTTTTGAAATTGCTTTCCCCAAATTAAATTTGGCAAAGGAAACGAACAGCTGGTCGGATTGCCTATGGTCAGCTGTTCTATGAGTATAAAAACGAAGCTGCCTATGAACATCTAATGAATGCAGCTTGTACTCTCCCTTATTCTGATATTTAGGGAAGAAAACCGGTAAATTTATGGATTGATTTATGTTGGTTTCTGATGCTATCTTGGGGAGAAAAGAGGGATTGATCTTGAGGTACACTCTGTCTGGGTGAAAGATCAAATAAGGAGGCTTCACAGAAAGAGCTTGAAGCTCTGAAACTCTCTTTGCTGAAGTGATGGCTACAAGGAATGCTGTTTTCCAAGGCAGGAATTTGAGATCTACTGAAGCAGCGGGTTCAAAAGGTGGAGCAGTCAAGGCTTGAAGAACTAATGCAAGATCCCATGGTGGCACGGCTTCCTTTATAGGGGGTCTAAGTAAGAAGGTGCCCTTGAGAAAGGTTTTACACAACTTGGCCGACATCAAAGGCCCTGTATCATGTCCCACATGGTAATGTGATATGGCTGCCAATTGCACTTTGACAGTTGAACAACTAGCGCCTTCCTGAAAGAGCTCGGTTAGGAAGTCTAATATAGACGGAAGAGGAGCCGTAAAGGGATCTAGATCATGATGCTCTGCCCAGATGGAAAAACGTTTCCATTTACTGCGGTACACTTTCCTGGTGGAAGGCTTATGCGCTGCCACAAGGATGGCTTTGACTGGTGAAGAGATACCGGGAGTCCTAACTATGAGTGGAACTGGAGCAACCAAGCTGTTAGTTTGAGATTGCCCAGGTTTGGGGTCGGTAAGTTCGACGGATGGGAGATGAGATCCGGAGTGGGATCTAGAATCCAAGGAGGATTCACAAGGTGAGACCACAGGTAAGGGAACCAAATTTGCCGAGGCCAGAATGGGGCAATGAGGATCATCCTGCTCCTCAACAGTGTGGCTTTCTGTAAGAGTTGCAGCATCAGGGGTAGCGGAGGATAGGCATAAAGTAGACCGGGTGGCCAAGCATGCACCAGAGCGTCTCTTGGTGTTTCCCCTGGAGGGAGGATTAGAGCGAAAAAATTGTCGCATTTGGTGTTTGATGGAGATGCAAAAAGATCGCAGCAGGGTTGCCCCCATTTTGTGAATATCTGCTTCGCTACTAGTGGATTGAGAGACCACTCGTACGGGGTAAGAAGGGTGCGACTGAGCTTGTCCGCTAGGATGTTGGTCCATCCCGGAATGTGCGTTGCAGTGAGAAAGCGGTTGGAGGAGATCGCCCATTCCCATACTCTCATGGCTTCGCAGCATAGGGGGTAAGATCTGGTTCCCCCCTGTTTGTTGATGTACCAGACAACCGACATGTTGTCCGACTGAATCGCAATTGTTCCTATGGGAAGGAGATCCTGAAGTGCTTGCAACGCGAACAGCACCGCTCTCATCTCCAGAACGTTGATATGCAGGGAGGTCTCTGTGTCGTTCCACGTGCCTTGGACTGCCCTGCCTGAATAATGCCCCCCCCCACCCGAGGCGGGAGGCGTCCGTGGTCACCGTGGCGAGAGGGGGAGAGGTGCAGAAGGGACAGCCCGTATGGAGGTCCGAGGCTTGGAGCCACCATAATAGAGCCCTCCTGCAAGCCTTGCTGATAGCAATGGAGTGGTGAAGAGGAAGGGATTGCAGTACCCGCATGTTCAGACGGGCGCATGGAAGAAGTGTAATCGCTGCCGCCATGGAGCCTAGTGCCCTCAAGACCAATTCCGCTGGAGAAGTCTCTGATTGGAGGATGGCCCGCACATGGAGTTGCAAATTCCGGATTCTCTCGGAGGTTAGGAAGGCTCGTAGCTCTCTGGTGTTTATTCTGGCACCTATGAATTCTATGACTTGTGTTGGGGCCAGAAGAGATTTGTCGACATTGATGGTAATGCCTAATTGTGGGGCAAGGCGGAGAAAGAAGTCTCTGGCTGAGCAAAGTAGATGCCTTGTTGAGGCGGTCAGGAGCCAGTCGTCCAGGTACGGAAAGACCTGTATTCCCTGGAGTCTCAGGTGGGCCGCAATCACTGCTAATACCTTGGTGAACACCCTGGGGGCTGTGGTGAGGCCAAAGGGAAGGACCCTGAACTGATAGTGACTGGCTCTCAGCCGGAAGCGGAGGAACCTCCTGGATCGTCTGTCCATTAGAATGTGGTAGTATGCATCCTTGAGGTCTATAGAGCACATCCAATAGTTTTCCCTTAAAAGGGGGAGAATAGATTGAAGAGTGACCATTCGGAATTTTTCCTTGGTTACTGACAGGTTCAAGCGGGAAAGGTCTAGAATCGGTCTCAAGTCCCCCGTCTTTTTTGGCACCAAAAAGAACCTGGAGTAGAACCCTAATCCAAGCTGGTCTTGGGGGACGGGCTGGATGGCTCTTTTTCTTAGCAGCTGCTGAATTTCTGCAGCTGCGGCCTCTGATCGGGTGGTACATCGGGGAGGTTTTTGAGTTTGGGGACATGGAGTAATGGTATTTTGTACCCTCTGGATATAATGCGAAGCACCCAGCGGTCTGTAGTGATGGACTCCCATGCCGCTAGGTGCTCCGAGCGCCCGACTGCCTCCAGAGTGGAGCAGCCGGGCAACCCTTCAGGGCTGCTGCGTGGGCCGCTCAGAGAAAGGTTCTCTGGACCCAAAGTTTCTCAGAGCCCCTCTGCCCCTGGGGCGGCGTCCTCCCTGTCCTCCTCTGCCACGGTAGGACTGGTTGTCCGGAGTGGGTTGGGAATGTTGCGATTTCCAGAACCACATCTTCTTCTGACCCTTTTGGTTCTTCGAGAAGGACCGCTGGGGAGCAGAGAAGCGGACTCCAACGGCAGACAACGTCTTCCCGTCCTTTTCCCTCTGGACAAGTGTCTCGCGAACCGTTTTGCCAAACAGGGCAGAACCATCGAAGGGGGCGTTCGCAAAGGACGCTTTAAAAGGCTCCGCAAAGTCACAATGACAGAGCCAGGCTTGACGTCTCATGACTAGGCCTGCTCCGCTAGCCCTAGCGGCTCCCTCTGTGGCGTGGGACAATAGCCGCAGAGAGGTATTACAAATTGATCTCAGAGTGGCTATTCGGGTGGAGTACAATTGCTTGTCATCCGCCGACATGGACTCAGGGGGGGGAGGCAGCGTATTCTTTGATAAGATCCCGCTGCATCCTGATGACATGTGCCATATAGTTCAGAGACCTTACCGAGAAGGTCGCTGAACTAAAAACTCGCTTCCCTAAGCGGTCCATCGAGTGGGACTCCTTGCTCGGTGGATGGACTGAGGGGCTCTCCTGAGCCAATTCCCTCTTCGTGGCTGCCGCCATCAACATGGCATCTACTTACTCCAGTGTGATCGGTCTGAGGGGGGGCTATGTATTTTGTCCTGGCGTTTTGCTATTGGCTCCACGGTGTCCGGATCCTTCCACGCTCTGGTGGTGATGAGGTCCACCAGGGGGTCGGCCGGAGGGGACACCCAAGAGGTAGACGGGCCTGCTTTGAATGCCTCCAGAAACACGGACTCGTCGGAGGAAGACTTGGGGGCAGACCACCCATCTCTGATCCTCAGCATCTCCATGATGTCTCCAAAGGAGACATCCTCAGGGGGCGATCTTGGGGAGCCTTCCCCTTCTTCCAAGTCCGTGTCCTCGGTTAAGGACTCAGGGGAGTCCACGTGCCTCCTCTTGCACTTATGCTTGCGGGGCACTTCCTCGGGAGGGGGGGGGCGGCGGGGTTTGTCCGAGGAGGCCTCGCCAGCAACATCTTGTTCCAATGGAACCATCTGTGACATTGAAGCAGGCTGTCCCTTTGGCCGGGTGATGGAAGCTTGGCCCAGCAGAGAGGGAGTGCAGGGAGGAGCCGAAACAAGGACCGGGGGTCCGGATGCTCTCAAAAGAGCCCTCTCCACAACATCGAAGGCCGAGGAGAACCACTCTCTCGTGGATCCAAAAGTTGGCTCCCACTCTGATCCGATGAAGGGATCAGAACCGGCGCCGAGACCATCGGATCCGAAGGACCAGTGCGCTCCGACCTGGACGGAGCTGAAGGTACACTGAATCCCTCGGATCCGAAGCTCGGGCCACGGCTCCGAGAGGTCGGATCCGACAGGCTCGAGGGCAGGGTCGGATCCGAAGTACCGAGTACTGTCGGCGCCGACCCACCCCCGGCTCCAACGCTGCTCGCCTCCGAACACTCCGAACCCGGATAGCGGGTCGGAGAAGGAGCAATAGGGTGGAAAAAAGGTGTCGAGCTCCCCCCCGAAGGGGGGGGAGGCAAGAGCACTCCCATCTGCAGCTGGGCCTGGATGAACCTTTGCATCATCCAGTCCAAGTCTGCATCGGATAAACTAAAGGTAGATCTCGAAGAGGTCACAGAGGCAGGCCTGGAATGCCGCCTCGATGACCTCGATGGAGATCGGGCCTCCTCCTCCTCGGGCCCCGGGGAGAAACAAGGAGATCGGAGCCGAGGAGGAGGAGACCTAGGAGCAGTGGAGGGAGAAGCCCGCTTAGCTAGTGGGGCCGAAACGGAGGTCTCGGCCCGCCGCTTGTGGTGCTTCTCCCTCCGTTTCTCCCTCCTGGCCTCCCTGTCCTCCGACGCTTTAGCGGGAGTTTGAGTCCCGGACGGAGGAAGGGGGGGCAGGAATGGCAGCAACCACAGGCTGTGGTGGAGCCATGGGAGCAGCGGAGGCCGGAGCCAAGTCCGGGGGTAAAAGTCCCGCCAAGACCAGCTTCGACCTCCGCTCTTTCAGTGCCCTGGGGTTGAACGCTGCACAAATGGTACAGCCTGAGGAGAGGTGTTCAACCCCAAGGCACCGAACGCACAGAGTGTGGCCATCAGCCGGGGAGAGCTTATGGCCACACTCGGTACATTTCGAAAAAAATGGCTTTTGGGGCCTCAGCCATACTTAAAAGTAAAAGGTAGAACTACACAAACACACAGGCCCCAAAAACACAACACACACACACACACTCACTAATGACCAAATGAAGGGAGGGAAAAAAACTAATTAAAGAAATATATTTTAATACTAAGGGGTACCTAACACTTACACACGTTAAAAATTGAAACAAAAAAGGAAAGTTTGACAGAAAATATAGACTTATCTGACAATTCACTTGCTGAGCTCAAGGGGATCCAGCTATCCACAAGCGCGGCAAACTAGATCTGAGGTCATGGAGGGTTAGCAGGGCATTATGGGTGAAGGGAGGAGCTAGGAGCTCAGATCCATTAGCTTGAAACAAGTTGCCGGCTCGGATCAGATATCGGATCCAAGACCCACAGGTTGCTGACAAATGAACTCCCTACTTCAGATCAGAAGTTATGTACTATCTGTGTTGTCCATTTTCATTCTTCCTCACTGTTGGTTCTTCAGATCAGACATCGGATCCGATTTGGCATTCACAAGACTTCAGGATTCGAGTCTCCATTTTCCATAATAAATCACACCTTCTCTAACTCCTCATACGGAGTTTGCTGCCCTAACAAGGTAAGATTACTAGAAAAAAAACAGAATACATCAAGAATTTCTGGGGCCCAAGCCATGAATTTATGGGTTCCAAATTACTCTAGGTAACTTCTCGAAGATAACAAGGCTGGGGGATGGATGGGAGGCACGTAAGGATGAAAATGGACAACACAGATGCCAAGTTATGGTAACTATGTAACTTCTGCATCTGATGTTGTCCTTTTCATTCTTCATCACTGTTGGGTCAGAGCCCCCAGCTACGCAACTCCTGGATGGCCCCTAAGGAAGGTTATGCCGGAGCACTGTCGAGCCAAAGGATGCCCTGCTTCTGGAGACTATGTCCAATTTATAATGTGAAACAAATGTATGAGTCTTAGACTACGTGGCTGCAGCATATACTTCATCAATTTATGTTCTGGCAGAAAAAGCTAAAGAAGTGGCCGTGGATCCAGTCAAGTGCGCTTTAGGTGGATGAGGCAAATAAACAATTTTTTGGGAATAAATGGTAGAAAGGCAATCTGTCATCCATTTAGCCAGGGTGATCTTGGATATTGCTTGGCCCAAACAATTAGTAGAAAAGGATACAAAGAGTTGATAAGATTTTTCTGTACTTCTTTGTCCTGTGCAGGTAGAAACGCAACTGTCTATGAACATTGAGAACATGTAAAGTACAGTTGTGTACATACCATAAATGTAGATGTTCGAGTGTATTCACTGTTGCAGTCATTACACTTGGGTTACCCTGCTGGCAGGCTACTCGCAGTCGGCCTGAATTCCAAAGTCCTGGTCCTGCGTCAGTTGCTGTCGCCTCTTCCCTGACGTCAGTGCGCCAGGGGTATATAAGATGCAGCCGACGCCATTTTCTTCAGTTTTTCTTGCCCCAGATGTCAGGTGCCCCCAAAAGGGTAGGCTAAAAATTCTGCTTATAAAAAAGCATGCACTAACACAAACATCACCTTCATCTACAAGCAAATACACCACATAGGTTGTATAGAATAGAGAAGTACAGATAAGTCCCAGCAATGAAAAGGGGTATGGAGGGAGGGTAACCTGGACTGCAACAGTGAATACACTCGAACATATACATTTATGGTAGGTACACAACTGTACTATGTTCATCATGTTTTACTGTTGCAGTCATTACACTTGGGTTGAATCCCAAAGCTGCGGTTGGGTGGCTGGGCCTAAATAGAATTAAGAGTGGCTATGAGGCCCTGCAGAACTGCAGTGGCAAAGCCTGCTTTGGATTTAGAGTAAAGAGGTAAGTGGTAGTGCTTTGTAAAATTGTGCACTGAAGTCCAAGTTGCAGCCTCCAATATATCCTTGGTTGGTACTCCTCTGAGGAAGGCTGCTGAAGTGGCTGCTGCTCTGGTAGAATGTGGCCTAATGCCCTTAGGCAGAGTTTTGCCATGTTGTGAATAGCAGAAACGAATGCAGTGGCCTATCCATTTTGAAATAGTCTGCTTTGAAATAGCCTTTCCTTGTGATCCTGCAGCATCTGCCACTAAAAGTTGCTCAGACTTTCTGAAGGCTTTAGTTTTGTCCAAGTAGAAGCATAGCTGTCTGTGTATGTCCAAAGAATGCAGAAGTCTCTCCCCTTTATTCTGTGGGTTTGGATAAAAGGTAGGCAAATGAATAGTTTGGTTAAGAGCCACACTGGACTCTACCTTAGGCATAAATGTTGGGTTTGTCCTTCGAGAAACCCTGTCCGGATGGAAAATAATAAAAGGTTCCACAGCCATTAATGCCTGTAACTCTGAGACTCTTCTTGCTGAAGTTATTGCTAGGAGCAGAGCTGTTTTCCATGATAAGAATTTTATGTCGGCTGTATTGGCTGGCTCAAAAGGAGGCAGTGTGAGCTTTTCCAAGACAAAATTGAGGTCCCATGTAGGTATTGGTGCTCTCCTTGGAGGTCTTATGTTTTTGGCCCCTCTGAGGTACTGCCTCAGCAATGGATGCGAAAAAATAGGTGGGTCCGTATTGTAGTGAGCTGAAATGGCAGAAGCATGGATCTTAATTGATGAGAAGGATAGGCCTCTGCCCAGCATCTCAGTTAGGTATTGTAAAATCTGAGGAATATTTGGTACAAGTGTGTCAATTCCTTGTGCCTGGTTCCAAGCACAGAATCTCTTCCATTTTTCTGCATAAGGTTTTCTGGTGCTGGGTCTCCTGGCCTCCAAAATAACATACATAATTGCTTTAGAGAGAGAGGTGTGTCCTGAATGGTTATAATATCCGCCATGCAGCTAGATTTAGTGTTCTGAGTTGGCTGTGCAGGATCTGATTGTTTTGTTGGGTCAGCAGATGAACGTCCAGGCTGGGCCTTGAGACAAGTTCTTTAGGATTGGATACCAGTGCTGGCGTGGCCAGTCTGGCGCAATCAGTATCACATTTGGCTTCTCTTGTCTGACCTTTAGGAGTACCTTGGGGAGGAGAGGCAGAGGAGGAAAGGCATAAACTGCAAGGGTTTTCCAGCTGAATGATAGAGCATCCACTTTCCATGCTTGTTCGTGATAAGTCCTTGAGCAGAATCTCTGTAGTTGGCAGTTCTGAGGGGAGGCAAATAGATCTATGTCTGGGCATCCCCATTTCCTTGTTGTCATGCTGATGACATGTGGATCTAGTTTCCACTTGTGAGGGTCCATGAGGTTTCTGCTTAGTTAGTCTGCCAGAGTACTTGTTTTTCCTGGCAGGAATTGTGCTTGCAAGTGCACTTGATAAGTCAATGCTGTGTTCCACAACGTCATGGCTTGTCTGCAGAGGGGGTAGGAATGAGTGCCTCCTTGCTTGTTTATGTACCACATGAATGTAGCATTGTCCGTTTTTATCAGCAGTTGTCCTGGATGGAGTAAGTCCTTGAAGGCTGTCAGGGCATTCTGTACAGCTAGCATCTCCTTCTGATTGATATGAAGATGCATTTGGCTTGGGAGCCATGTGCCCTGAATACATTTTCCTGCCATGTGGGCCCCCCGGGCATAATCTGATGCATCTGTTGTTAGTGTCTGCCTGGCTGTGGGTAAGGTGAATGGCTGTCACTTGTTGTGGTGACAGACCTGTGCCCACCATCGAAACTCCTGTTGCAGGCAAGGAATGAGGGTAAATTAATGTTTCCAGGCTGTGGCAATGTTGAGTCAAAACACTTTTTAGGTACCATTGTAGCTTCCTCATATGCAGTCTTGCATATGGAATTAGCAGAATGCAGGATGCCATGAAGCCCAAAGCCTGCAGAATTTTTCTTGCAGATAACTGGGTCTTTGTTGCCATGCTTTTGAAGTATGAAAGTCAGGTGCCTTTGTCTGGCGTGAGATAAGCCATCTGGGCAGTTGTATTTAAGCTTGCACCCAGGAATATTATCTCGAGAGGGTACTAGTTTTGATTTATTTTCGTTTACTGTGTACCCTAGGCAAATTAGTAATCTTTTTACAAACGCCAGATGCTTTAGTAGAATGTCCTTGCTCTCTGCTTGAATAAGGCAGTTATCCAAGTAGGGATACATTTGAATTCCTCTTTGTCTGCAAAATGTAATTACTGGTGCCAGCATGGGCAGAAGCTGCTGCAGAGTCAACATTTTGAATTTTGGAACATCCAGAAAAGTGCTTAGAATAGACAGGTCCAGAACTGGTCTCCAAGCTTTGTCCTTTCTGGGTACTAAGAAAAGTCTTGAGTAAAAACCTTGTCCCTGCTCTTGCTGTGGTACTGGTTGAATAGCCCTCATGCCCATGAGAGATGAAATTTGTTTTTGTGCCTCTGCCCATTGATTGTGTGGCAGGTCTGGCATACCTTTTGCCTTTGGAAGGGTGTGAAAGTGGAACCTGTAGCCCTGAGAGACTATGTTTAAGACCCATTTGTCCTGGGTGATCATGTGCCAATTTTGTGAAAAAAGTGCTAGCTTTCCCCCTAAGGGGGCTGCCAAAAGATAAGTGTTTGGCATTGGCAGAGGAAAGTCATTGGGACTGTTTCCTATATGGCTGTGATTTGTCTTCTCCACTTTTGGAGGTAGTAGCACCCCACTGTTTGGGCCTGTATGAGCCCTGGGGTTGTTGTCTGCCTCTACAGCATCTGTATCTGCCTCTTTGTGGTCTGACACTGGAAAGGACCAATTCTTAGAAGGCCAGTTCCTGCTAAATCAGGGAGATTGTACCTGTAAGAAATCCTTTACTGTCTGCATAGATTTCGCGTTATCCTCCATTTTCTTCAACACCTCTTCTGCCTTAACACCAAACAAAGTATTATGCTGTAATGGAGCATCCAATAATTTTACTTTAACATGATCAGGCAGATTCTGTTCCTTTAACCAAGCTTGCCTTCTAATAACATAACCTGTAACAGCGGCCCTACAATAGGCCTCCAGTGAATCAAAACCACATTGCAAAGTATGCTTTCCCACTTGTTCAGCTGCATGCAATAAATCCTGCATTTCCTTGTTTTCAGAACATTCAGAATTTATCAACATTTTCTGCTTTAGCAGTGACATTAAGTATTGCTGATATTTAAGCATATGAAACTGACAATTTAAAGCCCTTAAAACCAAGGTAGCAGAAGTGTAAACCTTTTTCCCCCATCTGTCCAGTGACCTAGAATCCCTATCTGAGAGAACAGGGTTTTTAGCTGTAGAGGCCTTGACCCCTTTGAGACACTGAGATATTGTTTCTGGGTCAGCAGCAGGCTTTTTATAAAGAAATTTATGAGAGTCTGGAACCCTGTAGTATCTGTCTGGCTTAACAGGTGCAGGAGGCAAAGAGTCAGGAGACAGGCCGGACTCTGAGAATACATCTACAATGTCTAGAACAGGTGGAATAGCAAGAGGTCTATGCAGGGGAAGTAGAAGAAAGTCTCTGAGCCTTTTCTTTGATTCTGAGTAATCCTGGCTCTCCCAGTGGAAATGCTCCCTCATAGTATGCAGGGTTTCCCCAAAGGAATAATCCTCAGGAGAAGCTGAAGGGATAGATTCTTCAGCATCAGAATCCTCATAGGGAGGCAGAGAGTATTCCTGTTCTGAAGAGAAGTCAGAGGAAATGGAAACCTGATCAGAGGAGTCATATTCTGTGTCTTGCCTAGGCTTCTTATCAGGAGGGGATGGGAACCCCTAATCAAAGTAATTAGGTCTTCGGCCATTTTAAGCATCTGTTTTTTAGGCATGGAAGTCTGTCCAGCAGAATGCTGTACTTGTTTCTTTGTCTTTAAAGCTGTTTTAGTCTTTGCCTTGGAAGCTGAGGTTGGCTTAACATATAACGGTGTAGGTCTGAAAACACCCTCAGAAGCCGATGTCTGCTCAGCGGCTCCGGACCCATCTGAGGGAATAGTTTCTGAGTGTCCAATACCTTGAGTATCCAGAGGCCTAGCTGTCTCCACTTGGGAGTCGGTAGCGGCGTGGGGCTCTGAGGTAGCGGGCATCAGGGGGCTGCGAAAGCGCCTCACTGAGAACCGGCGACTGGCCTAGCGGAGGCCTCGTCATCGGTTCTGGACCTCGGATGCCTGTCCTTTTCCTTGCACTTTTTATAAACTCCGGTCATCGGCTGTTCCGATGGCATTATATAATAAAAACTTCGGCCAAAGTAATGAAAGGCAAAATCGTACTGATGATTAATAGTGCGTTGGTTAAATCTAGCACAAAACCGACAGCTAGCAACGTCGTGGTCAGGGCCTAGGCAAGGAATACAGTAAGAATGAAAATCCTTATGATGTATTTTCTTCCCACAAGAAATACAATTGTTAACTTTTTCTGACATCGGTCTGGAGCAAGAAAAAAGTTTCCCCAACAGGGTACTTAGCTTTATTGAAGACTTTGGATCTGAAATTCGTTTTGAAAACCTCAGGAGTTGGCCGACCGGCACTTGCGAACTGCTTTTGCTTCGGGCACCATGCGGCAAGAAAGACTGAAGAAAATGCCATCGGACTGCATGTTATATACCCCTGGCGCACTGACATCAGGGAAGAGGCGACAGCAACCGACGCCGGACCAGGACTTTGGAATTCAGGCCGACTGAGGGTAGCCTGCCAGCAGGATAACCCAAGTGTAATGACTGCAACAGTGAAACACAATGAACATCATTTATTCTCCTTTATTTGAATCATTGGGAAAGAAAACTGGCAACTGAATGGCCTGGTTAATGTTGGATTCTGTGGCTACTTCAGGCATGATTAGTTCTTAGGGAAACTCTGTCTTTAGGAAAAAAAATGAAGTAAGGAAGGCACAGTGGTGCAGTGGTAGCATTGTTGCCTCACAGCAAGAGGTTCTCTGGTTCAATTCTCGGCTGGGGTGCCTTCTGTGTGGAGTATGCATGTTCTCCCTGCGTTCGTGTGAGTTTTCTCCGGGTGCTCTGGTTTCCTCCCACGTTACAAAGACATGCGTCTGGAGGGTTTCTCCCCGGGCCTCCGATGAAAATTGGCTTTTGCCCAATTCGGACTTTACCGGTTAACAAATGTTAAACAATTAAATAAATAAATAAAAAGTAAGGAGGTTTGGCTGACAAGGCTTGAAATTCAGATACTGCCCTGGCTGATGTGATGGCTACCAAGAATGTAGTCTTAATGAAAGAAATTTCAAGTCACAATTATTGGCTGGTTCAAAAGGTTTTTTTGAGTGAGGTCTTGAAGGACAACTGTAAAATCCCAGGGGAGAAGGGTCTTATTGGAGGCCTTAGCAGAAACACTCCTCATAAAAGCCCTGCAAAAGTTTGATGAAGAAATCCAGGAAGAGCCCTTTCCTGAATGAAAATTAGAAATGGCAGCCAGCTGTAACTTAATGGTTGACAAACTGGCACCGTCATGAAAAAATGAACTCAGAAAAAGGAGAACAGCTGATGTAGGAGATATAAATGGATCAATATTCTCCTTTGAAGCCCAAATCGTGAATCTTTTCCACTTACTGTTACAGACCTTTTTTGTGGAAGCTTTCTATGAAGCCGAGATTATGTTGCGTATTGTGGAACCTAGCCTGGACTTTCTTATAATCAATGGAAGTGGAGAAACCATGCAGTCAGTTTAAGTGTGTGCAGACTGGGCTGTCAATGCTCTGACGGATGGGATATGTGGACTTGACTGGGATCCAGTATCCATGGAGGATACTTCAGGTGAGACCACAGGATTGGGAACCAAACCTGACAAGGCCAGAAAGAGGCACTGACGATCACTGAGCACTTCAGCCTGCTGGCTTTCTGTAGAAAACTTTGGATCAAGGGAAGAGAGGGGGTAAGCATAAAGGAGGCCCGGGGGCCAGTCGTGGACTACAGTATCCTTCGGTGACTCCCCTTTTCAGGCAGATCAGAGCAAAGTACTTGCTGCATTTGTTGTTTATGGGAGAAGCAAAATGATCGCAGCAAGGTTGGCCCCAGCAGCTGAAAATCTGGTTTGCTACTGCTTGATTGAGGAACCACTTATGAGGGGTTAGAATGGACCTGCTGAAGATGCCTGCTAGCACACTGGTTTCCCCAGGGATATGCACTGCAATTAGAAAGTGGCTTGAAGACATCGACCATTCCCAAAGTCTCAGGGCCTCTCTGCATAATGGGTAGGATCGGGTTCCTCCTTGTTTGTTTATACACCAGATCAGTGACACATTGTCTGTATGAATTGCAATAGTCCCTAGAGGGAGAAGGTCCTGAAATGCTTACAATGTTAGGACTGCTCATGTCTAGGACATTGATATGCAGCTTGGTCTCATGCTGGGACCACGTGCTTTGGACCATCTTTCCCTGATAATGCCCTCCCATTCTAAGAGGGAATTGTCCAGGATCACTGTGGCTATTGGAGGGGTGACCTGCCCAGCGAAAGGTCATTTGATTGCATCCACCATTGGAGATAACTTTTGTAGATTGGACTGAGTCTGACAGGAGCAAATAGTGGCTGGTACAGAATGGACCATTAAACAGCCAGGGTCCATTGTACGACTCGCATAAAGTTTCTTGCTCAGAGTGCTAAAATGATGGCTGGTGACACAGACCCCAGTGCGCTGAGAACTAACCACACTGGAAGAGATGGGAGATCTAGCAAGTCCTGGATTTGTTGTCTCAGAGAAGTTATGCGATGCAGAGGTAAGGACGCTACTTGGGTTGAAGTGTTCAGCTGTGTTCCTATAAATTCTAGATTCTGCACAGGAATCAGGTTTGCCTTTGTCAGGTTTACTGAAATACCCAGGGAATTAAAGGTGTGTACCAGGTAATCCATGGCTTGAATCAGCTGATGCCTTTTTGATGAAGTAAAGAACCAATCGCCTAACTATGGAAACATCTGGAATCCCTTTAGCCTCAGGTGAGCCACTACAACTGCCATGCATTTGGCAAACACCCAGGGGGCTGTGGTGAGTCCAAAGGGCAGCACTCTGAATTGGTAATGACTGGCCCCCAGTCAAAAGAGCAAAAGTCTCCTGGAGCGTTTGTATATTTTGATATGATAATACATGTCCTGGAGATCTATAGAGCATATCCAATTGTCCTTGCATAGAAATGGCAGAAGGGACTGAACTGTAACCATTCAGAACTCTGACTTCTTGACATACAGGCTGAGGTTGCCGAGATCCAGTACTGGTCTTAGGTCCCCTGTTTTCTTTGGCACCAAAAAGAAGCAAGAATAAGTTCCACATTCTACTTGTTCCATCGAAACCTCTTGAATGACTCATCTCTAGACGTTTTTGAACTTCTCGAATAATGAACTCATTCTGACTGGATAGCACATTGAGTTGTACCCTCCTGAGTCTTGGAGGTAAGAGGAAAAAGGGAATGCAATAAACTCTGGATATTTTTAGCACCCCGGCGTTGTTTGTTATATTTGTCCAGGCATATCTAGCTGCAGGGATAAACGTTCCCTGGCTGCCTCCACAGGCGGGCCAGGCAGGCAGCACTTCATGAGCACTGATGAGGCTTATCAGAAAAGGGTTCCCTGAAGCCCTAATTCTGAGGAACCCCCCTTGCTTCTGGGGTGGCATCTGCCATGGAAACCACCTCTTTTGCCTCTGAAAGAGGTATCCCTGTGCGAGTCCTGGAAAGGCCCTTGAGATTTTTTTGAACCAAATATTCTTCCCACCTCTTTGATTTCTTGAAAAGGTTCATTGAGAAGGTAAAAACTTGATCCCCAAGTCAGACAAGGTTCTAGCCGTCTTTTTTGCTGTGGGAAAGCATTTCTTTTAACGATGGTCCAAACAAGAAGGATACAAACACAAAACACTGTGGATGCTGAAAAAGTTCGAAAAACCACAAGTAGTAGCAACCCAGCTGAAGACTGCAAAATTCTTTTATTTCTGCTTCTGGTACCTCGGCTCAGTGCCTTCAAGGAATGCTATACTATATCTGCAGCAGTCCATTTATACAAGAGTGAATACAATTAACAAATCAACCAATTTACATCAATGAGACCCAATGAAATACCAATAAAATGTCCCCCCCAACAACAAGACTTAAGAAGGGGAAGAAAGACAGTGCATAAACATGAAAACTATGCATCAAAAGGATACCCATAACATGCATAATACTCCAAAAATGTGTTAAAACATCAGAGTTAAAAATTGACTTCCAAGTCATTTTCATTAAAGTGCGTGTTACTAAAGTGGAAGAGGAGGTGATTGAACGGAAAAAGAAAAAGCTGCTGAGAGATATTAATGATTATAAAAGTAATTTAATTTTCTTTTGGCAGCGCAAACCTAGAAGGGGTGGTATCCACTTAGCTTCAGAGGCAGCAGATCACGCCCATCACGAGATTCTTCACTCTCCTCCACTGAGACAGCAATAAGCAGTCGTAACAGCATATCCTTCCAATCTCGCGGTGGTGGTGCTGCGGTAGCATTGTCGCCTCACAGTTAGACGTTGCCCGTTCGATTCTCAGTTAGAGCGTCTTCTGTGTGGTGACATGCGTGAATGGGCGTTCCTTCGTTGAAGGTTGTGCGTTAGGCCCGGCAAGCCAGTACGTAAAAATCTTCTGCCAATCATTAGCAGACCGGAGTTCCGCTGTGGCGACCGCTAACCGGGAAAAGCTGAAAGACACAAACAAACAGCACATCTTTCCAAGATCTTAACATGGAGGCTGGTACATCAGGGTAAACTTCAGATCATTCGGATACTCCTGCGCAAGGCAAGCAATGAAGTCGAAGAAATCAGAGAAAGGAAAGAAGAAATTAAGCCTGAAGTTAGGGCTAAGAAAGGACTTTACCAACAATTTATGGACTAGTTACAAAAATGCTGCGTATTATGTTAACAGTGAAAGGTTCTCATCATGTAATTTAAATGACAGTTTAAATACTGTCAATTTAACTGAATTAGTGATTACTAATGAAGCTAGGAGTGTATTGCTTAAAGGCACCAAGTTTGCTCCCATGCATTTTCCTACCTTAGTTGATTTGTTGTCGCGGGGGCGGCCGCGGTGGTGTAGCTGTTAGCGTTGCTGCCTCACAGCAAGAGGTTTTCCAGTTCGATCCTTGGCTGGGGTGCCTTCTGTGTGGAGTCTGCATGTCCTCCCTGTGGTCACGCTGGTTTCCTCCGGATGCTCCGGTTTCCTCCCACATCCCAAAGACATGCTGTAGGTGGAATGGATACTCTAAATTGGTCCTAGGCGTGAGTGCCTGTGTGTGTGTGTGTGTGTGTGTGTGTGTGTGTGTGTGTGTGTGTGTGTGTGTGTGTGTGTGTGCCTTCTGTGGAAGGCTGGGTGCCGGGCTGGCAACTCGACACCATAAAACTCCACTGCCAATCATGTGTGGACAGGTGATCCACTGTGGTGACCCCTAACCGGGAAAAGGCAAAAGAAGAAGCAGTGGATTTGTTGTGGGATGTTAAAAGACTTAGAAAGCTTCATCTTAGGGTATTTTTTCAGATAAAAATACTGATAAGGTAGCAAATGTGGAGGAATGTGATCATTCTTTATTAGATGTTTCTATTTATGATGATCTGTTTTTTGAGATGTTAGCACATTTTCACCTCCTACGACTTCTGCCATAATCAATTTGTTTGAAATGTAATGCAGACAAGTGGAGGTAGAATTTATTACATTTTTGAGGAGAACCAAACAACTCAACTTAAATAAAAGTGAATGTTTCGCTTTAAAAGAGCTGAAAGAGTTGTGTAAATTAAATGAACAATACGTCTTTACACAGGCTGACAAAAGGGGAAATTGGGTTGGGACCTATTGTCTGATAAAGTATATCAGAGGCTTGAGTCCAATCTCATTATAGAGTATAATTCTTTGTTGCTGGACTTGTTAGAAAGGGTAGAACGTCTAGAATTTTTTTCAGCTTCTGATGTTAAAAGGTTGTATATTAAGAATCCTAGGAATGCCAAATTTTTTGTTATCCCCAAAATCCCTAAGTGCCTGAAAAAAACCTCCTGGGAGACCCACAGTGTCAGGTGTGGGGGCATTTTTGCAGAACGGTGGTATTTTTTTGGATTCTCAACTTAAGATGCATCTTTCCAGGGTATCATCACATATCAAAAATACTAGGAAGGTATTGGATTGTGTGATGAACATTGGATGGCAAGATGATTTTTATTGGGCTTGTGTGGACATTAAATCATTATACACCAGCATAAAAATCAAACCGGGATTGGAGGCTGTTTCAAAAATGTTTGGGTAAAGATCTCGTACTTTTTTCATCATTCAGCTTTTGGAATTTTCCATTACTCAACTACTTTGTTTTTGACAAGGGGTATTTTTTGCAGACAGAAGGCACTGTCATGGGTGCTTCCTTTGCCCCTTCTTATACAATCCTGTTCATGGCACATTTTGAAAATTAATTTGTGTATCCTAAAGAATTTTTTTCAAAAAATGTAGAATTGTATAAACGATACAGAGATGATTCAATCTTTGTATGTAAGGGTGACCCTGAAGATTGTGAAGTATTTATGAAGGATTTGGGTAAAACACCTTTGGTCTAGAATTTACATACACAACACATGGGCACACAATATAATTTCTTGATGTGGAATTGTATGTGGACTCCAGTGGTAAAATTCAGTTCAGACCTCATCACAGAGAGACTGCTGTCAACAATTTTTTGCATGCTACCAGTTCTCACCCATCCCATTTGTTAAAATCTCTCCCATACGGGGACTTTAAGTGCACCTTCACTAATACATCTGAGAAAGATCAATTGGAAGTAGTGTTTAACAGGGTCAGACATAGGTTGCTGAGCAGGGGGTATTCACAGGAAATAATTTTTGAGGCTGAAAAAAAGGTCTTAGGAGTAGAAATACATCATAACCATCATCCCCATATGAGTGGCCAAAATGGCATCAACAGGGGGATAGTTTATAAAAAGAGGGGGCACCTTATGGATGAGAAAGATGCCTTATTTTTTGTGAATATGTGTTTCCCCTTTTCTGATACTTTGAGAACACTAGCCAACAATTTATGGCCCGTTATTAGTAAGGATGATAGTTTGGGTAAACTTTTCCCTAAAAATGTCACCTTCTCTTTTGGTAGGTTTCCTCAATCTCAATGAGCTATTAAATTCAAGAGAAATTAAGCAAGAAGCTGGTGAGTAAGGATCTTTTCCCTGTGGAAGATGTACGGTGTGTAGCAAGATTAGAAATTTAAACATGACCTATATTAATGGAAGAAAAATTTGTAGCTAGGCATCATTTTGATTGTGGGTCTCATGGGGAGGAATATATTTTGGGCTCTGGATGTTCTCCCATAAAGTGGTATGTGGGACAGACCAAGAGGAAGGTTAAATTGAGAATTTTGGAATATTTGAGGAGATCAAAAATATGAGATTAGACAGCCCAGTAGCCCAACATTTTTGTTCCACACACAATGGTGCCATTGACAGTTTTTGATTTGGGGTATTAGCTAGGCCACAAGGTGAATAATGTAGTAGGAATGTCTTTACTCAAAAATTATTGCATTTGGAAACATGGTTTATTGTTAATTTCAGAACATTACATCCTTTGGGAATGAACTTGGAAGTCAATTTTTATCTCCGATGTTTTAACACATTTTTGGAGTGTTATGCATGTTATAGGTATCTTTTTGATGCACAGATTTTGATGCACAGTTTTTATGTTTATGCACGGTCTTTCTTCCCCTTCTTGTTAGGGGGACATTTTATTGGTGTTTCATTGGGTCTCACTGATGTAAATTGGTTGATTATGTGTTAATTGTTCATATTCACTCTTGTATAAATGGATTGCTGCAGATATAGTATAGCATTCCTTGAAGGTAATGAGCCGAGGTACCAGAAGCAGAACTAAAAGAATTTTGCAGTCTTCCGCTGGGTTCCTACTTTTGGGGTTTTCCAAACAGGAAGGAGCCATCTCCGCGAAATTGCAAAGCTGCATCCAGGTATGTCTCCTAATGGCTATGCCTGCACCTGCTGCTCGTGAGCTGCCTTCCGCAATGTGTGAAATGAGCCTCATCAAGGAGTTTGCAAGGGAAAACAGAGTTGCCCACTGGGGAGAAACCTGTTTAAGCTTCTCCTCCAACAAGATCTCTTTTAGACAGTCAGTTAGCTCCTTGACCAGAACTCTCTGCAGATATGTAAAATGCACCAAGTAATTCAATGCTCTCAGCGTGAAGGTGGCTGAGGCATACACACTTTTCCATGTCTGTCCAAAGCCTGAGACTCCTTGTTTGGGGGATGAACAGAGGAGCTTTGTTTGGCAAGCTCCTTTTTTGTGGCTGCTGACACAATGGCATCGACAAGGACACCCTTGCTCCAATGTAAGCATTTGGAGGAAGGACTCCAACTTCTCTGGATGCTTACGGATTGGCTTGACTGACTGACCTGACAAGAGTACTCTGTATGCAATTTTTAGTCTGCCAACTCATTACATTCCCAGAATGTATGTTCCACGTTTCCTCTTTCTTTCCCATGACTTCATTTGCCATCTACTTGAGAAAAAATTCTTTGGAGTCTGCCTGGGGTACACTTTCAGGAAATCCTAAATATTCTAGACTTTACTGCACATTTGGAAGCCACACGACCTCCCATTGTTTTTTTTTTTTTTTTTTTGTGAACTGCATAACCTAATCTCTTCCCAATCTTTTCTGACCTCTTCTGACTGATTCCCATAGTTACTGTACAATATTTCATATGCCCTACTAATTATTCCCTTTTAACAGCAGCTTCTGTTCTAGATTGAATTAAAAACTCAACCAGTGGACAGGCCTTTCATTTAGGACTCCCCTATCCCTTTCTCTTTGTCTGTACTCTTAATATCAGTACCTGATAGGGAAAGCAATCACTAGCCTGAAAACTAAATGTTTTTTCAGCCTCTTCCCATTCTATTAACTTTCCTTCTGAAATAATTTTTTTCCCAATACCTTGGTTCCTTTGCCAGCTTCTTCCAGTAAACTCAGATGCCCTCGTGTCTATTCTCTGTACTTCTAATTGCACTCATCCCTAAGGGCAGAATCTCCTTTCTCTACTCCTGTGTTGGCCTACTTCTTAGTATACTTTCTGCTTATCCAGAATGACTGTTTTTCTCCTTAAGGATTTGTGTCCAAACTCCTATTCTTTCCTTACTTCTTGAATTACCTCCGTGCCTCCTCATCCTTTTCCACTCTAAGTTGTAGCTTTCTGCTTGTGCTATGTATAATAGCCTTAACTGTGCAGCTATAAAATATTCTTTCAACTCCAGTATTCCTAAACCTTTGTTCGATTGGATCAGATTATCCCACTTGACCCTTGCCCTCTTCCCCTTCCAGATAAAATCTTTCAACTCGTTAATTACTGTCTAGAACTTCTCTGGTTGATAAAAATATGTCTGACCTGTGAATAAAACTAAAGGGACTAAAATCATTTTTACTTGTATTTTGCTATCCATGTCTATAGGCAAAAGCTTCCAGTTTCTCATTTTTTTAATTATTTTTTTAGCCTAATCACACACACATCCTTAGCTGCCATAATTAAATCTGTTTTAATCCATACTCCTAAATATTTCATTTTGGCATGGCCCTTACCAGCACTCCTGTGTGAGTGAGGCCCTTGCCTGCAGCTACTGTATTGATTTTATCCAACCTTACTCACACCTATAGGTATAGATAGTACCCACTCTACTATCCCTGACCTACCTTCCACAGATTTGGATAACCATGGACATACAAATTCCTGCGGTTTCTCCTGCTAGTTTGGTTGATATGGGCATCCTGAGACAATGTAACAACTGCCTTATATACACAGACAACCCTCTACTACTACCACCTAGGAACACAATGTGAGAGATGCAATCACATTAAGAACCTAGAATCCTTGATGTCTCAGTCATAAGCCAGTACATCTGGCACTGAGAAGGTTGTCTGCACAAATACTATGAACACCACACACCTCTAACAACACCCACATCTGTACAACACACTCTTAAATATGCAGAGGTTCTCAACAAAACCATACCTAAACAAAAGTGACCTCCGAAGCAAAAACACACATGCACACCACAACCCAAAGCACCAAGCATCACACGTAGTGCACACATCTGTGTCTCGTAGCCTCTAAGGCCCAACCACAAACCCAACATACTAGTCATAGGAGAGACTATCGTGAGACACACAGATTAGTCCCTCACCAGGCTAGACAGATTATCCCACTTGACCCTTGCCCTCTTCCCCTTCCAGATAAAATCTTTCAACTCGTTAATTACTGTCTAGAACTTCTCTGGTTGATAAAAATATGTCTGACCTGTGAATAAAACTAAAGGGACTAAAATAATTTTTACTTGTATTTTGCTATCCATGTCTATAGGCAACAGTAAGTTGCTTGTCAGGTGCTAGAATCCGCCATATCACACACGCACTCAAGTTTCTTAACAACAGGTACAGTTATGACTCTGTCATAGTTCACGTTGGTGTGAATGACTTGAGACGTACCTCTTTGGACTATGTGAAGACAAATATGATTGAGCTCGCTGAATATGTGTCCAAGGCAGATATGTCCCTAGCCTTAAGCACTATCCTACCATCACCCAAAATGATACCTCAATACAAACAGAAAATAATTGACTAACAACTGGCTTAGTTTCTGGTGTCCAAACACCAACAAACAATGTAACAGCTGAACACAAAAGGCTGCAGACCGCAAATGCCACTGCACCAGAAGAACGATGAAACTGTATCATAAAAACCACTTTAATGGATGATAGAAATGAAAAAAAAACACACAGATAAAAGTAAAGCGCTTTTCGTCCCACTTATTTGTGGGACTTCTTCAGAGGTCTGAAGAAGTCCCACAAGTAAGTGGGACGAAAAGCGCTTTACTTTTATCTGTGTGTTTTTTTCATTTCTATCATCCATTAAAGTGTTTTTTATGATACAGTTTCATTGTTCTTCTGGTGCAGTGGCATTTGCGGTCTACAGCCTTTTGTGTTTAGTTTCTGGTGTCATTAAAAAGGGATCCAGTACCTGACAGCCTGGAAAGACATGATTGACAGACCACAACGCTTTGCCAGAGATGGCCTTAATCTGTCTCCCCTGGGCTTTAGGCTTCTGGCAAATGTTCTTGCTTTCTCCATTGTGCTTTTTTAGGCAAAGTCATGAGCACAAAATTACCAACATGAAAAATTCTTATAAATGAAATTTAAAGGTCATGCTGCTAAACGCTAGGAGTCTTAGGATGAAACTGAACTCACTGCAAGCATTCCTTGCCCTGGAGGATGCTGACATTTGTGCAGTCACTGAAACCTGGTTCAAAGCTGTACAGAGCACCCCAACTTTACCAGGTTACTCATCCTACCATACTTTCAGACCCCAAATGGAGAGCTACAAAGCCAAAGGAGGTGGAGTTTCAATAATTATCAAAGACATACACACCTCCAAGCTGGTCAAACGGTATGACTCACAGGAGACACTCGACAAAAAAAGAAGTTATTTACTCACCATAACGTTCCATCTGAGTAGTTATACTTCATTTTTCTGCAACCTGTGGGTAAACGGATCCGTATCGGATCCGAGCCAGCAACTTTTTTTTCTAACATCTGCTCCAAGCTCCGAGCTCCTCCCCTTATCCATAATGCCCTACCATCTCCTATCTTCCCTCAGATCGAGTTTGCTGCAACTAAAAACATAAGCAACTCAACCCAATAAACCAATCCTCAAAAGACAGGACAAGGTCCAGAGGACGGAGGGAGGGAATGTTGCAGAAAAATGAAGTATAACTACTCAGATGGAACGTTATGGTGAGTACATAACTTCTTTATCTGAAGTAGTTAACTTCATTTTATCTGCAACCTGTGGGACACAGTCCCCAGCTACTCCGATCCTGGGAGGCCCTTATGGAAGGATATTCCTGAGCACCGCAGAGCCAAAGGATGCTCTACCCCTCAAAATCAGATCTAATTTGTAATGGGAAATGAAGGTATGTGAATTGGCCCAGGTCGCTGCTGCACAAATATCATCCAAAGGCACCCTAGACCAAAAAGCAGCAGAAGTCGCCATGGACCTGGTAGAGTGAGCCTTAACAATACCAGGAGGAAATAAACCTTTTGCTTTGTAAGCATGTGAAATACAGTGATCCATCTAGCCCAAGAAACTTTAGAAATAGCTTTTCCCATAAATGCTTTGGAAAAGGAAACAAACAATTAGTCAGTCTTGTGGAAAGACTTCATTCTATGAAGATAAAAATGAAGCTGTCTATGAACATCTAACAAATGGGGTTTGTATTCACCTTTATTTTGGAAGTTGGGAAAGAAAACGGGCAGATTACTGGACTGGTTTATGTTTGCTTCAGATGCTACTTTAGGTAAGAAGGAAGGGTTAGTACGGAGGGAGACCTTATCCTTATAGAAGGCCAAATACTGAGGCACGGCAGACAGAGCCTGAAGCTCAGAAACCCTCCTAGCAGATGTAATGGCGACTAGGAAAGCGGTCTTCCAGGACAAAAAATTTCAAGTCCACTGAAGCTGCAGGTTTGAAAGGAGGAGCCACCAATGCCTGTAAAACAAAAGTAAGGTCCCAAGGAGGCACTGAATCCTTGACAGGTGGCCGTAACAGAAAAGTACTTTTAAGAAAAGCCTTACACAGCCTAGAGGAGGCTAAGGCCATGTTGTCTTCACCAACGTGAAAACTGGAAATGGCTGCCAATTTTACTTTCACTGTGGAGGAACTAGCTCCTTGCTGAAAGATACCAGACAGGAAGTCCAACACTGCTGGAACAGGGGCTGTAAAGGGATCTATTTTTCTCTGTGAGGCCCAAATGGAAAAGCGCTTCCATTTACTGCAAAAAAGGTTCCTAGTGGAGTCTTCAAGAGAAGCCACCAGAATGGATTTTACTGGGGATGAAAGATGGGAGTCCTGGCAATTAACGGAACTGGAGCAACCAGGCTTTCAGCTTGAGGCTGCCCAGATCGGGCGGATGTGCCCCCAACAGATGGGAGATTAGATCCAGGCAGGGATCCAGAACCCATGGGGAGCTAAGAGATGAGACCAAAGGAATGGGAACCAAACCTGAAGAGGCCAGAACAGGACAATGAGGATCACTCTGCACAGTAGTCGGCAAGCTTTCTGAAGAAACTTTGGAATGAGTGGCAAAGGTGGATAAGCATACAGAAGCCCGGGGGGCCAAGCATGGACTAGAGCGTCTCTGGGGACTTCCCCTGGTGAGGGAATCAGAGCAAAGAAAGTACAGTTGTGTACCTACCATAAATGTAGATGTTCGAGTGTATTCACTGTTGCAGTCATTACACTTTGGTTATCCTGCTGGCAGGCTACCCGCAGTCTGCCTGAATTCCAAAGTCCTGGTCCAGTGTCAGTTGCTGTTGCCTCTTCCCTGATGTCAGTGTGCCAGGGGTATATAAGATGCAGCCAATGCCATTTTCTTCAGTTTTTATTGCCCCAGATGTCAGGTGCCCCCAAAAAGGTAGGCTAAAAATATTGCTTATAAAAAGCATGCACAAAAATAAACAATACCTTCATCTACAAGAAAATACACCAAATAGGTTGTATAGAACACAACTGTACTATGTTCATCATGTTTTACTGTTGCAGTCATTACACTTGGGTTGAATCCCACAGCTGAGGTTGGGCGGCTGGGTCTAAATAGAATTAAGAGTGGCTATAAGGCCCTGCAGAACTGCAGTGGCAAAGCCTGCTCTGGATTTAGAGTAGACAGGCAAGTGGTAGTGCTTGGTAAAAGTGTGCACTGAGGTCCAAGTAGCAGCTTCCAAAATATCCTTGGTTGGTACTCCTCTGAGGAAGGCTGCTGAGGTGGCTGCTGCCCTGGTGGAATGTGGCCTAATGCCCTTAGGTACTGACTTGCCATGTTGTGCATAGCAGAAACAAATGCAGTGTCCTATCCATTTTGAAATAGTCTACTTTGAGATAGCCTTTCCTTGTGATCCTGCAGCATATGCCACTAAAAGTTGCTCAGGCTTTCTGAAAGCTTTAGTTTTGTCCAAGTAGAAGCGTAGCTGTCTGTGTATGTCCAAAGAATGCCACAATCTCTCCCCTTTATTCTGGGGATTTGGATAAAAAGTAGGCAAATGAATGGTTTGATTAAGAGCCACACTACCTTTGGCATAAATGTTGGGTTTGTCCTTAGGGAAACCCTGTCCGGATGGAAAATGATAAAAGGATCCACAGCCATTAATGCCTGTAACTCTGAGACTCTTCTCGCTGAAGTTATTACTAGGAGCAGAGCTGTTTTCCATGATAAGAATTTTATGTCGGCTGTATTGGCTGGCTCAAAAGGAGGCAGTGTGAGCTTTTCCAAGACAAAATTGAGGTCCCATGTAGGTATCGGTGCTCTCCTTGGGGGTCTTATGTTTTTGGCCACTCCGAGGTACTGCCTTAGCAGTGGATGTGAAAAAATAGGTGGTTCCATACTGTAATGACCTGAAATGGCAGAGGCATGGATCTTAATTGATGAGAAGGATAGGCCTTTGTCCAGCATCTCAGTTAGGTATTGTAAAATCTGAGGAATATTTGGAACAAGCGGGTCAATTCCGTGTGCCTGGTTCCAAACAAAGAATCTCTTCCATTTTTCTGCATAAGATTTTCTGGTGCTGAGCCTCCTGGCTTCCAAAATAACATCCATAACTGCTTTTGAGAGAGGTGTGTTCTGAGTGTTTATATTATTCGCCATGCAGCCAGATTTAAGGTTTTGAGTTGGCCATGTAGGATCTGATTGTTTTGTTGGGTCAGAAGATGAGGAATTTAAGGTACAGTCCAGGCTGGGCCTTGAGACAAACTCTTTAGGATTGGGTACCAGTCCTGGCGTGGCCAGTCTGGGGCAATCAGTATCATTCTTGGCTTCTCTTGTCTGACCTTTAGGAGTACCTTGAGGAGGAGAGGCAGTGGAGGAAAGGCATATACTGTAAGGGTTTTCCAGCTGAATGATAGAGCATCCACCTTCCATGCTTAATTGTGATAAGTTCTTGTGCAGAATCTCTGTAGTTGGTAGTTGTGAGGGGAGGCAAATAGATCTATGTTTGGGCATCCCCATTTCCTTGTTATCATGCTGAAGACTTGTGGATCTAGTTTCCACTCGTGAGGGTCCATGAGGTTTCTGCTTAGTTCGTCTGTCAGAGTATTTGTCTTTCCTGGCAGGAATTGTGCTTGCAAATGTACTTGGTAAGTCAATGCTGTGTTCCACAAAGTCATGGCTTGCCTGCAGAGGGGGTAGGAATGTGTGCCCCCTTGCTCGTTTATGTACCACATGACTGTAGTATTGGCCATCTTTAGCAATAGTTATCCTGGATGGAGAAGATCCTTGAAGGCTGTTAGGGCATTCTGTACTGCTAGCATCTCTTTTTGATTGATATGAAGATGCATTTGGCATGCGGACCACGTGCCCTGAATACATTTTCCTGCCATGTGTTCCCCCCCAGGCATAATCCGATGCATCTGCTGTTATTGTCTGCCTGGCTGTGGGTAAAGTGAATGGCTGTCCCTTGTTGTGGTGACAGGCCAGTGCCCACCATCGAAACTCCTGTTGCAGGCAAGGAATGAGGGTAATTAATGTTTCCAGGCTGTGGCAATGTTGAGTCCAAACACTTTTTAGATACCATTGTAGCTTCCTCATATGCAGTCTTGCATATGGAATTAGCAGAGTGCAGGATGCCATGAAGCCTAAAGCCTGCAGAATTTTTCTTACAGGTAACTGGGTTTTTGTTGCCATGTTTTCGAAGTAATAAGTCAGCTGTCTTTATTTGTCTGGCGTGAGATAAGCCATCTGGGCAGTTGTATTTAAGCTTGCACCCAGGAATATTATCTCTTGAGAGGGCACTAGTTTTGACTTCTTTTTGTTTACTGTGTACCCTAGGCAAATTAGTAATCTTTTTACAAAAGCCAGATGCTTTAGTAGAATGTCCTTGCTCTCTGCTTGAAAAAGGCAGTCATCCAAGTAGGGATAAATTTGAATTCCTCTTTGTCTGCAAAATGCAATTACTGGTGCCAGGCATTTTGTGAAGACCCTGGGCACAGTAGATAAGCCAAAGGGCAGTGCAGAGAATTGGTAGTGCATTGAGCTAGCTATGAATCTGAGGTATCTTCTGCAAGACTGTCTGATTGGGACATGCAGGTATGCCTCTTTGAGGTCCAAAGTAACGAGCCAAGCCTTCTTGCCCAGCATGGACAGAAGTTGCTGCAGTGTCAACATTTTGAATTTTGGAACATCCAGAAAAGTATTTAGAATAGACAGATCCAGTATTGGTCTCCATGCTTTGTCCTTTCTGGGTACCAAGAAAAGACCTGAGTAAAATCCTTGTCCCTGCTCTTCCTGTGGTACTCGCTGAATAGCCCTCATGTCCATGACAGATGAAATTTGTTTTTGTGCCTCTGCCCATTGATTGCGTGGCAGGTCTGGCATACCTTTTGCCTTTGGAAGGGTGTGAAAATGGAACCTGTAGCCCTGAGAAACAATATTCAGTACCCATTTGTCCTGGGTGATCATGTGCCAATTGTGTGAAAAAAAGTGCTAGCTTTCCCCCTAAGGGTGCTGCCAAAAGATAAGTGCTTGGCATTGGCAGTGGGAAGTCATTGGGGCTGTTTCCTATATGGTTGCGATTTGTCTTCTCCGCTTTTGGAGGTAGAAGCACCCCATTGTTTAGGCCTGTATGAGCCTTGGGGCTGAGATCTACCTCTAGGGCATCTGTATCAGCCTCTTTGTGGTCTGACACTGGAAAGGACCAATTCTTAGAAGGCCAGTTCCTGCTAAATCTTGGTGGCTGAACCTGTAAGAAATCCTTTACTGTCTGCATAGATTTCACTTTATCCTCCATTTTCTTCAACACCTCTTCTGCCTTAACATCAAACAAAGTATCATGCTGTAATGGAGCATCCAATAATTTTGCTTTAACATGATCAGGCAGATTCTGTTCCGTTAACCAAGCATGCCTTCGAATAACAGGCCTGTAACAGCAGCCCTGCAAGAGGCCTCTAGTGAATCAAAACCACATTGCAAAGTATGCTTTCCCACTTGTTCAGCTGCATGCAATAAATTCTGCATTTGTTTGTTTTCAGGACATTCAGAGTTTGTCTGCATTTTCTGTTTTAGCAAAGACATTAGGTATTGCTGATATTTAAGCATATGAAACTGGCAATTTAAAGCCCTTACAGCCAAGGTAGCAGAGGTGTAAACTCCCCCCCCCATCTGTCCAGTGCTCTAGAATCCCTATCAGAGGGGACAGGGTTTTTGCAGTGGAAGCCTTGACCCCTTTGGGACCCTGAGAAATAGTTTCTGGGTCAGCAGCAGGGTTTTTATATTGGAATTTGTGAGAATCTGGAACCCTGTAGTACCTATCTGGCTTAAGTGGTGCAGGGGGTAAAGAGTCAGGAGACAGACTGGACTCTGAAAATACATCAAACAATGTCTAGTACAGGTGGAATAGCAAGAGGTCTGTGCTGAGGCAATAAAATGAAATCTCTGAGCCTTTTCTTAGATTCTGAATAATCTTGGCTCTCCCAGTGGAAGTGCTCCCTCATGGTGTGCAGGGTTTCCCCAAAAGAACAGTCCTCAGGAGGAGAGGCTGAAGGGATAGATTCTTCAGCATCAGAGTCCTCATAGGGAAGAAGAGAGAATCCCTGTTCTGAAGAGGAGTCAGAGGAAATGGAAACCTGATCAGAGGAATCATAATCAGTGTCTTGCCTAGGCCTTTTATCAGGAGGAGGATGGGAACCGCTGATCAAAGTAATTAGGTCTTCAGCCATTTTGAGCATCTGTTTCTTAGGCATGGAAGTCTGTCCATGAGAATGCTGTACTTGTTTCTTTGTCTTTAAAGCTGTTTTAGTCTTTGTCTTGGATGCTGAGGTTGGCTTGATATAAAGGTGTGTAGGTCTGAAAACACCCTCAGAAGCCAATGCCTGCTCAGTGGCTCCAGACCCATCTGAGGGATTGATTTCCGAAAGCCCAATAGCCTTGAGTATCCAGAGGCCTAGTTGTCTCCACGTGAGAGTCGGAGGTGGCCTGTGGCTCTGAGGTAGCGGGTGTCAGGGGATGCGAAAGCGCCTCACTGAGAATCGGCGACTGGCCTAGAGGAGGCTTCGTTGTCGGTTTTGGAGCTCGGATGCCTATCCTTTTCTTTCTCCTTGCGTTTTTTATGAACTCCGGTTGTCGGCTGTTATGACGGCATTATATAGTTAAACCTTCGGCCAAAGTAATGAAATGCAAAATCATACCGATGCTTAATAGTGCGTTGGTTAAATTTAGCACAAAACTGACAACTAGCAACGTCGTGGTCAGGGCCTAGGCAAGGAATACAGTAAGAATGAAAATCCTTATGAGGTGTTTGCTTCCCACAAGAAATACAATAGTTAACTTTTTCTGACATCGGTCTGGAGCAAGAAAAAAGTTTCCCCAACAGGGTACTTAGCTTTTTTGAAGACTTCGGATCTGAAATTCGATTTCGAAAATCTCAGGAGTCGGCCGACCAGCACTTGTGAACTGCTTTTGCTTCGGGCACCGTGTGGCAAGAAAGACTGGAGAAAATGGCGTCGGCTGCATGTTATATACCCCTGGTGCACTGACGTCAGGGAAGAGGCGACAGCAACCGACGCTGGACCAGGACTTTGGAATTCAGGCCGACTGCGGGTAGCCTGCCAGCAGGATAACCCAAGTGTAATGACTGCAACAGTGAAAAACGATGAACATCTCGCTGCACTTCGCGTTGGAAGGAGATGCGAAAAGATCACAGCAAGGCTGACCCTATGCAAGGAAGATCTCCTCCACTACTGACTGTTTCAGAGTAGGGAGTAGGATCTGTTTCCCCCCTGCTTGTTGATATACCAGACAACAGACATGTTGTCTGATTGAACTGCAATCAATCCGAGAGGGAGGACTGTGTGAAAGGCTTCCAACGTTAAAAGCACTGCCCTCATCTCTAGAACATTTATGTGCAACTTGGTCTCTGACTGGGACCATGTGCCTTGGACTGTCCTTCCCAAATAGTGTCTCCCCACCTGAGTTGGGAGGTGTCCATGGTCACTGTGGCTTGGACTGGAGATTATGCAAAGGGGCGTCCTTTTGATATCTCCGGTGAACTTAACCACCAAAGAAGAAACATCTTGCAGACGTGACTGATCTTGATCGGAAATTCCATGGGCAGGTCTAGCCAAGACCACTGAACAGCCAGAGTCCATTGAAGAACCCGCATGTGAAGGCGCGCACAAGGGAGAATCAATATGGAGGCAGCCATGGAGCCCAGAGCCCGGAGAACCTCGCTCACCTTTGAAGACTTGGAGTTCACTATGTGGCACCTGAGGTGTAGGATCCTGTCTGGAGTTAATACCTTCATCTGCAAAGTGTCTAGCCGTGCCCCAATGAAGTCTAGAACTTGTACTGGCTGCAAATGGGATTTGTGAACATTGATTGTAATTCCCAGTAGATTTTCCAACCAAATTAAATAATCTCGGGCCAGACACAAGTGATGCTTGTTGGGTGCAGCGAAGAGCCTGTCATCCAGGTATGGAAACACCTGAATACCCTGAAGCCTCAGGTGAACCGCTACAACTGCCATTACCTTGGTGAACACCCTGGGGGCTGTGGTGCGACCAAAGGGAAGGGCTCTGAACTGAAAATGACTGGCTCCCAGCTGAAAGCGCAGAAACCTCCTGGAGCTTCTGTGTATCTTGATGTGGTAGTAAGCACCCTGGAGGTCTAAACGAGCACATCCAGATGCACTCTCAGAGATAAGGTAGAATGGACTGTAG
This sequence comes from Protopterus annectens, assembly GCF_019279795.1. Classification (NCBI taxonomy): domain Eukaryota; kingdom Metazoa; phylum Chordata; order Ceratodontiformes; family Protopteridae; genus Protopterus; species Protopterus annectens. The sequence continues at coordinate 882,890,323 of NC_056733.1, read as the reverse complement.
GGTGACCATCCGGAATTTCTGTTTGGCTACCAACAGGTTTAATGTTGACAGGTCTAGGATGGGCCTGAGGTCCCCCGTCTTTTTTGGCACCAAAAAGAACCTTGAGTAGACATCTAATCCGAACTGATGGGGGGGAACCTGTTTGATGGCTCATTAGAGAAGCAGCTTTGAAACCTCTAGAGCTGCGGCCTCCCTGTGAGCGGGTGGAACATCCGGGAGGTGTTTTGTAATATTTGTAGGGGGCAACAAATGGGATAGAGTAACCTCCGGATATTATCTGTAAAACCCAGCGATCTGTCGTAATTGACTCCCATGCTGCTGGGTGTAAGGACAATCGTCCCCCGACTGCCTCCAGAGTAGGACAGTCAGGCAACCCCTCAGGGCTGCTGACCGGGTCCATCATAAAAGGGTTCACTAGACCCGAAATTCCTGTGACGCCTCTACCTCTGCGTCGGCGTCAATCCTGTCCCCTTCTGCATCTGGGGGAATTGTTGCCCCGAGAATCCTGGGAAAACTGAGATTTTTGGAACTACATCTTCTTCTGCCCTCTTTGATTCCTAGAAAAGGACCGCTGAGGGTTAGAGAAGCGGACTCCTATGGTAGACAAAGTATTCCCGTCCTTTTCGGTCTGGACAAGTGTGTCACGTACAGTCTTCCCAAAAAGGGAAGAACCGTCGTAGGGAGCATTGATAAACGACGCTTTGATAGGGTCCACGAACTGACACAACCTGAGCCAGGCATGGCGACTCATGGCTATACCTGTCCCAGCCACCCTAACTGTTCCTTCCGTGGCATGGGAAAGGAGTTGCATTGACGTGTTTGAGACTGACTTCAGAATAGACATTTTTGCTGAGAACAACTGTCTATCCTGCGGCGATAAAGACGCTGGGGGCGACTCAGCGAATTCCAAAGTAAGATCTCGTTGAAGCCGAATCACATGTGCCAAATAATTCAGCGCATGGATAGAAAAGATCGCTGAGGAGTAGATGCACTTCCCAAACCTATCCACCGACCTAGACTCCTTGTCTGGAGGGTGGACTGAGGAACTCTCCTGTGCTAGTTCCTTCTTTGTGGCCACTGCAACCAACATAGCATCAACTGGGGCTCCTTTCGACAAAAGTTGTCTGTTGGAAGGGGGAGATAAAACCTTGTCCGGGCGTTTGGGGATGGGCTCTACGGTGTCAGGCTCCTTCCATGCCCTCGTGGTGATGATGTCCACCAAGGGGTCCACTGGTGGGGACACCCAGGAAGTAGATGGGCCCGTGGCAAAGGCCTCCAGGAACACTGACTCATCCCCAGAAGGTTTTGGGGCTAACCAACCTCCCCTCTGGTGGAGGATCTCCATAATTTCTCCGAAGGAGACGACTTCGGGAGGAGACCTGGGGGAACCTTTTCCTTCATCTAAGTCAGTGTCCGTAGTGAGGGACTCAGGGGAGTCCAAGTGCCTCCTTTTGCACTTGTGCTTATGGTGACCCTCTTCCGTGGAACTTTCAGAAGGGGATCCATGAGCCGCAGAGGTTTCCTCAGGGAAATTAACCTGGGGATCCTCTGGCACAGGCTGTCCCTGAGACAGGATGAAGGGAGTCGTTGCCAAATCCAGGGGGGCCTGGGTGGTATCCGAGGGGATGGGCTGGGGTCTCAATCCCTGGGAGAGAACCCTCTCTACCACTTCGAAGGTTGAGGGAGAAGACCTCCCCGGATCCAAAGTGGGGACCAGAGCCAAAGCCAGGGTAGCCTGAGGTCCGAGGGAACGGATCAGATCCAAAAAGGTTGGAGAAGGAAAATCCACTCCCCCGGGTCCAACTCCCTGTCTGCGGCTCCGAGAGTCTCTGAGGAACTCAAGGTAACAGCCAGAGTCTAGGTTGGAGGAACCGTCGGCACCGAGCTACCAGCTCTGAAAAACCACAGATGCAAGAGTCCCGAAGCACGGATCTGGGAAGGAGAGATGGGGCAGAAGAGAGGCATGGAGGTCCCCCCTCCAATAGGGAGAGGGGCCTGGCAAGACTCCCATCTGAATTTGGGTCTGAATAAATCTCCGCATCATCCTGTCCATATCCATGTCCGATAGGCTCAGAGTCGACTTCGACGAGGCCACCGACTCGGATCTGGCTGGTCTGTGCAATGGGGAGGAAGGCCTCTGGTCCGAATGTCCCAACGGCTCCGGTGAGAAACGGGGAGACAGGAGACTGGAGCCGTGGAGAAAAGTACAGTTTTGTACCTACCATAAATGTAGATGTTCGAGTGCTAATACAGCTGCAGTCATAACAGATGGGTTCTCCTGCCGTCAGGTGGGTCCTCAGTCGGCCGAATTCCAAAGTCTAGGTCCGGCGTCGGTTGTCGTCGCTTTCTTTTCTGACGTCAGTGCGACAGGGGTATATAAGACACAGCCGACGCCATTTTCTTCAGTCTTTCTTGCCCCAGATGTCAGGTGCCCCCAGAAGGAAGGCAATATATATATAAAAATATATATATATATATATATATATATATATATATATATATATATATATATATATATGGATCATTTCACAATACGAAACACGACATTACGCGATATAAACACACCGAAACATCGACAGTCCTTAAACCGAACCGACAACCACGAACATAACCCAACAACAACACGACATACATCCGACACAACATAACAACACACAGCACACACAAATCAACACAAACAACACACACAACCTAACACAACAAACAAATCCACACAAACAAATACTAACACATACACAAACAACCCTCAACCCAACTTCACCTCACCCGTCACTGTCCCTACACTCACTAACCAGCGCCCCTAACCCCCTACAAAAACACCCTACCCTACCTACTACCACACTAAGCACACTACCACACTACAGCAACTCACCCTAACCAAACCTAACCCACCCCTACAAAACACCAACAAACCACCACACTTACACTACTCACACTCACACACTCACCTAATAGCCTAACCCTAACAACTCCTTAATCCCACCCCCCTACTAAACACCAGCATCGCACACTTTTACCTACTCTTAACCCCTTTCCCGTCCGTCGTAACTTGAACTTACATATCCTTTTCCCATCGCTTCTCTCAGCGTCTGTGTCTTCCTCCGTCGGTCTTCTGCCTATATATATATATATATATATATATATATATATATAATATAATATATAATCATGCATTACAATATAATCAAAAACCAGTAGTTGCAAGCAAATACACCATAGAAGGATAACCCAATCAAGTTGTAAAATGAGGAGTTAGCCACTAGGTCTGTACCCAGAGGGGAAGGAGGGAGGGAAACCTGGACTGCAGCTGTATTAGCACTCGAACACCTACATTTATGGTAGGTACAAAACTGTACTATGTTCATCGTGCATACAGCTGCAGTCATAACAGATGGGTAGAATCTCAAAGCTACGCACAGGGCGGTAGGCACTAGGTGGAACTGGGAGGAGCCAGAATGCCCTGCAACACAGCAGTAGCAAAGCCTGCTCTAGTTTTGGAGTATAAAGGCAGGTGGTAGTGTTTAGTGAAGGTATGCACAGAACTCCAAGTGGCTGCCTCCAAAATATCTTTGGTAGGGACTCCTCTGAGGAAGGCTGCAGAGGTAGCTGTGGCCCTTGTGGAGTGGGATCTGATGACTGCAGGTACAGATTTACCATGAAAGGAGTAACAAAACCGTATGCAGTGGCCTATCCATTTCAAAATTGTCCGTTTGGAAATTGGCTTCCCTTGAGCTCCTACAGCATAAGACACAAAGAGTTGTTCTGATTTCCTGAAAGGCTTTGTTCTGTCCAAATAGTAACGTAGCTGTCTATGGATGTCTAAGGAATGTAGCAGCCTTTCCCCTTTGTTTTGAGGATTGGGGTAAAAGGTAGGTAAGTGTATGGCCTGATTTAAAGCTACCCTGGATACTACCTTAGGCATCATAAATGACGGGTTGGTTCGTAGGGAAACCCTGTCCTGATGGAAGATGAGAAAGGGCTGCACAGCCATGAGGGCTTGTAGTTCCGAAACCCTATGAGCTGAGGTAATGGCCAGAAGGAAAGCTGTTTCCCAGGACAAATATTGCAAATCTGTTGAGGCAGCTGGTTCAAAGGGAGGCAATGTTAATTTTTCTAGAATGTAATTAAGATCCCAGGCTGGTATTGGTTGTTTCCTTGGAGGTCTTATATTCTTAGCCCCTCTGAGGAACTGTCTTAAGAGTAGGTGAGAGAATAGGTTCATAGGTTCATACTAGGCTATCTGCCCGAGGGCATTTACAAGCCTAGCCCATCGTTTTGTGGCTTACGCCACCCCTTTGGTATGGGGAACTATACCCATTATTTTGCTGTGCCTCTGTCGAGCAGTGACACTGAGGTAATCCCTGGGGTATATCTGCGATCTCCCATCCATTGGTCAAGATTTCTCTTGAACAAGGCCAGCGAGGTGCTCTGCCTCACATGTACCGGGATTTTGTTCCACAGCATAGGGAGTCTTTGGGTGATGAATCTATCCCTCCAGCACGTCCTATTAATAGCCGTGTCGAGGTTTAAGTCTCCCCTTGTGGCTCTGATGGATCTAGATTTTTGAGGTGAAGCATATTCATCAAATCTGGGTTTGACATGGCCTTGTATGTTAGGCAAAGGTCACCTCTGAGCAAGCGGTAAGTGACTGAATAGAGCTGGAGTTCTTTCAGTCGGGCAGCATAGGACAGATTTTTGAGACCCTTTATCCTTTTGGTGAGGAACTTTTGTGGCCTCTCCAGCTGCTGCAAGTGTCGGGTCAGATACATTCCGAATGGGGCATTGTACTCAATCATTGATCTGATGAGTGATGAGTAAAGGGAGACTATGACCTCCCTTGATCTAGATGAGAATCCCTTCATGATAAGGTGGGCAATGTAGAAGGTCTTCCTAACTACTTTAGCTACATGGGTGAAGAATGACAGACTACTATCAACCTGGGTCCCCAGGTCCCTGATAATTTCTTCTGTGCTCAGTGGATTGCCACCTATTTGGTAGCTAGGGGTAACCTTGTTTTTCCCCGAAGGGTATGACTATGCATTTTTTGGCATTTAACTTTAGGCCGTGGCTCTGGCACCAGTTATCCGTTTCTGTGAGACCCTTCTGAAGGATATCTGTGTCAGATGTGTTTTCTACTATGGCGCCCAGTTTGCAGTCATCTGCAAACTTTGTCAGCCATAACCCTCCTGTGTTTGCTTGTACTGAAAAGTAGATGCCAAACAAGAGTGGGCCCAGGACTGAGCCCTGTGGGACACCACTTGTGACAGGCTTTGAGTCTGACATGGCGCCAGCAACTCTGACCCTGTGGGTTCTGTCACTCAGCCAGTTTGCAACCCATCTTGTGATGTATGGGTTAACATTTAAGCTGATGGTTTTTCAATGATACCCGAGTGGGGTATTGTATCGAAGGCCTTAGCCAGATCGAGGTAGGCTGTATGGACTGCCTTTCCCTCATCAATGGCTTTGGTGACTGTTTCAAAAAGTCAACCAAGTTTAAAAGGCATGATCTGCCTTTGACAAAGCCAAACTGGGTTGGATCCAAAGTCTGCAAATTCCCTATGTCTTTATTTATGAGGTCCATTATGATCCTCTCCATGGCTTTGCAGATAAGGCTTGTCAAGCTAATGGGCGGTAATTTCCAGGGTCGGTGGAGGCACCGCCTTTGTGAAGTGGGACCACAGTTGCAGTGCGCCACTCCTGGAGTGCGTATCCAGAGGTAAGACTTTGATTAAACAGCTGTCCTAGCTGTGGGTTTAATTCCTCATTGAGTTCGTGGAGCACACAGCCGGGGACACCATCAGGTCCCATGGATGCTGTGTTTTGCTTTGGAGAGAGCAGTTCTCACTTGGGCTGGAGATGTTTGGGGGCTGCAATCGTTTGGTATAGATATCTCTCCTTTTGGGGGGAGAAGTTTGCACTGAACCTGTCAGCCAGTATGTTGGCAATGTCTGTAGGATCAGTAATCTTCACATCATTTTGAACTAGTTCTGAGCATATCTGGGAGTTTCCTCCTAGGTTTCTAACATAGCTAAAGAAGGCCTTATGATTGTCTTTTGAGTCTTTAGCTATTTTTCTCTCGAAATTTGCTTTGGATGATTTTATGAGAGCTCTTAGTTTTTTACTTATAGTGATCAAGGGCGTCTTACCTTTTAAGGATTTTGTTCTATCTTGTATTAGCTTCCTCCTTTTGTTGTAGAGTTTGTTTATGGCTGGGGTCCACCAGACTGGACGCTTGCCTTTGGTACAGAGTGTCTTTGTTTTGCTTGGGATTGCCTTATCCATGCAGTCCTGCAGGTGCTGGTAGAAGGCATTTGTAAGTGATTCAGCGGCTTGAGTACTGTAGGGTGGATCAGTGTTGTATTCTGCAGAAATGGCTGAGGCATAAATTTTGATGGAGGAAAATGAAAGTCCATTGTTCAACAGCTCAGCTAGATACTGTAATATCTGAGGCAAATTCAGTTTTCTAGGATCCTGGCCTTTTTTCTCATTCCAAGCGCAAAACCGTTTCCATTTTGCAGAGTAAGCCTTTCTAGTAGATGGCCTTCTGGCCTCCAAAATGACATCCTGAACCTCTTTGGAGAGTAGGGTCTGTTGTGGTGTTAAGGAATTTTCCATGCAGCCAGATTGAGTGTTTTCAGCTGACTGTGAAGAGTTTTGTAGCTGTGCTGAGTCAGTAGAAGAGGCATTAGAGGTAGGGTCCAGGGAGGAGTATGTGTTAGGCTCCTCAGGAGTGGGTACCAGTGTTGTCTTGGCCTGTCTGGAGCAATCAGTATCATCTTCGGTCTGTCTGCTCTTGCTTTCAAGAACACCTTGGGCAGAAGAGGCAAAGGTGGGAAGGCGTAAACTGTCCGTGCTGCCCAGCTGAAAGAAAGGGCGTCCACTCTCCAGGCCTTTGGATGGAAGGTCCTTGAGCAGAACTTTGTCAATTGATGATTCCAGTGGGAGGCAAAGAGATCTATGTCTGGCCTTCCCCACGCTTGGATTATCTTTGTAAACACTTGAGGATGCAACTTCCATTCATGTGGGTCTGTCATATTTCTGCTTAGATTGTCTGCCAGCGTGTTTTCCAATCCTGGCAGGTACTGTGCTTGAAGTTCGATTTGCCATTCCAGAGCCAAGTTCCAAAGTGACATGGCTAGCCTGCACAGGGGTATGAATGTGTTCCTCCTTGTTTGTTTATGTACCACATTACTGTGGTGTTGTCTGTTCTTATCAATAATTGCCCTGGATGCAGGAGGTCCTTGAAAGCTGTAATTGCATTTATCACTGCTAGCATTTCCTTTTGATTGATGTGAAGGTGCTTTTCCTTTTGGGACCATTTGCCCTGAATGCACCTGTTTGTCATGTGTGCCCCCCAGGCGTAGTCTGAGGCGTCTGTTGTGATGACTTGATTTGCTTGAGGCTTGCAGAATGGTAGACCTGTGTTTGTTTGGCATGCTTGGGCCCACCATAGAAATTCCTTTTGCAAACATGGGATTATTGGTATTATTGTTTCCAAACTGTGGCTGTGTTGAGACCATAGGTTTTTAGGTACCATTGAAGTTTCCTCATATGCAACTTTGCACATGGGATTAGAAGAATGCAAGATGCCATGAAGCCCAGAGCCTGCAGGATTTTCCTTGCAGTTAGCCTGGTACAATTTGCTAGTATTTTGAAGTACTGAGTTAGTTGCCCCTGTTATTCTGGCGTAAGATAGGCCATCTGGGTGTTTCTGTCCAAGTTGGCACCCAGGAAAGTTATTTTCTGAGATGGTGTTAGCCTGGATTTCTCTTTGTTGACTGTGTATCCCAGAGAATTCAATAACCGCGTTACATAAGCCAGATGTTCCAGAAGTATGTGTTTGCTGTCCGCTTGGATCAGGCAATCGTCCAAATAAGGGTAAATTTGTATCCCTTGAAGACTGCAGTAGGCAATTACTGATGCCAGGCATTTCGTGAATACTCTGGGCGCAGTAGATAAGCCAAAGGGCAATGCAGAGAATTGATAGTGGATTGAACCTGCAAGAAATCTGAGGTATCTTCTGCAGCTTTGTCTGACTGGGACATGCAGGTATGCCTCCTTGAGGTCCAATGTTACCAGCCAAGACTCCTTGCCCAGCATGGGAAGAAGCTGCTGTAAGGTGAGAATCTTGAATTTTGGTACGAGCAGAAATGTGTTTAGGATGGATAAGTCCAAAATGGGTCTCCAGTCGGTTCCTTTCCTTGGTACCAGGAATAGTCTGGAATAAAAACCTTGACCTTGTTCGTGAGTAGGTACCTCTTGAATAGCTTTAAGAAGACTTCGGTTTCCAAATTTTCGTAATTTCAGGAGCTGGCCGACCGGCACTTGCGAACTGCTTCTGCTTCGGGCACCGCGCGGCAAAAAAGACTGAAGAAAATGGTGTCGGCTGTGTCTTATATACCCCTGTCGCACTGACGTCAGGAAAGAAAGCGACGACAACCGACGCCGGACCTAGACTTTGGAATTCGGCCAACCGAGGACCCACCTGACGGCAGGAGAACCCATCTGTTATGACTGCAGCTGTATGCACGATGAACATCAGGGGGACTGAGAAAGAGCTCCCTGTCTGGGGATCTCTTACGATGTCTGTCCTTTTTCTCCCTTTTCTCTCTGCGCCTTTCTTTATCTTTTTCTTTCTCTTTTTCTTTGTCAGCCGCGCTGACTGAAGATTTGTCCTTAGAAGACCCATCACCAGAGGAAGAGAGAGGTTGAGTCCCTGTCTGGGTGGGAGATGGTATACTAGAGACCGAGGCCGAGGCAGATTCCAGCATGGCAGTAGGGAGAAGGCCTTTGGCAACTAGCTTGGCCTTCCAATCCCCAAGGGCCCTCGGGTTAAACCCAGAACAGATAGCATATTGAGTGGACAAATGTGCCACTCCCAAGCAAATTACACACAGAGTGTGACCATTGGCCGGGGAGAGCTTATGGCCACACTCTGTACATTTTTTTAAAGACAGGCTTCGGCTGATCAGCCATAGTCCTCCACTCAAAAGGTACAAATACTATCTCTCCAAAAAACAACATACAAACACAGGTAGGGAAAGGGCAGGCCTAACTACTACTCTCTACAAAACTTTTTTTTTTTTTTAAAAACACCGATGACCAAGCGAGATACTACACAAGGGGAGGAAGGGAAAACATTCTCTCAAGCACACCTACATACCAAAAAAAAAAAAACACTTACTATCCCTGAGCTCAGAGCAAAAGAGACCATGATGCACACTACTGGCACGGCAAATGAGATCCGAGGGAAGATAGGAGATGGTAGGGCATTACGGGTAAGGGGAGGAGCTTGGAGCAGATGTTAAAAAAAAAAGTTGCCGGCTCAGATCCGATACAGATCTGTATACCCACAGGTTGCAGATAAAATGAAGTTAACTACTTCAGATCACCTATTCAAATCATAGCTAGCTACAGACCCCCAACCATGACTCAGAATGCCCACTCCACCTATCTGTACTTACTTGAATCCATCAAAATTCAATCTACTACCCTGATCCTGGGTGACTAACTACCCAACCGTACAGTGGAACACCTATTCTAGCCCAAACACGAATCCCCAGAGATTCCTCCATTTCGCCAATGCTTTGGATCAGTTGGCCGACACCCCTATGAGAAGTGAAAATATCCTGGCCCTGGTCCTAACCAACATGAGTAGCCACTGTAGCACTCCTATAGTGTCATCCTCCTTGCTAAGATCCAACCATAAAACGATCACTTTTGAAGTCTCCATCTCCCCTGAACCTCCCCCCCCCAAAATCAGGTTCAAATGAAAAAACTTTTCCAAAGCTGACTACAATCTCCTCAGAGCAGGTATAAGCACCTTCACAGCTACCGTCCCTTCAGATGGAACTAGCACTAATGTCCAAGCCTACACCAAAAACCTATACGAGCACCTACATACCTGTATGGACTCAGCAATACCTGACAGGACCAAATCCTCTTCCTCATGAAAGAGTAAACCTGTCTGGTGGACAGCAGCAATTAAACTCTATAATACAAGGAAAAAATTGCTGTCCAGGGCCAAGAAGGAGCAGGTGCCAAGTTGGAAGCAATCTCTACTTTGTCTGCACAAGCAAATAAGGTCACTGGTGAAATCCTCTAAGGCTGAGTCCAAATTGGCCACATCCACCAAGGACGATCACAAGGCCTTCTTCACATATGTCGGCAATCTCAAAGGCAACACTCAAATCCGCTCTGAACTGGTTGTCAATAACACCACACACAGACACCATAGGTTTAGCCAACCTGCTGGCAGACAGGTTCAGTGAAAACTTCACCCACCTGTCCACCCCATCAGTATACCAGGATATCCCCAGCACCTGCCCCCCTCCCCTCATCACCAGGGAGCACCTTAATACCCTCTCAAAAACAAAAAATGCAGTCTCCATGGGACCCGATAACATCCCTGGCTGTATGCTACATGAATTCTGGCATGAGCTCTCAGCTCCATTAGAAACCTTATTCAACCAAAGTCTGAGCACCGGCTTCATCCCAGCTGAATGGAGGACAGCCACTGTCATCCCTATACACAAAGGTGGAGCGTCCACTGACCCAGGCAATTATAGGCCCATCAGCCTAACTAGCCTGATCTGCAAGGCCATGGAATGCATCATCATGGACCGTATAAACAAGGACACTGGCAACCTCCAAATGCTTGAGCCCACACAGTTTGGGTCTGTCAAAGGGAGATCAAGCCTGTTAAACTTGGTTGACTTCTTTGAAACAGTCACCAAAGCCATAGATAAGGGAAGACTACCTTGACCTAACCAAAGTCTTGGGCACAATTCCCCACTCGGGCATAACAGATAAACTCTCCCAGCTAGGTATCAACCAGTATGTTACCAGATGGGTAGCTAACTGGCTCACTGATGGAACCCATTCACCCAAATAGGGGAAGCCACTTCTAGTAATGAGCAGTGTACCCAAAGGATCAGTCTTGGGGCCTCAACTGTTTGGGATATACTTTTCTGAGGTGCAAGCCAAAAAGTACAGTTGTGTACACTTGCCATAAATATAGATGTTCTAGTGTATTCACTGTTGCAGTCATTACATTTGGGTAATCTGCCTGCAGGTTGCCCTCAGCCGGCCTGAATATTAAAGTCTTGAATTCCTGTGTCGGATGCTCTCTCTTCTTCCATGAAGTCAGGTCCTCTGGGGTATAAAACATGCAGCCGATGCAATTACATCAGTTTTTCTTGCCCCAGATGTCAGGTGCCCCCCAAATGGGGAGCAAAAAAAAAAAAAAAATTATATATATATATATATATATATATATATATATATATATATATATGTGTGTGTGTGTGTGTGTGTGTGTGTGTAAATTAAAACAATTAAAACACAAAGAATATACCTCCAAACAAAAGCAAATACACCAAAAAGGCTTTTAAGCATAGTAAAAGAAAGGAGAGGTATAGTAAGAGAAAAACAGGGGGCTGGAGGGTGGGTAACTAGGACTGCAACAGTGAATACACTCGAACATCTACATTTATGGTAAGTGTACACAACTGTACTATGTTCTTCGTGTTTCACTGTTGCAGTCATTACATTTGGGTAGATTCCCAAAGCTATGGTTGGGAGGATGGATTTATACAGAATTAAGAGCAGCTATAAGGCCCTGCAGGACAGCAGTGGCAAAGCGAGCTCTGAATTTGGAGAAAAGAGGTAAATGGTAATGTTTGGTGAACGTATGAACTGAGTTCCAAGTAGCAGCTTCTAGAATGTCTCTGGTAGGAACCCCTCTGGGAAAGGCTGCTGAAGTAGCCCTGGTGGAATGAGATCTGATCCCCTTGGGGATAGGTTTACCATGGTGCATATAGCAGAAACGAATACAATGGCTTATCCATTTGGAAATAGTTTGCTTTGAAACAGCCTTTCCCTCTGCCCCTGCAGCAAATGCCACCAATAGTTGTTCAGATTTTCTTTGAGATTTTGTCCTGTTTAAGTAAAATCTAAGTTGTCTGTGTACATCCAATGAATGCAGAATCCGCTCACCCTTGTTCTGTGGATTGGGAAAGAAAGTTGGCAGATGAATGGTCTGATTATGAGCCACACTAGATACCACCTTAGGCATGAAAGATGGAGTGGTCCCGAGAGACGCCCTGTCCGCATGAAAAATAATGAAAGGCTCCACTGCCATAAGAGCTTGTAATTCAGAAATCCTTCTAGCTGAAGTGACTGCTAAAAGGAAAGCTGTTTTCCAGGAAATACATTTTAGGTCTGCAATAGCAGCTGGCTCAAAAGGAGTGACAGTGAGTTTTTCCAAAACAAAATTGAGGTCCCATGCAGGGGTTGGTGCTCTCCTGGGAGGTCTTAAGTTTTTGGCCCCTCTGAGATACTGCTTTAGCAAAGGATGAGAGAAGAGGGGAGGTTTTGTGTTGTAATGAGCTGAAATGGCAGAGGCATGGATTTTTATGGAAGAAAAACATAGGCCCTTGTGAAGTATCTCAGTTAAATATTGCAGAATCTGAGGAATATTGGGCATTGCTGTGCTTATCCCTTGTGCTTGGTTCCAGGCACAGAATCTTTTTCATTTGTCAGCATAAGATTTTCTAGTACTAGGCCTTCTAGCCTCCAAAATGACATCCATCACAGGTTTGCTGAGGGATGCCAAGGGTGAAATTAGATGATTAGCCACGCTGAAAGATTCAAAGTTTGGAGCTGAGTGTGCAGAATTTGGTAGTACTGCTGAGACAGTAGGTAAGGTGTCTGAGGCAGGTGCCACGGAGGAAGGTGTGACACATTGCGCAGGAGGGGGTACCACTGTTGGCGAGGCCAGTCTGTAGCAATCAGAATCATTTTAGGTTTGTCCTGTCTGACTTTCAGTAGAACTTTGGAGAGCAGAGGCAGAGGGGGAAAAGCATAGACTGATAGGTTTTTCCATCTGAATGAAAGAGCATCCACTTTCTAAGCTTTTTTGTGATGAATTCTTGTGCAGAATTTGTCCAACTGATAGATCTTTTTGCCTCACCCCAGAACTATGTCTGGACTCCCCCCATTTGCGTGTCAACATGTTGAAAATTTGTGGTTCCAGTTTCCATTCGTGTGGGTCCATAAGATTTCTGCTTAGTTCGTCTGCCAGTGTATTTAGCTTTCCTGGCAGGAATTGAGCTTGTAATTGTATTTGGTAGGTCAAGGTCGTGTTCCACAATGCCATGGCTAGTCTGCAAAGGGGGTAGGAATGTGTACCCCCCCTGCTTGTTTATGTACCACATAACTGTGGTGTTGTCCGTCTTTATCATTAATTGTCCTGAATGAAGGTAGTCCTTGAAGGCTGTCAGTGCATTCTGTACAGCTAGCATCTCTTTCTGACTGATATGAAGGTGCATTTGATTTGGGCTCCATTTGCCCTGAATGCATTTTCCTGCCAGATGAGCCCCCCAAGCATAGTCTGATGCATCTGTAGTTAGGGTTTGGGCGGCAAGGGGTGGAGTGAATGGCAGCCCCTTGTTTTGGTGGCAGGCTTCTGCCCACCATAGGAACTCTAGTTGCAGGCAAGGTATGATAGGAATTATTGTTTCCAGGCTGTGACAATGTTGACTCCATAAACTTTTTAAGTACCACTGAAATTTCCTCATATGCAGTCTTGCATATGGAATTAGAATAATGCAGAAGGCCAGGAACCCCAAAGCTTGCAGAATTTGTCTTGCAGATAGCAGGGTTATTGTGGCCACCTGTTTGAAGTAAGTCACAAATTGAATTTGCTTTTCTGGCGTAAGGTAAGTCATCTGGGGTAGTTGTATTCAAGCTTGCACCCAGGAATGTAATTTTTTGAGAGGGTACCAGTTGTGATTTCTTTTCGTTTATGGTGTACCCTAGACAAGTTAGAACCCTTTTTACAAATGCCAGATGCTTTAGAAGAATGTCCTTGTTTTCTGCCTGAATTAGACAATCGTCCAGGTATGGATATATCTGAAAATTTCTTTGCCTGCAAAATGCAATTACTGGAGCCAGGCACTTTGTGAAGACCCTGGGCCCAGTAGATAAACCAAAGGGCAGTGCAGAGAACTGGTAATGCAAATAGCCTGCTTTAAAGTGGAGGTATCTTCTGCAAGATTCCCTGATTGGGATATGCAGGTAAGCCTCTTTTAAGTCTAGAGTTACCAACCAGGCATCTTTGCCTAGCATAGGTAGTAACTGTTGAAGAGTCAGCATCTTGAATTTTGGAATGTCCAGAAATATGTTTAGAGTGTATAAGTCCAGAATTGGACACCATGATTTGTCTTTTCTGGGTACCAGGAAAAGTCTTGAATAGAAACCTTGTCCCTTTTCCTCTTCTAGTACTGGTTGAATAGCCCCCCATGTTCATGAGGGACAGAACTTGTTTCTGGGCCTCTGCCCACTGATTTGGGGGCAGGTCTGGCCATCCGTTTGGGACTGGCAACGTGTGGAAATTAAATTTGTATCCCTGGGATACTATATTTAAAACCCATTTGTCCTGGGTAATAAGTTGCCAAGTTTCGTGCATGAAGTGCCAGTTTTCCCCCCAAAGGGGCGGCTAAAAGAAAAGTGCTTGGTGATTGTAGAGGGAAGTCATTGAGACTGTTTACCATAAGGAGGTGTCTTGTTGTTTCCAGATTTGGAGGTGGCGGCACCCCATTGTTTTATTCTAAAAGTTCCTTGTGACTGAAACCTGGAGCCTTTGGAATGCCTGGATTTGACTTGAGCGGCTCTCGAAGGGACTGGAAAGGACCAGTTCTTAGTAGGCCAGTGCCTACTAAATCTTGGAGGTTGCACTTGTAAGAAATCTTTCACAGTTTGCATAGATTTAGCTTTATTTTCCATCTTTTTTAACACTTCTTCAGCCTTATTACCAGAGAGACAGTCCTGTTGTAAAGGAGCATCCAACAATTTTGCTTTAACATGGTCAGGCAGAGTTTGCTCTTTGAGCCAAGCATGCCTTCTTAGCACAGATCCAGTTACAGCATCCCTGCAAGAGGCTTCCAAGGAATCAAAACCACATAGCAAAGTATGTTTTCCAACTTGTTCAGCTGAATGTAATAAATCCTGTAAATCTTTATTTTCCAGACAGTCAGAGATTAAAACAATTTTCTGTTTAAGTAGTCCCATGATATGCTGTTGATATTTAAGCATATGAAACTGACAGTTTAAAGTCCTGATTGCCAAGGTTGCAGAAGTGTAAACCTTCTTACCCCATCTATCCAGCGCCCTGGAATCTCTATCAGAAGGGGTAGGATTTTTAGCAGTAGAGGCCTTAATGCCCTTGGGACCCCGAGAAATGGTTTCAGGATCAGCAATAGGATTTTTGAAAAGGAATTTTTGGGAGTCAGGAACCCTGTTAGTATCTGAGTGGCTTACAAGTTTCCGGAGGCAGAGAATCAGGAGCCATATTGGATTCTGAAAAAACATCATCAACAATGTCTAGAACAGGAGGTATAGCCAAAGGCCTATGCTGAGGAAGAAGAAGAAAATCCCTAAGTCTCTCTTTAGATTCAGAGAAATCCTGACTTTCCCAGTGGAAATGTTCCCTTAAGGTATGTAAAGTTTCCCCAAAAGAAAAATCCTCAGGGGGAAAAGCAGAAGGAATGGAATCTTCTGCATTAGAGTCCTCATACGTAGGAATAGACAAATCCTGTTCATTAGAAGAGTCAGAAGAAATAGAATCCTGTTCAGAAGATTCATAATCAATGTCCTGCCTAGGCCTCTTAGAAGGAGGGGGTTGGCTACCCCTGATCAGAGTAATTAAATCTTCAGCCATTTTGATAATTTGTTTTTTAGGCATAGGGGCCTGCACATGTGGCACAGGCGTCGGATTTTTAGACATAGATTTAGATTTTGGCCTTAGTTTTGAAGAAGGCGTCAGTCTAATATACAAATCTGTAGGCCTGAAAACACCCTCAGAAGCCAGTGCCTGCACAGCGGCTCTGGACCCATCTAAGGTAGAGACATCTGCGGGTTCCATAACTGAAGCATCTCGCGGCATACCGGACTCCGAATGGGTCTCAGTAGAGGCCTGCGAATCAGAAGTATTGGGCATCAGGGGCTGTGAAAGCGCCTCTCTGAGTACCGGCGAACTGGCGGCTGGCTTAGGAGAAGCGTCATAGTCAGTTTTGGACCTCAACGGTCTGTCTCTGTCTTTTTCTTTGCGTTTTTTAGGTATTCCGGTAGTCGGACTGCTAACCGATGACATTTCTGGATAATTAAATCTTGAGCCAAAATATTTAGAAGCAAAAATATACCGACATTTAATCATGCATTGATTAGATTTAGCACAAAACGGACAGCAAGGTATGTTGTGGTCAGGGCCTAGGCAAGGAACACAGTACAAATGAAAATCCTTATGAGGTATTTGCTTCCCACAAGTAATACAATTATTAACTTTTAATGACATCAGTAAGGAGCAAGAAAAAGTTTCCCCAATGGGGTACTTAGCTTTTAGTTGAAGACTTGGGTTCTGAAACTCGAAAATGTAAATTTCAGGAGTCGGCTGACCAGCACTTGCGAACTGCTTCTGCTTCGGACACCGAGCAGCAAGAAAGACTGATGTAATGGCGTTGGCTGCATGTTTTATATCCCTGACGACCTGACATCATGGAAGAAGGGACAGCAGCCGACGCAGGACCGAAGACTTTGTTAATCAGGCCGACTGAGGGCAACCTGCCAGCCCATTACCCTAATGTAATGACTGCAACAGTGAAACACGAAGAACATCCTGGATGACTGGATGGGAAACAGAAACTATACCCTTGGGATCCCACCTGTGTCCCTGATGGACAGGGGAAACAGGTGCCGACTTTGAGGGAACATGGGTGAAAGTCTTGACTAGGCTCATAAGCGCCTCTGGGCCAATAGCCTAGTATCATCCTATGAACCTAAATATGGGAACTGCTGAACAATTCATGTGTGGGTACATAGTTTATAGCAAAAGCCTTTGTTTTACCTTCATTAATTTCATATCCCAAAAAACCTGGAACTGTCTTTGAATATTCTATAACACTGAGATGTCCTTTTCTGGTTCCATCAGATACAAAATAATATCATCTGGAAGTAAAGCCAACTTTTCTTGAACACCATACCAATTACACACTAGAATTTATGAGTCTCTTATTTTCTTTGCCAGTGGTTTAAAATATAATGCAAATAAAGAGGGAAAAGGACACCCTTGCCTGGTTCCTCTGTGCAGGCACTCAACAGAGTAGGAACCCTCCCACTTTGATTTTTACCTCTGATCCTTCATATATCCTTCTAATTAACCTTATTATTGTATCAGGAAATGCAAATGTTTCCATTGCCCTACTCATAAAATCCCAGCTTACTCTGTCAAATGTTTTCTCTGCATCAAGACCCATCAAAAACAGCAGTATCTTCTTACAACTTTTAGCATTTAGTTTGAGGCCATTTTTAGCACACCAAGAGTTTACTACAGCAAGTTCATTCTGCTGGGTTTAGCTGTCATAGGGTGACAACTCCTCCAACTTTTCAATCAT
Organism: Protopterus annectens; assembly: GCF_019279795.1. NCBI lineage: Eukaryota > Metazoa > Chordata > Ceratodontiformes > Protopteridae > Protopterus > Protopterus annectens. The sequence goes on along the minus strand of NC_056733.1, from coordinate 882,872,873 downwards.
CTGCATACTTTGTTAGCCAGAGGTCTTTGCTCTCTTCTTGGTGATCTAAGAAGTAAATACCAAAAAAGGAGAGATGCCAACACCAACGCCTAAAGGATACTTCTTCTCACTTTTACACTTTCCGATAAGGCACCTGCAACTCGCACTGTGTGGGCTCCTTCAGCCAGACTGCTGTCCATCTTGCTACATATAGGTCAAGTTTTAAATTGCTTAGCTTTCCAAACATAAGAAATATCATGGTAGTCTCCAACACCTTCTCTATTCCTTTTGTCACAAACCTGTAAGAAGTCATCTAAGCAGAGATAAAACGGCTGCTTTAAAGCCACTGCCTGACCTTCAGACCATGGAGAACAATGACCAGGTAGACCTTCATTACTCTGGGTCAATAACCACTATTATAATCTAAAAGTCCTGGACAGAAGCAATTTCAGTCATTAGTGCCACAACCAACCAATAACTAGGTGACTGAAACGGCCATTCTGTAAGATCCAATGAAACAACAGGTTTATGCCAGTGGATACCCCTCGAAGCACACCACTCAAGGTGGTCAATCGCGCTGAATCTCTCCTGGCACCTCAGCATAAGCCAATGCAGAAGACAGATGTTAACTCTCCCCTTCACTACATAAGGACAAACATGACATACAGTAAAAAGTCCGAGCAGAATAAGACTTTTGTCTGCCCTCAGTTCCTTTATCTTTTGGACAGTGCACTGGCTAATGCCTCTGCCTCTATAACAGAATATTTCCATTATAGAACTTTTAACCACAATCAGTCTCAGATTAGTGAGACAGACCAAGAGTTTCTACCCCTCTGGTGTCCTTGGATGACCAGGTTGAATTGCTAGCATTTAAAAAAAACACACCAAACAAGTGTTAAAACACACCAGACTACAAAGCCAGCGAAAAATATGCCACCAATCTTGTATTAAATAGTTTATTCACACTGAATAACACTTTGGCACCTTGGCACAGCCTTCCTGGAGTTACAAAATATGCCACACACCATACATCCATATATATATATATATATATATATATATATATATATATATATATATATATATACACACATATATTCACTTAAATACAGTTAATCAAAAACAATCACCTAATTAATCAGCCATCAATTAAAATAGTCATATATACATTTTAAAGAAACACTCTCCAGTTACATTCACTATTTAAACCTGCTGGAGATAATGTATTAAATTTTAAAATATATAAAGTCTTTATACAATAATTTATTTTTCATTAACACTTCATCTGTTTCTGATATATGTTCCAAAATACAAGCTTTTAACAGTGAAAAGTCACTGCTATGACAAGTAAAAAAAATGTAAAGCTATAGGACTCGTAGCATTATTGTTTTTTATGTCTCTAATATGTTCTTGAAACCGTAACTTGAATATTCTTTTAGTCTCCCCTATATAAAACAAGCTATGGGGCAATACAAAGCATATACCACTGATTTAGTTACAAATGAAAAAACAGAACTGGAACAGAATTTTACACAATTTATTTTTTCAAAACATTTGGTGATGTTGGAGCAAACCGAACACCTTCCACAAGGGAAGGTGCCACATTCCAAAACCTGCAGATTTAATTTTTCACCAGGTTAAACAAATCCATTGTGTACCACCATATCTTTGATATTTGTACTTCTCTTGAAAGAGATATTTACAGTTCTACAAAGATTTTTTACCCCTTCCGTATTAAGTAGGGCCAATAATATCCAACGGCTTCAATGATGTTCTCACGTAAGATATTATAAACAGTAACAAGACTTTTTTACACTCCTGCACAGTATTAAATTCTCTATTATTATTTATCTTATTTACTAAAGGCCTGATATGAAGTAAGCGGGTATCTATTATTTTATGAAGGGCATCTAAAATAACATTCTCATCATACCCATTTTGCTTGAAGTTAATACGTTTTTATTATTTCCTTTTCTAGGCCCATTGCATCGTTACATAGCCTGCTGACTCTCAATAACTCATTATAAGGTAGCGCCTTCAAAGTATGTGGTGGATGGCAACTACTACTATCCAAAATATTATAATCTCCAATTCCCTTTCTGTGTATGTTACTTACTATCTTATTGTTCCTAATAGTCAAAGTGATATCGAGATAGTTAACTATTTTTCCTATCTGTAAGCCATCAAATTTTATCTTTGAATGATTTGCATCTAAATCACTTATACACTGGGGGGCTATTTCAGCACCCCCCTACATAAAAAAAAATCAAATCATCTATATATCTACAATATAAAATAACATAACTATTAAAAAAATTCAATCTATACAAAAACTCAACTTCAAAAAGGCCCATGAACAGGTTAGCATACATGGGTGCAAAAGATGCACCCATGGCAGTACCTTGTACTTTATGATAAATGAGATTATTAAACTCAAAAAAGTTATTCGTCAAACAAAAATACAATAATTCCATCACACAATTACTAACAGGACTATTACCTAGAAAAAATCTAACAGCTTCCATACCTAACTCATGGGTAATACTTGTATAAATACTTTTTACATCTGTAACTATCCAGTAATATTCTTCATCACATTTAACATTAGTGTTTTTAATAAAAGAATTTAACTTAACTACATAGTTCAAAAGATAGGAATGTAAAAAAATTCCCACATTATGGAAAAAATAATTCTGTGCTGCTACTATGGGTCTACCTGGGGGGAGGGGGGCTCACATTTTTATGTGTCTTTAGCAGACAATAAAACTTGGCCACTGAACTTCCTTCTACATTAAATTTATTTAGGGCATCTTTTCTTGTAAAATAGCCCAGTCTTAGGCCTTTAGCTACTAGTTCTTTAAACTTCATTATAGCTTGATAAAAAAATCAATATTTACTGCCCTATATACTTAGCCATCAGATAGATGGTCCATACACATTTTCAGGTATTGTTTCCAGTGCATAACAACAATTTTTCTATCTTTATCTGAGGGTTTTATAATTATGTCTGATCTTTTACATAAATTTAATAAAGACAAAGTACAGTTGTGTACCTACCATAAATGTAGATGTTCGAGTGTATTCACTGTTGCAGTCATTACACTTGGGTTATCCTGCTGGAAGGCTACACGCAGTCGGCCCGAATTCCAAAGTCCTGGTCCGGCGTTGGTTGCTGTCGCCTCTTCCCTGACGTCAGTGGGCCAGGGGTATAAAAGATGCAGCCGACGCCATTTTCTTCAGTTTTTCTTGCCCCAGATGTCAGGTGCCCCCAAAGGGGTAGGCTAAAACATTGCTTATAAAAAGCATACACTAAAATAAACAATACCTTCATCTACAAGCAAATACACCACATAGGTTGTATAGAATAGAGAAGTACAGATAAATCCCAGCAAAGAAAGGGGGATGGTGGGTGGGTAACCTGGACTGCAACAGTGAATACACTCGAACATCTACATTTGTGGTAGGTACACAACTGTACTATGTTCATCGTGTTTCACTGTTGCAGTCATTAAACTTGGGTTGAATCCCAAAGCTGAGGTTGGGCGGCTGGGTCTAAATAGAATTAGGAGTGGCTTTGAGGCCCTGCAGAACTGTAGTGGCAAAGCCTGCTCTGGATTTAGAGTAAAGACGTAAGTGGTAGTGCTTGGTAAAAGTGTGCACTGAACTCAAAGTTGCAGCCTCCAAAATTTCCTTGGTTGGTACTCCTCTGAGAAAGGCGGCTGATGTGGCTGCTGCCCTGGTCGAATGTGGCCTAATGCCCTTAGGCACTGATTTGCCATGCTGTGCATAGCAGAAACAAATGCAGTGTCCTATCCATTTTGAAATAGTCTGCTTTGAGATAGCCTTTCCTTGTGATCCTGCAGCATATGCCACTAAAAGTTGCTCAGTCTTTCTGAAAGCTTTAGTTCTGTACAAGTAGAAGTGTAGCTGCCTGTGTACGTCCAAAGAATGCAGAAGTCTCTCCCCTTTATTCTGGGGATTTGGATAAAAAGTAGGTAAATGAATGGTTTGGTTAAGAGCCACACTGGGTACTACCTTTGGCATAAATGTTGGGTTAGTCCTTAGAGAAACCCTGTCCGGATGGAAAATGATAAAAGGTTCCACTGCCATTAGTGCCTGTAACTCTGAGACTCTTCTTGCTGAAGTTATTGCTAGGAGCAGAGCGTTTTTCCATGATAAGAATTTAATTTCAGCTGTACTGGCTGGCTCAAAAGGAGGCAGTGTGAGCTTTTCCAAGAAAAAATTGAGGTCCCATGTAGGTATCGGTGCTCTCCTTGGGGGTCTTATGTTTTTGACCCCTCTGAGGTACTGCCTTAGCAGTGGATGTGAAAAAAATAGGTGGTTCCATATTGTAATGAGCTGAAATGGCAGAGACATGAATCTTAATTGATGAGAAGGATAGGCCTTTGTCCAGCATCTCAGTTAGGTATTGTAAAATCTGAGGAATATTTGGAACAAGCGGTTCAATTCCCTGTGCCTGATTCCAAGCAGAGAATCTCTTCCATTTTTCTGCATTAGATTTTCTGGTGCTGGGCCTCCTGGCTTCCAAAATGACATCCATAACTGCTTTAGAGAGAGGTGTGTTCTGAGTGGTTATATTATTCGCCATACAGCCAGATTTAAGGTTCTGAGTTGGCTGTGCAGGATCTGATTGTTTTGTTGGGTCAGAAGATGAGGAATTTGAGGTAAAGTCCAGGCTGGGCCTTGAGACAAGCTCTTTAGGATTGGGTACCAGTGCTGGCGTGGCCAGTCTGGGGCAATCAGAATCATTTTTGGCTTCTCTTGTCTGACCTTTAGTAGTACCTTGGGGAGGAGAGGCAGTGGAGGAAAGGCATAAACTGTCAGGGTTTTCCAGCTGAATGATAGAGCATCAACCTTCCATGCTTGTGCGTGATAAGTCCTTGTGCAGAATCTCTGTAGTTGGCAGTTGTGAGGGGAGGCAAATAGATCTATGTCTGGGCACCCCGATTTCCTTGTTATCATGTTGAAGACTTGTGGATCTAGTTTCCACTCGTGAGGGTCCATGAGGTTTCTGCTTAGTTCGTCTGCCAGAGTATTTGTCTTTCCTGGCAGGAAATGTGCCTGCAGATGTACTTGATAGGTCAGTGCTGTGTTCCACAAAGTCATGGTTGTCTGCAGAGGGGGTAGGAATGTGTGCCCCCTTGCTTGTTTATGTACCACATGACTGTAGTATTGTCCGTCTTTAGTAGTAGTTGTCCTGGATGTAGTAGATCCTTGAAGGCTGTCAGGGCATTCTGTACAGCTAGCATCTCTTTTTGATTGATGTGAAAATGCATTTGGTCCGTGGGCCACGTGCCCTGAATACATTTTCCTGCCGTGTGTGCCCCCCAGGCATAATCTGATGCATCTGTTGTTAGTGTCTGCCTGGCTGTGGGTAAAGTGAAAGGCTGTCCCTTGTTGTGGTGACAGGCCAGAGCCCACCATCGAAACTCCTGTTGCAGGCAGGGAATAAGAGTTATTATTGTTTCCAGGCTGTGGCAATGTTGAGTCCAAACACTTTTTAGATACCATTGTAGCTTCCTCATATGCAGTCTTGCATATGGAATTAGCAGAATGCAGGATGCCATGAAGCCCAAAGCCTGCAGAATTTTTCTTGCAGGTAGCTGGGTCTTTGTTGCCATCATTTGAAAGTAATGGGTCAGTTGCCTTTGTTTGTCTGGCGTGAGATAAGCCATCTGGGCAGTTGTAGTTAAGCTTGCAGCCAGGAATATTATCTCTTGAGAGGGCACTAGTTTTGACTTATTTTCGTTTACTGTGTACCTTAGGCAAATTAGTAATTCTTTTACAAACGCCAGATGCTTTAGTAGAATGTCCTTGCTCTCTGCTTGAATAAGGTAGTCATCCAAGTAGGGATATATTTGAAATCCTTTTTGTCTGCAAAATGCAATTACTGGTGCCAGGCATTTTGTGAAGACCCTGGGCGCAGTAGATAAGCCAAAGGGCAGTGCAGAGAATTGGTAATGCATTGAGCCAGCTATGAATCTGAGGTATCTTCTGCAAGATTGTCTGATTGGGACATGCAGGTATTCCTCTTTGAGGTCCAAAGTAGCTAGCCAAGCCTTCTTGCCCAGCATGGGTAGAAGTTGCTGCAGTGTCAACATTTTGAATTTTGGAACATCCAGGAAAGTACTTAGAATTGACAGGTCCAGTATTGGTCTCCAGGCTTTGTCCTTTCTGGGTACCAAGAAAAGTCTCGAGTAAAATCCTTGCCCCTGTTCTTGCTGTGGTACCTTTTGAATAGCTCTCATGTCCATGAGAGCAGAAATTTGTTTTTGTGCCTCTGCCCGTTGGTTTTGTGGCAGGTCTGGCATACCTTTTGACCTTGGTAGGGTGTGAAGGTGGAACCTGTAACCCTGAGAAACAATATTCACTACCCATTTGTCCTGGGTGATCATGAGCCAGTTTTGTGAAAAAAGTGCTAGTTTTCCCCCTAAGGGTGCTGTCAAAAGGTAAGTGCTTGGCTTTTGTTGAGACAGTTTCCTATAAGGTTGTGATTTGTCTTCTCCGCCTTTGGGGGCTGAAGCACCCCATTGTTTAGGTCTGTATGAGTCTTGGGGCTGAGATCTGCCTCTTGGGCATCTGTATCTGCCTCTTTGTGGCCTGTCTGACACTGGAAAGGACCAATTTTTAGAAGGCCAGTTCCTGCTAAATCTAGGTGGCTGAACCTGTAAGAAATCCTTTTCTGTCTGCATTGATTTAGCTTTATCATCCATTTTCTTTAACACCTCTTCTGCCTTAACACCAAACAAGTATCATGCTGTAATGGAGCATCCAATAATTTTGCTTTAACATGATCTGGTAAACTCTGTTCTTTTAACCAAGCATGCCTTCAAATGACAGAGCCTGCAACAGCGGCTCTACAAGAAGCCTCTAATGAATCAAAACCACATTGCAATGTATGCTTTCCCACTTGTTCAGCTGCATGCAATAAATCCTGCATTTCCTTATTGTCAGGATTTTCTGAGCTTGTAAGCATTTTCTGTTTTAGTAAAGACATTAGGTATTGTTGATATTTAAGCATGTGAAACTGGCAGTTTAAAGCCCTTACAGCTAAAGTAGCAGTAGTGTAAACTTTTTTTCCCCCATCTATCCAGTGCTCTAGAATCCCTATCAGAGGGAACAGGGTTTTTTGCAGTGGAAGCCTTGACCCCCTCGGGACCCTGAGAAATAGTTTCTGGGTCAGCAGCAGGGTTTTTATAAAGAAATTTATGAGAGTCTGGGACCCTGTAGTACCTATCTGGCTTGACTGGTGCAGGGGGTAAAGAATCAGGAGACAAAATGTATTCAGAGAAAACATCAACAATATCTAGTACAGGTGGGATAGCAAGGGGCCTGTGCTGAGACAGTAAAAGAAAGTCTCTGAGCCTTTTCTTGGATTCTGAATAATCCTGGCTCTCCCAATGAAAATGCTCCCTCATGGTGTGCAGGGTTTCCCCAAAAGAGTAATCCTCAGGAGGAGAGGCTGAAGAGATAGATTCTTCAGCATCAGAGTCCTCATAGGAAGAGAATATCCCTGATCCGAAGAGGAATCAGAGGAAATAGAAACCTGGTCAGAAGAGTCATAATCAGTGTCTTGCCTACGCCTTTTATCAGGAGGGGGATGGGAACCCCTGATCAAAGTAATTAGGTCCTCGGCCATTTTAAGCATCTGTTTCTTTGGCATGGATGACTGTCCAGGAGAATGCTGTACTTGTTTCTTTGTCTTTAATGGAGTTTTAGACTATGCCTTGGCTGCTGAAGTAGACTTGATAGTAAGCTGTGTAGGTCTGAAAACACCCTCAGAAGCTGATGCCTGCTCAGCGGCTCCGGACCCATCTGAGGGAATAGTTTCCATAGGCCCAATACCTTGAGTTTCCAGAGGCCTAGTTGTCTCCATGTGGGAGTCGGAGGCGGCCTGTGGCTCTGAGGTAGCGGGTGTCAGGGGCTGCAAAAAGCGCCTCACTGAGAACCGGCGAATGGCCTAGAAGAGGCTTCGTCATCGTTTTTTGATCTCGGATGCCTGTCCTTTTCTTTGTCTTTGCGTTTTTTATGGATTCCAGTCATCAGTTGTTCCGACGGCATTATGTAGTTAAACCTTCGGCCAAATTAATGTAAAGCAAAATCAAACCGACGCTTAATAGTGCGTTGGTTGAATCTAGCACAAAACCGACAACTAGCAACGTCGTGGTCAGGGCCTAGGCAATGAATACAGTAAGAGTGAAAATCCTTATGAGGTATTTGCTTCCCACAAGAAATACAATTGTTAACTTTTACTGACATCGGTCTGGAGCAAGAAAAAGTTTCCCCAATGGAGTACTTAGCTTTGTTGAAGCTTCGGTTCTGAAATTCAATTTCTAAAATCTCAGGAGTCGGCCGACCGGCACTTGTGAACTGCTTTTGCTTTGGGTACCGCGCGGCGAAAATGGCATCAGCTGCATCTTATATACCCCTGGTGCACTGACGTCAGGGAAGAGGCGACAGCAACCGACGCCGGACCAGGACTTTGGAATTCGGGCAGACTGCGGGTAGCCTGCCAGCAGGATAACCCAAGTGTAACGACTGCAACAGTTAAACACGATGAACATCCATTCATTCTTACTCATGTTATACAAAATGTATTTCTTAGAAGAAAAATCTTTCAAAACTTTCTCTAATACAAAATTAAGCATCTTAGAAAACTGCAAAATCACCTGGTTATTAAATGCAGGTATAAAAGTGCTAGTATAAGTAACCATTTCAGTATTTAAAGAGCAATATGCATTAACATTTTCAACTGTTTCAAATGAAGAATCACAAGAGAAGAAATCCAGCAACTCAACTTCACTTGCAGATACACTTCCTTCATTAACTGACATACTTTCACCATTACATTCAAAATAATTAACCAAATGCAGTTTTCTTAGTAACTTAAAACACTTCTGCTTTAATAAAATGTGCTCTGGGTAGAGCTGTTGGTATAAACTTTAAACCATACTTCAAAACAGACATTTCAGTTCCACTTAAATCAACCCCAGATAAATTCACAATACAGTTTATAGGTAGGTACTAGGCTATCGGCCCCTAGGGCCCATACAAGCCTAGCCAAAAAATGTACCCTGGCTTTCGCCACCCAAGAAAATTATTTTCCTGTGCCCCTGACGAGCAGAGCCATAGAAGTGATCCACGGGGTGAAATTCCCATTTCCCATCCAATCATCAAGATTTTTCTTGAAGAGTGCTAATGAGGAGCTCTGTTTGACATAGATAGGTTGTTTGTTCCAGAGTATGGGAAGTCTCTGGGACAGGAATCTATCCCTCCAGCGTGTTCTGTTTATTGTGGTGACAAGGTTTAGGTCCCTAGAGCGTGTAGCTCGGAGGGATTGGGATTTCTTTAAGTGGAGCATGTCCAACAGCTCTGGGTTTGACATAGCTTTGTATGTTAGGCAGAGATCGCCCCTGAGTAGGCGATATGCGATGGAGTAAAGCTGTAGTTTTCTGAGACGGTCTGCATAGGGCATCTGTTTGAGGCCAGTAATCCTCTTTGCGAGGTATTTCTGTGGTCTTTCCAGTTGTTGTAGATGTCTTGTGAGGTACATACCAAAAGGGGCATTGTACTCTATAATGGGTCTAATGAGTGATGAGTAGAGGGGAACAATTACTTCTTTTTTTCTGGATGAGAATCCTTCTGTGAGGAGATGAGCCACGTAGAAGGATTTCCTGACCACTGTGGCGATGTGATTATCAAAGGAGAGACTACTGTCCACCTGTGTCCCAAGGTCTCATCACATTTTCGGCATTAAGTAGACTGCCAGCTATATGGTAGTTCATGGGTACAGAGTTTTTACCAAAGGGGATGACAATACACTTTTTGGCATTGAGCTTCAGGCCATAGCTTTGACACCAGGTATCTGTCTCAGTGAGGCCCTTTTGTAGTTTGTCCAGATCATTAGGAGTTTCGATTATGGCTCCTAGTTTGCAGTCATCTGCAAACTTTGTTAGCCAAAGACCTTCTGTGTTGGCCTGCACTTCAGAGAAGTAGATCCCAAACAAGAAAGGACCCAGGACTGAACCCTGTGGTACTCCACTTGTCACTGGTCTGATGTCGGATTTGGAATCCGCTACTTTCACAGTGTGGGTTCTGTCCGTGAGCCAGTTGGCATCCCATCTTGTGACATAGGGATTTATACCTAGTTTAGTGAGCTTATCTATAATTCCAGAGTGGGGGATGGTGTCGAAAGCCTTGGCGAGATCAAGATAAGCTGTGTGAACCATTTTACCCTCATCTATGGCTTTGGTGACTGCTTCAAAGAAGTCAATCAGGTTTAGGAGACATGATCTGCCTTTTACAAATCCAAACTGGGTAGGGTCCAGAGTCTGGAGATTACCAATGTCTTTGTTTATGAGTTCCACGATGATACATTCCATGGCCTTGCAGACCAGGCTCATCAGGCTAATGGGGCGGTAGTTCCTGGTGTCCGTCGTGGCTCCCCCTTTCCGGTGCACCATTCAGTGGGTACAAAGCCTGAGGTGAGGCTATGATTGAACATGGTACTTAGGTAGGGTGCCAGTTCATTTTGCAGTTTGTGTAGAACGCAGCCTGGGATATTGTAAGGTTCTATGGATGCTATGTTCTTGGTTTTTGAGAGTGTGTTTTTTTACCTGTGCAGCCGTGATTATAGGAACTTTCGATTCTTCCGGTATACAGATGGGCCCTCTAGGGGGTGAGAGGGGGGTAAAGTTAGCACTGAACCTATCTGCTAGGATGTTGGCAATATCAGTTGGTTCTGTATATTTAATGCCATTGTGTTGTAACTCAGAGCAGATCTGAGTGTTCCCATTTAGATTCTTGACATGGCTATAGAATGCTTTGTGGTTGTCTTTAGAGTCAGTGGCAATTTTGTTTTCGTAACTAGCTTTGGAGGATTTTATGAGGGATCGCAGCTTCTTACTGTGGTTGACCAGGGAGTTCCTCCAGTCATGGCATTTTACTCTTTTTTGCAACAGTTTCTTTCTTCTGTTGTAGAGTTTGTTTATGGCAGAGGACCACCAGATTGGCTTCCTTTTTTTTAGTGGATAACATCTTGGTTCTATTAGGGATAGCATGATCCATGCACTCGTGTAAGTGCTTATAAAGTGCATTTGTGTAAGATTCGGCAGTCATACCTCTATTGTCCGTCTGCATGGGTGTCAAGAAGTTTGCCACTTCTGTCTTAAGAAGTTGTGAAGTTGGCTTTGGAGAAGTTTTTTACGATGGTTTCCCTAACTGGGGGTGGGGGTGGGATGTGGATGTCTAGGCTGATTAGCTTGTGGTCGGATCTGACCAACGAGGAATTGACCTCTGGTGTGGAACACCGGTTTCCTATGTTGGTAATGACCAGGTCTAGGATATTGCTGCCCCTGGTGGGGGTGTGAATAAGTTGATCCAAGGCGTTGGAATTTATGAATTCTAGAAAACGTTGAGCAAAAGTGTTGGTACGAGTAGTTTTCCCAGTTAATGGTGGGGTAGTTGAAATCGCCCATCATTAGGGTGTTGGGTTGTACCCTAATACTTTCCAGTGTATCAAGAAATGAGGAGTGTGAATCCTGGGGCATGGTGGGGGGTCTGTAGCAAGCTACAATTTGGATTGCGGTCTTGCCCAGAGTTAGTTGCACTTTCACATCTTGTTATACTGCTAACTACTGTGCAAACATGTTTAAAATCAATATTTAGTCCTTTTATTTTGTCTGAACTGTTAAAAGTGTTACCTTCATACCGTCGTTTAAAACTGTTTCATTGATTGTAGCCATTCTGCTGTCTTCCCTGTTGTTTCCCTTGGCCCCAAAACATATTATTTATGTAATTATGTTGTTGTGGAGCAGGCAAAGGTGGATAGTCTGTATTTTCATTATCAGAGCCTGCAGAAATATTAGTTGCATCTGTAGAGGCAAAGGAGACATTCTGGTGTTTCTTAGATCTCCCAGAAGCATTTTTAAAGCCTCTGGTATCTCTCTGACTGGTTGCCTTCTTAAAAGTGAAACCAGAGTCATAGTCTCTAATGTCTCTTTGTAACTTACTGATTTTGCGTTGTATAATTTCACTAGAGTTTTCCTCTAACTTGATATTTAAAGAACATAACTGTTCAAACTTAATGTATTAATTTCAAGCAAAGGGGGTATGATGAAAATGCTATTTTAGATACCCTTCATACAATAATAGATACCAGCTTACTTCATAATAGGCCTTTAGTAGATAAGATAAATAATAATAGAGAATTTAATACTGTGCAGGGGTGTAGAAAAGTCTTGTTACTGTTTATAATATCTTAAGTGAGAAAATCATTGAAGCAGGTTAGATATTATTGGCCCTACTTAATACGGAAGGGGTAAAAAATCTTTGTAGAACTGCAAATATTTCTTTCAAGAGAAGTACAAATATCAAAGATATGGTGGTACACAATGGATTTGTTTAACCTGGTGAAAAATTAAATCTGCAGGTTTTGGAATGTGGCACCTTCCCTTGTGGAAGTTGTTCGGTTTGCTCCAACATCACCAAATGTTTTGAAAAAATAAATTGTGTAAAATTCTGTTCCACTTCTGCTTTTTCATTTATAACTAAATCAGTGGTATATGCTTTGTCTTGCCCCTGAATCTTGTTTTATATAGGGAAGACTAAAAGAATATTCAAGTTACGGTTGCAAGACCATATTAAAGACATAAAAAAACAATGCTACGAATCCTATAGCTTTACATTTTTTACTTGTCATAGCAGTGACTTTTCACTGTTAAAAGCTTGTATTTTGGAACATATATCAGAAACAGAAAGTGTTAATGAAAAAAAAAAAAATATATATATATATATATATATATATATATATATATATATATATATATATATATATATATATATATATATATATATATATATATATATATATATATATAGACGTATGGTGTGGCATATTTTGTAACTCCAGGAAGGCGGTGCCGAGGCACCAGTGTGTTATTCAGTGTGGCATCTTTTTCGCTAGCTTTGTAGTCTGTTGTGAATTGCTAGCATTTGCTGAAGTGCCAGAACAGGTTTTGCTCAATATATAGCAGATATATTACACTTGGATGGGTTTGGTGCTTCATGCATTCAGCACAGAAATGTTTCCAAGACAAAAACATCAAGACAGATGTCTAAACACTGTGACCACTGAAAATTAACTGGCATAGTCAGAGAGTAGGTGTGCTCTCCTAGTGACATATGAAATAGTAAAATTTGTCCTAATAAAAGGGCATGAATGCTCCATTAGAGCAGAATTATCAAAGAAAACAGCTGAAATGCAAACTGAAGGAAGGTTAGCCCATTTGTAGAGCCACTGTAGCCCAGCTAAAAGTGCATAGGGAGAAAGTGCATGCAATCCTGAATGAAAAGGGCAGGTAAAGTAGGACCATCCAATGCCACAAACCATTAGAGGAGGGTCAGTAATACAAATACATCTCAAGGGTACACATCTGAACACCAATCCGAGAACAAAGTAGCCCCTAGCTTGGATATATGGGAGAACAAATTCTCACAGGGGGGGGAGGGCATAGTGCTTCCACACTGTAGGTCATTCCTCCTCTACCCCAGGGGGGAGGGGATAAAGGCCTATATCTTTATCTACCTCCAGGATGCTACAGGCAAAAGCAACATCATAGCTACCTGAATGATGCCCCCTGTGAATAGCTGTCACCCTTGTGTTGGGGTTACTAACCATGGAGGATCGAATGGGCACAAAATCTGTCAGTGGAACCTTGAAGGCAAACAGCACTTATAAAAGAACAAAGATTATCCCATAAAGAAATAATGTGCTTACTAAGATACTTGGCACTAATGACCAAAGAAACTCTTCAGTATTTACACTGGTTAATTAAACATGCTGCAGCACCACAAACTCTGCTTCATCTAGTCAGAGAGACAGACAAATCAGCAGGTGAAGAGTACCGTTTTAAGTTTCACAACAGCACAAGACAGTCCACTGAAATAGCAGCCTGCATCATCCAGGGTTATAAGCTGATCAAAAACAAGCTACCTGGCTAACAGATACCTCAGTAAAAGGCTATTTGTTGTGAACATGGAATGTGCCATGATGGTCACGGACTATGCTGTACTCCTACAAAAAAATACTGGGCGATCAGTTCACCTATAACAAGTCTTGTACAACAAAGCAAAGCATGTTGTGACAGAGACGTCCATTGAAGACAATACACAAGCCATGGCCTGGTGGGGGGAAGCATCAAAGGAAGAGGCCTTTCTGCACCAGTACCTTGCTAATAAGCAAAGCAAGATGGCACAAAAAAATCACGAAGTTGAGCAGCCAGATGCAAAAGCATTAAGACAAAGTAGGTCTTTAAATGCTGTGCTGTACAGTACAGTATTAGTGGTTTAAGGGTGTTTCTGAGCTGTTGGTAGGTATATTGTGGCATACCTAAAACAAAGCTGAGGTACTTTGTGGCATACATCAAACAAAGCTGTCAGGTCAATCACCCTCTGGAATTCCCATGACAGGAACTTAAAGTCATAACGGTAACACAAAATACAGCTCTGTAGAAAATGTGCTTCTGGAAAAAAAAAAGAAAAAGAAAAAAAAACAGACTGTAGAGAGAAAAACATTACTACTTGAAAATTCAAAAAAGAAAAGGAATCCCCACCTACCTGTAGTGTCAAGAAACGTGCTTTCAACCAGTAGAGTCGCAAGACAAACTCCAACCATCTGTCTTCAAACAAATCTCTCTGTGAGGAGGCAAAAGAGAGCTGCAGAAGGTCACCTGTGTAGTGAGCACCTGGGAAATGTGGGCCTAGCTGAGCCAATGATGAGCTACTGGAGCACTGTCGAGCAGACACTAAAAATAAGATGGAAACCAAAGTACATGCAGTTAACAGTCCATAATACACTATATCACTCAGTTTCATTCAGTATTCTACCTCAGATAATCATTAAATGCAGACTCAAGCAAAAGCACGCACTATACAAAAAACGCTGCACAACAGTTAAATTCTTTGCAAGCACAAAAAGCAAATAAATACAGGTGGTGACAGGAGGACCAAGTTTAAAAAGAAGTTATGTACTCACCACAACGTTCCATGTTAGTAGTCCATCTCACCCTTCATTTTTACATACGGGTTTGGAGCTGATCCTCGACTCCGACTCGGCCGAGTTTCAAGCTCGAAGACGTCTGGTTGGCTCGTGGCTAAGAAGGTATCCCATGGTGCACCAGTGCAATCCCCAGATCTTGTTTGCTGCTCACTAGCAACAGAAAAAAAACCCTAACCAACAAACCAATACTAAAGGGTCACCAACCAAGAGAATTAAATTACCTCCAGATCTTCCAGGATGGGGGCAGGAGGGTGGGTTGGTAAAAATGAAGGGTGAGATGGACTACCAACATGGAATGTTATGGTGAGTACATAACATCTTCATGTTAGGAAGTCCAATCTCACCTTCATTTTGACATATGGGACAGCGTCCCTAGCGCCTTATTCCTGGGTGGCTCAATGGAAAATACTCCAGAGCACCGTGGAGCCAAAGGATGCTCTACCCCTGGATGCCAAATCCAACTTGTAATGAGTAATAAAGGTGTGAGGGGTAGCCCACAGAGCTGCTGCACAGCTATGATCAAGTGGTACCCTGGCTTGAAAGGCTGCAGAGGTAGACAGAGACCTGGTAGAGTGAGCCTTGATCCTGTGGGGTAAAGGTCTGCCCTCCGAATTGTAGATGAAGGCTATGCAACTAGAAATCCAATTAGACAATGTCACCTTAGAAACTGGCAAGCCCAATCTGGAGTAGGAAAAAGAAATGAATAACTGGTCTGACTTCCGAAATTCTTTGGTCCGTTGCAAATAAAAACATAGCTGTCTATGAACATCCAGCTGGTGGAAACGATATTCAGCTGCATTACAGTGATTGGGAAAGAAAACTGGAAGCTCAATGGACTGGTTTAAGGTGGCAGTAGAACAAACGGAAGG
The DNA here is from genome assembly GCF_019279795.1 of Protopterus annectens. NCBI lineage: Eukaryota > Metazoa > Chordata > Ceratodontiformes > Protopteridae > Protopterus > Protopterus annectens. The sequence goes on along the minus strand of NC_056733.1, from coordinate 882,856,946 downwards.
ATTGGTACGTAAAGATACCCTGTCTTTATGAAAGATAAGGTGGCTTAATAGACAGAGCTTGTAGCTCAGATACACGTCTGGCTGACGTAATAGCTACTAAAAACACAGTCTTCCAAGACAAATATTTTAAAGAAGATGAGTGAGAAGGTTCAAAGGGAGGGGATGTCAATTTGGACAACACAAAATTTAAATCCCAAGAAGCCACAGGTTCTTGTAATGGTGGTCTCAGTAAAGTGGCTCATCTCAAGAAAGTTTTGCATAGCTTATGAGACATAAGGTTGGCATTTGGAGACCCTAAATAAAAATGAGAGATTGCCGCCAATTGTACTTTGATGGTGGCCGTGGCAGATCCTTGCTGAAAAAGCTCCGTAAGGAATTCCAGAATCAAAGGAATGGGAGCGGTATAAGGATCCACGTTAATTTTCTGTGCCCAAATAGAAAACCTTTTCCATTTACTGTCAGCCTTCTGGTTGTGGGTTTATGCGAGGATAAGAGAATATGTGACACTGACGAAGAAACATCATGAAAGCCTGACTAGAGATGGAACTGGAGCAGCCATGCTGTCAATTTGAGGGTGTGCAGAGAGGGATGTAGCGAACCCGACATGTAGGTCAATAGATCTGGAACTGGTTCCAGAATCAAAGGATCGTCCAGGAGAAGAGGCTCGAGGAAGGGGAACCAGACCTGACGAGGCCAATAAGGAGCAATGAGGATCAACTTGCTTCCCAGCCAATTGGCTTTCTGAATCACTTTGGGGATAAGAGAGAATGGACGAAAGGCATATAGAAGTCCCACGGACCAGAGAGTCTCTGGGTGATTCTCCCGGAGGGGGAATTAGGGAAAAATTGCTGCTGCACTTGGCATTGACTAGGCTGGCAAAAAGGTCGCAGCAAGGCTGTCCCCATCTCCGGAAAATCTGTTCCACTATTTCCCATTTCAGAGACCACTCGTGAGGCAGTAAGACTGCCCGGTTTAGCTTGTCAGCTATCACGTTGGTTGTCCCAGGAATGAGCATTGCCATTAGAAAGCGCTTGGAAGAAATCATCCATTCCCAAACTCGCATGGCCTCTCGACAGAGTGGGTAAGATCTGGCACCGCCCTGTTTGTTGATATACCACACAACGGACATGTTGTCCGACTGTACCGCAATCGTCCCTGGAGGAAGAAGGTCCTGAAGTGCTTGCAACGCCAGAAGCACTGCCCTCATCTCCAGAACATTGATATGCAGATGAGCCTTGTGTTCTTGCCATGTGCCATGGACAGTCCTGCCAAGGTAATGCCCCCACCACCCGACCTGGGAGGCATCCATGGTCAGAGTGGCAACAGGTTGGGCAGGCACAATGGGAGCTCTCGTAAACAAGTTGTTGGGGGCTATCCACCAATGAAGGTCCTTCTTGCATGATTCCGACAGCAGGATAGGGTGACTCAGTGGTAGATATTGGAATGACCACTGGGAAAACAGAAGCCATTGGAGAATTCTCATGTGCAACCTGGCGAAAGGTATTAACAGAATGGTTGAGGCCATCGTACCAAGAAGTTGAAGAATCCATTTTGCTTTGACCTTCCGAAGCAGAAAAAGACACTGAACTTGTGAGATGAGGTTTTGTGCTCTTTCGGCGAGGAGACGAACTGTCATATCCACTTTGTCTACCTCTGAGCCTATAAAATTCACAGATTGCAAGGGCAGTAATGCAGATTTTTCCCAGTTTATGGAGATCCCTAGTTGAGCACAAAGTTGAATGGTGGTGTCCCTGTTTTGGATGAGTAGATGCCTGGTGGGGGCGGTCAGGAGCCAGTCATCCAAATATGGAAACGCCTGGAATCCCTGAAGTCTCAAGTGAGCTGTCACTACTGCCATGTATTTGGCGAACACCCTGGGGGCTGTGGTGAGACCAAAGGGCAGAGCACGAAAAGTACAGTTGTGTACACTTACCATAAATGTAGATGTTCGAGTGTATTCACGGTTGCAGTCATTACATTTGGGTAATCTGCTGGCAGGTTGCCCTCAGTCGGCCTGAATTCCAAAGTCTTGCGTCCTGTGTTGGTTGCTGTCTTCTCTTACATGACGTCAGGTCGTCAGGGGGTATAAAACATGCAGCCGACGCCATTTTCTTTAGTTTTTCTTGCCCCGATGTCAGGTGTCCCCAAAAAAGTAGCAATATTATATAAATATATATACATGCATCAATATAAACTTTACCTTCATCTACAAGCAAATACACCACATAGGTTGTAGAAGATAGAGAAGGAAAGATAAACTTTAGAATGGCAGGGGGATGGCGGGAGAGTAACCTGGACTGCAACAGTGAATATACTCGAACATCTACATTTATGGTAAGTGTACACAACTGTACTATGTTCTTTGTGTTTCACTGTTGCAGTCATTACATTTGGGTAGAATCCCAAAGCTATGGTTGGGAGGCTGGAGCTAAACAGCATTAGGTGCAGCTATAAGGCCCTGCAGCACTGCAGTGGCAAAGCCTGCCCTGAACTTAGAGTAAAGAGGCAAATGGTAATGCTTTGTAAAGATGTGAACAGAACTCCAAGTAGCAGCCTCTAGAATGTCTTTGGTTGGTACTCCCCTGAGAAAAGCTGCTGAAGTAGCTGCAGCTCTGATGGAATGAGACCTAATGCCCTCGGGCACAGGTTTACCATGGTGTAAGTAGCAGAAACGGATGCAGTGGCTTATCCACTTTGAAATTGTCTGCTTTGAAATAGCCTTTCCTTCTAATCCTGCAGCATATGACACTAGTAATTGCTTAGTTTTTCTTAGAGCTTTAGTCCTGCTCAAGTAGAATCTTAGCTGTCTGTGTATGTCCTAGGAATGCAGAATTCTCTCCCCTTTGTTCTACGGATTTGGATAAAACGTTGGCAGATGAATTGTTTGGTTAAGAGCCACACTGGAAACCACCTTAGGCATAAAAGTAGGATTTGTCCTTAGAGACATCCTGTCTGGGTAAAATATGATAAAAGGCTCTACAGCCACGAGGGCCTTTAGCTCTGAAACTCTTCTTGCTGAAGTAACTGCTAGTAGCAGAGCTGTTTTCCATGATAAGAACTTTATATCAGCGGTAGCAGCTGGTTCAAATGGAGGCAGGGTGAGCTTTTCCAACACATAATTGAGGTCCCATGCAGGTAATGGTGATCTTCTAGGAGGCCTTAAATTTTTGGCTCCTCTAAAATACTGCTTTATTAAAGGATGAGAAAAGATTGGTGGCTCTGTATTGTAATATGCCGAAATGGCAGAGGCATGGATTTTGATTGATGAGAAAGATAGGTCTTTGTCAAGCATCTCAGTCAAGTATTGTAATATCTGAGGAGTATGTGGTTCTGCTGTATCAGTTCCTTGTGGTTGATTCCAAGCACAGAATCTCTTCCATTTGTCAGCATAAGATTTTCTAGTACTAGGCCTTCTGGCTTCCAAAATGACATCAATCACAGCTTTACTGAGAGGTGTCATTTGTATGATTACATGATTAACGATGCTGCCAGGTTCAGAGTATGTAGTTGATTGGGCAGGATCTGATTGTTTTGCTGGGACAGTAGCTGTGGTCTTTGAGGCAAGGTGCAAGCTGGGTATTGAGACAAGTTCCTTAGGATTGGGTACCAGTATTGGCGGGGCCAGTCTGGGGCAATTAATATCACCTTTGGCTTCTCTTGTCTGACTTTTAGGAGGATCTTGGGTAGAAGAGGCAGAGGAGGAAAGGTGTAAACTGATAGGTTTTTCCAACTGAAGGACAGGGCATCCACTTTCCATGCTTGCCTGTGATAAGTCCTTGTGCAGAATCTTTTCAATTGATAATTTTGAGGAGAGGCAAATAGATCTATGTCTGGGCTCCCCCATTTCTCTGTTATCATGCTGAAGGCTTGTGGATTTAGTTTCCACTTATGAGGATCCATAAGGTTTCTGCTTAAATCGTCTGCCAGAGTGTTTTGTTTTCCTGGCAGGAATTGAGCTTGAAGATGTATTTGGTAGGTCAAAGCTGTGTCCCACAGTGCCATGGCTAATCTGCAAAGGGGGTATGAGTGTGTGCCCCCTTGCTTGTTTATATACCACATGACTGTGGTGTTGTCCGTCTTTATCAGTAGTTGTCCTGGATGAAGTAAGTCCTTGAAGGCTGTTAGGGCATTTTGAACAGCTAGCATCCCTTTCTGGTTGATATGTAGATGCATTTGTTTTAGGTTCATAGGTAACTACGCCTATATCACCTAAAAAAAATTTATAAGCCATTTGTTAGTTGGCTGGCATACTGTACAGTAGTTATGAGCCTCCTACTGGGAGTATGACCCATCCTCTCCCCTGTCCAGCATTGATACAGAGACAATTCCGGTGCCTCCTCTGCTCTCCCACACTTAGGATGATATTTCTCTTCACAGAGTCAGGGGGTGTGCTCCCTTACATTGATCCCAGTTAGCCGTCCAAGCTAAGGTTCCCTATAACCGGGATTTCTAGTCCCTTTGGTGGTTTTGGTGGATTGCTAAGGCTTCTATCCAGGGTGTCCTGGTTTTAGGTGGGGTTTGTATGTTGGAGGTCATCACACACATGGAATTCCATTTAACATGGGACATGAGCTCAGGGCACATCTTCTCTCTGAGCTTGTATTATTCAGACTTTTTGAGGCTTTTTTTGGAGTTTCTTCAACTGTTTTTGTCTGGATTGTTTTCAATCTGGGATCATATGAGGCATTTTGGAGTTAGGGGTCTCTCCACTATTGAACTTTTGGGTATTGAAATGACACAGAAATGGCATCCCTTACGATCATTGGTCTGATCCTTCATGATGAAAGGGGAGGTCTGAGGAACCACTTGTGAGAGGAATTTGGCAATGTAGTGTCAAATGGATGTGTGATGTGTCCCTGGGTCCCCAACCTACCGATGAGTGTTCAAAGACTTAGCCACTGTCAGATCAGGGGTCCCCAGGTCCCCTACCTTGTTTTCTGGACTTTTGTATTTGGTGCCTGTGGCCATTTTGGGGTCACCAACCATCTATCTGAAGGGTATTGTTATGTTTTTTTGCTTCAGTGGATTGCTCCTACTCGAGGGCATGGCTCATCTGTTTCAAATCCCAGTTCTCTGAGTGATACTCGTCCCATATCCAGACTTTCTGGAATGGTACTCTGTTTGTCTGTTTGACCGAGGACTTTCAATGGGAGCCCAGGTCTCTGATGGATGTTGGTACTTCACAGGAGCGATGCCAAAGGGACAGGACATGTGACCCGACCTGTGGGACACTACTGTGACTAAGCTTGGAGTCTGACATACAGCCAGCAACAGCTGTTCTTACAATGTAAGTTGGTTTTTGGGTTGCAACCCATCTTGTTGAATATTTTAAGGTCAAGCTGGTAAGGTGTTTCCACATGGGCCCCTCATCAATAATATTGTGAGAAAACAAAGGTAGGCAAGTTCAACTGCAACATGATCTTCCCTTGACAAAAGCCAAACTGGGGTGCAAGTCAGGCAAAGCTTGTCCCTACTCATGATCATCCCTTGGCTCCATTATGATCCTCTCCAGTCCTTTGTCTCTTTGCTTATGTTAAGCTTATAGGCTCTAATATACAGTCCGTAGTGTCACCTTTGTGGAGTGGGACCACAGTTGCGCCGGCTGCCCCTTGTGGAGTGTGTTAGGAGGCTGTGATTTGTCTAGGAGCCGTCAGCGCTGCTCTATCGCACGATCTTCAGCAATTATTAGCATGCAGCAGCTGCACCACAAACAGCCATCTGATCATGGTTTTCAGAGCATTTTAGCTTTGTAGCACACAGAGATGTCGAGGAGGATCTTGTCGATGGAGTGTTGGCTACACCTTCCGGGGAGAGAATTTATGATTTTTAGTGTCCAGGAGCTCTTGCTGGGTTTGGATCTCTCCTATGTCCTTAGGGTTTGTTGGGGGTCCTTTTGGTGTTCTCCCCATTTGTGTGAGGTTTGGCAATGTCTGTGATCATGTTCCCTTTCATAGCTGAAAATGTCCTTTGAATCTGTCTTTTGAGTTTCCACCCACTTTTTCTTGAATAGCTGAAATAGTTGATTTTTAGTGCTTTCGTATTTTTACTAATAATGATCAGGGGTGTTTAGTTCCTTTATAGATTTTTTGTTTTCTATTATAATATTTCTGATTTTATGCTATTCATTATTTTTTGTAAATGGCTGTTTTCACTTGGCCATTGTAAAGTTTGTTAATGGCTGGAGTCTTGGTTTTGGTTGCTTTTGCCCGATGTTGGAAAGAGTCTGGAGGTATTCCATATTGCTGATTGTAGCATGGTTTCCGCTGGTTCGGTGAAGGCATTGCACTCAGGGGCCTTGAAGGATGCCACACCAGTCTTGAGTAGTGTGAAGTGACTTATATCACACCAGTTATGGACTTAGTGTGAAGTTTGCTTGAGTAGAGTGGATTACCAGATCCTTTAGTTAGAGTTTAGGATGATGTGGGATTTACCAGGAGTGGATGTTGATCAGGTCATTATTTGTGATTTTATGATCACTTCTCACCAGAGAGCATTTTAGCTGTTCCATAGCATTTGAGATCTATGTAATTTTCTTCCTCTGGCTACAGTAGTCACTGTTGGGAAGTTGGGTTTTGAGTTTTATGATGGATTTGAACTATAGAAAGTTATTGAAGGGGGGCTTTATAGTGATGGTGTTGGTGTAATAAGTTACCCAATATAGTGGTCCCAGGAAGGCTGTGTAGGGTTCCTGAGTTTGAGGTTCAGGCTGTTGTATGGGGTCCTTTGTTTGTAGAGGTAGTTTGCCTGAGAGCACATTTGCCCAGCATGGTTTTTTTATGGTTGCAGTTGAATGGACCTGAGATTCTTCATGATGCCTATGGTCCTGGAGGTGTGTGAGTGGAGTTTGGAGGGATGGGGGAGTATCCCTTTTTATGGAGTGGTGTGGAGAAGTGCTGGGAGTGCAGGGTGCTCTCACAAATGCCAGAGTGCCGGGTTTAGTTAGGAGCCAGAAACTGCCTTTCTGCATACTGAGTTTTAGTCTGAGTACAGCACAGACATTTAGCATTCTGGCATTGCGGCATTTTATTTTAGTTTTGGTTTTTTTTTTAGGGACCCCAATTTCTTAATTTGAGGCCTTTCTAGGGTAAAGAGCCTTAGCCAGGGTCAGCCAATTAAAAAAGCCAATATGGCCAGTCACATTCCTATGGGGTAGCAAGACTTCTGGGTGAAGGGTGTTCCCCTAGGCAGGTGCTGCCTTGTCAAGCATGCACTCCCAGACAGACCAATTTGATCCCCTTTGAGACACTGGATCATTTGCAATTGTATTGACATCTCATTCATCTTGGCATCATTCTTGGTAGGAGAAAGGATACTGCTCAGGGTTACAGTCTGGAAACTCTACCTGTCTGGGCTTCATAATCAGAGAGAGATCTGGTCTCTCTTCGTCTCCAGGTCCTCTATCGCTCTGGATGTCATGTGACAGGTATCTGTACATGACTGTGTTTGCTTGTGTACTTGAGTGAGTACACGTGTTGTACTTATGTTATGTGAGACCCTCCGCTTGGACAGCCTAGCCTTGGGTGTCCCTCTCCTTGCCTGTATGGGAGTGTCTGACGCCAGTGTGGACTATTGAGTTTGTATTTGGTGTCTTATTTGGTGTGTTTTGGCCTGCTCTTTTGTTGTTGTTGTGTTGTGCTTTTGTTGTTGTGTCTTGTGCTTGGTGTTGGGTTTATGTGGCAGTTGTGGGCCTTGTTTGTGCCGGTTGTTTCTCTGCGCTTTTTCTCAGTACAATTTTCCTCAGTTTACTCAGTGTTCCTTGTTTGGATTTAGTGGGTTTGAGCATTATGTGAGGCTGGTTTTGTGGTGTGTGTAGTTGCCCTTGTGTCCTGTCTGGTCTTGCCAGTCCTGAGTTGAAGCTCCTCAGCCTGAGAATAGCTGCATCCAGCCCATCTCTAATATAGTATTTGTGTTATGTGGGAGGGAGGAGAGTGTTGTCTGTGAGGAGTGTCTTGTTACATGACAAGAGTTCCAGATTGCATCGCTGATCCCAGGATTCACCAGCTGGACCGAGAGGGATTGACAACCATGCTAGAATAGCCAGAGAAAGTGAAAACAAGGGCCAGTGGGAAAAGGGCCAGTGGGGGAGTAATTTTTAGTACTTTTTATATTTTTGTGCTGACTATATAATTGTGCTTTAGTGAGCAAGTGCAAGGTAACTTGAGTGCAATGGTGCAAAGTAACTAAACAACAAAACTTTCCAAACAGTAAAAGGAGGAAGGAAGTACAGTAACAGCAGCATGCAGCACTAGATATCACTAGTGATCCACAGAAGCTGAATTGCGTATTAGGTAAATTGCTTCAGGGGAAATAACAAGCAAACAAACAACAAGCATATAAAAAAAAGCTAGAGATTCAGTAGGGATGATCTAGTCTATGCTAGAAACAACAAAGGTCCAGAATTTCAGTAAGATACAGTTCAAATATTCAGGCACTATAAACCTTTAACCAGAAAAATTCCAGCTCAGAAGGGCAGAGTCCAGCTCTCATACATACAGAGTGACCACCACGAACCTTAATTAAAAATAAAATCCTGAAGCCCAGCCCAAGTGCCTAAACCAGAACACTTGGACACTGGGCTCTCAATCAGCAGTTCCCAACTTAGAAGGATGAAAGCTACCCTATGTCTGACCACCTGCCACTTGCCACAACCTCCTAATGTATGTAAAAAAACAACTGGCCTGCCCCAGTGCTTAATCCAAAAGACTTGAAATAGCTACACTTTAATTAGAAGTTTACACCAAGCAGTAATAAATACCCATTGAATACTTAGAGAATGCCTGGATTAGTGCTCAAGGAAATTTTTTTTTTTTTGAAGTGCTGAGATCAAAGAAACGAATTTGAGTGGTGAAACTAGAAAAAAACTGGCTAAGAAAAAAAAAAAAAAAAACAAGCTAGAAGGCTTCCCTCAAATGCCCATATGCCCTGAATGCATCTTCCTGCCATGTGGGCCCCCCAGGCATAATCCGATTCATCTGTTGTTAAGGTTTGGCTGGCAGGGGGTAGAGTGAAGGGTCATCCCATGTTTTGGTGACGGGCCTTTGCCCACCATAGAAACTCCTGTTGCAGGCAGGGAATGAGAGGAATCATTGTTTCCAGACTGTGTGAATGTTGACTCCATAAACTTTTTAGGTACCACTGAAGTTTCCTCATATGTAGTCTTGCATATGGAATTAGTAGTATGCAGGATGCCATGAAGCCCAGAGCCTGCAGAATTGGTCTTGCAGAAGACTGGGTTTTTGTTGCCATCAGTTTGAAGTAAGTAGTCAGTTGCCTTTGTTTGTCTGGTGTGAGGTAAGCCATCTGGGCAGTTGTATTCAAGCTTGCACCCAGGAAGGTTATCTTTTGAGAGGGTACCAGTTGTAATTTCTTTTTGTTTATTGTGTACCCTAGGCATGTTAGAAGCCTTTTCACAAATGCCAGGTGTTGAAGAAGAGTGTCCTTGTTCTCTGCTTGAATGAGACACTCTTCCAAGTAAGGATATATCTGTATGCTTCTTTGTCTGCAAAATGCAATTACTGGTGCCAGGCACTTTGTAAAGACCCTGGGTGCAGTAGATAAGCCAAAGGGCAGTGCAGAGAATTGGTAATGCATTAAGCCAGCCTTTAATCTGAGGTATCTTCTGCACGATTGTCTTATTGGGACATGCAGGTATGCCTCTTTTAGGTCTAAAGTCACCAGCCAAGCAGTCTTGCCCAGCATGGGCAGAAGCTGCTGCAAAGTCAGCATTTTGAGTTTCGGAATGTCCAGGTATGTGTTCAAATCGATAAATCCAGTATTGGCCGCCAGGCCTGGTCCTTTCTGGGTACCAAGAACAGTGTGTAGTAAAAATCTTTTCCTTTTTCCTGTTCTGGTACTGTTTGAATGGCCCCCATATCCATGAGTGACGTAACCTGTTTCTGTGCCTCTGCCCATTGATTTTTTGGCAGATCTGGCCAACCATTTGCCATTGGCAGAGTGTGGAAATGGAATCTGCATCCATGTGATATGATGTTTAGTACCCACTTGTCCTGGGTTATTAACTGCCAATTTTGAGCAAAAAGTGCTAATTTCCCCCCTATGGGTGCTGCCAAAAGATAAGTGCTTGATGTAGTTAGAGGGAAGTCACTGGTATTGCTTTCTGTAGGTTTGCGCTTTATCTCCTCCAGATTTGGAGGTGGATGCGCCCCATTGCTTTCACCTATATGAGTCTTGAGTCTGGTATCTGGAACCGTTAGGGCGTCTGGATTTGCCCCTTTGAGCTCTGTCTGACACAGGAAAGGACCAATTTTTTGTAGGCCAGTGTCTACTGAATCTTGGTGGCTGCACTTGTAAGAAGTCTAACAGTTTGCATAGACTTAGCTTTGTCTTCCATTTTCTTTAAAACCTCCTCTGCATTAATACCAAACAGAGAATCATGCTGTAAAGGTGCATCTAACAATTTAGCTTTAACATGGTCAGGCAAATTTTGTTCCTTTAACCAAGCATACCTCCTAATCGCAGATCCAGTAACCGCGGCCCTGCAGGAGGCCTTTAAAGAATCAAAACCACATTGCAAAGTATGCTTTCCAACTTGTTCAGCTGCATGCAATAATTCCTGCAATTCTTTACTTTCTGCACATTTTGACATCAACATCATTTTCTGTTTCAGCAATTCCATAACATGTTGTTGGTACTTAAGCATATGAAATTGACAGTTTAAGGCCTTGATTGCCAAAGTTGCAGATGTACAAACCTTTTTTCCCCATCTGTCCAGTGCCCTTGAATCTGTGTCAGAGGGGGTAGGATTTTTAGCTCTTGAGGCCTTAACTTCCTTTGGGCCCTGTGAAATAGTTTCAGGATCAGCAGCAGGGTTTCTAAATAAAAATATAATTGAATCAGGAACCCTGTAATATCTGTCAGGCTTACTGGGAGCTGGAGGTAAGGAATCAGGGGTCAAACTTGACTCCGAAAACACATCATCCACAATGTATAAAACAGGGGGAATGGCTAAAGGCTTGTGCTGAGGGAGAAGAAGGAAATCCCCAAGCCTCTTTTCTGATTCTGAGAAGTCTTGACTCTCCCAGTGAAAACGTTCCCTAAAGTATGCAATGTTTCTCCAAATGAATAGTCCTCAGGAGGAGATGCAGATGGGATAGACTCCTCAGCATCAGAATACTCATAGGGAGGTACAGATAATTCCTGATCAGAAGAGGAATCAGAAGAAATAGAAACCTGATCTGAAGATTCATAATCAGTGTCTTGCCTAGGCCTCTTATCTGGAGGGGGATGGGTACCCCTGATCAAGGTAATAAGGTCTTCAGCCATTTTGATCATCTGTTTTTTAAGCATAGAGGCCTGTGCACGTGGCTCATGCGTCATTTTTTTAGTTTTAGAAGTTGCTTTGGTCTTTGGGTTTGCAGCTGTCTTCGGTTTGATATACAAATGTTGAGGTCTGAATACACCCTCAGAAGCCGGTGCCTGCTCAGCAGCTCCGGACCCATCCGAGGGAGATACATCTATCGGTCCAATACTTTGAGTACCTTGAGTATCTTGCGGCATGCCGGACTTCACATGGGTGTCAGTAGAGGGCTGCGACTCGAAGGTAGCGGGCATCAGGGGCTGCGAAAGCGCCTCACTGAGTACCGGTGAACCAGCAACTTCGTCGTCAGTTTTGGATCTCGACTGCCTTTCTCTGTCCTTTTCTTTGCGTTTTTTATGTACTCCGGTAGTCAGATTGCATTCAGACGACATTTCTGGGTAGTTAGATCTGTTTCCAAAATACTTTGATGCAAAAATATACCGATGCTTAACAGTGTGTTGGTTAAATCTAGCACAAAACTGACAGCCAGGCACGTTGTGATCAGGGCCTAGGCAAGGAATACAGTATAAATGGAAATCCTTATGAGGTATTTGCTTCCCACAAGTAATACGATTATTAACTTTTTCTAACATGGGTAAAAAGCAAGAAAAAAGTTTCCCCAATGGGGTACTTAGCTTTAGTGAAGACTTCGGTTCTGAAACTCAAACTCGAATATTTCAGTAGTCGGCCTACCAGCACTTGCGAAATGCTTCTGCTTCGGGCACCGCGCTGCAAGAAAGACTAAAGAAAATGGTGTCAGCTGCATGTTTTATATCCCTGACGACTTGATTCCACGGAAGAGAAGACAGCAACCGACGCAGGACCCAAGACTTTGGAATTCAGGCCGACTGAGGGCAACCTGCCTGCAGATTACCCAAATGTAATGACTGCAACAGTGAAACACGAAGAACATCTGATAATGACTGGCTCCCAGCCAGAAGTGCAGATATCTCTGAGGCCTTGTCCATTTTTATATGGTAGTAGGCGTCTTGGAGATCCAGAGAGCACATCCAATAGTCTTTCCCTAACAACAGGAGTATCAACTGCAGTGTGACCATCCGAAAGTTGTCCTTCACGGATTCGTTTAATCTGCTGAGGTCCAAAATTGGCCTCCTGTCTCCGGTTCGTTTTGGTACTAAAAAGAACGGTGAGCAAGTTTGGATCCTGTCTGGTCTGCTGGGACGGGCTGGATGACTCTTTTTAAGAGCAACTTGTTGATCTCCACAGTTGCCCGATCCCTGTGATTGGGTGGAACATCTGGGATCTTTTTGGGAACAAACAGTGGCAGGGAAAAGGGTATGATATAGCCTCTGGTAACAACTCTTTGTACCCACTTGTCTTGGGTGATATTTATCCAGGCTTCTGAATACAAAGAGATGCGACCCCTGACTGGCCCAAGAGAAACGCAGTTGGGCCCCACATCAGGAGCGCTGATAAGGCCACCCTCGAAAGGAATAACGGCCTTGCTGGTATTGCAGACCACCCCTGCCTCTAGGGTGATGTCTACTATTTCCTCCTCTTCTGCCTCTGAAGGAGGATTCACTGTGTGTGTCCGGAAACACCCTCTGGGACTTTTTGAACCACATTTTACCTCCCTTTTAACCTTTGGAATATGGTCGAGAGGGAACGGTAAAACGGACTCCCATGGCAGAGAGCGTCTTTCCTTCCTGCTCACACCGAGTGAGTGTTTCTTTCACCTTGGAACCAAACAAAGAGGAACCATCAAACAGGGCGTTGGTGAAGGTGGACTTGAACGGCTCCGCAAAATTACACAGGCGCATCCAGGAGTGGCACCTAAGGGCAACCCCTGAACCCGCTGCTCTGCTCGCTCCATCAGCCGCATGGGAGATAAGCCACATGGAGGAGTTAACTACAGAATTTAGGGTGGACAACTGAGCAGAAATCCTATCAGGGACTCCCACTGGACAAACACCCTGTATGGAATCTCCTAACTCCTTGAGGAAATCCCTCTGCAACCTCGTGAAGTCAGTGAGATAGTTCAGAGATGGAAGTGTAAATGCCGCTGAACTAAATACACGCTTCCCAAATCAGTCCATCTGTCGAGACTCCTTGTTTGGCGGATGAACAGATGAAGTCTCCCCCAACTCCTCCTTTGTGGCCACCACCACAACCATGGCATCTACGGGAACGCCCTTGGACAAGAACTCTTTTCCAGGAGGGGCAGACAGGAACTTATTTGGTCTCCTGGGAACTGGCTCCATGGCATCGGGAGTATCCCACACCTTCCGTCAATCCAGGATCATTGGTTAAGGCCCCCCCCAAAGAGGGGTTGGTTGAGACCGTACACAGCACACAGAGACACTCTGAAGGGTTGACAGGGGTTCACAGTCTGTTTATGACCTCTGTTTAAGGATCTCCAGGATGTCTAGGAGGGAGATTTCAGGGGGACCTTCCTTCCGACTCGACTCACCGAGGTGTGTCAGAGATGTCAGGGGGTAATGTCTCCTCTCTTCCCTCATACCTCTTCTGCTCTGGGGGGGACTCTCTTCTGAGGAGGGGGGGGCCTCCAGTGGGGGCAGACCCCGCAGGTGGTGGCTCTGAGGTGCGGGTCTCTGCTGTCTCCAGAGACAGTAGGTACTGAGACTGAAGTACTGGCAGGAGCTGTAGATTGAGACAACATGCTCCTCTTCACCTCAAAAGCAGACCTTTCCAGCTCCAAAGACCTCCCTCGCTCCGAAGAGACAAAGGTTGGTGCTGGAGCCGATCGGAGACTCATGCAGGGATGCAGTCCTCTCCTGGCGAATCATCGAGGGAGGAGAAGGAACTCAATCCAAGAATTCAAAACACCCCCCCGCGCCAGCCAACAGAAGAGCTTCAGTCCCTGGACTAGACAGACGGAGCTGAGCATGTCGGAAGAGCCGGAACAGAGCATTCCTCCATTGGTAACAAGCATTCCGGCTCCAAAAGGCCAACACATGGCTGGAGGAGAGAATCATGGCGACGGGCAAAACTGCTGGCAGTGGGCTCCGGAGACTGGGGGGTCAGAGCCAAAAAAATTAGGCAGAGCAGTTGACTTCAGGAGTCTCAGTACTACCTCTCCCAGTAGAGGTCAACTACTACTAAAAGTTCAGAAAGTCGGCACAAGCACACCTGACCAACTCTGATACCATGGTGCTCTCGAGAGCTGAGCTTTTAGATTTGGAGTCAGATTTGGGATTTGGGAACTTGCTGAAAAAGACGAAGAAGATAAGGCTTCCTCAAGGTCAAAGTTTGCCTTCAGAATTGAGTATCAGCTTGTTTTCTCTCTGCGCAACACAGGAGAGGAGAGAAAGCATGACAGAACAAACATGATTCAAATGGATGGATTCCCCAAGCAGTAGTACACAGCTACTGGTGGCCATCCGCTAATGACATTTTCTGGGAGCATTAGAGGGCTATTGCCCTTGCCTATCTTAGACATTGCAGACACCACCTAAAACCAGGAGAGAAATAGAAAAAGAGAGAATAATTGAGGGACAGGTCCTCTAAAAACACTGGGCCTAGCCCTACAGAATAATTACGGTTCAAACCTAAATAATACTTGACTTTAGGAGAGCCCCCAAAGACAACAAGTCAAATAAATAAATCAAATCAACAGGAGCCCTGTTGATTAAGAGAAAAAAAAAAAAAACTATCGATCCTAGGCAAAACAATGCAACAATGGCTTCTGCTGGTACACAGATACCAACTACTAAAGGTCAAAAACAAGTCCACACAATTTAGGTAAAAGGCCTATATAAAATACCACTAAATAACAGTAAATATGCAAAACCACTTATGAATGAAGCTGGGATGGGCTCTGAACCCATATGTAAAAATGAAGGTGAGACTGGACTACCTAACATCAAAAGTTATACTATACTATCATCGAAAAAAACAACAAGAGCAAATAAAGAAGCTAAAGGCACAGTATGGAAGTCTGGGAAAACTCCAGTACATATGGAAATGTTCCTTGACAAGTCCTGGACAGAAGCACTTACAGAGCAGCAAACACCAGCTCCACTGAACAACACATAGGGCTGATCAGACAGAAGTGATAGGAGACAAAATAGATGGGAAAGAAAAGCTGAAAAAGAATGACTGAAAAATGGAAAGCAAACAACAGCAAGGCAGAGACACTGAGCAACACGTAAACAAAAAAAATGCCCACTCCACTGAACACACAACTTACACAACAGCAAACACCCCAAGCTCATACCACAACTTACACAGCAGCAAACACCATCTCCACTGAATTACACACTTTGCACAGCAGCAAACACCAGCTCCAACGACAACAACAGCACAGCACAATACAGCTCCACAGCAACATACACACTTACACTTACACAACAGCAAAAGCACCAGCTCCACTGAACTACACACTTACCCAGTAGCAAACACCAGCACCACTGAAAGACACACTTACTCTGCAGCAAACACCAGCTCCACTGAACGTCGCACTTTGCACAGCAGCTAACGCCAGCTCCACTGAATGATGCACTTACCCAGCAGCAAATTCCATCTCCAGTGAACGATGCTCATACCCAACAGCAAATTCCAGCTCCACTGAACGACACACCTACAAAGCAGCAGCCCCAGCTTCCATTTACACTTACACTTATGCAGCATATACCATATACATTCTATGCTCTCTTGGGAATGACTGGCCAACATTGCTCACAAACACAAGAGTCATGGGGTCATCTGCATGGGTTAACCAAGTACAACACGAAATTTCTGTTGGGATGAATGCAAGCCCATGCCGATGTATTAGGTGGTGCAACAAAGTTCATTGGTTAGATAACTAACAGCTGGTGCTGGCTGGGGGGAATGCATATTGAGACAGGGACATAGAAAAGATATTCCTGATCATCAAGCAGGGCCTTCTCACAGATCAATTGGTATAGTAAGAACATATCTTTGCAATCCAACATGAAGAATCATTGCATGCATGTACTAATATAAACATTTCCTTCATCTACAAGCAAATACACCACATAGGTTGTATAGAGTTGAGAAGTACAGAAAAGTCCCAGCAATGAGAAAGGGGGATGGTGGGTGGATAACCTGGACTGCAACAGTGAATACACTAGAACATCTACATTTATATAAACTGTCAGGGTTTTCCAGCTGAATGATAGAGCATCCACTTTCCATGCTTGCGAGTGATAAGTTCTTGTGCAGAATTTCTGTAGTTGATTTCTTTGTTATCATGCTGAACACTGAGGATCCATAAGATTTTGTAGATGTACTTGATAGGTAAGTGCTGTGTTCCACAAAGTCAGAAAGCTGTCAGGGCATTCTGTACAGCTAGCATCTCTTGTTGATTGATGTGAAGATGCTGCCTGGCTGTGGGTAAGGTGAAAGGCTGTCCCTTGTGGTGGTGACAGGCCTGGGACCACCATCGAAACTCCTGTTATAGGCAGGGAATTAAAGTTATTCTTATTTCCAGGCTGTACCTGCGGTGGTGGTGCTGCGGTAGCGTTGTTGCCTCACAATAAGTCGCTGTCCGGTTCGATTCTCAGCTAGAGCATCTTCTGCGTGGTGACATGTGTGAATGGGCGTACCTTCGTTGAAGGTTGTGTGTCAGGGCTGGTAACTCAGCACGTAAAATAAATTCAACTATCAATCATTAGCGGACCGGAGTTGCGCTGTGGTGACCCCTAACAGGGAAAAGCCAAAAGACACAACAACATTGTTTCCAGGCTGTGGCAATGTTGAATCCAAACACTTTTTAGATACCATTGTAGTTTCCTCATATGCAGTCTTGCATATGGAATTAGTAGAATGCAGGATGCCATGAAGCCCAGGGCCTGCAGAATTTTTCTTGCAGGGAGCTGGGTCTTTGTTGCCATCATTTGAAAGTAATGAGTCAGTTACCTTTGCTTGTCTGGCATGAGATAAGCCATCTGGGCAGTTGTATTTAAGCTTGCACCCAGGAATGTTATCTCTTGTGAGGGCACTAGTTTTGATTTCTTTTCGTTTACTGTGTACCCTAGGCAAATTAGTAGTATTTTTACAAATGCCAGATGCTTTAGAAGAATGTCCCTGCTCTCTGCTTGAATAAGGCAGTCGTCCAAGTAGGGATATATTTGAATTCCTCTGTCTGCAAAATGCAATTACTGGTGCCAGGCATTTTGTGAAGACCCTGGGCACAGTAGATAAGCCAAAGGGCAGTGCAGAGAATTGGTAATGCATTGAGCCAGCTATGAACCTGAGGTATCTTCTGCAAGATTGTCTGACTGGGACATGCAGGTATGCCTCCTTGAGGTCCAAAGTAACTAGCCAAGCCCTCTTACCCAGCATGGGTAGAAGTTGCTGCAGTGTTAACATCCTGAATTTTGGAACATCCAGGAAAGTATTTAGGATTGGCAAGTCCAGTATTGGGCTCCAGGCTTTGTCCTTTCTAGGTACTAGGAAAAGTCTTGAGTAAAATCCTTGTTCTTGCTGTGGTACTCTTTGAATAACTCCCATGTCCATGAGAGCAGCAATTTGTTTTTGTGCCTCTGCCCATTGATTTTGTGGCAGGTCCGGCATACTTTTTGATTTTGGAAGGGTGTGAAAGTAGAACCTGTAACCCTTTGAAACAATATTCAGTACCCATTTGTCCTGGGTGATTATGTGCCAATTTTGTGAGAAAAGTGCTAGCTTTCCCCCTAGGGGTGCTGCCAAAAGGTAAGTGCTCGGCATTTGCAGAGGAAAGTCACTGGGACTGTTTCCTATAAGGTTGTGACTTGTCTTCTCCTCCTTTGGGGCTGAAGCACCCCATTGTTTAGGTCTGTAGGAGCCTTAGGGCTGTGATCTGCCTCTTGGGCGTCTGTATCTGCCTCTTTGTGGCCTGTCTGACACTGGAAAGGACCAATGTTTTGAGGGCCAGTTTCTGCTAAACCTAGGTGGTTGAACCTGTAAGAAATTCTTTACTGTCTGCATTGATTTTGCTTTATCCTCCATTTTCTTTAACACCTCCTCTGCCTTAACACCAAACAAAGTATCACGCTGTAGTGGAGCATCCAATAATTTTACTTTAACATATTCAGGTAAACTTTGTTCTTTCAACCAAGCATGCCTTCGAATGACAGAGCCTGTAACTGCGGCTCTACAAGAAGCCTCTAATGAATCAAAACCACAATGCAGAGTATGCTTTCCCACTTGTTCAGCTGCATGCAATAAATCCTGCATTTCCTTACTGTTAGGACTTTCAGAGTTTGTAGGCATTTTCTGTTTTAACAAAGACAAGAGGTACTGCTGATATTTAAGCATGTGAAACTGGCAATTTAAAGCCCTTACAGCTAAAGTAGAAGTGTAAACTCCCCCCCCCCCATCTATCCAGAGCTCTGGAATCCCTATCAGAGGGGACAGGGTTTTTAGCAGTGGAAGCCTTAACCCCTCTGGGACCCTGAGAAATTGTTTCTGGGTCCGCAGCAGGGTTTTTGTAAAGAAATTTATGAGAGTCAGGGACCCTGTAGTACCTGTCTGGCTTGACTGGTGCAGGGGGTAAAGAATCAGGAGACAGACTGGATTCAGGAAAAACAATATCAAGCACAGAGGGAATAGCCAGAGGTCTGTGCTGAGGCAATAAAAGAAAGTCTCTGAGCCTTTTCTTGGATTCTGAGTAATCCTGGCTCTCCTAATGGAAATTGCTCCCTCATGGTGTGCAGTGATTCCCCAAAATAATAATCCTCAGGCGGAGAGGCTGAAGGTATAGATTCTTCTGCATCAGAATCCTCATAGGGAGGGAGAGAATATCCCTAATCTGAAGAGGAAATAGAAACTTGGTCAGATGAATCATAGTCAGTGTCTTGCCTAGGCCTTTTATCAGGAGGGGGATGGGAACCCCTGATCAAAGTAATTAGGTCTTCGGCCATTTTAAGCATCTGTTTCTTTGACATGGTTGACTGTCCAGGAGAATGTTGTACTAGTTTCCTTGTCTTTAATGGTGTTTTTGACTTCGTCTTGGCTGCTGCAGTGGACTTTATAGTTAGCTGTGAAGGTCTGAAAACACCCTCAGAAGCCGATGCCTGCTCAGTGGCTCTGGACCCATCTGAGGGAATAGTTTCCGCAGGCCCAATGCCTTGAGTTTCCACAGGCCTAGGTGTCTCCACGTGGGTGTCAGATACGGCCTGTGGCTCTGAGGTAGCGGGTGCCAGGGGCTGCGCGAAAGTGCCTCACTCAGAACCGGCGACTGGCCTAGAAGAGGCTTTGTCGTCGGTTTTGGACCTCGGATGCCTGTCCTTTTCTTTGTCTTTGCATTTTTTTATGAATTCCAGTCGTCGGTTGTTCCGACGGCATTACATAGTTAAACCTTCAGCCAAAGTAATGTACAGCAAAATCATACAGACGCTTAATAGTGAGTTTGTTGAATCTAGCACAAAACCGACAACTAGTAACGTCGTGGTCAGGGCCTAGGCAAGGAATACAGTAAGAGTGAAAGTCCTTAAGAGGTATTTGCTTCCCACAAGAAATACAATTATTAACTTTTACTGACATCGGTCTGGAGCAAGAAAAAGTTTCCCCAATGAGGTACTTAGCTTTATTGAAGACTTCGGTTCTGAAACTCAATTTAGAAAATCTCAGGAGTTGGCCGACTGGCATTTGCGAACTGCTTTTGCTTCAGGCACTGCGGGGCAAGAAAGACTGAAGAAAATGGCATCTGTTGCATCTTTTATACCCCTGGCGCACTGACGTCAGGGAAGAGGTGACAGCAACCGACGCCGGACCTAGACTTTGGAACTCGGGCCGACTGCGGGTAGCCTGCCAGCAGGATAACCCAAGTGTAATGACTGTAACAGTGAAACACGATGAACATCTGACTTCTTGAGTGCAGTCTCTCAGAGTAAGGCCCAGTTATCACTGACCCTAAGTCAATACAGTAATGTTTGGAGAAAATCACACTGACGCTTAATGGTCCTGGCGCCAATGTCTGCAGCAAGGACATTCTGAAGTGGAGCAGACAGTGTGTGTATAGCCACTCAATGGTGGAAGAGAATACAGTCCACTAAGAAGTGCCCATCTGCCAACTACATTCCAGTATAACCACCTCTAGGAACACTGGGGAAGGACATGTATAACCAAGAAGTGAAGAGCTCCCTCTCTCATTTTCATACCTCTAAAAGAAAAAAAAAATATCAACTCGGGTGACAAAACTGAGGTAGTATTATCAGCAAAAGTGGAATTAAACTGAGAGAACCCAACTTCAGAGATATGTCAGAGGAGGGACCTAACGTTTGCAGGTCTGCAGCTATGGAATCTTTCACAAAGAGGTGAAGCTACAAAGAAAGGACAGCATACAAAGGAGGAACTGCAGCTCTCCAAGCCAGCAGGCACAAAGGCAGAGAGGCAAGCTTGTTGAACATGATGTCTAAGTTCCCAGAATGGAAGGAGTTCTTCAAAGAAGGAACAAAAAAGCAGCATTCCCACACCTGGATCTCAAATTCTTGCCCTCCATTGGAAAAAAAAAATAGGCAGAAGGTGAAACAAACATGACCCAAGCATACAAACAACTGATGCATCAAGAACAACGGTTAACTAACTGACAGAGCTTTAGGCAAAATGTAAAAATCCCAGGAAAGTGCTGGACTCGGAGAACTACAAAATGTAATATTCTGCTAAGTGCAATACCCATCCAATGGCAGCCTGCACTCTTAGCACTAATGAAAACTCACAAGGACCAACCACACCATTTAGACAATGTGCAACAACAGGGATAAAAATTCCTACAGTTTACTTTTGACAGTAGGGACATTAAAACTCTAAAGCCTAAAATCAGAAAAAAAAACACCCATTCTTATGTTTTTTTGCAGGCTTTTACGTTTGCTGCCTGTCAATATTCCTTCCCCTCTTGGATAACTGAACCATTCATCAGGCAAATGGAATTATCATTTAGACAGACATTTAGGTATTTTGTAAACCCTACATCCATCATGGCATGCAACTTCCCCAGTCTCTACTGCAGAGATCATACCATGGCCACATGTTTCCCATATGTAAGCAAACCCCACCAGTGAAAGGTGGGTGGGACAATACTCCTTGACCCCTCCTCTCCTTCCCTCTCCTTTGCTCCTCCAATGTTGAGGGCCACTAATGAAACCTTGGCTGTTTGGATTGCACTCAAGGCTTCAACCCTCTGCACCAAACTGCCAGATCCATTCTTATCTTAATGAGAAGAAAATGGGGGGTGGGGGCTGCCACCACCATCTGCTCCAGAGCCAAAAGGAATATTCCCTGCTCCAACTACTGCCACCTGAGCACCAGTCTGAGCCAAGAAGTTTAGGCCCCTTAAAAATGTATTTATTTTTTTAACAAGAAATACATTAAATTATCGCTTATGACATAAGGAATCATACATTTATATAAATGAAAACAAACCTTTTTTGGCAGTTTGGTAGGTAAGTCGGCAGACCCCTCCATCCCTAATGCTGTTCTAAGACGTTGATTTTCAAAGTATAGATTAAGGAAAGGAGAAGATTCCCTGAAGGACTGCAGATGCAAAACCTACCCTAGACTTGGAAAAGATAGCTAGGTAATGGTGCCTAGTGAAGGTATGCACAGACCACCAACTGGCTGCCTCCAAGATGTCCTTAGTGGGAACTCCTTTGAGGAATGCTGTAGAAGTAGCTGTGGCCCTAGCATACTGTGACCTAATCAAATCAGGAGGGCATTTTGCCATGAAGGTTGTAACAGAAAGCGATGCAGTGGAAAATCCATTTGGAAATCCTATATTTAGACACTGGTTTTTCCTTCTGAGCCTGTGGCAAAAGTAATGAACAGCTGGTCTGTTTTCCTCAATGATTTAGTCCTGTCCAGGTAAAAGCATAGCATCCTACGTACATCCAGAGAGTGCAATAATCTTTCTCCTCTGTTTTGAGGGTTGGGGAAAAAAGGTAGGTAGATGAATGGCCTGATTCAGAAACATATTTAGTCATCACCTTAGGCATGAAGGAAGGATTAGTTCAGAGGGAGACCCTGTCTTTATGGAAGACAATGAAAGACTCCACTGTCATTAGGGCCTGCAACTCTGAGACCTTCCTGGCTGAAGTGACAGCCAGTAGTAGGGCTGTTTTCCAGGTCAGAATATTCAAGTTAGTAGAGGCTGCAGGCTCGAAAGGAGGCAACGTTAACTTTTCTAGGACAAAGATGAGGTCCCAAGGAGGGGTGGGTTTCCTCCTGGGGGGGGGGGCTAATATGAATAACTCCCCTAAGAAACTGCTTCAGCAAAGGGTGAGAATAAATTGCAGGATGACTAGGGGTGTGGGCAGAGATGGCTGAGGCATGCATCTTGATGGAAGAATAAGAGACCTTTCTCCACCAGGTTAGCCAAGTACTCCAGAATGCTGGGAATGCTAACAGTATTTGGCTGAAGCTGGTGCTTCTGCCACCAAATCAAGAATCTTTTCCATTTGGCTGCATAGTATTTTCTGGTGCTAGGCCTTCTAGAGTCTTTCAAAATGTTCTGGGTGTGGAGGTCCACCCTCTGTGGTAATATCAAAGGCTTTTGATTGATGAGCTCAAAAAGCAGAGGGAACCAGTGCTGTCTGGGCTAATCCAGAGCTATCAGGATGGCCTTTGGGCCCTCCTCCTTGATCTTCAGAAGCACTAAAGGCAACAGGGATAATGGTGGGAAGGGATAAATGAAGAGGTGTGTCCAAGGGAAGGAGACGGCATCTGTTCTCCCTGCAGATGTCTGCCTTGTCCTGGTGCAGTACTTCTCCAGGTGAGTGTTGCCCTTGCTTGCAAACATGCCCACCTGGGGGACTTCCCCATTGCTTTGCATAGAAAACTCCCAGATGGAGATGCCATTCGTGGAGGTCTGCCAGAGTATTCTTTTCTCCCAGCAGGTATTGTGCTATTTTCCATATTTACATGGCTAGATGGCACGGGGGGGGGGGGGGTAGGAATGCGTACCGCCCCGCCTGTTTATGTACTACATGACTGTTGCATTGTCTGTCTGTACTGCTAGAACCCCTGGCTCCCATTTGTCCATGAACACCATTAAACCATTTTGCACTGCCATGAGTTCTTTCCAATTTATGTGCCCTCCTTCTGTGCTGAGCGGGCCGTAATCTGTGAGTTTGGATGTATTGGGTATGGGCCCCCCATGCTGTCTCCGAGGCATCTGTGGTGTGGATTTGGCCCTGGGGCAAGAATCTGAAAGGCAGGCCCTGATTTTGGGTACAAGCCTTTGCCCACCATGCAAACTCCTGCTTGAGGCAAGGAATCCAGGGTATTTGGGCGTCCACTGACTGAGAGCTCTGGCACAACATGCTCTTCAGGTATCACTGCAGTTTCCTCATGTGCAGCCTGTATTACGGGTACCATGAGAACACAGGATGCCATGAACCCCAGTTCTTTGAGGAATTCCCTGGCTATGATGCTCTATTTTTGCTGTATTTGTAGGAAGTAACTGGTTAAATAGGTGACCTTGTCTGGGGGGAGGAAGGCCCTCTGGAGGGAAGAGTCCAGGAGAGCTAACAGAAAGACTATCTGTTTAGATGGTACCAAGCTGCATTTCTTGAGGTTTACAGTGAAACCCAGAGAAGTCAGGAGATCCTGTGTGAATTTCAGATGTTTGGAATCTCTGCAGCTTGTATTAGGCAATCGTCCAGGTAGGGGTAAAATCTGGATCCCTTTGATTCTGCAGTAAGCAATGACAGGTGGCAAGCATTTTGTTAAAACCCATGGAGCAGTAGACAACCCAAAGGGCAGAGCTGAAAATTTATAGTGACAGGAGCTTGCTCTGAACAAAGAAATGTTTTTGTGTGATTTTTGAATAGGAATGTGTAAGTAGGCATCCTTTAGGTCTACTGAAATCACAAAGTCCTGAGCAGTTATCATGGGCAGTAATTTTCTGAAGTGTCAACATTTTGAACTTTTGTATCCCGAGGTATTTGTTTAGGCTGGACAGGTCCAGAACAGGATGCCAAGATCCTTCTTTTCTTGGGACTTGGAATATGAGGAAAAGTCTTTCCCTTTTTGTTCTTCTGGAACTGGCTCCCTAACAACATAAAATGTTTATCTGCTTGACAGCTTGCGTTTTTTTGAGTCGGAGGTACATCTGAGAAACCTGAGTAAACTAAAGGGTAATTGAAAGTGAGTTTGTTACCATTTGCAATAATGTTTAGAATGCACTGATCTGAAGTAATGTGGATCCAGTTTTGTAAGAAGAGAAACAGTCTTCCTCCTAGTTTTGGGGTGGTGGTGGGAGGGTGGAGCAGAGGGAGAGTCATAACTGCTCTCTGGCTGGGGGCTGCGACCTAGAACTCCCTGGCCTGGGTGTTTCAGAGGTCCGCTGTCTTGATCTTTGTTGGTGATGCAGTTGCCTGAAAGCTCTGAACTTTTGAGGCCCTCTCTGTTTACTCCTAGGCTTGGTAGTTGGTAGGAAAGGAGCAATGCTTGGCTGCCAAAGTTCCTGATGAACCTAGGTGGTTGTACTTGCAGAAAGTTCTCAACTGTTTGCATGGACTTGGCCTCGTCTTCCATCTTTTTGAGTACTGCTTCAGCTGTTTGTCCAAAAAGTTTGTCTTTGTCAAGGGGAGCATTCAAAAGGTTAGCCTTTACATGATCAGGAAAAGATTGCTCTCTAAGCCATACATGTCTCCTAATCAGTTAACCAGTGACAGCTGCCCTTCAGGATGCTTCCATGGCATCACAGCCACAATGCAAAGAGTGTTTAACCACCTGAGAAGTGGAGTGACAAGTCCAAAAGTTCCTTAGCAAGATTTGTATCCCCGATGATTAAAATATTTTGCTCGAGTTGATCCAGGATGGTTTGCTGATATTTGATCATATGGAACTGACAGCTGAGGGCCCTAATACACAGAGTAGTATACCTTTTTTTCTGAACCATTCTACAGCCCTACTCTCCTAGTCCGTGAGCAGGGGATTCTTGGAGGCACTGACCCTAGCCCCTTTAGGCCCTGGAGTAAACTTCTGGATCAGCCAAAGGATTTTTAAATGCATATTTTTGGGTGTCTTGCACCCTATAAAATCTATTTGGTTTCCCAAGGGTAGGGGGAGGTGAGTCAGGGCTCATGGAGGCATCCTGGAAAACATCCTCTACCACATCCAAAAATGGGAGGGATAGCTAAAGATTTGTGTTGAGGGAGTTTCAAGAACTCCCCAACCTTCTTCCTGGCCTAGGGGTAATCTTGTGCTTCCCACTGAAAATGCTGCTTCATAGCATGAACAGTTTCCCCAAAAGTGTGATCCTCTGCAGATGAAGTTGAGGGAAGGTTCTCCTCAGAATCTGAGTCCTCAAAGGATGTGTAAGAGGGTCCTTCCTCTGAGCCAGAGTCTTCCTAGTCTGAATCCTCCTCAGATAGTAAGGGATCTGGGTCAAGATCAGTGTCGTCATCCCTTTTCCTTTTTCCCTGGGGTGGCTTCACCTGTGGTCTGTCTGGCCCTTACAATGTTAATTGTCTTCAGCCAGCTTAATCAACTCCTGTTGGGATCCATTAACTGGGAGCCCGCAGGCCTAAGTAGAGGCCTTGCCACATTGCCTTTTTTTGGGATGGGTTTGGCCTTGGGCTTAGGTGCATCCGACGCCCTGGCACCTGACTCTCTGTGGAAATGCACCAGCATATGCCTAGGCCTCGCTGTACTGCTGGTTAACAAGCACTCGTTGGAAGCCATAGCCTGCTGAGAGACCTTGGACCCAACCGATGAGCTGAGAACGTGAGCAGTGGAGGCTGAAGGAACCAAAGGCATGTTGGACTCCAAATGGGTCTTGACAGAGGCCTGGGTTGTTGACTCAATAGTGAAGGGGGCTGCGAAGGTGCCTCACCTTCTTCAACAATCAGTCGAGCAGGAGAGTCAGCAGGGGAGTGATTATCATCCGTCAACTTTGGCTTAAGTTTATTCTCTTTTTTGCATTTATGTAGCTCAAGATCGGGATGACTGGCAGATGCCATCGGACATGCTTCAACTAATTCTTGGCTTAGAAAACGAGCTAAGAATTCAGCATAATCACTCTAGTGTTAAACCTAGCACAGAAATGACAATTAGGGATGTTGTGGTCTGGGCTTACGCAAGTAACACAGATAGTATGGGAGTCTATGTGTGGGATTTGTTTATCACAGCGGAGACCGTTATTTACTTTATCTTACATGAGTTAAGAGAAACAGAAGAGAGTTCCCCAACGGGATACTTATCTTTCCAATAACAATTTCTCTCTGGTGCAGATCAACCAACACACTTGTATACTGCCTCGGGCTCAAGCAGCAAGAAAGGACTGAAATGATGACGCAAGTGGCTCCCTTTATACCCGAGTGCACTGACATCGATAAGGGCGTCCTCCAGCCTGGGAGGCAAAAACAGTTTTCTCTGGTAGTTGGATTGGAGCAGTGAAACATGAAGAATGTCTATTGATATTAGCCCACAATCACACCTAGGTTTAAAGGCACGAAACCCAGAACAGAGAAAATTGCTTTTATTGCTCTGAAACCAAGTATCTGTAACTACCCATACATAAAGGTGTTCAAGTTGCAGTGGGCCTCAAGTTTGGGCATTTTTTTTTTAGAGAGTCCTAGTGTTGACTAAAGACACTTTTAATGTGCTCTGAACTACAATTTACCAGGTTGGAATGTCCAGCAGACAGACTGCCTAAAATAGAAACTAATGGGACAGCAAAGGCTTTAGGCAAAATGGTAACTGAGGAGCACAACATTCCTGGCAAAGCAAGTAGACTTGTCAGCCATCTCATCCTAAGCTGATACATACTGGATCTCATTAATGACATCAACTACACAGCCAGTTATTAAAGTCAATTACCTGTGGTCTTTAAATCTTAGCATCTTTCTTAGTGATGGCCAAATATCACACTGAAAACTACCATCTTTCCTCACATTCACAACACATTCAATCATATTCTTTTGCAGAACCTTCTGGGAAGGGCTGCTAAGGTGATTCACCCTAGGTGCACAACTAATTGTATCTGCCAGTATGGTGGGACTTAAGAGCCCTTGTTACACTGCAGATCCTAGCTCCAGAAAAATAGCTACATTCTGGACATTGGCTCGAGAAAGGCAGCCACATTCCAGATCTTCGCTCCAGAAAGACAGCTGCACTCCACGTCATGACTCCAGAAAGACAGCTATCACCCTATTGTTATCCAACCTAATAAGAGTGGTGTGTGCATGCCTGACAACAAAGTTACTGGTTACTAAAATATTGCCTTGGGTGGATGCAGTCTCACTGGACTTTACGGACATGAGGTCTGCACCTTTGTGCTGGGTGTAGAGTGTGAAGGGCTCGGACATGAGGTCTGCACCTTTGTGCTGGGTGTAGAGTGTGAAGGGCTGTTACTCTGTGAACCAATGACTGAGGTTTCTCAGTCGTTAATTTGGAAGGCTTAGACAGTGTTTCCTTAACAATATCAGCATAATTTGCTGTAATGGAGGTGGTGTAAATAAACGCTATGCTTGCTAAAATGTGTAATGAGGATTTCAGATCCAGCTGTAACATAAACAGAGGCAGAGAACAGCCTAAACTAGTTCAGAACAAGCAATGTGTCCCAGACTGCACCCGAACCTACAATGACTCACAGGTGCACAATGTAAAAGTGACACTATCCCCCAAGCCTCGACACAAACAAACAAGCATGTGTGCTCACACATAACCACTTTTAAGCTGATTAATATATAAATATAAAGGATTCTATACAGATGTTTTTTGATATGTATGCCAGTAACATACTTACCTATACATTAAAATATTTCATTTAGGTTAGATAGACCAGGTCCTATATGGTCTCTTTCCAGCCATAACCTCTTACAACACTCAACATAATAAAATTAAATAAAAATAAAACCTAAGAAGAATTACACCTAACGTACATTACACAGAAAGCCCATTACATTAAGCATACATAAGTGGTAACAGTGGCAGGGGTGCTGTCATTGCAGTGCTACTGCATGTAGCTCAGCCACCATAGCGTGGCACAGGATGGGATAAATAAGTGTTAAATAGGTAACTGTCATTAGTGGTATTATTTAAAAAGCTTTAAAAAAGAACGGCAGACAGAATCTCCATGCAAGTATTATATTAGTCTGGATTTAAGTTGTAGTTAAAATGTTTTTAGAAAAGGTGAATAGAGGTCCAAATCTGGGACCATATATCAAGAAAGCTCAAGCGGAGCAATTCAGTGGAACCACTGAACCTTACTCAGAGCAGTGCACTGTCCGTGTTACACCTATTGGTCTCTCAACTTTCTAAGTGAATTGCAGTTGTCTGGCATTTAAGACTCTGAGCTATTAAACTGCTTCTTGTAATCAAAAGAACATTGGAATCCTTATACCTCCATGTGCCTATTGTACAATTCTGAGCAAGTCACTTAACCAGATAGTACTCTTGGGTTACCCATGAAAAGGGACGCTTTACCCAGTGGGTTTAATAGTTTACAAACAGGTAAAATAAAAAAAAGTACTACTACTTGAAATTTGCCCGGGGGTTGCGGTGGTGCAGCGGTTAGCGTTGTCGCCTCACAGCAAGAGGTTCTCCCATTCGATTCTTGGCTGGAGCTATTTCTGTGTGGAGTCTGCATGTCCTCCCCGCAGTCGAGTGACATCTAAAGACATGCAAGTAGGTGCGTACATGAATGGGTGTGCCTTCTTTGGAGGTTGGGCTTCGGGCTGGCAACTCGGCACCGTAAAAATCTACTGCCAATCATTACCGGACTGCAGTTCCTCTGTGGCGACCCCTAAATTGGAAAAGCCGAAAGACTTGAAATTTGTCCTTTATTTGGATTATGACCCTTCACTACTTTGGCTTTGCTCAGAATTGTTACGCAAAGAAGCCGAGAGGTATTTTGGTCTGCTTGTTTTAAAATTTGTGGCTTTCTCACAAAATGTTGTGGACTGCAGTCACTAAATCTCAAGAATGCGAGTTTCAGACTATGTACTTCAAAAAAAAATATTTGCTAATGAAAATTCATTATTCTAGCAACTACGTATATCAGAGAAATAATTAAAATTTGTTACCGATTTTGGGTCTATGTCTCAGACTATCAGGCTAAGAAGTTGAGAAGGCTGAGAGGAGTTGCATTGGGTTTGGAATTTGACAGCTGCAAGCTGAGATACATTTGTAAGACATTTCGTATGCACTTCATTCACAAAATCTCAAGCAGATATCTGACGTGTGTAGTCATGCAAGTGGCTGTAAGTGATGGTCGTCTATATGTGCATGTGTATGAACTTGTGTGTACACACAAAGCGCATACTTCTCAACTATCCCTGATTTTGCATCATATTTGTGGTCTTTCTCATGAAATTTGAGTTGTTCTGCTAAAGTATGTGAAGTGTTGCAAACTGTGGTCCCTAAAGAATGACAAAAGCACGAGTTTCAGTTTTCATATCATTCAGAAAATGCTTGTTAATGTAAAACCTGCCATGCTAGTAACTTTCAAAATATATAAAAGCAATATTTAAAATGCCTCTCTCTTGATATCAGCATACGAATGACTACAAAGTACAGTTGTGTACACTTACCATAAATGTAGATGTTCAAGTGTATTTACTGTTGCAGTCATCACACTTGGGTTATATGCCTGCAGGAAGCCCTCAGTTGGCCAGAATATCAGTGTCTTAGGATTTCTGTATCGGATGTTGTCGCTTCTTCCATGACGTCAGGTCGTCAGGGGTATAAAACAGGCAGCCAATGCCATTACATCAGTTTTCTTGCCCCAAATGTTAGGAGCCCCCAAATAGGAAGCTAGTATAAGGTGGGGAACACCACCAGTAAAAAGTAAATACCAATGCCAATTAAGAATGGCCATAGAGAGGAGAGGTAGAAAGATAGAGAAAACCAGGGGGCTGGAGGGAGGGAAACCAGCACTGCAGCAGTGAATACACTCGAACATCTACATTTATGGTAAGTGTACACAACTGTACTATGTTCTTCATGTTTCACTGTTGCAGTCATCACACTTGGGTTGATTCCCAAAGCTGAGGAAGGGTGGAGGCAGTCAAGAAGTGTTAGGGTTGGCTAGCAGGCCTTGTAAGACTGCTGTAGCAAATCCAGCTCTGGATTTAGAAAAAATAGCTAAGTTGTAATGCTTGGTGAAGGTGTGTACAGAACTCCAGGTTGCAGCTTCCAGAATGTCCCTGGTAGGGACTCCCCTGAGAAATGCTGTATTTGGAAATGGTTTGTTTTGAAAAGGGCTTACCATCTGCCGCTGTAGCAAAGCTGACTAGCAGCTGGTCAGATTTTCTGAAAGGTTTAGTCCTGTCAAGGTAGAACCTGAGCTGTCTGTGCAAGTCATCAGGGGTATAAAAACAAGCAGCTGATGCAATTACATCAGTTTTTCTCGCTCCAAATGTCAGGAGTACCCCAAACAGGGAGCTAGGTTATGGTGGGGAACACACCACCAGCAAAAAGTAAACCAATACCCCAGAAGGGGTTAGTAATAGCCATAGACAGGAGAGGGAGAGAGAGAAAGAGAAAACCAGGGGGCTGGAGGGAGGGAAACCAGGATTGCAACACTGAATACTCTTAAACATCTACATTTACAGTAAGTGTACACAACTGTACTATGTTCTTCATGTTTCACTGTTGCAGTCATCACACTTGAATGGATTCCCAAAGCTGAAGAAGGGTGGAGGCAGTCAAGAAGAGCTAGGGATGGGTAGTATGCCTTGCAAGACTGCTGTAGCAAATCCTGCCCAGGATTTGGAAAAGATAGGCAGGTGGCAATGCTTGGTGAAGGTATGGACAGAACTCCAAGTAGCAGCTTCCAGAATGTCCCTGGTACGGACGCCCCTGAGAAATTCTGTAGAGGTAGATGTTGCCCTAGTGGAATGTGTTCTGACCCCCTGAGGGGTTGGTTTCCCATGGCGCTTGTAGCAGAAATGGATGCAGTGTGCTATCCATTTGGAAATGGTTTGTTTTGAAATGGCCTTGCCCTCTGCCCCTGTTGCAAAGCTGACTAGTAACTGGTCAGATTTTCTGAAGGGCTTAGTCCCATCAAGGTAGAATCTGAGCTGTCTGTGCACGTTCAAGGAGTGCAGGATCCTTTCCCCTTTATTTTGAGGATTAGGGAAGAAGGTTGGCAAATGAATGGATTGATTGAGAGCCACACTGGACACCACTTTGGGCATAAAGGAAGGGTTAGTCCTGAGAGAAACCCTGTCAGCATGAAAAATAACGAAGGGTTCCACAGCAATGAGTGCTTGTAGCTCAGACACTCTTCTAGCTGAAGTGATGGCTAGAAGCAAGGCTGTTTTCCAAGAGAGGAATTTTAACTCTGCTGATGCAGCAGGTTCAAAGGGGGCAAGTGTGAGCTTTTCCAGTACAAAGTTAAGGTCCCAAGTAGGGGTGGGTGTTTTCCTTGGTGGCCTTAAGCTGTTAGCCGCTCTCAGGAACTGTTTGATAAGAGTGTGCGAGAAGAGAGGTGGCTCAGTGTTGTAATGAGCAGAAATGGCTGAGGTATGTATCTTAATGGAGGAGAATGACAGGCCTTTTTGGAGTAGATCTGCTAGGTAATCCAGGATAAGAGGCAGAGAGGGCTGTGTTGTGTCCTCTCCTAGAGTGAATCCATGAGCAGAACCTTTTCCATTTAGCATAGGATTTTCTTGTACTGGGTCTTCTGGCTTCAAGAATGACGTCCAGCACCTGTTTGCTTAAGGCTGCTGGGGGAGAATTCAAGGAATAAGCCAGGCTGCAAGATTTAGGGTTTGCAGCTGTGGATGCAAAATCTGTCCCTTCTGCTGAGAGAGGAGGGCTGGATTCTGGTGAAAGTGCCAGGGTGGCACCGATGTCAGGCTGCGCAGGAGTGGGTACCAGTGCTGGCGTGGCCAGTCCGGGGCAATAAGAACTGTCCTTGGTCTGTCCTGCTTTATCTTGAGTAATACTCTTGAAAAGAGGGGCAGAGGGGGAAAGGCATAGATTGATTTACCCACTGAAAAGATAGGGCATCCACTTTCCAGGCCCTGCTATCAGGATTCCTGGTGCAGAATTTGCTGAGCTGGTGATTGTAGGGGGAGGCAAGGAGATCTACCTCTGGGGTCCCCCATTTCTGAATCAGAAGGTTGAAGGTGCTGTGCTCCAACTGCCACTCGTGGGTCTAGGAGATTTCTGCTTAAGTCATCTCCCAGCAAGTTTTGTTTGCCTGGCAGGAATATAGCTTGCAGATGGACTTGCATGTCCAAGGCTGTGTTCCACAGGGCCATAGCTAACCTACAGAGTGGGTAGGAATGAGTTCCCCCCCTGCTTGTTTATGTACCACATAAAGTACAGTTGTGTACCTACCATAAATGTAGATGTTCAAGTGTATTCACTGTTGCAGTCATTACAATTGGGTTATCCTGCTAACAGGCTACCCGCAGTCGGCCCGAGTTCCAAAGTCTAGGTCCGGCGTCGGTTGCTGTCATCTCCTCCCTGATGTCAGTGCGCCAGGGGTATAAAAGATGCAGCCAACGCCATTTTCTTCAGTTTTTCTTGCCCCAGATGTCAGGTGCCCCTAAAAAGGTAAGCTAAATTACGCCAATAAGCATGCATACACAAAAAAGCAACTTTTCCTTCATCTACCAGCAAATACACAACATAGGTTGTATAGAATAGAGAAGTGCAGATAAGTCCCAGCAAAGAGAAGGGGGATGGTGGGTGGGTAACCTGGACTGCAACAGTGAATACACTCTAACATCTACATTTATGGTAGGTACACTACTGTACTATGTTCATTGTATTTCACTGTTGCAGTCATTACAATTGGGTTGAATCCCAAAGCTAAGGTTGGGAGGCTGGCTAAACAGGATTAGGAGAGGCTATCAGGCCCTGCAAAACTGCAATGGCAATGCTTGCCCTGGATTTAGAGTAGAGAGGTAAGTGATAGTGCTTTGTAAAAGTATGCACTGAACTCCAAATTGCAGCCTTTAAGATGTCTTTGGTTGGTACTCCTATCAGGAAGGATGCTGCTCTGGTTGAATGTGGCCTAATGCCCTTAGGCACTGATCTGCCATGCTGTGAATTGCAGAAACGAATGCAGTGGCCTATCCACTTTGAAATAGTCTATTTTGAGATAGGCTTTCCTTGTGATCCTGCAGCATATGCCACTAGAAGTTGTTCAGTCTTTCTGAAAGCTTTGGTTCTGTCCAAGTAGAAGTGTAGCTGCCTGTGAATGTCCAGAGAATGCAGAAGTCTCTCGCCCTTATTCTGTGGGTTTGGGTAAAAGGTAGGCAAATGAATTGTTTGGTTAAGGGCCACACTGGACACTACCTTAGCCATAAATGTAGGGTTTGTCCTTAGAGAAACCCTGTCAAGATGGAAAATGATAAAAGGTTCCACAGCCATGAGTGCCTGTAACTTTGAGACTCATCTAGTGGAGGTTATTGCTAGGAGCAGAGCTGTTTTCAGTTTTATATCAGCTGCAGAGGCTGGCTCAAAAGGAGGCAGTGTGAGATTTTCCAAGACATAGTTGAGGTCCCAAGCAGGTATTGGTGCACTCCTTGGAGGTCTAATGTTTTTGGCCCCTCTGAGATACTGCCTTAGCAATGGATGAGAAAAAATAGGTGGTTCTGTATTGTAATGAGCTGAAATGGCAGAGGCATGAATTTTAATTGATGAAAAGGAAAGGCCTTTATCCAGAATCTCAGTTAAGTATTGCAAAATCTGAGGAATATTTGGAACAGTCGTGTCAATACCTATTGCCTGGTTCCAAGCACAGAATCTCTTCCATTTTTCTGCATAAGATTTTCTGGTGCTAGGCCTCCTGGCCTCCAAAATAACATCCATCATTGCTTTAGAGAAAGGTGAGTCTTGAATGGCTACATTATCTGCCATGCTGCCAGGTTTAAGGTCCTGTGTTGGCTGTGCAGTATCTGACTGTCTTGTTGGGTCAATAAGTGAGGAATTTGAGGTAATGTCCAAGCTGGGCATTGAGACACACTCTTTAGGATTGGGTACCAGTGCTGGTGGGGCCAGTCTGGGGCAATCAGTATCATTTTTGGCTTCTCTTGTCTGACCTTGAGTACCACCTTTGGGAGGAAAGGCAGAGCAGGAAAGGCATATACTGTTAGGTTTTTCCAGCTGAAAGATAGAGCATCCACTTTCTATGCTTGCTTGTGATAAGTCCTTTTGCAGAATCTCTGTAGTTGGCAGTTGTGAGGGGAGGCAAATAGATCTATGTCCGGGCATCCCCAGTTCCTTGTTATCATGCTGAAGACTTGTGGATCCAATTTCCACTCGTGGGGATCCATTAGGTTTCTGCTTAGTTCGTCTGCCAGAGTATTTATCCTTTCTGGCAGGAATTGTGCTTGGAGATATACTTGGTAAGTCAGTGCTGTGTCCCACAAGTTCATGGCTAGTCTGCAGAGGGTGTAGGAATGCGTGCACCCCTGCTTGTTTATGTACCACATGACTGTAGTACTGTCCGTCTTTATCAGTAGTTGTCATGGATGAAGTTGATCCTTGAAGGCTGTCAGGGCATTCTGAACAGCTAGCATCTCTTTTTGATTGATATGTAGATGCATTTGACTTGCGGACCATGTGCCCTGAATACATCTTCCTGCCATATGGGCCCCCCAGGCATAATCTGATGCATCTGTTGTCAATGTCTGCCTGGCTGTGGGTAAGGTGAATGGCTGTCCCGTGTTGAGGTGACAAGCTTTTGCCCACCATCGAAACTCCTGTTGCAAGCAGGGAATGAGAGTAATTATTGTTTCCAGGCTGTGGCAATGTTGAGTCCAAACACTTTTCAGATACCACTGAAGTTTCCTCATATGCAGTCTTGCATATGGAATTAGCAGTATGCAGGATGCCATGAAGCCCAAAGCCTGCAGAATTTTTCTTGCAGATAACTTGGTCTTTGTTGCCAATATTTTGAAATAAGCAGTCAGCTGTCTGTGTTTGTCTGGTGTGAGATAAGCCATCTGGGCAGTTGTATTTAAGCTTGCACCCAGGAATATTATCTCTTGAGAGGGTACGAGCTTTGATTTCTTTTTGTTTACTGTGTACCCTAGACCTGTCGGTAATCTTTTTACAAATGCCAGATGCTGTAGTAGGATGTCCTTGTTCTCTGCTTAAATAAGGCAGTCGTCCAAGTAAGGATACATCTGTATTCCTCTTTGTCTGCAAAATGCAATTACTGGTGCCAGGCATTTTGTGAAGACCCTTGGGGTACAGTAGATAAGCCAAAGGGCAGTGCAGAGAATTGGTAGTGCATTGAGCCAGCTATAAATCTGAGGTATCTTCTGCATGACTGTCTGATTGGGACATGCAGGTATGCCTCTTTTAGGTCTAAAGTCACAAGCCAAGCCTTCTTGCCCAGCATGGGCAGAAGCTGCTGCAGAGTTAACATTTTGAATTTTGGATATCCAGGAATGTGTTTAGGATAGACAGGTCCAGTATTGGTCTCCAGGCTTTGTCCTTTCTGGGTACCAAGAATAGCCTTGAGTAAAATCCTTGTCCCCACTCTTGCTGTGGTACTTGCTGAATGGCCCTCATGTCCATGAGGGATGAAACTTGTTTTTGTGCCTCTGCCCATTGATTGCGTGGCAGGCCTGGCATACATTCTGGCCTTGGCAGGGTGTGAAAGTGGAACCTGTATCCTTGAGATATGATATTTAAGACCCATTTGTCCTGGGTGATCATGTGCCAATTTTGTGAAAAAAGTGCTAGTTTTCCCCCCCAAAGGAGCTTCCAGAAGATAAGTGCTTGGTGCTGGCAAGGGAAAGTCATTCAGACAGTTTCCTGTATGGCTGTGATTCTTCCTCTCCGCTTTTGGAGGAAGAAGCACCCCACTGTTTAGGCCTGTATGAGCCTTGGGGCTGTAATCTGCCTCTGGGGTGTCTGTATCTGCCTCTTTGTGGCCTGTCTTGACACTGGAAAGGACCAATTCTTTGCAGGCCAGTTCCTGCTAAATCTGGGAGACTGTACCTGTAAGAAATCCTTCACTGTTTGCATAGATTTAGCTTTGTCCTCCATTTTTTCAACACCTCTTCTGCTTTAACACCAAACAAGGTATCATGTTGTAATGGAGCATCTAATAGCTTTGCTTTAACATGATCAGGCAGATTCTGTTCTTTTAACCAAGCGTGCCTCCTAATGACAGAACCTGTAACTGCGTCCCTGCAGGAGGCCTCTACAGAATCAAAACCACATTGCAAAGTATGCTTTCCCACTTGTTCAGCTGCATGCAATAAATCCTGCATTTCTTTGTTTTCAGCACATTCTGAATTTGCCAACATTTTCTGTTTAAGCTGTGACATAAGATATTGCTGATATTTAAGCATATGAAACTGACAATTTAAAGCTCTTACAGCCAAGGTAGCAGAAGTATAAATCTTTTTCCCCCATCTGTCCAGGGCCCTTGAATCCCTATTAGAGGGGATAGGGTTTTTTGCCGTGGAAGCCTTGACCCCCTTGGGACCCTGAGAAATAGTTTCTGGGTCAGAAGCAGGGTTTTTATAAAGAAATTTATGAGACTCAGGAACCCTGTTGTATCTGTCTGGCTTAACAGGAGCTGGTGGTAAAGAGTCAGGAGACAGACCGGACTCGGAAAATACATTATCTACATTGTGTAAAACAGGAGGAATAGCAAGAGGTCTGTGCTGGGGTAATAAAAGGAAGTCTCTGAGCCTTTTCTTAGATTCTGAGTAATCTTGGCTCTCCCAATCGAAATGCTCCATCATAGTATGCAGGGTCTCCCCAAAAGAATAATCCTCAGGAGGTGAGGCTGAAGGGATAGATTCTTCAGCATCAGAATCCTCATAGGGAGGAAGGGAATATTCCTGTTCAGAAGAGGAATCAGAAGAAATGGAAACCTGATCTGAAGATGCATATTCTATCTCTTGCCTAGGCCTCTTATCAAGAGGGGGATGGGAACCCCTGATCAAAGTAATTAGGTCTTCGGCCATTTTAAGCATCTGTTTTTTAGGCATGGAGGCCTGTCCAGGAGAATGCTGTACTTGTTTCTTTGTCTTTAGAGCTGCTTTAGTCTTTACCTTTGAAGCTGAAGATGGCTTTACATATAACTGTGTAGGCCTGAAAACACCCTCAGAAGCTGATGCCTGCTCAGCGGCTCCGGACCCATCTGAGGGAATAGTTTGAGTGTCCAATACCTTGAGTTTCCTGCGGGCTAGTCGGCTCCACGTGGGAGTCGGAAGCGGCCTGTGGCTCTGAAGTAGCAGGCATCAGGAGCTGCAAAAGCGCCTCACTGTGAGCCGGCGACAAGACTAATGGAAACCTCGTCTTCGGTTTTGGACCTCGGATGCCTGTCCTTTTCTTTTTCTTTGCACTTTTTATAAACTCCGGTAGTCGGCTGTTCCGACGGCATTATATTATTGAATCTTCTGCCAAAGTAATGAAATGCAAAATCGTACTGACGCTTAATAGTGCGTTGGTTAAATCTAGCACAAAACCGACAACTAGCAACATCGTGGTCAGGGCCTAGGCAAGGAATACAGTAAGAGTGAAAATCCTTATGAGGTATTTGCTTCCCACAAGAAATACAATTATTAACTTTTTCTGACATCGGTCTGGAGCAAGAAAAAAGTTTACCCAACGGGGTACTTAGCTTTAATGAAGACTTCGGATTTGAAATTCTCAGGAGTCGGCCGACTGGCACATGTGGACTGCTTTTGCTTCGGGCACCGCGCGGCAAGAAAGACTGAAGAAAATGGCGGTGGCTGCATCTTTTATACCTCTGACGCACTGACGTCAGGGAAGAGGTGACAGCAACCGACGCTGGACCTAGACTTTGGAACTCAGGCCAACTGCGGGTAGCCTGCCAGCAGGATAACCCAATTGTAATGACTGCAACAGTGAAACATGATGAACATCTGTGGTGGTGTCTGTTTTTATTAGTAGTTGTCCTGGAAAGATTAGGGATCGGAAAGCTGTCAGGGCTTTCTGTACAGCTAGCATCTCTTCTTGGTTGATGTGCAGATGAATTTGACTTGGGCTCCAGTGGCCCTGAATACATTTTCCATCTAGGTGTGCCTCCCAGGCATAGTCTGATGCGTCTGTGGTTAGAGGCTGGGCAGCTTGGGGTTGAGTAAATGGCAGTCCCTTGTGGTTGCATGCTTCTACCCACCAGAGGAACTCTGTCCTTAAACAGGGTATGATAGGAATGACTGTTTCCAGGTCCTGAGAATGCTGGCACCAAAGACTTTTAAGTACCACTGGAGTTTCCTCGTATGCAGTCTTGCATATGGAATCAGCAGTATGCATGAGGCCATGAACCCTAGGGCTTGCAGTACTTTTCTTGCAGATAGCTGGGTTCTGGTGGCCATTTGTTAGAAGTAGTCTGTCAGATAAGACTTGTTTTTCTGAGGTGAGGAATGCCATCTGGAAAGTTGTGTCCAAGCTTG
Organism: Protopterus annectens; assembly: GCF_019279795.1. Lineage (NCBI taxonomy): Eukaryota > Metazoa > Chordata > Ceratodontiformes > Protopteridae > Protopterus > Protopterus annectens. Next base: position 882,818,351 of record NC_056733.1, on the reverse strand, counting down.
CTCCTAGGAATACAATCTTTTGACTGGGTACCATTTTTGATTTCTTTTCGTTGATGGAGTACCCCCAAGGAGGTGAGAAGGTTTTTCACGAATGTCAGGTGCAGCAGCAGCAATTCCTGACTGCCCGCCTGAATTAGGTAGTCGTCCAAGTATGAGTAAATTTGGATACTTCTCTGCCTGCAGTATGCAATGGCTGGAGCCAGGCATTTTGTGAATACTCTGGGTGCAGTAGATAAGCCAAAGGGAAGTGCAGAGAACTGATAATGCATAGACCCTGCCCTGAAACGTAAATACTTCCTGCAGGATCAGGATTCCCTTATGGGGATATGCAGATAAGCTTCCTTTAAGTCTAGGGTGACTAAAGCAGGAATCCTTGGCTAGCATAAGAAGAAGCTGTTGCAGGGTAAGCATTTTGAATTTTGGTACCACCAGGAAGGTATTAAGAATAGAAAGATCCAGGATTGGGCGCAAGGAGCCCTCTTTCCTGGGTACCAGGAAGAGTCTGGAGTAGAATCATTGACCCCTCTGTTCTACTGGAACCGGCTGAATAGCTCTGACATTGAGTAGGAAAGTACTTGGTTTTGAGCCTCTGCCCACTGGTTTGGAGGAAGGTCTGGAAAACCGCTTGGGATTGGCAGTGAATGGAAGTACAGTTTGTACCCCTGGGATACAATGTTGAGGACTCACCAGTCCTGAGTGATGGACATCCAGTTTTTTGCATGAAGGGCAAGTTTTCCTCCTAGGGGCACAAGCAATAGGGCAGGGCTGGGGAGTGGAGTAAAGAAGTCATTGTGAGCTTTTTTCCGTAAGGAGATGGCTTACCACTCCCTGCTTTAAGGGTGGGGGCACTCCATTGCTTAGATCTCTGCATACCCTGAGACTGAAGTCTGGGTGGTCTGGTTCCCTGCGTCTGGTTTGAGAAGGCCTGGAGGGGGCTGGAAAGGACCAGTGTTTGGAAGGGCAATACCTACTAAATCTAGGGGGTTGCACTTGTAAGAATTCTTTAACAGTCTACATAGACTTAGCTTTTTCTTCCATCTTTTTAAGAAGCTCTTCTGCTTTGATGCCAAACAAACAGTCCTTATTCAAAGGAGCGTCTAGTAACTTTGATTTGACATGGTCTGGCAAGGTCTGCTCCTTCAGCCAAGCATGTCTTCTCAGTACAGAGCCAATGGCAGCTGCCCGGCAAGATGCTTCTAGGGCATCAAAGCCACACTGCAAAGTATGCTTGCTGACTTGGCTTGCAGAATGCATAAGCTCTTGCAAATCTTTATTTTCTGCACAATCTGGAAATATTACCATTTTTTGTTTAATGAGTTCCATAATATGTTGGTGGTACTTCAGCATGTGAAACTGGCAATTCGATAGCAAGAGTTGCAGAGGTATATACCCTTCTTACCCAATCTGTCTAAAGCTCTGGAATCCCTGTCCGAAGGGGTAGCAATTTGGGCTGCAGTAGCCTTAATACCTTTAAGTCCCTGGGAAATGATCTTTGGATCAGCAGTAGGATTCTTGAAAAGAAATGTGTGGGAATCAGGCACTCGGTAGTACCTGTCAGGTCTCCTAGGGACCAGGTGTCTGAAGTATGACTGGATTCCATGAAAACATCATCCACAACATCCAGGACAGGGGGAATAGCTAAAGGCCTGTGCTGAGGTAGCTCTAAAAATTCTCAGAGTCTCTTTTTGGACTGAGGATAGTCTTGGCATTCCCAATGGAAATGCCCTTTTAAAGTATGCAAGGGTTCACCAATTGAGAAATCCTCTGAAAGGGAGGCAGAGGGAATGGATTCCTCTGCATCTTAATCTTCATAGGCTGATAAGGGCATGTCCTGATAATCAGAAAGGTCAAAGTCATCGGACTCCTGCTCTGTAGAATCTGAAGGCAACTGAATTATGTCTCTTAGAAGGGGAAGGCTGGCTTCCCCTAATTAGCATTATAAGGTTTTCAGCCATTCTAAGCATTTGTTTTTGTGGCATGTGGGCCTGAGCATGTGCTTTGGTCATCTGCTTTCTAGGTATAGTGCATACTCTGGGCCTAAGAAACTCGGTAGTTTTGGCTAAAAAAAAAAGTCATCGGTTTGATTCAAACATTGGTAGGTCGGAAAACACCCTCAGAAGCCGGTGCCTGCACAGCGGCTCCGGACTCATCCAAGGTAGAGGCAGCCGCTGGTTCCATAGTCGAAGAGACATCTCATGGCATTCCGGACTCCGAGTGGGTCTCAGCAGATGCCTGCGAATCCAGAGAAGCGGGCATCAGGGGCTGCAAAGCTGCCTCACTGAGTACTGGCGGACTGGCGACTAGCTTAACGGAAGCATCGTCGGCAGTTTTTGACCTATGCGGTCTGTCTCTGTCTTTATTCTTACTTTTTTTGGAAGATCGGTAGCTGGATGGCTTACCGAAGCCATTTCAGAATACGGAGATCAAGAGCGAAAGAATTTAGTAACACAAATAGCCCGACGATGAATGGTTCGGGCGTTAAACAAGGCACAAAACCGACAGCAAGGGAAGTCGTGGTCTGGACCTAAACAGGTGACCCATTAAGAATGAAAATCTCTCTGAGGTATTTGCTTTCCACAGGCAAGACAATTGTTAACTTTTTCTGACATCGGTTAGAGCAAGAAAAAAGGATCCCCAATGAGGTACATAGCTTTAGAAGACTTCAGGATTATCAACTCGAAAAACAAAAATTTCAGGTAGTGTCCGACCGGCACTTGTGAACTGCTTCTGCTTCGGGCTCCTCCTCGGCAAGAAAGACTGATGTAATGGCCTCGGCTGCCTGTTTTTATACCCCTGATGGCATGACTTCATGGAGGAAGCAACTGCATCCGACGTAGAAATACTAAGACTCTGGTATTCGGGCCGACTGAGGGCTACCTGCAGGCAGATAACTCAAGTGTGATGACTGCAACAGTGAAACATGAAGAACATCACCACAATTATAGAAAGCCATGATGTGACACAATGGATACACAATTACAAAGATTAAACTCTCTTGTTACAAACGGAACACAAATTACAGACAGACAACACATCTCTGTTGTTACATATGGAGTACCAAAATTAAATACAGCCTTGTTGTTACACATACAACACTTGAATTACAAAGATGCATTTCTGTCATTACATGTGCAGTACCAGAATTAAAGGAGGCCCTGCTACGTGTAGAGCACTTAAAAGACAAAGATGCCTCTCTGCTATTACATGTGGAGTACCAGAATTACAGGCAGCCCTGTTGTTGCGTGTAGAACACAAATTACAGACACAGATGCATCTCTGCTATTACATGTGGAGTATCACAGTTACAGGCAGTCCTGTTATGTGTAGAATGCTTGCTGTCAATACAGACATGCAGTCATGACCTTATAGGCTCATAGGTAAATACTAGGCTATCAGTCCATAAATTATTACATGCCTTGCCAATAACCAGAAGTCAGAAACAAACCTTGTGCCTTGTGTCTGCAAGTTAAAGACCTTAACCATTATACCAATCTCCCCCTTACCTGCTGAATGCTTGCTTTTGGTCAGCAGCCACTGGTCCAGCTGTAGCTCCATACAGGACAGACTCATCACCATCATATCCTACAGCAGGGAGTGAAGGAAGGAAGGGACAGTCAATACATAGTCTTCACACTATGGAAACTATTTTATTTCTGCTTAAGTGTATCTTACCAAAAACAACTATCCAAGAGAAATTATTTTCAGCTATGCAGTTTCAAATTTACCAGCAATCGCATGCACGTGCTCAAAACACCAATTATGCAAAGAAATGTGCATCTGGCATCAGCAGTTGCCTTTAAATGGGGACTCCAACTGAAGAACATGAATGCATAGTCACCTCTCCAACCATACTACACACACACACACACACACACACACACACACACACACAAACACACACACACAACTCTACAACATAAGCAGGAGGAACCATGCAACAGTCAAATTTTCTGAGTCAGTTTTATTGTACACACATGAATGAAACATGACTTTCATAGTGAATGTTCCTTCATTTTAATGATATTTCCGTTGCATGCTCGACATTCACTAGAACTAGGTACACAAGATGCTTTGCATGTGTACATATGGCTATCTGGCAAAATTCTGCTCATTGACAACATCAGTTCTTGTAATGAATGCCCACTACATTGATAGCACTTAATGCTGACAGTAAAATCTATTTCATTGGAATGAGAAAATCTGATCCACACACGAACAAACAAAATTTATCAAAGGCAAAACACACCTGAACTCCCATCATATCTGGGTGCTGTACCCCTGTAATAAATACTAATTATTATTAACTCAGAGTTACTCTAAATGTTTACTCTTAGTTTTTCTGGTTTGGAATTTCTAAAAGATTCTGCCCCGAGAATCTTAGTTTTCTTACTGGTTCTTAATTCTCAGTTAGTGGCTTATCAAGAATTGTATCTACCACATGCAAGACGGCTGCACACTGACCAACTTGACCTCAGCTCTCCCAGTGTGATAACAGAAACCAAGAAACTGCTGCCAGAAATATTGTGAATTTGAGTAAAAATCAGTTACGTAAGTACACTGCCTGGATGCCTGCAAAGAAGTTAAGAGAACTTGAAAGAAAATCAACTAGAAAAAGGTGAACAGAAAACAATGACTGCAAAGAATCCTGTAGCTGTTGAGCAAAAAGCATCTCAAGCTTCAAGTTAAGTGCAAGACAAGGCTTCCCGTAATCTATCTAGAAGGAAAAATACACCAAATGTGCTCAGAGGTAATTAAAATAAACATAACACTGAATGATTATATGAACTCAAATGATAAAGGGCAGGAAAATGGAAGAAGCTTTAAACAGATATTCAGATGAGTTTATATAAATGCAAAAATCAGAGGTCAAAATGAAGAAAGGGCTGGCTGAGTAGAAGACTGCTCAACAAGAGATGTTTCAAAAAATGGCACAATTAGAGGACAGAGCACACACGGAAAACATGAGATTTTTTTCTGTACCAGAGAAACTAGAAAGAACAGACTATCATGATGGCACAAATAAGCAACTGGACTGGTATTCCATAGCAAGAATTGTTAATTTTAAGCGCACAGTGTGTGTATGCTCCACACAGACTTGAGAAAGACACAAGACCTTTATTATTAAAGATACAAACCTACCAACAGAAATAGTTAATCCTGACAAAACTGTGGCAAAAGAGCAAGGTATTACAAAGTTGAAGACAGCAAAGTGCTTCTGGAAATGATTATTCACTGGACAACAGGCAGAAGAAAAACATTTGTTCTAGTAATCAGAGAATGTACAGCGGCAGGAGTGAGATTCCAGCTGATGTATCCAGCTATCTCTAGAATATTATTTCATGGGGTACCAAAGTCATCCTTGGATGAAGATCAGGTTAAAGAGGAAATGCAAAAGTTTTTACAGCAAAAAAAATGAGCCATCAAGCATAAGGGGACTCTTCTTCGCATTCTTCTGATAATAAATCTCATACAGAGACTGTCAGTGAAACCTTTTCCACTGATCCAAAGGAAAATGCTTGAGAGACCTAGAAAAGCACAGGAGTTGACTAGAAAAATCAGGAGCATTATGGAATCTAACCAAAATCTTGAGTTGGGAGATGGAGATGAACAGGAAGAAGATGACAATAACATGAAAATTAGTGAATAAATGTGGGTATGCAAATCATTACATTTGTGTAATATGGCTGAAATGTTCTCTGCACATCAGTACTTGTAGTTCTCAGACCCACCTGAAAGAAGTGATTGCCATCAGTCGGGTGGTCTTCCAGGTGTGTATCTTCAAAGCAGCAGAAGCGCTGGCTCAAAAGGTGCTAGACCAAGCTTTTTCACAACACATTTCAGGTCCCAAGAGAGAACAAGATCTCTCCTGGGAGAACATGGGTGAATAACTCTTTATAGGGAACAGTTGTAGGTGGGGTGAGAATACATGGGGGGGGACAGGGAAGACAGGAAGAGATGGCAGAAGCATGCACCTCAATACCAGAATAAGAAAGGCCCTGGTCAAATAATCCTGAAGGGTATTTCAACACTAGTTTGATGCCAGCATGCAGTGACATCATACATTTGCCTTGGCACCAATTAGAAAAAAAAAATCACTAAAATAAGTACGATTTTCTGGTAACTGGTTTTCTTGCCTCTACAGTAATGTAGTCTGCATTGTTTGGCATTAAAATCCAATTTTCCATGATGTTAGTTTGAACATGCACAGGGGTGGATGAATGACAGACCCCTTTAGCTGGGGAAGTACATCTATTACAAGGAGAAGACTAATATCTCCCCACTAAGGGTCAAGAGGAGGGGTAACACGAACATCCAGTGCTGCCTTGGCCAAAACAGGGATATGAGAATCATGCTTGGCCTGTCTGATCTGACTTATAGCAGTACCATGGGAATCAGGGGTAATGGTGGAAAGGCATACACGAAGGAGGAGAGTCCATCTGAAGAAGACATCCATCCTCCATGTCCAAGTCAGTTGAGTTTTGAAGCAGAACTTTTGAAGTTGTCTGTTCTAATGACAGTGTGATGTATACTGGGGCATTCCCATTGTTGGGTGAGGACCAGAAAATTATCTCTCTTCTGCATCCATTCATTTGGGTCCAGAAGGTCCCGACAGTCCACTATGGTGTGATCTGGCCCAAGATGTTGGATGCTATTAGTGTCAGTTGAAATTCTTTTGCCAACAGCCAAATCTTTACTGCTAAACTGTACGGGGGGGATAGGAATGAGTCCTCCCCCCTTGTTGGTCTATGTACCAAATAACTGTGGTGTTGTCTGTCCAAATCTGCAGTGCTCCTGGGCTCAGGTTTCTCCAAAATGCCTTTATAGCTAAAAGCACGAAAAGCATTTCTTTCTGGTTTATGTTTCCTTTGTTCTGGGATCCAAATACCTCTGGCACCTTCAGCTATCTTAAGTGTGCTCCTCAGGCTATTTCTGGACTGTCTGAGGTGATGGTTTAGTCTGCTTCTGGTAGGCAGAAGTTTACCCCTGGTTTCTGCAGAATGGTGTCTTTCCACCAAAGTAGTTCCTTTTTAGGCAGCAGAGAAACAGCACCAAGATTTCCAGATGTTGTACAAATTGTTTCCAAATGTTTTTTTTTTTTTTATAAGAATCACTTGAGTTTTCTCATGTGGAGCTCTGCAAGAGGAACATTTAAGATGCAGGATGCCATGCATCCCAAGGCCCTTATGTATTCTCTTGGAAAGACTGTCTGCCTTAATACTAGGCTATGTATACATCTTGTCAGGAAGACAACCTTGTCTTGGGATAGGAAGACCTTTTATTGTATTGAATCTATCAGTGCACTCAGAAAAATAATTCTTGTGGGTGGTTGAAATTGGGACTTGCAGAAGTTGAGAGTTAGGCCCATCTCCTGGAAGCGGTCTACTGTGACTTGCACGGCTGTCTGAAGTACCAGGATGGATTTTCCCTGGATGAGGCAGTTATCAACGTAGCGGTAAATTTGAACTCCTATAGCTCTGTAATAGGCTATAACCAAAACTAGGGATTTGGTGAAAAATCTGGGGGCAGTACATAAACCAAATGGTAAAGTACAGAATTGATAGTATATTCCAATTGCCATAAACCAAAGATATTTTATGTGCTCCCAGGCTATTGGTACATGAAGGTAGGCATCTTTCAGGTTTAGGGTGGCAGTAGAACTCCCCGAAAGATCATGGGTAAAAAGTTTTTATCGGGTTAATATCCTGAATTTTGGAATGCGCAAAAATTAGTTTACCTTTGACAAGTCTAAGATTGGTCTCCAGGTGTCTTCCTTTCTTCGGACCAGGAATATCCCCAAGTAAAACCCTGTGCCCTCTTCTACAGCAGAAACTGGCTAAATGGACCCTTGCAGAAGTTCTAGAAGGGAATCTCCAAACTCCAGATCCCACATAATTTGGTTTTGTGAAAAGTAAATCAAGCCTGCTCAACCTGCATGACGTCTTTGATTCAGTCCCCAGAGCTGTGGATGAGGGCAAGGCAGTTCATACAGCCTACCTCGATCTGGCCAAGGCCTTTGATACCATTCCCCACATTCCCTACTCAGGAATTATTGATAAACTCACCAAACTAGGCATCAACCCCTATATCACTAGGTGGGTTGCAAATTGTCTCACAGACAGAACCCATAATGTGAAAGTAGCGTACTCCAACTCAGACTGTCAACCAGTCATGAGTGTAGTTCCATAGGGATCAGTCCTGGGTTCTCCCGTTTGGCATCTACTTCTCAAAAGTCCAGGCTAACACGGACGGACTCTGGCTGACCAAATTCAGAGATGACTGAAAGCTGCGAGCCATTATTAACTCCCCAAGTGATGTAGACATCCTACAGAAAGGCCTCACTGAGACCAGTGACTGGTGTCAAAACCATGGCCTTAAGCTTAATGTCAAAAAATGCGTTGTCATCCCCTTTGGTAAAAACTCAGTTCTCACTAATTACCACATCGATGGGAGCCCACTGAAGGTGTTAGAAGAGATCTGGGGACACAGGTTGACAGCAATGTCTACTTCGACCACCACATTGCCACTGTGGTCAGATAGTCCGTCTTTGTGGCACATCTCATTACCAAGGGTTTTGTATGCAGGAAGAAAGAGGTGATCCTCTCTCTCTGCTCTTCCCTCATTAGGCCAATCATAGAGTATAATGCCCCATTTGGCATGTATCTCATTAGACACATGCAACAGCTGTAAAGTCCCTAGAAGTACCTCACGAAGAGTATCCTAGGCCTTAAACACGTGTCCTACATGGACAGCCTCAAAAACTCCAGCTATTCTCTGTCTCATATCGTCTACTAAGATGCGATCTCTGCTTGATTTACAAAGCTATGTCTGACCCAGCTCTGTTAGAAATGCTACATCTAAAGAAATCCCAGTCCCTCCACATCACATGCTCCAGAGACCTCAACCTCATTACCACAATCAACAGAACATGCTGGAGGGACAGGTTCACAACCCAGAGACTGCCCATGCTCTGGAACAGACTTCCCTACATGTCAAGCAGTGCACCTCACTGGCCCTCTTCAAGATAAATCTTGATGAGTGGATGGGAAATAGAAAGGTCACCCCGGGGATCACTGCAGTGGCACTACTTCATAGAGGCACTGGGAACGAACGTCAGGCGGCACGACGCCAGGGCACTTCTATGGGCTAGGCTTGTAAAGGCTCCAGGGCCATCGACCTAGTACACACCTATGAACCTAGGACGGGGGGGGGTCCCTCTCAGTCCTCTGGTGGCTTTGGCATCCCCTAGACAGCCCCCCCCTCCCAGAATTGAATGAAATAGCCTTTTTTAGGATATTTAAGGCCCACCAGTCCCTGGTGAAAGAAGAAAGTCTCCTTGTTACAGGAATGGGGTGGATTTGGGAAGGAGGGGTGTTGTGCATAGTCAGAGCTACATTCTGGGGTGAACACAGCTAGGCTTAGAGCTTTCTTCAGATTGCCACCTTCTACTTTGCCTTGGTCTCTTACCTGGGGGAGGCCCGCACTTCAGTGAATGTCTGGACATTAGGAGTACTGATCTAGCAGTCTCTTGCCTGCAATACCTTCTGTTTTAGCAATGATTTTGATTTTGTTGTTCTAAGAATTGCAAGCACTTTAACATGTGGAGCTGGCAGTTAAGAGCCCTCAATAATGTCAGCAGACCAAATCTAACAATCTGCTTTTTCTGCAATTAGGTAAGGGGTGTCTGGCTGCATCCTTAGGGGCACCCTTGGCATTCTGTAGGCACTACTGAGGAATCTGCCTGTGGGTTCTTGCAAAGATGTCTGCAGGTATCAAGCACTCTAAAAATGATCTGACTTTCTAGAGGCAGACGGATGGGAGTCAGAGTGCAGAGAGATGCCCTCAGAGACAACATCTAGAACTACATGAATCAGAGGGATAAGTAGTGGGTTTGGGCCTGATAAAATGCTGTGCTCTTCCAATTAAACATTTCCATCCTGTTCTGGGTATCGCCAAAGGATAACTCTTGGGGGAGAGAGGAGCAGAAGAGAGGGTGTCACCTGAGTCTAAATCAGGTAAAGATTGAGGAAGGAGGTGTTAAGAAGAGTAACTCTTTCTCATCTTTGGATTCTGAGAAATCTGAATCCGCCTTAAGAGTGACATTTCTCCTCTTTTCAGAAGTAGTTTCTGTAACAAACATCTGATGCTGGCAGGACACATTGAACTTCATGAAAACTATGAATTCCTGGGCTAGCTTAAGCAGGTCCACTGTCACAATCTGGGCTGAATCAGCTGAAGACTGGGGCAACTTAACTTGGGGGTAAGCTAACTGCGCTCTCTGGTTTGGGCATCCAAGGTTTCAGAACCAAGACCTTCGTATAAGGGAAGGTGGCAAACACCTCCAACTAGCACCCTGAAGTTTCTCTGCACATGACTACCGAAACAGTAAAGCCCTCTCCCTCAGTTACCAACAATCAAGTGTCAGAAGCCAAAGTGTAAGAAGCACCTTCAGACCCAAATGAAGCTGGTGTGGCAGTAAACACAGTAGTCTGACCCCCAGCAATGGCAACTCCCCAAGGGGTAGTGCCAGAGTGCTTGGGACAAGTGGTCGTACGACCAGAGGGTTGCAAAGGCACCTCAACCGAGTCATCCCCATAACGAAATGCGGATGCAGAGCATCTCCAACATCTGGAATGTAATTCTCCATTTTCCTACCTTTGCATTTCTTGGGCAAAGATGCAGCAGAAGCTAAGTTGTGCAAAGACTTGAATGGCACCAGGGGTAAGGACTCTACATGGACTGCTAGAAAGTACAGTTGTGTACACTTACCATAAATGTAGATGTTCGAGTATATTCACTGTTGCAGTCATCACATATGGGTTATCCCAGCAAGGGTAGCCCTCATTCGGCCCAAATACCAAAGGCTTAGTATTTCTGCATCGGCTGCTGTCGCTTCAGGACTGACGTCAGGTCATCAGTAGTATAAAAGTAAGACAGCTGACACCATTACATCAGTTTTTCTTTCCCTAAACTGTCAGGAGCCCCCAAGTAGGAGCCAGGTTCTGGTGGAAGAACCCTCACCAGTAGAAAGTAAATACCAATATGTCCCTTGTAAGGAAAGAGAAAAAAGGGGGATTGGAGGGAAACCAGGACTGCAACAGTGAATACACTCGATGATCTACATTTATGGTAAGTGTACACAACTGTACTATGTTCTTCGTGTTTCCCTGTTGCAGTCATCACATTTGTTTGATTCTCAAAGCCGAGGAAATGCGGGGAGGCAGTCAAGGAAACAATGGACTGGCTAGGATTCCCTGCAAGACTGCAGAGGCAAACCCTGTCCTGGATTTGAAGAGAGGCAGGTGGTAATGTTTGGTAAACGTGTGAACTTATGTCCATGTGGCAGCCTCCAGGATGTCCCTGGTGGGGACTCCTCTGACGAAAACTGCAGAGGTGGAGGCTGCTCTGGTGGAGTGAGTCCTAACCCCCTTGGGGCGAGGCATTCCATGTTGTTTGCAGCAGAAATGGATGCAGTGTGCTATCCATTTGGAAATGGTTTGTCTGGAGATGGCTTTGCCTTCTGCCCCTGTAGCAAAGCTAACCAGCAATTGATCAGACTTTCTGAAGGATTTAGTCCTGTCTACATAGAATATGAACTGCCTGTGCACAACTAGAGAGTGCAGGATCCTTTCCCCCTTGTTCTGGGGATTACGAAAAAGGTGGGCAAATGAATGGATTGGTTCAGAGCCACATTGGACAATACCTTGGGCATGAAGGATGGGTTAGCTCTGAGGGATACCCTTGTCAGCATGGAAGATAATCAAGGGTTCCACAGCCATGAGCGCTTGCAGCACGGAGACTCGTCTGGCTGAAGTGATGGCCAAAAGGAAAGCTGTCTTCCAGGAGAGAAATTTTAGCTCTGCAGAAGAAGCTGGATTGAAAGGGGGAAGGGTGAGCTTTTCCAAGACAAAGTTAAGGTCCCCAAGCTGGGGTTGGTGCTCTTCTGGGTGGCCTGAAGTTACTGGCCCCTCTTAGGAAACGTTTGATCAAAGGGTGTGAGAAAAGGGACTGTTGAGTGGGGAAATGAGCAGAGATAGCAGAGGCATGAAGTTTTACAGATGAGAAAGAGAGGCCACTGTGTAGTAGGTTAGCTAAGTAAACCATGACGAGAGGGAGGGAGGGCTGTGCCATATTTGCTCCCTTAGCCTGGATCCAGGTGCAGAGCCTTATTTGTCAGCATAAGACTTTAGAGTGCTAGGGCATCTGGCCTCACTTATTACATGTAGAACCCATTTACTGAAGTTGGCAGATTGATCCAGGGTTAGGGAATAAGCCAAGCTGCCAAACTGAGAGTCTGCAACTGGAGATGCATGAATTCCCCTTCCCTCTGGGTTAGGAGGTTTGGAATCTGAGGAAGATGCCATGGTGACAGTGGGGACAGGCTACACAGCAAGGGGTACCAATGCTGGCGAGGCCAGTCTGGAGCTATAAGTATTGTCCTTGGTTTTCCTCCTTTATTTTGAGCAGCACCCTGGGGATGAGAGGCAGCGGAGGAAAGGCACAGACTGACCAAGGGGAAGGACAGGGCACCCACTTTCCAAGCCATGTAGTGATGCTCCCTGGTGCAGAATTTGTCTGTTTTAATCAGGTGAGCCTCTGGGAAGAGAAGGGGCTTGAAAGCTATCAAGGTGTGCTGGACAGACATCATCTCTTTTTAGCTGATGTGCAGAGGGATTTGCTGCAGGCTCCATTGGCCCTGTATGCACCTGCCATCCAGATGTGCACCCCAAGCATAGTCCGATGCATCTGTGGTGAGTTTCTGGATGGTGAGAAAGGTAGTCCCTTGTTGTGGCAGCATGCTGTTGCCCACCAAAGAAAATATTTTCTGAGGCAAGGAATTATATGTGTAAGTGTCTCTAGGTCTTGAAAGTGATGACACCAAAGGCTTTTTAGGTACCACTGAAGTTTCCTCATATGCAGTCTGGCATATGGAGTGAGTAGTATGCAAGATGCTATGAACCCCAGAGCTTGCAGGATCTTCCTTGCAGATAAGTGAGGTCTGGTGGCTAGTTGAGAGAAGTAGGCTGTCAGGAAAATTTGTTTTTCTGGTGTAAGGAATGCCATCTGTGATGCTGTGTCCAGGCTTGCTCCCAGGAAGATAATCCTTTGGGTGGGCACCTGTTTGGATTTCTTTTTGTTGATTGTGTACCCTAGGGAGGTTAATAGGGTCTTTACAAAGGCCAGGTGCTTGAGCAGTTTTCCTGGCTGTTTGCCTGAATAAGGCAGTTGTCTAAGTATGGGTAAATCTGGATATTCCTTTGTCTGCAAAAGGCAATGGCCGGAGACAGACATTTTGTGAAAACTCTGAGAGCAGTAGATAAGCCAAAGGGAAGCGCAGAAAACTGAAAGTCTTGAGATCCTGCCCTGAAATGGAGATATTTCCTGCATGACTCCCCGAGAGGAATGTGGAGGTAGGCCTATCCTAGATCTAGGGTGGCTGGACAAGCGCCTTTGGAGAGCATGGGTAGCAGCTGCTGGAGGGTGAGCATTTTGAATTCTGGGATCACCAAGAAGGTGATTAGAATGGATAAATGCAGGATGGGGTGCAAGGTGCCCTCTTCTCTGCAAACCAGAAAAAATCTTAAGTAGAAACCTTGGCCTATCAGTTCTGCAGGAACATGCTCTACTGCCCTCAAAGAAAGCAGGGAAAGGGATTTGCTTTTGAGCCTCTGCCCATTGATTTGGAGGTAGATCTGGGAACCCTTCTGGGGTTGGAAGGGTGTAGAAGAAAACTTTGCATCAATGAAACACTATGTTGAGAACCCAGTGGTTATTGGTAATGGTAGCCCAGGAGCTTGCGTGAAAGGAAAGTTTTCCTCCTAGGGGTAAGTGAAGGTGGGCAGAGGGAGGGGTTGGGGGACGTGAGTAATTATGAGCTCTTACCATAATGGGGTGGCTTAGAAAGTACAGTTGTGTACAATTACCATAAATGTAGATGTTCAAGTGTATTCATTGTTGCAATCATCACATTTGGGATATCCTGCCAGGGGCAGCCCTCAGACAGCTCGAATACCAGAGGCTTAGTATTTCTGCGCCAGTAGCTGTCAACTCCAGAAATGATGTTGGGTCATCAGTGGTATAAAATCAGGCAGCCGACGCCATTACATCAGTTTTTCTTGCCCTGTCAAGAGCCGCCAAACAGGGAGCTAGGTTATGCTGGAAGAAAGTACAGCTGTGTACACTTACCATAAATGTAGATTTTCGAGTGTATTCACTGTTGCAGTAGTCACATTTCGGTTATCTGCTTGCAGTAGCCCTCAGTCAGCCTGATTAACAAAGACGTGGGTCCTGCGTCGGTTGCTGTCTCATATTTCATGATGTCAGGTAGTCAGGGGTATAAAGCATGCAGCCAACGCCATTACTTCAGTTTGTCTTGCCCCAGATGTCAGGTGCCCCCATAATGGGAAGCAATTTTATATACAGAAGGTTACACCTCCAAAATAAAAAAGCAAATACACCAAAAAGCTTTAAACATAGTAAGCAAGAACAGAGGTATAGCCAATAGAAGTCAGGGGGCTGGAGGGAGGGTAGGACTGCAACAGTGAATACAATTGAACATCTACATTTATGGTAATTGTACACAACTGTACTATGTTCTTCGTGTTTCACTGTTGCAGTCGTCACATTTGGGTAGATTCCCAAAGCTAAGGATGGGAGGAGGTAATTCAATAGCATTAGTACCAGCAAGACTGTAGTGGCAAAGCCAGCTCTGGATTTAAAGAAAATTGGCAAATAGTAATGCTTGGTGAAGGTATGTACAGAACTCCAAGTAGCAGCTTCTAGGATGTCCCTGGTAGGGACACCTCTGAGAAAGGCTGTAGAGGTAGCTGAAGCGCTGGTTGAATGTGGTCTAATCCCCCGTGGGGTAGGTTTTCCATGGTGCTTATAGCAGAAATGAATGCAGTGGCCTATCCATTTAGAAATGGTTTGCTTTGAAATGGCCTTCCCCTCTGGCCCTGCAGCAAATGCAACCAGCAGTTAAGATTTCCTGAGAGGTTTAGTCTTGTCCAAATAAAATCGAAGTTGTCTGTGCACATCTAAGCAGTTCAGAATTCGCTCCCCCTTGTTCTGTGGATTAGAAAAAAAGGTTGGCAAATGAATGGACTTGATTAAGGGCCACAGTGTATACCACCTTGGGCATGAAGGAGGGATTGGTCCTGAGGGACACCCTGTCCACATGAAAAATTATGAAAGGCTCCACTGCCATGAGGGCCTGTAATTCAGACACCCTTCTTGCTGAAGTGATGGCTAAAAGAAGGCTGTTTTCCAAGAGAGGAATTTCAACTCTGCATTTGCAGCTGGCTCAAAAGGGGGTAGAGTGAGTTTTTCCAATACAAAGTTAAGGTCCCAGGCTGGAGTAGGGGCTCCCCTGGGTGGTCTTAAGTTTTTTGGCCTCTCTGAGGAATTGTTTCAGCAGTGGATGAGAGAAGAGGAGTGGGTCTGTGTTGTAATGAGCTGAAAAGGCTGAGGCATGAATTCTGATGGAGGAAAAGGAAAGGCCCTTGTGCAGCATCTCAGTTAAATATTGAATAATCTGAGGTAAATTGGGCGTTGCAGTGACCATCTCCTGAGCTTGGTTCCAGGAACAGAATCTTTTCCATTTTTCAGCATAGGATTTTCTAGTACTAGGCCTCCTTGCCTCCAGAATGACATCCAATGCTTGCTGATTGAGGGATGGTAACAGAGAGATTAGGTAATTAGCCAGGTTGCCAGGTTCAGGGTTTGAAGCTGTGGGTGCAGAATCTGGCCCTCCTGCTGGGACAGCAGGGCAGGTGTCTGAGGCAGATGCTATGGTGTCAGCTGTGACACACTGCGCAGAAGGGGGTACCAGTGTTGGCGTGGCCAGTCTGGTGCAATCAGTATCATCTTTGGTTTGTCCTGTTTTATCTTTAGTAGTACCTTGGAGAGGACAGGCAGAGGGAGAAAGGCATAAACTGATAGGTTTTTCCAGGTGAAGGACAGGGCATCCACTTTCCAAGCTTGTATGTGGGGAGTCCTTGTGCAGAATTTTTCCAACTGGTAGTTTTGGGGGGAGGCAAACAGGTCTATATCTGGGCTCCCCCATTTGATTCTCAACATGTTGAATATCTTTGGTTCCAGTTTCCACTCGTGTGGGTCCATGAAGTTTCTGCTTAGGTTATCTGTCAGTGTGTTTAGCTTTCCTGGCAGGAATTGAGCCTGTAGGTGCACTTGGTAATTCAAACTGTGTTCCACAGAGCCATGGCTAGTCTGCAGAGAGGGTATGAGTGAGTTCCGCCCTGCTTGTTTATGTACCGTATATAACAGTGGTGTTTGTCTGTCTTTACTATTAATTGTCCTGGAAGGATGTGGTCCTTCTTGAAGGCTGTCAGAGCATCCTGTACAGCTAACATTTCTTTTTGATTGATGTGCAGGTGCTTTTGACTTGGGTTCCATTTGTCTTGAATGCACTTCCCTGCCAAGTGAGCCCCTCATGCATAGTCTGATGCGTCTGTTGTTAGGGTTTGGGTGGCAGGGGGTAGAGTGAATGGCAGTCCCTTGTTTTGGTGACAGGTGTCTGCCCACCAAAGGAGTTCTATCTGTAGGCAATGAATGATGGGAATCATTGCTTCTAGATCCTGAGAATGTTGACACCATAGGCTTTTTAGATACCATTGCAGCTTCCTCATATGCAGTCTTGCATATGGAATTAGTAGAATGCAGGAGGCCATGAACCCCAGGGCTTGCAGTATTTTCCTTGCAGATAGCTGGGTCTTTGTGACCAGTATTTGAAGTAGGCTGTCAAATGAACTTGTTTTTCTGGCATGAGAAAAGCCATCTGGGAAGTTGTGTCCATGCTTGCTCCCAGGAATACAATTTATTGGCAGGGTACAAGATGTGATTTAATTTCGTTTATGGTGTACCCCAGAGAAGTTAGCAATTTCTGTACAAACGCCAGATGATTCAATAGTATGTCCTGGCTTTCTGCCTGAATTAAACAATCGTCCAGGTATAGATATATTTGGATACTTCTTTGCCTGCAAAATGCAATGACTGGAGCTAGGCACTTTGTGAATACCCTGGGCGCAGTAGATAAGCCAAAGGGCAGTGCAGAAAACTGATAGTGCATGTAGCCTGCTTTGAAGCGTATGCATCTTCTGCAGGATTCCCTTATTGGAATGTGCAGGTAGGCTTCCTTTAAAGTCCAGTGTTGCCAACCAGGCATCCTTGCCTAGCATAGGAAGCAGCTAGAAAGTTAGCATCTTGAATTTTGGAATCACCAAAAAAGAGTTTAGGACAGAAAGGTCCAGTGTAGGATGCCAGGAGTTGTCTTTTCTAGGCACCACAAAAGGTCTGAGTAGAAACCTTATCCCTTTTCCTCTTCTGGAACAGGCTGAATAGCCCTGATGCTTAAGAGAGTGAGAATTTCCTTTTGAGCCTCTGCCCTCTGATTTGTTGGTAGGTCTGGCCAACCGTTTGGGGTTGGTAAGGAGTGAAAGTGGAATCTGTATCCTTGGGAAACAATATTTAAAACCCATTTGTCCTGAGTAATGAGTTCCTAATTTTTTGCTTACTGGGCAATCTTTCCCAATAAGGGAGCAGGCAATTGTGCAGGGCTTGGAAGATTTAAAGTGAAGTCATTGAGACAGTTTACCATAGGGGGAGTCTTACCACTCCCTGCTTAGCCCTGTGAGTACCTTGGGACTGAAGCCTGGATGTTCTGTTGGCTCTGGGTTTGTACTGAGAAGGCCTGGAAGAGGCAGGAAAGGACCCATTTTTAGAGGACTAATGCCTACTAAATCTGGGAGGCTGTACTTGCAGGAAAGTTTAACAGTTTGCATAGATTTAGCTTTTTCCTCCATCATTTTAAGTACTACTACTGCTTTGTTGCCAGACAGGTTGTCTTGGTTTAAGGGAGCATCCAGCCACTTGGCTTTAACATGATCTGGCAAAGATTGCTCCTTAAGCCAAGCATGCCTTCTAAGTACATACCCAGTGACAGCAGCCCTGCAAAATGCCTCTATTGAATCAAAACCATGTTTTCCAACTTGTTTGGCAGAATGCATTAAATCCTGTAAATCTTTATTTTCAGCACCGTCAGGAATCAACATAATTTTCTGTTTAAGCAATCCAATAATATGCTGCTGATACTTTAACATATGAAAAGTACAGTTGTGTACCTACCATAAATGTAGATGTTCAAGTGTATTCACTGTTGCAGTCATTACTGTTGGGTTATCCTGCTGGCAGGCGACCTGCGGTCGGCCAGAATTCCAAAGTCTAGGTCCGGCGTCGGTTGCGGTCGCCTCTTCCCTGACGTCAGTGCACCACGGGTATAAAAGATACAGTCAACGCCATTTTCTTCCGTTTTTCTTGCCCCAGATGTCAGGTGCCCCCAAAATAGGCTAAAAATATTATGCCAATAAATATGCATGCAGTTAATAAACATTTCCTTCACCTACAAGCAAATACACCACGTAGGTTGTGTGAGATACAGAAGTATAGGCAAGTCCCAGCAAAGAGGGGGATGGAGGGTGGGTAACCTAGACTGCAACTGCGAATACACTCGAACATCTACATTTACGGTAGGTACACAACTGTACTATGTTCATTGTGTTTCACTGTTGCAGTCATTACTGTTGGGTTGAATCCCAAAGCTAAGGCTGGGTGGCTGGTCCTAAAGAGGATTAGGAGAGGCAATAAGGCCTTGCAAAACTGCAGTGGCGAAGCCTGCTCTGGATTTAGAATGGAGAGGTAAATGGTAGTGCTTTGTAAAAGTGTGCATTGAACTCCACGTTGCAGCCTCTAAAATGTCTTTGGTTGGTACTCCTCTGAGAAAGGCTGAAGTGGCTGCTGCCCTGGTAGAATGAGGTCTAATGGCCTTGGGCACTGATTTGCCATGTTGTGAGTAGCAGAAACGAATGCAGTGGCCTATCCATTTTGAGATAGTCTGTTTTGAGATAGGCTTTCATTGAGATGCTGCAGCATATGCCACTAGAAGATGCTCAGTTTTTCTGAAAGCTTTAGTTCTGTCCAAGTAGAAGCATAGTTGTCTGTGTATGTCCAAAGAATGCAGAAGTCTCTCTCCCTTATTCTGTGGGTTTGGATAAAAGGTAGGCAGATGAATAGTTTGGTTGAGGGCCACACTGGACACTACCTTAGGCAAAATGTAGGATTTGTTCTTAGAGAAACCCTGTGTGGGTGGAAAATGATGAAAGGTTCCACAGCCATGAGTGCCTGTAACTCTGAAACTCGTCTTGCAGAGGTTATTGCTATGAGCAGAGCTGTTTTCCAAGATAAAAAACCTTATATCAGCTGTACTGGCGGTCTCAAAAGACGGCAGTGTGAGTTTTTCCAAGACATAATTGAGGTCCCATGCAGGTATTGGGGCTCTCCTTGGAGGTCTTATGTTTTTGGCCCCTCTGAGGTACTGCCTTATCAATGGATGGGAAAAAATAGGAGGTTCTGTATTGTAATGAGCAGAAATGACTGAGGCATGAATTTTAATTGATGAAAAGGATAGGCCTTTGTCCAGCATCTCAGTTAGGTATTGTAAAATCTGAGGAATATTTGGTACAGATGTGTCAAGTCCTTGTGCCTGGTTCCAAGCACAGAATCTTTTCCATTTGTCTGCATAAGATTTTCTGGTACTGGGCCTCCTGGCCTCCAAAATAACATCCATCACTGCTTTAGAGAGAGGAGTGTTTTGAATGGTTAAATTATCCGCCATACTGCCCGATTTAGGGTCCTGAGTTGGCTGTGCAGAATCTGATTGTTTCGCTGGGTTAGTAAGTGAGGAATAAGAGGCAGTGTCCAGGCGGGGCCTTGAGACAAGTGTTTTAGGATTGGGTACCAGTGCTGACGTGGCCTGTCTGGGGCAATCAGGATCATTCTTGGCTTCTCTTGTCTGACCTTTAGGAGTACCTTGGGGAGGAGAGGTATAGGAGGAAAGGCATATACTGTTAGACTTTTCCAGCTGAATGATAGAGCATCCACTTTCCATGCTTGCTTGTGATAAGTTCTTGTGCAGAATTTCTGTAGTTGGAAGTTGTGAAGGGAGGCACATAGATTTATGTCTGGGCATCCCCATTCCTTTGTTATCATGCTGAAGACTAGTGGATCCAGTTTCCATTCGTGGGGATCCGTAAGGTTTTTGCTTAGTTAGTCTGCCAGAGTATTGTTCTTTCCTGGCACGAAGTGTGCTTGCAGGTGTACTTGATAAGTCAATGCTGTGCTACATAAAGTCATGGCTTGTCTGCAGAGGGGGTAGGAATGTGTGCCTCCCTGCTTGTTTATGTACCACATGACTGTAGTATTGTCCGTCCTTATCAGTAGTTGTCCTGGATGGAGTAAATACTTCAAGGCTGTCCGGGCATTCTGAACAGCTAGCGTCTCTTTTTGATTGATATGTAGATGCATTTGGCTTGTGGGCCATGTGCCCTGAATACATTTTCCTGCCATGTGTGCTCTCCAGGCAAAGTCTGATGCATCTGTTGTTATTGTCTGCCTGGCTGTGGGTAGAGTGAAAGGCTGTCCCTTGTTGAGGTGACAGGCATGAGCCCACCATTGAAACTCCTGTTGCAGGCAAGGAATGAGGGTAATTAATGCTTCCATGTTTTGACAATGTTGAGTCCAGACACTTTTTAGGTACCATTGAAGTTTCCTCATATGCAGTCTGGCATATGGAATTAGCAGTTATGCAGGATGCTATGAAGCCCAAAGCCTGCAGACTTTTTCTTGCAAATACCTGGGTCTTTGTTGCCAACATTTTGAAGTAAGAAGTTAGTTGTCTTTATTTGTCTGGCGTGAGATAAGCCATCTGGGCAGTTGTATTTAAGCTTGCACCCAGGAATATTATCTCTTGAGAGAGTACTAGTTTTGATTTCTTTTCGTTTATTGTGTACCCTAGACAAATTAATAATCTTTTTACGATCACCAGATGCTTTAGTAGAGTGTCCTTGTTCTCTGCTTGTATAAGGCAGTCATCCAAAGTAGGGATAAATTTGAATTCCTCTTTGGCTGCAAAATGCAATTACTGGTGCCAGGCATTTTGTGAAGACCCTGGGCGCAGTAGATAAGCCAAAGGGCAGTGCAGAGAATTGGTAGTGTATTGAGCCAGCTATGAATCTGAGGTATCTTCTGCAAGATTGTCTGATTGGTATATGCAGGTATGCCTCTTTTAAGTCCAAAGCTACCAGACAAGTCTTCTTGCCCAGCATGGGCAGAAACTGCTGCACAGTTAACATTATGAATTTTGGAACGTCCAGAAACGTGTTTAGAATAGACAAGTCCAGTATTGGTCTCCAGGTTTTGTCCTTTCTGGGGACTAAGAAAAGTCTTGAGTAAAATCCTTGTCCCTGCTCTTGCTGTGGTACTTGCTGAATGGCCCTCATTTGCATAAGGCTCGAAACTTGTTCTTGTGCCTCTGACCATTGATTGTGTGGCAGGTTTGGCATACCCTTTGCCTTTGGCAGGATGTGAAAGTGGAACCTGTAGCCCTGGGACACTATATTCAATACCCATTTGTCCTGGGTGATCATGTGCCAATTTTGAGAGAAAAGTGCTAGTTTTCCCCCTAAGGGGGCTGCAAGAAGATAAGTGCTTGGTGCAGGCAGAGTCAAGTCATTGGGACTGTTTCCTGTATGGCTGTGCTTTGTCTTCTCCAGTTTTGGAGGTAGAAGCACCCCACTGTTTTGGCCTGTATGAGCTCTGTGGCTAGGATCTGCCTCTGGGATGTCTGTATCTTCCTCTTTGTGGCCTGTCCGACACTGGAAAGGACCAATTCTTTGTAGGCCAGTTCCTGCTAATTTTTGGTGGCTGCACCTGTAAGAAATCCTTTACTGTTTGCATAGATTTCGTTTTGTCCTCCATTTTCTTCAAAACTTCCTCTGCTTTAACACCAAATAAAGTATCATGCTGTAAAGGAGCATCTAATAATTTTGCTTTAACATGATCAGGCAGATTTTGTTCCTTTAACCAAGCGTGACTCCTAATGACAGAACCCACTGCGGCCCTGCAGGAGGCCTCCAGGGAGTCAAAACCACATTGCAATGTATGCTTTCCCACTTGTTCAGTTGCATGCAATAAAACCTGTATTTCCTTATCTTCTGTACAATCAGAATTAGTCAACATTTTCTGTTTTAACAATGACATTAAGTATTGCTGATATTTAATCATATGAAATTGACAATTTAAAGCCCTCACAGCCAAAGTAGCAGAAGTGTAAACCTTTTTCCCCCCATCTGTCTAGTGCCCTTGAGTCCCTGTCAGAAAGGACAGGGTTTTTAGCAGTAGCAGCCTTAACCCCCTTGGGACCCTGGGAAATAGTTTCTGGGTCAGCAAAAAGGTTTTTATAAAGAAATTTATGAGAATCAGGAACCCTGTAATATCTGTCTGGCTTAACAGGAGCTGGAGGTAGGGAATCTGGAGAAAAGACTCTGAGAATACATAATCTACAATGTCTAGCACAAGGGGAATAGCAAGAGGCCTGTGCTGAGGAACAAAGAAAATCTCTGAGCCTTTTCTTTGATTCTGAGTAATCCTAGCTCTCCCAGTGGAAGTGCTCCCTCATGGAATGCAGGGTTTCCCCAAAAGAAAAATCCTCAGGAGGAGAGGCTGAAGGAATGGATTCTTCAGCATCAGAAACCTCATAGGGAGAAAGAGAGTATTCTTGTACAGAAGAGGAGTCAGAGGAAATGGAAACCTGATCTGAAGAGTCATAGTCTGTCTCTTGCCTAGGTCTTTTGTTAGGAGGGGG
This sequence comes from Protopterus annectens, assembly GCF_019279795.1. NCBI lineage: Eukaryota > Metazoa > Chordata > Ceratodontiformes > Protopteridae > Protopterus > Protopterus annectens. Next base: position 882,795,637 of record NC_056733.1, on the reverse strand, counting down.
ATGGGAACCCCTGATAAAGGTAATAAGGTCTTCGGCCATTTTGAGCATCTGTTTTTTAGGCAAGGAAATCTGTTCTGAAGAATGCTGTACTTGTTTCTTTGTCTTTAAAGCTGCTGTAGTCTTTGCTTTTGAAGCTGAAATAGGCTTTACATATAACTGTGTAGGTCTGAAAACACCCTCAGAAGCCGATGCCTGCTTAGCGGCTCCGGACCTATCTGAGGGAAAGATTTCCGAGTGTCCAATACCTTGAGTATCCAAAGGCCTAGCTGGCTCCACGTGGGAGTCGTCAGTGGCCTGTGGCTCTCAGGTAGCGGGTGTCAGGGGCTGCGAAAGCGCCTCACTGAGAACTGACGAATCGGCAACTGGCTTAGCGGAAGCCTAGTCGTCGGTTTTGGATCTCGGATGCCTGTCTTTCTCTTTTTCCTTGCATTTTTTAGAAACTCCGATCGTCGGTTGTTCCAACGGCATTATGTAATTGAATTTTCGGCCAAAGTAATAAGCAAAATCAAAGAGACGTTTAATAGTGCGTTTGTTGAATCTAGCACAAAAACGACAGCTAGCAACGTTATGATCAGGGCCTAGGCAAGGAATACAGTAAGAGTGATAATCCTTATGAGGTATTTGCTTCCCACAAGAAATACAATTGTTAACTTTTTCTGACATCGGTCTGGAGCAAGAACAAAGTTTCCCCAATGGGGTACTTAGCTTTAATGAAGACTTCAGATCTGAAATTCATCTGTGAAAATCTCAGGAGTCGGCCGACCGGCACTTGCGAACTGTTTTTGCTTCAGGCACCGCGCGGCAAGAAAGACTGAAGAAAATGGCGTCTGCTGCGTCTTTTATACCCCTGGCGCACTGATGTCAGGGAAGAGGCGACAGCAACCAACGCCGGACCTAGACTTTGGAAATCTGGCCGACAGCAGGTCGCCTGCCAGCAGGATAACCCAACAGTAATGACTGCAACAGTGAAACACGATAAACATCTGGCAGTTTAAGGCCCTAATGGCTAAAGTTGCAGAAGTGTATACCTTCTTACCCCATCTATCCAGCGCTCTGGAATCTCTATCAGAGGGTGTTGGATTTTTGGTAGTAGTAGCCTTAATGCCCTTGGGTCCCTGTGAAATGGTCTCAGGATCCACAGTAGGATTTTTAAAAAGGAACTTGTGAGAGTCAGGAACCCTGTAATATCCATCAGGTTTTCTGGAAGCAGGAGGTAAGGAGTCAGGGGCTAAGCTAGATTCCGAAAAGGCATCATCAACTATGTCCAATACAGGGGGGAAAGCTAAAGGCCTGTGTTGGAGCAGGAGTAGGAAATCCCTAAGCCTCTTTATAGAGTCAGAGTAATCCTGGCTTTCCCAGCGAAAATGCTCCCTAAGAGCATGCAAGGTTTCACTAAAAGAGAAATCCCCTGGAGGGGAAGCAAAGGGAATAGAGTCCTCTGCATCAGAATCCTCATAGGTAGATAAGGGTAAATCCTGGTCATCAGATAAAACAGAAATTTCAGAATTCTGATCTGAAGAATTATAACAAAACTCAGTCCTAGGTCTCTTAGAGGGGAAGCTTGGCTTCCCCGGATTAAAGTAATAAGGTCTTCAGCCATTCTTATTTGTTTTTTTTTTCTTAAGGCATTGAGGCCTGACCATGCGGTCTGGGCATCGGTTTTCTAGGCATGGATCGAGTTTTAGGCCTTGAAGAGAAAGATGGCGTTGGTTTAATATGCAAGTCAGTAGGCCTGAATACACCCTCAGAAGCCGATGCCTGCACAGTGGCTCCAGACCCATCCAAGGTAGAGACATCAGCAGGTTCCACAGTTGAAGCATCTTGTGGCATACTGGACTCCAAATGGGTCTCAGTAGAGGCCTGCGAATCTGAAGTAGCTGGTATCAGGGGCTGCGAAAGCGCCTCATTGAGTACCGGCGAATTGGCGACTAGCTTAGGAGAAGCGTCGTCGGCAGCTTTGGACCTATGCAGTCTGTCTCTGTCTTTATCTTTGCATTTTTTTGGAATGGCAGTAGTCGGGTGGCTTACTTAAGCCATATCTGGATAGTTGAACCGAGTACTGAAATATTTAGATAAAATAAATAAACAGACAATGAATAGTTCATTGTTTAACTCGGACACAAAACCGACAGCGAGGTACATCGTGGTCAGGGCCTAGGCAAAGTATGCAGTATGAATGAAAATATTTATGAGGTATTTGCTTTCCACAAGAAATACAATTATTGACTTTTACTGACATCGGTTTAGAACAAGAAAAAGTTTCACCACTGGGGTACTTAGCTTAGTTGAAGACTTCAGTTCTGAAACTCGAAAACGAAAATTTCAGGAGTCAGCCGACCGGCACTTTTGAACTGCTTCTGCTTTGTGCACCGCACGGCAAGAGAAGACTGTGGTAATGGTGTCGGCTGCATGCTTTATACCCCTGACTACCTGATGTTATGGAAGATGAGAGAGCAACTGACGCAGGACCCAAGACTTTGTTAATCAGGGTGACTGAGGGCTACTGCAAGCAGATAACCCAAATGTGATGACTGCAACAGTGAAACATGGAGAACATCACCACCAATAGAAAGTAAATACCAAAAATTCCCTGTAACAAGAGAGGAAGAGAGAGACAAGGGGGATGCAGGGATGGAAACCAGGACTGCAACAGTGAATACACTCGAACATCTACATTTATGGTAAGTGTACACAACTGTACTATGTTCTTTGTGTTTCACTGTTACAGTCATCACATTTGGGTTGATTCCCAAAGCTGAAGAAAAGGGTGGAGGCAGTCAAGAAGATTGGGGGCTGGCAAGGATGCCCTGCAAGACTGTGGTGGCAAAGCCTGCCCTGGCAGGTGGTAATGCTTGGTGAAACTATGAACAGATGTCCATGTTGCAGCCCCAGGATGTCCCTGGTGGGGACCCCTCTGAGAAAAGCTGCAGAGGTGGAGGTTGCCCTGGTGCAATGTGTCCTGACCTCTTTTGGGGGCCGTTTCCTATCCTGTTTTAGCAGAAATGGATGCAGTGTGCTATCCATTTAGAGATTGTTTGTTTGGATATGGCCTCGCCCTCTGCCCCTGCTGCGAAGTTGACAAGCAATTGATCAGTTTTTCTAAAAGATTAAGTCCTGTCCAGATAGAATCTGAGCTGCCTGTGCACATCTAGAGAGTGCAGAGTCATTTCCCCCTTGTTTTGTGGATTAGGGAAAAAGGTGGGCAAATGAATAAATTGAACTGTAGAAAAAACAAAGCAGCACCGGGTAAAGAGTCTCTAAACATCAGCAAAAGTCAATATCCAAGAAACAAAAGAGGCTCACCACGACCACTTAAAACTACTGTTCTTTATTCCACTGCAGTAAAAGTAAGCACTTCCACGTTGCCAGAATGCTTCTTCAGACTTCAATAACTACTACACAAAATGAGAGAATAAATGGATAATAAGACTACAAAGTTTTAAGGGGCATGGTCTAAATGAAAGGGTTACCCTTAAACCCTTCTTAGCTGCTTGTTCATATAAGCATTAGTTTGTTTTTTAATTATTTTAAGAGCATAAAATATTTAATGGTGCATATTTATATATATTTTTATATATATATTTTTTGTATACATATTTTTGCATACATCACTCGTTACATTTATATATGTGTTTTATTGTTATTTTATACAAAGGCACAGGATATATACATGAGGGAATTTTTTAGGTTCTTCTTTCTTAAAGAAAATCTTTTAATTGGTTCAATTATTAAAGACTTAATTGTTAGGATGTGTCTATTTGAACACTATATATAGTTACTCATTTTGTATAGTAGTTATTGAAGTCTGAAGAAGCGTTCTGGCAACGTGAAAGCGCTTACTTTTACTGCAGTGGAATAAAGAACAGTAGTTTTAAGTGGTCGTGGTGAGCCTCTTTTGTTTCTTGGAAAATGAATAAATTGGTTGAGAGCCACACTGGACACTACTTTAAGCATGGAGGATGGGTTAGTCCTGAGGGAGACCCTGTCAGCATGGAAAATGATGAAGGGCTCTACAGCCATGAGTGCTTGTAGCTCTGATACTCTTCTAGCTGAAGTGATGGCCAGAAACAAGGCTGTCTTCCAAGAAAGGAATTTTAACTCTGCTGAAACTGCAGGTTCAAAGTGGGGGTAGGGTGAGATTTTCCAACCCAAAGGTAAGGTCCCAAGCTGGAGCTGGAGCTCTACTGGGTGGCCTTAAGTTGTTAGCCCCTTTTAGGAACTGTTTGATAAGAGGGTGTGAGAAGAGATGTGGCTCTGTGCTGTAATGAGCAGAGATGGCAGAGGCATGAATTTTAATGGAAGAGAAGGATAGGTAGGTCTGTTAGGTAATCCAGGATGAGAGGTAGGGTGGGCTGTGCCGTTCCGGCTCCATTAGCCTGGAGTCAGGTGCAAAACCTTTTCCACTTGTCAGCATCGGATTTTCTAATGCTGGGGTGTCTTGCCTCACGTATAAAATCTAGGACTTATTTGCTTAGGCTGGTAGCTTGAGGAGAGGTCAGGGGATAAGCCAGGCACAGTCAGGTTGAAGGTCTGCAATTGGGGATGCACAAATTCTTCATTCCTCTGGGTCAGGAGTGTTGGGATCCGAGGTAGGTGTTATGGTGGCAGGGGTGACAGGCTGCGCAGCAGTGGGTACCAGTGCTGGTGTGGCCAGTCTGGGGCAATCAGGATTGCCCTCGGTTTTTCCTCCCTTATTTTGAGCAGTACCCTTGAAATGACTGGTAGAGGGGGAAATGCATAGACCAAGAGGTTTACCCACTGGAAGGATAGAGGATCCACTTTCCAGGCCTTGCTGTGAGGTTCCCTGGTGCAGAATTTGCTGAGCTGATGATTGGAGTGGGAGGCAAAAAGGCCCACATTCGTGTTGCCCCATTTCTGGGTTACAAGGGTGAAGGTTCTGTGGTCTAGCTGCTACTCGTGTGGGTCTAACAGGTTTCTGCTTAAGTTGTCTGCCAGAGAGTTTAGGGAGCCCGGCAGGAATTCTGCTAGCAGGTGTAGTTGCATGGCTGAGGCCGTCTGCCAAAGGGTCATGGAGAGACTGCAGAGCAGATAAGAGTGAGTCGCTCCCTGCTTGTTGATATACCACATCACTGTGGTGCTGTTTGTTTTGAACAGTAGAGACCCTAGGGAGAGTAGGGGTCTGAAAGCTGTCAGGGCGTGCGGAACAGCTACCATCTCTTTTTTTGGTTGATGTGCAGATGTATTTCATTTGGGCTCCAATGGCCCTGAATGCACCTGCCGTCCAGGTGTGCACCCCAGGCATAGTCTGATGCATCTGCGGTGAGGGTCTGGGCGGTAAGGGGTTGTGAGGAGGGAAGTCCCTTGTTGTGGTTGCATGCTGCTGCCCACCAAAGAAAATCTTTCCTTAGACAAGGTATCACTGGTATGATAGATTCCAGGTCTTGAAAGTGTCGACACCAAAGGCTTTTTAGGTACCATTGTAGTTTCCTCATATGCAGTCTGGCATATAGAAGGAGTAGAATGCAGGAAGCCATGAACCCTAGAGCTGGCAGGATTTTCCTTGCGGATAACTGGGTTCTGGTGGCTAGTTGAGAGAAGTAGCTGTCAGGTAGGCTTGTTTTTCTGAAGTAAGGAATGCCATCTGGGATGCTGTGTCCAGGCTTGCTTCCAGGAATACAATTTTTTTATGTGGGGACTAGTTTTGATTTCTTTTTGTTGATTGTATACCCCAGGGAGGTCAGTAGGTCCTTTACAAAGGTCAGGTGCTGTAATAGCTTTTCCTGAGTGTCTGCCTGAATCAGGCAATTGTCTAAGTAGGGGTAAATTTGAATATTTCTTTGTCTGGGAGCAGTGGATAAGCCAAAGGGAAGCGCAGAGAAAGTACAGGTGTACACTTACCATAAATGTAGATGTTCAAATGTATTCACTGTTGCAGTCATCACACTTGGGTTATCTGCCTGCAGGTAGCCCTCAGTCTGCCTGAAAACCAGAGACTTAATATTTCTGCACTGGATGCTGTCGCTCCAGGACTGACATCTAGTCATCAGGGGTATAAAAAAAAAAAGAAGTTATGTACTCACCATAACGTTCCATCTGAGTAGTTATACTTCATTTTTCTGCAACCTGTGGGTATTCGGATCCATATCGGATCTGAGCCGGCAACTTTACAAACATCTGCTCCGAGCTCCAAGCTCCTCCCCCTTACCCATAACCCACCACCATCTCCTGCCTTCCCTCAGATCGAGTTGTCGCAACTCAAACCAATCAGCACCTCAACTTAGAGCAAACCACACATGAATATCACATAAGAAGGTTCGGAGGAAGGAGGGAGGGAAGGTTACAGAAAAATGAAGTATAACTACTCAGATGGAACGTTATGGTGAGTACATAAATTCTTTATCTGAAGTAGTTAACTTCATTTTAACTTCAACCTGTGGTACAGAGTCCCCAGCTGCTCAAACTCCTGGGAGGCCCTCATGAAAGGATATTCCTGAGCACTGCAGAGCCAAAGGATGCTCTCCCCTCTGGAGATCAAATCCAACTTATAATGAAAAATGAAGGTATGTGACTTTGCCCAGGTTGCTGATGCAGAAATGCCATCCAATGAGACCCTAGACAAAAAAACAGCAGATGTCGCCATAGATCCGATAGAATGAGCTTTAACAGGACCAAGCAGAGACAAACCTTTGTCTTTGTAAATTCACAAAATACATAGTGTAATCCATCTAGCTAAGGAAACCTTGGAGATGGCTTTACCCAAAAAGGGCTTAGAAAAAGAAACAAATAACTGGTCAGACTTACGGAAGGGGCTTTGTTATGTGTAAATAAAAACAAACTTGTCTATGAGTATCTAGCAAATGCAGTTTATATATTCACCCTTGTTCTGAAAAGTTGGGAAGAAAACAGGCAGATTGATTGATTGATTCGGAAGCCACTTTTGATAAAGAAGGGTTTGTATGGAGAGAAACCCTGACCTTATGGAAGATCAAGTAAGGGGGCACGGCAGACAGGGCCTGAAGCTCAGAAACCCTCCTAGCTGACATAATGGCCACTAGGAAGGCTGTCTTCCAGGATAAGAACTTCAAATTTACTGATGCTGCAGAGGTTCAAAGGGGGACAACTAAGGCCTGCAGAACCAAGGTAAGGTCCCCAAGGTGGAACAGGGTTCTTAATTGGAGGATGTAAAAGAAAAGTGCCTTTAAGAAAAGAGGCCAAGGCATTCCTGTTTTCACCTACATGAAAATTCGAAATAGCTGCCAGTTGCACTTGCACAGTGGAAGAACTAGCCCCTTGCTGAAAAATGCTGGCTAAGAAATCCAACACTGCAGAGACAGGGGTTGTAAAAGGATCCAGGTTTCTCTGAGAATCCCAAATAGAGAATAGTTTCCATTTACTGAGGTAAATCTTCCTAGTGGAAGACTTGTGAGCAGCCACTAGGACACTTTTCACTGAAGACGAAAGACCGTGAGTCCTGGCAATCAGGGGAACTGCAGCAACCAAGCTGTATACTTGAGGCTGTCCATGTTGGGTGGACAGGTGCCCGAGAGATGAGAAATGAGATCCAAGCAGGGATCTAGAATCCAAGGAGGAGCTAGAACATGAGAATAGAGGAAGGGGAACCAGACTTTAGGCCAGAACAATGCAATGAGGATCACCTTGCACCCCAGTTGGCAAGCTTTCTGAAGAAACTTCGGAATAAGTGGTAATGAGGGATAAGCGTACAGTAACCCAGGAGGCCAAGCATGGACTAGAGTGTCTCTGGGGGGGGGGGGGTCCCCTGGTGTGGGAATCAGAGCAAAGAACTTGTTGCACTTTGCATCACAAGGAGATGCGAAGAGATTGCAGCAAGGCTGACCCCACACAAGGAAGATCTCCTCCGCTATCAACTGTTTCAGAGACCACTCGTATGGCATTAGAATAGCCTGACTCAATCTGTCCACTAAAATGGAGCATCCCGGGATGTCAGAAACAGACTGGTGGAGATCCCATACTCTCATGGCCTCATGACACTGAGAGTAAGATCTGGTTCCTCCCTGTCTGTTGATGTACCAGACAACCGACATGTTGTCTGACTGAATTGCAATAGTCCCCAGAGGAAGAACAGTGTCGAAGCCTTGCAACGCTAAAAATACTGCTCTCATCTCCAGAACACTGATGTCCAATCTGGTCTCAATAGGGGACCGCGTGCCTTGGACCGTCCTCACCAGATTATGCCCCACTCACCCGAGCTGGGAGACGTCCGTGGTCAATGTGGCTTGGGCTATGGGTGGAATAAATGGGCATCCTGCTGCAATCTCTGGGGATTGGACCTGCCAGAGGAGTGACGCTCTGCAGGTTTTGCTGATTTGAATTTGGTATTCCATGGGGAGATCTAGCCAAGACCACTGCACGGCTGGAGTCCATTGTAGAACACGCATGAGAAGACGCGCACAGGTGAGGATAGAAACTGCTGCAGCCATAGAGCCCAAGGCTCTGAGAACGTCATCCTCTTTCGGTAACCTGGGGCCAAGAATTATTGATACATGAGCCCTTAGACTCTGGACCCTTGTCTGGAGTTAGAAAGACTTTCAGTTGAAGGGTGTCCAGCCGTGCCCCAATAAAGTCCAAGATCTGTACTGTGTCCATGAGAGACTTGGGAACATTGATCGTAATCCCTAGCAGGTCTGCAAAATGAAGGAAGGAGTCTCTGGCTTGCCAAAGATGACGCTTGGTGGAAGCAGCGAGGAACCAATTGTCTACATAAGGGAATACCTAAGTCCCCCGAAGCCACAGGTGTGCCGCTACGACTGCCATTACCTTGGTAAACACCCTGGGGGCTGTGGTGAGACTGAAGGGTAGGGCTCTAAACTGGAAATGACAGGCTCCCAGCCAGAAGCGAAGCAATCTACTTGGAGCTTCTGTGAAACTTGATGTGGTAGTAAGCGTCCTGGAAGTCTATCGAGCACATCCAGTCACATTCTCGAAGATAAGTTAGAATAGACTACAGGGTGACCATTAGGAATTTCTGTTTGGCGCCAGCCAGGTTTAAGGTTGACAGGTCCAAAATGGGTCTGAGGTTCCCTGTCTTTTTTGGCACAAAAAAGAACCTGGAATAAACGCCTGACCCAGACTGATCGAGGGGGGGGGGGGGATGGCTAATTTTTGAAGCAGCTTGGAAACCTCTAGCGCTGCCGTCTCCCTTTGAGCGGGTGGGACATCTGGGAGGCACTTTGGCTGGATTGGAGGGGCAACAAATGGGATGGTGTAACCTCTGGACATTATTTGAAGCACTCAACGATCTGCAGTTATGGACTCCCACGCCATTGGGTGCAATGATATCTTCCCCCCGACTGCCTCCAGAGTAGGACAGTCGGGCAACCCCTCAGGGTTGCTGCGCAGGCCTGCCCGAGAAGGGCTCCCTAGACCCAAAGTTCCTCGGACACCCTCTGCCTCTGGGACGGTTGTCCATCATGTCCCCCTCTGCCTCTAGGGGACGAGTTGTCCTGAGAGTCCTGGGAAAACTGTGATTTCCAGAACCACATCTTCTTTTGCCCTCTCTGATTCCTGGAAAAGGATCTTTGAGGACTGGAGAAGTGGATTCCGACGGCAGACAAAGTCTTCCCATCTTTTTCACTCTGGACAAGGGTGTCACGTACGGTCTTCCCAAAGAGAGAACCATCAAAGGGAGCAGTCGTAAAAGACGCCTTGAAGGGGACTGCAAACTGACACAGTCTGAGCCAAGCGTGTCACCTCATAGCTACGCTGGTCCCAGTCGCCCTAGCTGCTCCTTCCGTAGCATGGGAAAGGAGGTGAATGGATGCGTTTGATACAGATTTCGGAGTCGACATTTTTGCGAAGAATAGACGCTTGTGCTCCTGCGACAAAGACTCTGGGGGCGACTCAGCTAATTCCGTGACTAGGTCCAGAGGATGGACCGAGGAACTTTCTTGAGCCAGTTCCCTCTTGATGCCAGCTGCAACAACCATAGCATCCACAGGGGATCCCTTATACCATGCCGGTCTGTCCGAAGGTGGAGAAAGAATCTTGTCCGGTCATTTAGGTATCGGCTCTATGGTGTTAGGCTCCTTCCATGCCTGTGTGGTGATAAGATCCACTAACGGATCCATCGGTGGGGACACCCAGGATGCAGATGGGCCCGTACCAAAAGCCTCCAGGAACACTTATTCATCCATAGAAGGTTTTGGGGCTGACCAACCTCCCCTCTGGCGGAGGATCTCCATAATGTCTCCAAAGGAGAAATCCTTGGGAGGTGACCTGGGGAACCTTCTCCATCTAAATCAGGGTCTTCTGTAAGGGACTCGGGGAGTCCAGGTGCCTCCTTTTGCACGTGTACTTACGAGGACCCTCTTCAGTATAACTCTGAAGAGGGCTCAAGAGCCGCGGGGGTGGTTCCTCCAGGGGAACCACCTGGGGCTCCTCTAGAACGGGCTGCCCCAGTCGTAACAGAATCCAAGGGAGTCTGGGTGGAATCCAAGGAAATAGGCTGGGGTCTCTATCCTTGGGAGGGAACCCTCATCACATCAGCGCAACTCCTTAGCACCCAACAAGTAGAAAGTTCTCCCCGGGTCCAGCGTGAGGATCGGAGCAGAGGCTAGGATAGCCAGAGCTCCTAAGGAACGGCTTGGATCCGACAAAGTCAGAGCCGAAGACAACCTCCATCACCGTTCGATTCCCCGCCCCCTCCCTGAGAGCTGCTCGGATCCGAGGAACTCAAGGTAATCGCTGGAGTAAGACACCTCCATCACCTCGGGTCTGACTCCCCGTCCTCGGCCCTGAGAGCTGCTCGGATCCGAGGAACTCAAGGTAATCGCTGGAGTCGAGGTTGGAGGAACCATCGGCGACAAATCCCCAGCTTCGAAGATCCTCGGATCTATAAACCCTGAAACCGCAGGCTGGATCGGGGAAGGAGAAATCGGATGAAAGAATGGCATGGAGGTAGCCTCTCCAGAGGGAGAGGAGCCTGGCAAGACTCCCTCATCATCCTGTCCATATCCATTTCAGAGAGACTCTTGAGTCGAGCGAGAGGAAACAACTGACTCAGATCTTGCTGGTCACTGGGAGGATCTGGAGGAAGGCCTCGGCTCCAGGGAGAATCTGGGGGAGTGGAGCCGAGGAGGCACAGGTCTCGTACCTTGGAAGGCGGGATAGAGAAGGTCTCCCGATCTGGAGACCGTTTACGGGGCCTATCCTCTTTCTTCTCTTTGTCTTTTGTCTCTCTCTTTCATATCCCCTTCAGCAGGTCTAGCGGGAGGGTGAGTCCCAGCCTGGGGGGGGGGGGGGGGTTGAGCGGGAGTTGCAGAAGCTGATGCAGAGGCTGAAGTGTCCAAAGTGGTAGATGGGAGTAGGCCTTCTGCCACTAGTTTGGCCTTCCTATCTTTCAGGGCCCTCGGATTAAATCCAGCACACGCACTGCACTGGACGGATAAATGGGCTACGCCCAGGCAAACAACACACAGAGTGTGACCATCTGCCAGTGAAAGCTTATGGCCACACTCTGTGCATTTTTTGAAAGTAGGTTTTGGCTGTTCAGACAGTCTAACACACAAGCAGCCACACCCAACACACTACTGATCACGCACACACTACAGGGAAGGGAAGGGCCTGCACAATAACTACCTCACAAACTAAACTTTTTTTTGTAACGACGAACAAGCGTTTAGGGGGAGGAAGGGGAACTAACTGAAAAAACTCTCTCTACACACAAAAATATACCAAAAAGCACTTACAATAACCCTAAGGCTCAGAGCCAAGGAGACCATGTTGATGATGCACAAAGCGGCAAATGAGATCTGGGGGAAGGCAAGAGATGGTGGTGTGTAATGGGTAAGGGGGAGGAGTTTGGAGCAGATGCTTGTAAAGTTGCCGGCTAGGATCCGATATGGATCCGAATAACCACAGGTTGCAGATAAATAGAAGTTTACTATTTCAGATGTACAGTTGTGTACACTTACCATAAATGTAGATGTTAGAGTGTATTCACTGTTCCAATCATCACACTTGGGTTATCCGCCTGCAAGTAGCCCTCAGTTGGCCCGAATACCAGAGTCTTGGGATTTCTGCAACGGATGCTCTCGCCTCTTCCATGACCTCAGGGGTATAAAACATGCAGCCGACGCCATTACATCAGTTTTTCTTGCCCCAGATGTCAGGAAGCCCCAAAATAGGAAGCAATTACATGGTGTGGAACACCTCCAGTAAAAGGTAAATACCACTGGCATAAGATAGGGTTAAAAGGAGGATAGGTAGAAAGCATACAAGAGTCAGGGGGCTGGAGGGAGGGTAACCAAAACTGAAACAGTGAATACACTCGAACATCTACATTTATGGTAAAGTGTACACAACTGTACTATGTTCTTCGTGTTTCACTGTTGTAGTCATCACACTTGGGTTGATTCCCAAAGCTGAGGAAGGGAGGAGGCAGTCAAGAAAGAGTAGGGCTGGCTAGCAGGCCTTGTAAGACTGCTGAGGCAAATCCAGCTCTGGATTTAGAAAAGACAGGTAAGTGGTACTGCTTGGTGAAGGTGTGTACAGAACTCCAGGTTGTAGCTTCCAGGATGTCCCTGGTAGCCACTCCCCTAAGAAATGCTGTAGAGGTTGAGGTAGCTCTAGTAGAATGAGTTCATATCCCCTGTGGGGTAGGTTTTCCATGGTACTTGGAGCAGAAATGGATGCAGTGTGCTATTCACTTGGAAATGGTTTGCTTTGAAATGGGCTTGCCCTCTGCCCCTGTAGCAAAGCTGACTAGCAGCTGGTCAGATTTTCTGAAAGGCTTAGTCCTATCAAGGTAGAACCTGAGTTGCCTGTGCACGTCCAAGGAGTGCAGGATCCTTTCCCCTTTATTATGAGGATTAGGGAAAAAGGTTGGTAAATGGATGGATTGGTTTAGAGCCACACTGGATACCACCTTGGGCATAAAAGATGGGTAAGTCCTAAGAGAAACCCTGTCAGCATGGAAAATAATGAAGGGTTCCCACAGCCATTAGTGCCTGTAACTCAGACACTCTTCTTGCTGAAGTTATGGATAGAAGCAAGGCTGATTTTCCAAGAGAGGAATTTTAACTCTGCTGAAGCAGCAGGTTCAAAAAGGGGAAGCGTGAGCTTTTCCAGTACAAAGTTAAGGTCCCAGACAGGGTGGGCGCTCTCCTCGGGGATCTTAAATTGTTAGCTCCTCTCAGGAACTGTTTGACCAGAGGGTCAGAAAAGAGAGGTGGCTCAGTATTATGAGCCGAGATGCCCGAGGCATGAATCTTAATAAAAGAAAAGGATAGGCCTTTGGGGAGCAGCTCTGCTAGGTAATCTAGGATTTGAGGTAAGGTGGGAACGGCTGTGTCCTTTCCTTGAAGCTGGCAAAAACAGTCCATTTTTCTGAATAGAATTTCCTAGTACTAGACCATCTGGCCTCAAGGATTACGTCCAGCACCTGTTTGCTGAGGGTTGCTGGTGGAGTATTCAGGGAATAAGCCAGGCTGCAAGGTTCAGGGTTTGCAGCTGAGGATGCAAAATCTATCCCTCCTGCTGGGACAGCAGGGAAGGGTTCTGATGTAGGTGCCAGGGTGGCACTGCTGCCAGACTGCGTAGGAGTGGGTACCAGTGCTGGTGGGGCCAGACCGGGGCAATAAGGATTGTCCTTGGTTTGCCCTGTTTGATCTTAAGCACTTTTGAGAGGAGGGGCAGTTAGGGAAAGGTATAAATTGAGAGGTTTTCCAATGTAAAGGATAGGGAATCCACTTTCCATGTTTGGCTGTGGGAATTTCTGGTGCAAAATGTGCTCAATTGATGGTATTGGGGGGAGGCAAAGAGGTCCACCTCTGGTGTCCCCCACCTGTGGGTTAGAAGTTTGAATGAGTTGGGTTCCAGTTTCCACTCGTGTGGGTATAGTAGACTTCTGCTTAAGTCGTCTGCCAGTGAATTTTGTTTGCCTGGCAGGAATTGAGCTTGCAGGTGCACTTGGTTGCTCAAGGCTGTGTTCCACAGGACCATGGCTAACCTGCAGTGGGGGTAGGAATGAGTTTCCCCCTGCTTGTTTATGTACCACATAACTGTGGTGGTGTCTGTCTTTATCAAGAGCTGTCCTGGAAGGATAAGGTTTTTAAAAGCTATCGGAACATTTTGTACAGCTAACATTTTTTATTGATATGTAGATGAATTTGTCCTGGGATCCATTTGCCTTGAATGCATTTGCCAGCCATGTGAACCCCCCATGCATAGTCTCATGCGTCTGTTGTCAGGATTTGGGCGGTGAGGGGTTGAGTGAAAGGGAGTCCTTGTTGTGGTTGCAAGCCTCTGCCCACCAAAGAAACTCTGCCCTTAGACAAGGAATGATGGGAATAATTGTTTTCAGGTCCCGAGAATGTTGGCACACGTGACTTTTTAAGTACCAGTGAAGTTTCCTCATATGCAGTCTTGCATATGGAATTAGAAGAATGCATGAGGCCATAAACCCCAGGGCTTGCAGTATTTTTCTTTCAGAAAGCTGGGCTCTGGTGGCCATTAGTTTGAAGTAGTTTGTCAAATAAACCTGATTTTCTGGAGAAAGGAATGCCATTTGGGAAGTTGTGTTCAAGCTTGCTCCCAGGAATACAATCTTTTGGCTGGGCACCAGATGTAACTTCTTTTCGTTGATGGTGTACCCTAGAGAAGTTAGAAGTCTCTTTACAAATACCAGGTGCTAATGAAGCAATTCCTGACTGTGTGCCTGAATTAGGCAATCGTCCAAGTATGGATAAATTTGAATATTTCTCTGCCTCCAGTATGCAATGGCTGGAGCCAGGCACTTTGTGAATACCCTGGGTGCAGTAGATAAGCCACAGGGAAGTGCAGAGAACGGATAGTGCATACAGCCTGCCCTGAAACGTAGATATTTCCTGCAAGATTCCCTTATGCGGATGTGCAGATAAGCTTCTTATAGGTCTAGGGTGACTAGCCATGAGTCCTTGGCTAGCATAGGAAGCAGCTGTTGTAGTGTAAGCATTTTGAATTCTGGGACCACCACGAAGGTCTTGAGAATGGAAAGGTCCAGGATAGGGTGCCAAGAGCCCCCTTTTCTGGGCATCAGGAATAGTCTGGAGTAGAAACCCTGCCCTCTTTGCTCTACTGGAACAGGTTGAATAGCCCTGATACTGAGAAGAGAAAGTACTTGCTTTTGAGCCTCTGCCCACTGGTTTGGAGGAAGGTCTGGCAAACTGCTTGGGGATGTCAGTGAGTGGAAGTAGAATCTGTATCCCTGGGATACAATGTTTAGGACCCATCGGTACTGGGTAATGGACATACACAGTTTTTTGCATGCAGGGTGAGTTTTCCTCCTACGGTTGCAAGTACCTGGGCATGGCTGGGAAGGATGAAAGACAAGTCATTGTGAATTTTTTTCCATAAAGGGGGTGGCTTACCACTCCCTGCTTTTGAAGGGGGAACACTCCATTGTTTAGATCTCTGCATACCCTGAGACTGTAGCCTTGGTGGTCTGTTGTCCCTGGGTTTGGGCTGAGAAGACCTGGTAGGGTCTGGAAAGGACCAGTTTTGTGAAGGCCAATGCCTACTGAATGTTGGTGGCTATACTTGTAAGAAATCTTTAACAGTTTGCATAGATTAAGCTTTTTTCCTCCTCCTTTTTAAGAACCTCTTCTGCTTTTGTGCCAAACAAACATTCCTGGTTTAACGGAGCATCTAGTAATTTCTGCTTTGACATGGTCTGGCAAGATTTGCTCCTTCAGCCAGGCATGCCTTCTCAGTACAGACCCAATGACAGCAGCCCTGCAAGATGCTTCTAAGGCATCAAAACCACACTGCAAATTATGCTTACTGACTTGGTTTCTGCAAAATCTGGAAGCAACAACATTTTTGTTTAATTAGTTCCATAATATGCTGCTGGTACTTCAACATGTGAAAAGTACAGTTTTGTACCTACCATAAATGTAGATGTTCGAGTGTATATACTGCTGCAGTCTTCACACTTGGGTTATCCTGCCGTCAGGCAGTCCCGCAGTCGGCCGAATCCCAAAGTCCTGGTCCGGCGTCGGTTGTCATCACTTCTTCCCTGACGTCAGTGCGACAGGGGGATAAAAGAGGCAGCCAACACCATTTTCTTCAGTTTTTCTTGCCCCAGATGTCAGGTGCCCCCAACTAGGAAGGCAATACAAATAACTATTCAAAAATACCTTAGTAGATAAACAATAGTACTAGCTGTTAGCAAATACACCATATAGACATGTATCCAATAGACTGATGTACATAGAGTTATAACTAACACCCTGGTATGTAGAGGTGATGGTGGGAGGGTAACCTGGACTGCAGCAGTATATACACTCGAACATCTACATTTATGGTAGGTACAAAACTGTACTATGTTCATTGTGTTATACTGCTGCAGTCATCACACTTGGGTTGAATCCCAAAGCTATGGATGAGTGGCTGGTACTAAACTGGGTTAGGTGAAGCTAGGATGCCCTGCAGAACTGCAGTGGCAAAATCAGCTCTGGTTTTTGAGTATAATGGAAGGTGGTAGTGCTTGGTAAAGGTGTGCACTGAACTCCAAGTAGCTGCCTCCAGAATGTCCTTGGTTGGAACCCCCCTAAGAAAGGCTGCTGAGGTTGCTGTAGCCCTGGTAGAGTGGGACCTAATATTAACAGGCACTGCTTTCCCATGGTGCAAGTAGCAAAAGTGGATACAATGTGCTATCCATTTGGAGATGGTCTGTTTTGAAATAGCCTTTCCTTGTGAACCTGCAGCATAGGATACAAAGAGTTGGTCAGTTTTTCTGAAGGTCTTTGTCTTATCCAAATAGTAACGTAGCTGTCTGTGAATGTCCAGAGTGTGAAGGAGTCTTTCTCCTTTATTCCGGGGGTTTGGATAAAAGGTGGGTAAATGAATGGTCTGATTCAAAGCCACACTGGATACTACCTTTGGCATAAAGGTAGGGTTAGTTCGTAAAGAGACTCTGTCCTGATGGAAAATGATGAAAGGTTCCACTGCCATAAGTGCCTGTAGTTCTGAGACCCTGACTGCTGAGGTGATAGCCAGCAACAGAGCTGTTTTCCATGACAAGTATTGTAGTTCTGCTGAGAAGGCTGGTTCGAAAGGAGGCAGTCCTAATTTTTCTAAAATGAAGTTGAGGTCCCAAGCTGGCATTGGGGGTTTTCTGGGGGGTCTTATATTCTTAGCCCCTCTGAGAAACTGCCTTAGTAAAGGGTGTGAGAATATGGAAGGATCCATATTATATTGAGCTGAAATGGCTGAAGCATGGATCTTAATGGATGAGAAAGAAAGGCCTTTGTGTAGCATCTCAGTTAAGTATTGCAGTATTTGAGGAATGTTTGGTATCCAAGGATTTTGGCCTTCAGTCTGGTTCAATGCACAAAATCTTTTCCATTTGTCTGAGTAGGTTTTTCTGGTGCTGGGCCTCCTGGCCTCCAAAATGACATTCAGGACGTCCTTTGAGAGAAGTGTTGATTGATAATTCAAGGTATTCTCCATGCAGCTAAATTTAAAGTCCTGAGCTGACTGTGAAGGATCTGAGAGTTTTGCTGAGTCAACAGAAGTGGGAATTGAGGTAAGATCCATGGAGGGCTGTGAGTCAAGGTCCTTAGTAATGGGTACCAGTGCTGACGTGGCCAGTCCGGAGCAATGAGGATCATTTGTGGTCTCTCTGATCTGACTTTCAGTAATACCTTGGTCAAGAGAGGTAGTGGTGGGAAGGCATAGTGTCAATGCTGTCCAATTGAATGATAGGGTGTCCACTTTCCAGGCTAGGGAATGATAAGTCCTTGTGCAAAATTTCTGTAGTTGGCAATTGTTGGGGGAGGCAAATAGATCTATGTCTGGGCGGCCCCACCTTTGAGTTATCATTGAAAATACTTGTGGGTGTAGTCTCCACTCGTGAGCATCTGCCAAATTTCTGCTTAATTCGTCTGCCAATATGTTTTCCTTTCCTGGCAGGAATTGTGCTTGCAGTTGTACTTGGTAAGTCAATGCTGTGTCCCACAAGGTCATTGCCTGTCTGCATAAAGGGTAGGAGTGTGTGTTCCTCCCTGTTTGTTTATGTACCACATAACTGTGGTGTTGTCTGTCCTTATTAGTAGTTGTCCTGGATGCAAGAGGTCCTTGAAGGCTGTCAATGCATTTTGCACAGCTAGCATCTCCTTTTGGTTGATGTGCAGATGCATTTGTTTTGCAGATCATTTGCCCTGTATGCACTGTCCTGCCATGTGTGCTCCCCAGGCATAGTCTGAAGAGTCTGTTGTCATAGTTTGATTTGCTGGAGGTAAGACAAAAGGAAGACCCTTGTTTATTTGACATGCTCGAGCCCACCATAGGAACTCTTTTCGAAAGCAGGGAATGAGAGGTATACTTTTTTCGAGGCTGTGCCTGTGTTGAGTCCATACACTTTTCAGGTACCATTGTAATTTCCTCATATGCAGCTTTGCATGTGGAATTAGTTGAATGCAGGATGCCATGAACCCCAATGCCTGCAGGATTTTCCTTGCAGTGAGCTGGGTAAAAGTTGCCATCTTTTTGAAGTACTGAGTCAGTTGTTTTTGTTTGTCTGGCGTGAGATAAGCCATCTGGGCCGTTGTATTTAAGCTGGCACCCAGGAATATTATGTCTTGTGAGGGTATTAGCTTTGACTTCTGTTTGTTTACTGTGTACCCTAGGCAACTTAACAGCTTTGTTACAAATGCCAGATGCTGTAAGAGAATGGCCCTGCTGTCCGCTTGGATCAGGCAGTCGTCCAGATATGGATAAATTTGTATTCCTCGTTGTCTGCAGTATGCAATTACTGATGCCAGGCATTTCGTAAATACTCTGGGCGCAGTAGATAAGCCAAAGGGCAATGCAGAGAATTGATAATGTGTTGCACCTGCCAAAAATCTGAGGTATCTTCTGCAATCTTGTCTGATAGGGACATGCAGGTATGCCTTTTTGAGGTCCAACGTTACCAGCCAAGACTCCTTGCCCAGCATGGGAAGAAGCTGCTGTACTGTGAGCATTCTGAATTTGGGTACCTCCAAGGTATATGTTTAGAATTGAGAGGTCTAAAATGGGTCTCCAGGCTTTGTCCTTTCTTGGTACTAGAAATAGTCTTGAGTAAAAACCTTGACCTTGCTCCTTTGTAGGTACCTTCTGAATTGCTTTCATATCTATGAGAGCTGAAATTTGCTTTGGGCCTCAGCCCATTGGTTTGGAGGCAGATTTGGCATGCCTCTCATCCGTGGTAAAGTTTGAAAATGAAATCTGTAGCCTCAGGTAATAATATCCAGAACCCATTTGTCCTTTGTTATGATGCGCCAATTTTGTGGAAATAGAGCCAGTTTTCCTCCCAAAGGTGCTGCCAGGGCAATTTTGCTTGGCAGGCGAAGAGGGAAATCATTGTGTTTGTTTCCTGGAGGGTTGAGATCTTTCGTCTCCACCTCTTTGAGTTGTTGTATGCCATTGTCTAGGCCTGAAAGAACCTTGTGGCTGGCCTCTGCCCCTTGGGCGTCTGTACCTACCCCTTTGGGGTCTGTCTGATGCAGGAAAGGACCAGTTTTTTGATGGCCAGATTCTGCTGAAACGAGGAGGTTGTACCTGTAAAAAAATCTTTAACTGTCTGCATAGATTTTGCCTTTTCTTCCATTTTCTTTAAAACTTCCTCTGCTTTGACACCAAATAATACATCTTTCTGCAATGGAGCATCCAATAACTTTCCTTTGACATGTTCTGGTAAGGCTTGCTCTTTTAGCCAAGCATGTCTACGTATTACAGATCCTGTGACAGCTGCTCTACATGAGGCTTCCAATGAATCAAAACCACACTGCAAGGTATGCTTTTCCCACCTGTTCTGCTGCATGCAGCAAATCCTGCATCTCTTTGAAATCAGGTTGATCTGTCTGAGGGATCATTTTCTGCTTTAACTGTGTAATCAAGTACTGCTGGTATTTTAGCATGTGGAATTGGCAGTTTAAGGCCCTCATGGCCAAAGTTGCAGACGTATACACTTTCTTCCCCCATCTTTCTAATGCTCTGGAATCTCTTTCAGAAGGTAGTGGATTCTTAGCAGTAGAGGCCTTAACCCCTTTGGGACCCTGGGAAATGGTTTTGGGGACTGCAACAGGGCTTTTATATAGAAACTTATGAGAATCAGGAACTCTGTAGTATCTGTCTGGTTTAGCTGGTGCAGGAGGTAAGGAATCCGGGTTTAGACTAGATTCGGTGTAAACATCATCCAAAATGTCTAAAACTGGAGGAATTGCAAGGGGTCTATGCTGTGGGAGAAGAAGAAACTCACGGAGTCTTTTCTTAGAGTCAGAGTAATCTTGGCCTTCCCAGTGGAAGTGTTCCCTCATGGTGTGTAAAGTTCCCCAAAATAGTAGTCTTCGGGGGGGGGGGGGAGACAGAGGGAATGGACTCTTCAGCATCCAAGTCTTCATAAGGAGGGAAGGAATAATCCTGGTCCTCAGAGTTAGCTGAGGAAATGAATGCTTGGTCAGAGAAAGGATAATCTTCCTCCAGTCTAGGCCTTTTGTCAGGAGGGGATTGTGAACCCCTGATAAGGGTAATTAAATCCTCAGCCATCTTAAGCATCTGGTTTTTAGGCATAGGGGTGTCTGTGTACCCGGTTTCCTAACTTTTAAGGGGGCTTTAAGTTTAGCATAAGACTTAACAGAGATAGTTGTCGGTTTGAAGACACCCTCAGAAACCGAAGGCCTGTCTAAAATCTCCGGATCACCGTCAGGGGTGGCATCCGAGGGGTGAGATGGAACCGGGTCCTGAGGCCCAGCTAATTCGGTCTGGGAGGTCGTCAGAATTTCTAACTCAGCAGTAGTTAGGGGCTGCGTAGGCGCCTCACTGAAAACCGGAGAACTGGCAGCAGGCCTTGCTGAGGCCTCGGTATTTGGTCTTGGCCTTGGTTGCCTGTCCTTATCCTTGCGTTTTTTAATCATTGCTGATGTTGGTTGCTCCGACGACATGCTATAGTTAAATTTTCTGCCAAAATAATGTTGGGTGAAATCTGCCCGACGCTTGATTGTACGTTTGTTGAACCTAGCACAAAACTGACAACCAGAGACGTAGTGGTCTGGGCCTAGGCAAGGAATACAATAAGAATGAAAATCCTTATGAGGTATTTGCTTCCCATAAGAAATGCAATTATTAACTTTGTCTGACATCAGTCTGAGGCAAGAAAAGTTTCCCCAACGGGGTACTTAGCTTTAGAGAAGACTTTGGGCTGAAATTCGATTCAAAAATCTCAGGAGCTGGCCGACCGGCACTTGCGAACTGCTTCTGCTTGGGGCACCGCGCGGCAAGAAAGACTGAAGAAAATGGCATTGGCTGCCTCTTTTATCCCCCTGTCGCACTGACGTCAGGGAAGAAGCGACAACCGACGCCGGACCAGGACTTTGGGATTCGGCCGACTGCGGGACCGCCTGACGGCAGGATAACCCAAGTGTGATGATTGCAGCAGTATAACATGATGAACATCTGGCAATTTAAAGCCCGGATGGCAAGAGTTGCAGTGGTATATACCTTCTTGCCCCATCTGTCCAAAGCCCTCTAATCCCTGTCTGAAGGGGTAGGATTATTGGCTATAGTAGCCTTAATACATTTAGGTCCCTGGGAAATAGTCTCTGGATCCGTAGATAGATTCTTAAAGAGATATTTGAGAGAGTCGTGTACCCTGTAGTACTTGTCAGGCTTTCTAGGAGCTGGCAGTAAAGTATCAGGAGTAAGACTTGATTCCAGGAAAATATCATCTACAATATCCAGGACAGGGGGTATAGCTAGAGGCCTGTGCTGAGACAAGTCTAAAAATTCTCTGAGTCTCTTTTTGGACTGTGGGTAGTCCTAGCATTCCCAGCAGAAATGCTCTCTTAAGGTATGCAAGGTTTCACCAAAAGGAAAGTCCTCTGGAGAGGAGGTACAGGGAATGGAATCCTTTGCATCTGAATCCTCATAGGTAGATAAGGGTATGTCCTGGTAATCACAGGGATCAGAGTCATCGGGCTCATGGTCTATTGAATCAGAAGGGAAATTAATTCTTTGTCTTTTAGAGGGGAAGGCTGGCTTCCCATAATTAGAGTTATAAGGTCTTCAGCCATTCTAAGCATTTGTTTTTGGGGCTTGAGCATGCACTTTGGTCATCTGTTTTCTAGGCGTAGTGCGAACTCTGGGCCTGAGAAACTCAGTCGTTTTAGTCTGAAATGATGTAGTCGGTTTAATACGAACATCGGAAGGTTGGAATACACCCTCAGAAGCCGGTGCCTGCACAGTGGCTCCGGACGCATCCAAGGTAGAGACATCTGCAGGTTCCATAATCGAAGAAGCATCTCGCGGCATACCGGACTCCGAATGGGTCTCAGCAGAGGACTGCGAATCTGTAGAAGCGGGTATCAAGGGCTGCGAAGGGACCTCACTGAGTACCGGCAGACTGTCGCCTAGCTTAATGGAAGCGTCATCGGCAGTTTTGGACCTATGCGGTCTGTCTATGTCTTTATCCTTAACTTTTTTTTGGAAGATTGGTAGTCAGATGGCATACTGAAGTAATTTCGGAATACAGAGAATGAAATCTAAAGAATTTAACAACAAAGATAGCCCGACGATGAATAGTTCGGGTGTTAAGGCACAAAACCGACAGTGAGGGACGTCATGGTCTGGGCCTAAACAGGTGACGCAGTAAGAATGAAAATCTCTGTGAGTTATTTGCTTGCCACAGGCAAGACAATTGTTAACTTTTTCTGCATTGGTTAGAGCAAAAAAAAAAGAATCCCCAACAGGGTACGTAGCTTTAGAAGATGTCAGGCTTGAAACTCGAAAAACAAAAATTTCAGGTAGCGGCCAACTGGCACTTGCAAACTGCTTCTGCTTTGGGCTCCCGCACGGCAAGAAAAGCTGATGCAATGGCATCGGTTGCATGTTTTATACCCCTGATGACCTGAGGTCATGAAAGAGGAGACAGCATCCGATGCAGAAATCCCAAGACTCTGGTATTCGGGCCAACTGAGGGCTACCTGCAGGCAGATAACCCGAGTGTGATGACTGCAACAGTGAAACAGGAAGAACATCAGGCAGCCGACCCCATTACATCAGTTCTTCTTGCCCCAAATGTCAGGAGCCCCCCATTAGGGAGCTAAGCTATGGTGGGGGAAAACACCACCAGTAAAAAGTAAATACCAATAGCCCCGAAAAGGGGGATGTAGTAAAAGGCATAGAGAGTTAAGAGAGAGAACCAGGAGGATGGAGGGAGGGAAAAGTACAGTTGTGTACACTTACCATAAATGTAGATTTTCGAGTGTATTCACTGTTGCAGTCATTACATTTGGGTAATCTGCTGGCAGGTTGCCCTCACTCGGCCTGATTAACAAAGTCTTGGGTCCTGCGTCGGATGCTGTCCCTTCTTCCATGATGTCAGGTCGTCAGGGGTATAAAACATGCAGCCAACGTCATTACATCAGTTTTTTTTTGCCCCAGATGTCAGGTACACCCTAATGGGGAGCAAATAAACACAAAAACACAAAAGTATACCTCCAACCAAAAGCAAATACACCAAAAAGGCTTTTAAGCATAGTCAAGGAAAGTAGAGGTATAGTCAAAAATACTAGGGGGCTGGAGGGAGGGTAACCAGGACTGCAACAGTGAATACACTTGAACATCTACATTTATGGTAAGTGTACAGAACTGTACTATGTTCTTCGTGTTTCACTGTTGCAGTCATTACATTTGGGTAGATTCCCAAAGCTATGGTTGGGAGGAGTTTATACAGCATTAGGGCCAGCTATAAGGCCCTGCAAGACAGCAGTGGCAAAGCCAGCTCTGGATTTAGAGAAAACTGGTAAATGATAATGCTTGGTGAAAGTATGTACAGAACTCCAGGTAGCTGCTTCTAGGATATCCTTGGTAGGGACACCTCTGAGAAAGGCTGCAGAAGTAGATGCAGCCCTGGTGGACTGAGATCTGATACCCTGGGTGATAGGTTTTCCATGGTGCTTCTAGCAGAAATGAATGCAATGGCTTATCCATTTAGAAATGGTTTGTTTTGAAATAGCCTTCCCCTCTGCCCTTGCAGCAAATGCTACCAGCAATTGTTCAGATTTTCTTCGAGATTTAGTCCTGTCCAAGTAGAATCTTAGTTGTCTGTGCACATCCAAGGAATGCAGAATCCATTCCCTTTGTTCTGTGGATTGGGAAAGAAGGTTGGCAAATGAATGGACTGATTAAGAGCCACACCGGAAATCACCTTGGGCATGAAGGATGGATTGGTCCTGAGAGATATCCTGTCCGCATGAAAGATGAAAGGCTCCACTGCCATAAGGGCCTGTAATTCAGATATCCTTCTAGCTGAAGTGATTGCTAAAAGGAAGGCTGTTTTCCAAGAAAGGAATTTTAAGTCTGCAGTAGCAGCTGGCTCGAAAGGAGGTAGAGTAAGTTTCTCCAAAACAAAGTTAAGGTCCCAGGCAGGGGTAGGAGCTCTCCTGGGTGGTCAGTTAAGTATTGCAAAATCTGAGGTAAATTGGGCGCTGCTGTGCTCATCCCTATAGACTGGTTCCAGGCACAGAATCTTTTCCATTTGTCAGAATAAGATTTTCTACTACAAGGTCTCCTCACCTCCAAGATGACATCCATCACAGGTTTGCTGAGGGATGATAAGGGCGAATTTAAGTGATTAGGCCAGACTGCAAGGTTTAATGCTGGAAGCTGAGGATGCAGAATTTGGTTCTCCTGCTGAGACAACAGGGAAGGCGTCTGAGGCAGGTGCCATGGAAATATTTGCGACAAACTGCGCAGGAGGGGGTGTACCAGCGTTATCGCGGCCAGTCTGGAGCAATCAAAATCATCCTTGGTTTGTCCTGTTCGACTTTTAGTAAAACATTGGAGAGCAGAGGCAGAAAGGAAAAAGCGTAGACTGATAGGTTTTTCCAGCTGAAGGACAGAGCATCCACTTTCTAGGCTTGTTTATGGGGAGTCCTTGTGCAAAACATGTCCAACTGTTAGTTCTGGGGCGAGGCAAATAGATTTATGTCTGGGCTCCCCCATTTGCTTGTCAACATGTTGAAAATTCGTGGTTCCAGTTTCCACTTGTGTGGGTCCACGAGGTTTCTGCTTAGTCCATCTGCCAGTGTATTCAATTGTCCTGGCAAGAATTGAGCTTGTAGATGCAATTTATAGCTCAAAGCTGTGTTCCACAATACTATGGCTAGTCTGCAGAGGGGGTAGGAAGGTGTACCCCCTGCTTGTTTATGTACCACATAACCGTGGTGTTGCCCATCTTTACCATTAGTTGTCCTGGAAGAACGTAGTCCTTGAAGGCTGTCAGAGCAGTCTGTACAGCTACCATTTCTTTTTGATTGATATGTAGATGCATTTCATTTGGGTTCCATTTGCCCTGAATGCACTTCCCTGCCAGGTGAGCCCCCCATGCATAGCCTGATGCATCTGTAGTTAGGGTTTGGGCGGCAGGGGGTACTGTGAATGGTAGTCCCTTGTTTTGGTGGCAGGTTTCTGCCCACCATAAAAACTCCAGGCGTAGGCAAGGTATGATAGGAATCATTGTTTCCAGGCTGTGACAATGTTGACTCCATAGACTTTTTAGATACCACTGTAGTTTCCTCATATGCAGTCTTGCATATGGAATTAGAAGAATGCAGGAGGCTATGAACCCCAAGGCTTGCAGTATTTGCCTTGCAGAAAAAAGGGTTTCTGTGGCCACTTATTTGAAGTAAGTTACCAAATGAATTTGCTTCTCTGGCATGAGGAAAGTCATCTGGGCAGTTGTACTCAAGCTTGCACCCAGGAATGTAATCTGTTGACAGGGTACCAGTTGTGATTGCTTTTCGTTTATGGTGTACCCTAGACAAGTTAGAACCCTTTTTACAAACACCAGATGATTTAAAAGTATGCCCTGGGTTTCTGCCTGAATTAGACAATCGTCCAGGTATGGATATATTTGAATATTTCTTTGCCTGAAAAATGCAATAACTGGAGCCAGGCACTTTGTGAATACCCTGGGCGCAGTAGACAAGCCAAAGGGCAGTGCAGAGAACTGATAATGCAAGTAGCCCCCTTTGAAGAGTAGGTATCTTCTGCAAGATTCCCTGAATGGGATGAGCAGGCATGCTTCTTTTAAATCTAGAGTTGCCAACCAGGCCTCTTTACCTAGCATAGGAAGTAACTGGTGAAGAGTCAGCATCTTGAATTTCAGAATCTCCAGAAATATGTTTAGAGTACACAGGTCCAGGATTGGATGCCATGATTTGTCTTTTCTGGGTACCAGAAAAAGCCTTGAATAGAAACCTTGTGCCTTTTCCTCTTCTGGTACCAGTTGAATAGCTAGCCCCCATGTTTAAGAGAGCAAGTACTTGTTTTTGAGCCTATGCCCACTGATTCGGGGGCGGGTCTGGCCACCCGTTTGGTGTTGGCAACATGTGGAAATGAAATCTGTATCCCTGGTACACTATATTTAAAAAACATTTGTCCTGGGTTATGAGTTCCCAGTTCTTTGCATGAAGAGCAATCTTTCCCCCCAAAAAGGCGGTTAAAATACAAGTGCTTGGTAATTTTAAAAGGAAGTTATTGGGACTGTTTACTATAGGGGGGTGTCTTGTCATTTCCAGATTTGGAAGTGGAGGCCCCCCAACTGCTTAGTTCTGAGAGTCCCCTGGGACTGAAACCTGGGGTTTTTGCTGAGTCTTTGTTTGGCTTGAGAGGATCTGGAAGGGGCTGTAAAGGACCAATTCTTAGTAGGCCAATGCCTACTAAATATTGGAGATTGCACTTGTAAGAAATCCAACAGTTTGCATAGATTTAGCTTTATCTTCCATCTTTTTTAGAACTTCTTCAGCCTTATTGCCAAACAGGAGGTCCTGATTTAAAGGAGCATCCAACAATTTAGCTTTAACATGATCAGGCAAAGATTGTTTCTTAAGCCAAGCATGCCTTCTAAGTACAGACCCAGTAACAGCAGCCCTGCAGGAGGCTTCTAAAGAATCAAAACCACATTGCAAAGTATGTTTTTCAACTTGTTCAGCAGAAAGCATTAAATCCTGTAAATCTTTATTTTCCACACAGTCATGAATTAACATCATTTTCTGTTTAAGCAGTCCAATAATATCATGTTGATATTTTAACATATGAAATTGGCAGTTTAATGCTCTGATTACCAAGGGCGCAGAAGTATAAACCTTTTTGCCCCATCTATTCAGCGCCCTGGACTCTCTATCAGAAGGGGTAGGATTTTTAGCAGAAGAAGCCTTAATGCTCTTGGGCCCTTGAGAAATGGTTTCTGGATCTGCAACAGGATTTTTGAAAAGGAACTTGAGACTCAGGAACCCTGTAGTATCTGTCAGGTTTACTAGGAACCGGAGGCAGGGAATCAGGGGTCAAACTGGATTCCGAGAACACATCATCAACAATGTCTAGTACAGCAGGTTTAGCCTAAAGGCCTATGCTGAGGTAGAAGGAGGAAATCCCTAAGCCTTTTTTTTGAATCAGAAAATTCCTGGCTTTCCCAGTGGACATGCTCCCTCAAAGTATGTAAAGTTTCCCCAAAAGAAAAATCCTCAGGAGGGGAAGCAGAGGAAATGGGAGTCCTCTGCATCAGAATTCTAAGTAGGTATAGACAAATCCAGGTCATTAGAAGAGTCAGAAGAAACAGAATCCTGATCAGAAGATTCATAATCAAGCTCAGCCCTGGGCCTCTTAGAAGGGGGGGGGGGTTGGCTACCCCTTGATTAGAGTAATTAGTTCTTCAGCCATTTTTATCATTTCTTTTTTAGGCATAGGGGCCTGAGCATGTGGCCTGGGTGTAGTTTTTTAAACATGGATTGAGATTTAGGCCTTAGTAATGAAGGCGGTGTATATTTAATATGCAAGTCTTTAGGCCTGAATACACCCACAGAAGCTGGTGCCTGCACAGCGGGTCCGGACCCATCCAAGGTAGAGACATCCGCAGGTTCCATAGGTGAAGCATCTCACGGCATACTGGACTCCGAATGGGTCTCAGTAGAGGCCTGCGAATCAGAAGTAGCGGGTATCAGGGGCTGTGAAAGCGCCTCACCGAGTATCGGTGAACTGGCGACTGGCTTAGGAGATGTGTTGTCGACAGTTTTGGACCTCGGTGGCCTGTCTCTGTTTTTATCTTTATGTTTTTTTTGGAATTCCGGTAGTCGGATGGCTAACCAATGGCATTTCTGGATAATTAAACAGAGAACCGAAATATTTAAAGGCAAAAATGTACCGATGACGGATAATGCTCTGATAAAATAAAGCACAAAACTGACAGTAAGGTACGTCGTGGTCAGGGCCTAGGCAAGGAATACAGTACGAATGAAAATCTTTATGAGGTATTTGCTTTCCACAAGTAATGCAATTATTAACTTTTACTGATATCGGAAAGGAGCAAGAAAAAGTTTCCCCAACAGGGCACTTGGCTTCAAGTTGAAGACTTAGATTCTGAAACTCGAAAAAGAACATTTGAGGAGTCGGCCAACCAGCACTTGCAAACTGCTTCTGCTTAGGGCACAGCAAGAATGTAATGACATCGACTGCATGTTTTATACCCCTGATGACCTGATGTCATGGAAGAAGGGACAGCATCCGACGCAGGACCCAAGACTTTGTTAATCAGGCAGACTGAGGGCAACCTGCCAGCAGATTACCCAAAAGTAATGACTGCAACAGTGAAACACGAAGAACATCCAGGACTGTAAAAGTAAATACACTCGAACATCTACATTTATGGTAAGTGTACACAACTGTACTATGTTCTTCATGTTTCAATGTTGTAGTCATCACACTTGGGTAGATTCTCAAAGCTGAAAAAGGGTGGAGGCAGTCAAGAAGGGTTAGGGCTGGCTAGAATGCCTTGCAGGACTGCTACTGCAAAACCCGCCCTAGATTTAGAAAAGATAGGCAGGTGTAATGCTTGGTGAAAGTGTGTACAGAACTCCAGGTAGCAGCTTCCAGGATGTCCCTGGTAGGGACTCCCCTGAGGAATGCTGTAGAGGTAGAAGTTGTCCTAGTGGAATGTGTTCTGACCCCCTGAGGGGTTGGTTTCCCATGGTGCTTGTAGCAGAAATGGATGCAATGTGCTATCCATTTGGAAATGGTTTGCTTTGAAATGGCCTTGCCCTCTGCCCCTGCTGCAAAGCTGACAAGTAACTGGTCAGATTTTCTGAAGGGCTTAGTCCTATCAAGGCAAAATCTGAGCTGTCTGTGCACGTCCAAGGAGTGCAGGATCCTTTCCCCTTTATTTTGAGGATTAGGGAAGAAGGTTGGCAAATGGATGGATTGGTTTAGAGCCACATTGGACACCACCTTAGGCATAAAGGACGGGTTAAGTCCTGTGGGAAACACTGTCAGCATGGACAATAATGAAGGGTTTCACAGCCATTAGTGCCTGTAACTCAAGACACTCTTCTTGCTGAAGTTATGGCTAGAAGTAAGGCTGTTTTCCAAGAGAGGAATTTTAACTCTGCTGAAGCAGCAGGTTCAAAAGGGGGAAGCATGAGCTTTTCCAGTACAAAGTTAAGGTCCCAGGCAGGGGTGGGAACTCTTTTAGGGGGCCTTAAATTGTTAGCCCCTCTCAGGAACTGTTTGACAAGAAGGTGAGAAAAGAGAGGTGGGCTCAGTATTATGAGCTGAGATGGCAGAGGCATGAATCTTAATGGAGAAGGATAGGCCTCTGTGGAGCAGCTCTGCTAGGTAATCCAGGATTTGAGGTAAGGAGGATACTGGTGTGTCCTTTCCTAGAGGGGGATTCCAAGAACAATATCTCTTCCATTTTTCAGCATAGGATTTCCTAGTACTAGGCCTTCTGACCTCAAGGATGGCATCCAGCACCTGTTTGTTGAGGGTTGCTGGTGGTGTATTCAGGGTATAAGCCTGGCTTGCAAGGTTTAGGTTTTGCAACTGTTGATGCAAGATCTGTCCCTCCTGCTGAGACAGCAGGGAAGTTGTCTGATGTAGGTGCCAGGGTGGCACTGTTGTCAGAGTGGGTACCAGTGCTGGTGTGGCCAGTCTGGGGCAATAAGAATTGCCCTTGGCCTGTCCTGTTTGATCTTGAGTAGTACGTTGAGGAGGGGTAGAGGGGGAAATGCATAAATTGAGATGTTTTCCCATGTGACGGATAGGGCATCCATCTTCCAGGCCCTGGTGTGAGGGTTCCTGGTGCAGAATTTGCTCAACTAGTGGTTCTCAGGGGAGGCAAAGAGGTCCACCCCTCCAGTGTCCCCCACCTCTAGATTAGAAGTTTGAAGGAGTTGGGCTCCAATTTCCACTTGTGTGGGTCCAGTAGATGTCTGCCAGTGAATTTTGTTTGCCTGGCAGAAACTGAGCTTGTAGGTGTACTTGGTTGCTCAAGGCTGTGTTCCACAGGGCCATGGCTAACCTGCAGAGTGGGTAGGAGTGGGCCCCCCTGCTTGTTTATGTACCACATAACTGTGGTGTTGGCTGTCATATCAGCAGCTGTCCTGGAAGGATTAAGTATTTGAAGGCTGTCAGAACATTCTGTACAGCTAGCATCTCTTTTTGATTGCTATGCAGGAGAATTTGTCCTGGGCTCCACTTGTCTTGAATGGATTTGCCTGCCATGTGAGCCGCAAATGCATAGTCTGATGCATCATTTGTCAGGGTTTGGGCGGCTAGGGGGTTGAATGAAAGGCAGTCCTTTGTTGTGGTTGCATGCTTTTGCCCACCAAAGGAACTCTGCCCTTAGACAAGGTATGACAGGAATCACTGTTTCCAGGTCCTGAGAATGTTGACACCAAAGACTTTTTAAGTACCTGTGAAGACTGGTAGAGATGGGTGAAGGCTGCCAGCCTAGCAAAATAGAATTTTATAGATAATTCTATCATTTGTAAATACTGTGAAATGTTGACCTTAAAACAATGTGGCAACATTGCCCTCTGCTGTAAAGAAAGCTAAGTCTAACATTTCTTGTTGGTCCTTTGAAACTGAAATTACTTTATGTTTGTTCCTTTGAAGTTAGAATTTGGAGTCGATGAGTCTGGAGTAAGCATCCTGCCGACTGTTTTAACTTAAGGAATAATTACTAGAATTTACATGTGGAATGTCCTTTATGGCTCTAAGTGTAAAAGAATGTAAATGCAGTTTATGTCAGCCTGGGAACTCCAGGAAAGTGTAAAAGAGATGATGTAATGTTTATCAGAATTGCAATAGCAATTTAAACAGAGAGAATCAGAAGGTATTAAGCATTTTTGTCTTGAAATCCAACTCACAGTACTGCCTCTTGCTCACATGAAAGTTATTTTAGAAGTGTGTTTTCTTGTAGATAGCTAGAAGCTATAAAGTTTGGACTAAGTGTTTTTCTGTGATGTCAGAACTGTACTACTGATTTATTTTAAGTATTTCTGTGCAACCTCTGAACGTTTGACTAGAACTGTATAGTAGAAAGTATTGCCTTGTGGTTTTAATTATTTATTATTAAATATTTTAAAACCCTTTTAACTGTGACTGGTTTGTGTAGAGATAAGTTAAGCTCTTTATACCTGCATGCCTTTGGTAAAATTGTACAAAGCCTCTCCTATAGCTTTAGCCCTGGGCTATACTAACAATTGGATAATACTGCACAGTAATAACTGGACAACATTTTAAGGGCCTTTGAGTAGCTGATAAGTATTAGTGGGTGGTGGCAAGTGGAAAGTACAGTTGTGTACCTACCATAAATGTAGATATTCGAATGTATTCACTGTTGCAGTCATTACAATTGGGTTATCCTGCTGGCAGGCTACCTGCAGTCGGCCCGAGTTCCAAAGGTCCGGCGTCAGTTGCTGTCACCTCCTCCCTGACGTCAGTGCGCCAGGGGTATAAAAGATGCAGCAGATGCCATTTTCTTCAGTTTTTCTTGCCCCAGATGTCAGGTGCCCCTAAAATGGTAGGCTAAATTATGCCAATAAGCATGCATGCACAAAAAAAGTACAGTTTTGTACCTACCACAAATGTAGATGTTCGAGTGTTCACACTGCTGCAGTCATCACACTTGGGTTATCCTGCCGTCAGGCGGTCCCGCAGTCGGCCAGAGTTCCAAAGTCTTGGTCCGGTGTCGGTTGCTGTCGCTTCTTCCCTGACGTCAGTGCGCCAGGGGTATACAAGATGCATCCGACGCCATTTTCTTCAGTTTTTCTTGCTCCAGATGTCAGGTGCCCCCAATAGGTAGGCAATACATATCGCTAATGAAAAATATACATATAAAATAAAAGCAATACCTTCAGTTACAAGCAAATACACCACAAAGGCTGTACAGGATAGAAAGGTATAGATAAGTCCAGCTAGTTCAGAGGGGATGGAGGGAGGGTAACCTGGACTGCAGCAGTGTGAACACTCGAACATCTACATTTATGGTAGGTACACAACTGTACTATGTTCATCGTGTTTCACTGTTGCAGTCATTACAATTGGGTTAAATCCCAAAGCTAAGGTTGGGAGGCTGGCTAAATAGAATTAGGAGGGGCTATAAGGCCCTGCAGAACTGCAGTGGCAAAGCCTGCCCTGGATTTAGAGTAGAGAGGTAAGTGATCATGCTTTGTAAAAGTATGCACTGAACTTCAAGTTGCAGGCTCTAAGATGTCTTTGGTTGGTACTCCTCTGAGGAAGGCTGCTGAAGTGGCTGCTGCTCTGGTTGAATGTAGCCTAATGGCCTTAGGCACTGATTTGCCATGCTGTGAATAGCAGAAACGAATGCAGTGGCCTATCCATTTTGAGATGGGCTTTCCTTGTGACCCTGCAGCATATGCCACTACAAGTTGTTCAATCTTTCTGAAAGCTTTGGTTCTGTCCAAGTAGAAGCGTAGCTGCCTGTGAATGTCCAAAGAATGCAGAATTCTCTCACCGTTATTCTGTGGGTTTGGATAAAAGGTAGGCAAATTAACTGTTTGGTTAAGGGCCACACTGGACACTACCTTAGGCATAAATGCAGGGTTTGCCCTCAGAGAAACCCTGTCAGGATGGAAAATGATAAATGGTTCCACAGTCATGACTGCCTGTAACTCTAAGACTCGTCTAGCGGAGGCTATTGCTAGGAGCAGAGCTGTTTTCCAGGATAAGAATTTTATATCAGCTGCAGAGGCTGGCTCAAGCAGGGGCAGTGTAAGTTTTTCCAAGACATAGTTGAGGTCCCATGCAGGTATTGGTGCTCTCCTTGGAGGTCTTATGTTTTTGGCCCCTCTGAGGTACTGCCTTAGTAATGGATGAGAAAAAATGGGTGGTTCTGTATTGCAATGAGCTGAAATGGCAGAGGCATGAATTTTAATTGATGAAAAGGAAAGGCCTTTATCAAGCATCTCAATTAAGTATTGCAAAATCTGAGGAATATTTGGAACAATCGTGTCAAAACCTTGTGCCTGGTTCAAAGCACAGAATCCTTTCCATTTTTCTGCATGCTGGGCCTTCTGGCCTCCAAAATAACATCCATCACTGCTTTGGAAAGAGGTGTGTCTTGAATGGATACATTATCCGCCATGCTCCCAGGTTTAAGGTCCTGAGTTGGCTGTGCAGTATCTGACTGTCTTGTTGGGTCAATAAGTGAGGAAATTGAGGTAATGCCCAAGCTGGACATTGAGACAAGCTCTTTAGGATTGGGTACCAGTGCTGGCGGGGACAGTCTGGAGCAATCAGTATCATTTTTGGTTTCTCTTGTCTGACCTTGAGGAGTACCTTGGGGAAGAAAGGGCAGAGGACGAAAGGCATAAACTGTTAGGTTTTTACATCTGAAAGATAGGGCATCCACTTTCCATGCTTGCGTGTGATAAGTCCTTGTGCAGAATTTCTGTAGTTGGTAGTTGTGAGGGGAGGCAAATAGGTCTATGTCCGGGCATCCCCAGTTACTTGTTATCATGCTGAAGACTTGTGGATCCAATTTCCACTCGTGGGGATCCATTAGGTTTCTGCTTAGTTCATCTGCCAGAGTATTTGTCCTTCCTGGCAGGAATTGTGCTTGCAGATGTACTTGGTACATCAATGCTGTGTCCCACAAGTTCATGGCTAGCCTGCAGAGAGGGTAGGAATGTGTGCCTCCCTGCTTGTTTATGTACCACATGACTGTAGTATTGTCCGTCTTTATCAGTAGTTCTCCTGGATGAAGTAGATCCTTGAAGGCTGTCAGGGCATTCTGAACAGCTAGCATCTCTTTTTGATTGATATGTAGATGCATTTGACTTGTGGACCATGTGCCCTGAATACAACTTCCTGCCATATGGGCCCCCCAGGCATAATCTATGCATCTGTTGTCAAGGTCTGCCTGGCTGTGGGTAAGGTGAATGGCTGTCCCGTGTTATGGTGACAGGCTTTTGCCCACCATCGAAACTCCTGTTGCAGGCAGGGAATGAGGGTAATTATTGTTTCCAGGCTGTGGCAATGTTGAGTCCAAACACTTTTTAGATACCATTAAAATTTCCTCATATGCAGTCTTGCATATGGAATTAGCAGCACGCAGGATGCCATGAAACCCAAAGCCTGCAGAATTATTCTTGCAGATAACTGGGTCTTTGTTGCCAACATTTTGAAATAAGTAGTCAGTTGTCTGTGTTTGTCTGGCGTGAGATGAGCCATTCGGGCAGTTGTATTTAAGCTTGCACCCTATCTCTTGAGAGGGTACGAGTTTTGATTTCTTTTCGTTTACTGTGTACCCTAGACCTGTTAGTAATCTTTTTACAAACACCAGATGCTGTAGTAGAATGTCCTTGTTCTCTGCTTGAATAAGGCAGTCGTCCAAGTACGGATAAATTTGTATTCCTCTTTGTCTGCAAAATGCAATTACTGGTGCCAGGCATTTTGTGAAGACCCTGGGCGCAGTAGATAAGCCAAAGGGCAGTGCAGAGAATTGGTAGTGCATTGAGCCAGCTATAAATCTGAGGTATCTTCTGCATGATTGTCTGATTGGGACATGCAGGTGTGCCTCTTTTAGGTCTAAAGTCACAAGCCAAGCCTTCTTGCCCAGCATGGGCAGAAGCTGCTGCAGAGTTAACATTTTGAATTCTGGAATATCCAGGAATGTGTTTAGGATAGACAGGTCCAGTATTGGTCTCCAGGCGTTGTCCTTTCTGGGCACCAAGAATAGCCTTGAGTAGAATCCTAGTCCCTGCTCTTGCTGTGGTACTAGCTGAATGGCTCTCATGTCCATGAGGTTTGAAACTTGTTTTTGTGCCTCTATCCGTTGATTACGTGGCAGGTCTGGCATACCGTTTTGCCTCAGCAGGGTGTGAAAGTGGAACCTGTAGCCTTGTGATACGATATTTAAGACCCATTTGTCCTGGGTGATCATGTATTAATAATTCTGTCGATTTTTTGAAGTTCACATATAATTTGAGTAAATTGAAATTGATTATTTAGACGTCCATCTGAGTATTAATTCTGTTGACAATGTTTTGGCATCTACAATACATAGGAAGGCCACATTTTCTAATTCCTATTTGAGTTATTCAAGCAGCCACCCTGACCATCAAAAGAAAGCAATTGTCAAAGGGCAAATGGTCAGGGCAGCAAGAATGACCAGCATGGATGATGATTTCTTTAAAGAAATTGAATTCATAAAGCAGATGTTCATTAGGCATGGTTATCCGGTAGCATTATGCACATGTATTGCTGAAGAAGTTACACTAAAAAGGGCTAATGGTGTCTATTGGGCCTTAATAAATGGCAAACCTGATGTTGAACGGGTACGGTTAAATGAAATTGTTGAGGATAGTTTGAGCTTAGGCAGAGGTACAACTGGTGTTGGGAACATTGTTGAGTCCACACGGGTTAGTGAGGACAATTTATTATTTATCACCACTTATTCCTATGATGCTCCATACATTAGGGAGATAGTTACTAATAACTGGAAG
Organism: Protopterus annectens; assembly: GCF_019279795.1. Classification (NCBI taxonomy): domain Eukaryota; kingdom Metazoa; phylum Chordata; order Ceratodontiformes; family Protopteridae; genus Protopterus; species Protopterus annectens. The sequence continues at coordinate 882,759,872 of NC_056733.1, read as the reverse complement.
CTTTTAAGGCTGGACCAAATGGTTAGTGACAAGGTGGGAGCGCCTCCTAGATGTGGTTTTAGGAAGGGATGCTCATTTAAGCAACTTTTAGAAAGGGATTGAAAGCCTCAGCTTGTTTCTAATAGAAATAAGGGTACCTTTAAATGCGGTAGGTGTAGTGTATGTCACTTGATTAACCCCACTAATTCTGTCTACAAAGTAGCTGGGGTTACCATCAGGCCTGGTGGCCACTTTGATTGTTACAGCAGGAATTTAGTTTATGTGGCCTTGTGCGGACAATGTCCGGCCTTTTATATTGGGAAGACTAGTAGGGCACTTAGGGACCGTATAATTGAGCATCTATCAGATTAAGGAAGAAGACTAACGCTTTATATAGGCATATTGAATGTAATACGGGTCATTCTTTTAAATTTAGTGTCACACAGCAGATCTTGGTTGACACTCAGGGTAGAATGCTTGAAGTACACTTAGACATTTGTGAAATTAAATGGCAACTGAAATTGAATGCTCTGGTGTTTCCAGGCATTAATGACTGTATTAGCATTATGTCTATATTGAAATTAAAGAATATTCTGGGATAGATTTTATTAGTGAACGTTGACATACATTATTAATATATGTTCACTTATTGTTGATTTTGTATTTAAGTACATACTTTTTATGATAACAGTTTTTCAGAGTGTTACGAAAACTGTTTTTTTAACTTTTTTGTGAGTGTTCCTTTTATTTTGAAAGGAATTTTATTCGCATCAACAATTTGATGATGTCATTATTATGTGTCATATATAAAAAGGGAGTGTTTTTTTACTATTTGTATTCTGAAGAAGTCTGATTAAAGACGAAACCTAGGTTAATTCGTATTGGTATTTGGTGTCTGCTTTGGTTTTTGCCTCCTTTGAGTCGATCTGCTGGTCTGGCTTGTTTCTGGGTGATCATGTGCCAATTTTGTGAAAAAGTGCTAGTTTTTCCCCCCAAAGGGGCTGCCAGAAGAGAAGTGCTTGGTGCTGGCAGTGGAAAGTCATTGAGACTGTTTCCTGTATGGCTGTGATTTTTCCTCTCCGCTTTTGGAGGTAGAAGCACCCCATTGTTTAGGCCTGTATGAGCCCTAGGGCTGTGATCTGCCTCTGGGATGTCTGTATCTGCCTCTTTGTGGCCTGTCTGACACTGAAAAGGACCAATTCTTTGTAGGCCAGTTTCTGCTAAATCTGGGAGGCTGTACCTGTAAGAAACCCGTGACTGTTTGCACAGATTTAGCTTTGTCCTCCATTTTCTTCAACACCTCTTCTGCTTTAACACCAAACAAGGTATCATGCTGTAATGGAGCATCTACAAGTTACATGATCAGGCAGATTCTGTTCTTTTAACCAAGCATGCCTCCTAATGACAGAACCCGTAACAGCGGCCCTGCAGGAGGCCTCTAGAGAATCAAAACCACATTGCAAAGTATGCTTTCCCACTTGTTCAGCTGCATGCAATAAATCCTGCATTTCTTTGTTTTCTGCACATTCTGAATTTGTCAACATTTTCTGTTTAAGCAGTGACATAAATTGCTGATATTTAAGCATATGAAACTGGCAATTTAAAGCTCTTACAGCCCAGGTAACAGAAGTATAAATCTTTTCCCCCCATCTGTCCAGGGCCCTTGAATCCCTATCAGAGGGGATAGGGTTTTTTGCAGTGGAAGCCTTGGCCCCTTTGGTACCCTGAGAGATAGTTTCTGGGTCAGCAGCAGGGTTTTTATAAAGAAATTTATGTGAATCAGGAACCCTGTAGTATCTGTCTGGCTTAACAGGAGCTGGTGGTAAAAAGTCAGGAGACAGACCAGACTCTGAAAATACATCATCTACAATGTCTAAAACAGGAGGTATAGCAAGGGGCCTGTACTGAGGTAATAAAAGGAAGTCTCTGAGCCTTTTCTTTGATTCTGAGTAATCTTGGCTCTCCCAGTGGAAATGCTCCCTCATAGTATGCAGGGTCTCCCCAAAAGAATAATCCTCAGGAAGAGAGGCTGAAGGGATAGATTCTTCAGCATCAGAATCCTCATAGGGAGGAAGAGAATATTCCTGTTCAGAAGAAGAATCAGAGGAAATGGAAACCTGATCTGAAGATTCATATTCTATCTCTTGCCCAGGCCTCTTTATCAGGAGGGGGATGGGAACCCCTGATCAAAGTAATTAGGTCTTCGGACATTTTAAGCATCTGCTTTTTAGGCATGGTGGCCTGTCCAGGAGAATACTGTACTTGTTTCTTTGTCTTTAGAGCTGCTTTAGTCTTTGCCTTTGAAGCTGAAGTAGGTTTCACATATAACTGTGTAGGCCTGAAAACACCCTCAGAAGCCGATGCCTGCTCAGCGGCTCCGGACCCATCTGAGGGAATAGTTTCCAAGTGTCCAATACCTTGAGTTTCCAGAGGCCTAGTCAGCTCCACGTGGGAGTCGGAAGTGGCCTGTGGCTCTGAGGTAGCGGGCGTCAGGGGCTGCGAAAGCGCCTCACTGAGAACCAGCGACAGGCCTAGCGGAAGCCTCGTCGGTTTTGGACCTCGGATGCCTGTCCTTTTCTTTTTCTTTGCGCTTTTTATAAACTCCGGTTGTCGGCTGTTCCGATGACATTATATAATTGAATCTTTTGCCAAAGTAATGAAATGCAAAATCGTACCAACGGTTAATAGTGCGTTGGTTAAATCTAGCACAAAACCGACAACTAGCAACGCCGTGGTCAGGGCCTAGGCATGGAATACAGTAAGAATGAAAATCCTTATGAGGTATTTGCTTCCCACAAGAAATACAATTATTAACTTTTTCTGACATCGGTCGTCTGGAGCAAGAAAAAAGTTTCCCCAACGGGGTACTTAGCTTTAATGCAGACTTCGGATCTGAAATTCGAATTTGAAAAATCTCAGGAGTCGGCCAACCGGCACTTGCGAACTGCTTTTGCTTCGGGCACCACGCGGCAAGAAAGACTGCAGAAAATGGCATCGGCTGCATCTTTTATACCCCTGGCGCACTGACGTCAGGGAGGAGGCGACAATAACCGATGCCGGACCTAGACTTTGGAACTCGGGTCGACTGCGGGTAGCCTGCCAGCAGGATAACCCAATTGTAATGACTGCAACAGTGAAACACTATAAACATCTACTGTATTGTCTGGGAAAAAGGGGCACAGCTGCAGAAACTGTGCCAGCCTTCCCCAGGAGTGTCTGTGGTTGTATAAACTCTTATCTCAAAGTGTGTGTGTCAGCTCCTTGTCAGGGACACGAAGCACTGGTTGGACAGAGGGTGCTGAAGATTTTAGCTTTCCCAGCTAGGCTGAGATCTGGACCCTATAGCTGGCCCAGTGGGGGAGTCTTATTGGGGACCTGGAGAGCAAGGGAGCGACCAGCTTCGGACTGACTTTGATCTCGGTGTGCTCTTAAGGGAAATTGCACTTTACTGTGTGTATTTGTTATCCTTTCCTCTCATATGAGATGTCCTCTCTGGTGTTAGTGGTGAGGATTGAGGCTCCTTGATTGCTGGGCCAGGGCAAGGGCGTCACAGTACCATTGAAGTTTCCTCATATGCAGTCTTGCATATGGAATTAGCAGAATGCATGAGGCCATGAACCCTAGGGCTTGCAGTATTTTCCTTGCAGATAGCTGGGTTTTGGTGGCCATTTGTTCAAAGTAGTTGGTCAAATAGACCTGCTTTTCTGGCGTGAGGAATGCCATCTGGGAAGTTGTGTCCAAGCTTGCTCCCAGGAATACAATTTTTGACTTGGCACCAGTTGTGATTTCTTTTCGTTGATGGTGTACCCCAAAGAAGTTTGTAGTCTTTTTACAAATGTCAGATGCTGAAGAAGCAATTCCTGACTGTCCACCTGAATCAGGCAAAGCGTCCCTCAGAATCTGGTGCCTGCACAGTGGCTCCAGACACATCCAAGGTAGAGACATCCACAGGTTCCATGTATCTCGCAGCATACCAGACTCCGAATGGGTCTCAGCAGAGGCCTGCGAATCCATAGAAGCCAGCATCAGGGGCTGGAAAGGTGCCTCTCTGAGTACCGGCAGACTGGCGACTAGCTGAACGGAAGCATCGTCTGCAGTTCTGGACCTATGCGGTCTGTCTCTGTCTTTATCTTTACCTTTTTTTGGAAGATTGGTAGATGGATGGCTTATCGAAGCAATTTCAGAATACGGAGAACGAAAGTGAACGAATTTAATGACAAAGACAGCCCGACGACAAATAGTTCGGGAGTTAAACAAGGCACAAAACCGACGTCGTGGTCTTTTCCTAAATAGGTGACGCAGTAAGAATGAAAATCTCTGAAGTATTTGCTTCCCACAGGCAAGACAATTGTGAACTTTTTCTGACATCGGTTAGAGCAAGAAAAAAGGTTCCCCAACAGGGTACTTAGCTTTAGAAGACTTCAGGTTTGAAACTCGAAAAACGAAAATTTCAGGTAGCAGCCGACCGGCACTTGTGAACTGCTTCTGCTTCGGGCTCCTTCACTGCAAAAAAGACTGATGTAATGACTGCATGTTTTATACCACTGACGACCTGACGTCATGGACGAGGAGAGAGCATCTGATGCAGAAATCCCAAGACTCTGGTATTCGGGACGACTGAGGGCTACCTGCAGGCAAATAACCCAAGTGTGATGATTGCAACAGTGAAACACGAAAAACATCTGACAATGCATAGATCCTGCCATGAAGCGTAGTTATTTTCTGCATGACTCCCTTATAGGTATGTGCAGCTAGGCTTCTTTTAAGTCTAGGGTGACTAACCAGGCATCCTTGGCTAGCATAGGTAGAAGCTGCTGCAGAGTGAGCATTTTGAATTTTGGTACCACCAGGAAGGTGTTAAGAATTGAAAGAACTAAGACTGGGTGCCAAGTGTCCTCTTTTCTGGGTACCAGGAAAAGTCTGGAATAGAATCCTTGACCTATCTGTTCCGCAAGAACCAGTTGAATTGCCTGTAGTGAGAGCAGGAATTGGACTTGATTTTGAGCCTCTGCCCACTGGTTTAGAGGAAGGTCTCGGGGAACCCTTTTGGGTTTGGCAGTGAGTGGAAGTAAAATTTGTACCCCTGGGATACAATGTTGAGGACCAATCGGTCTTTGGTGATGGGAATCCAGTTTTTTGCATGAAGGGAAAATTTTCCTCCTAGGGGCACAAGCAGTTGGGCAGAGGAGAGGGATGGAGTTAAGTCATTGGGAATTCTTTCCCTAAGGAGGTGGTTTAGCACTCCCTGGTTTAGAGGTGGAGGCACTCCACTGCTTAGATCTCTGCATACTTGAGACTGTAATCTGAGGGGGTCTGTTTCCCCTGGGTCTAGTTTGAGATGGCCTTGAGGGGGCTGGAAAGGACCAATGTTTCGAGGGGTAATGCCCACTGAATCTAGGAGGCTGTACTTGTAAGCATTCTTTGACTGTCTGCATAGATTTAGCTTTTTCTTCCATCTTAAGAACCTCTTCTGCTTTGGTGCCACACTGTCCTTCTTAAAAGGAGAGTCTAGTAACTTGGATTTGACATGATCTGGCAAGGTCTGCTCCTTAAGCCAAGCATGCCTTCTCAGTACAGAACCAGTGAATGCTGCCCTGCAAGATGCTTCTAGGGCGTTAAAGCCGCACTGCAATGTATGCTTGCTGTCTTGGCTTGCAAAATGCATAAGCTCTTGCAATTCTTTATTTTCTGCACAGTCTGTAAAGTTAGCCATTTTTTGCTTAACAAGTTCCATAATATGTTGTTGGTACTTCAGCATGTGAAACTGACAATTCAAAGCCTTAACGGCAAGAGTTGCAGAGATATATATTTTCTTACTCCATCTGTCCAAAGCTCTGGAATCCCTGTCCGAAGGGGTGGGATTCTTTGCCTTCATACCTTTAGGCCCCTGGGAAATGATCTCTGGGTCAGCAGTAGGATTTTTGAAAAGAAATTTGAGAGTCAGGTACTTTGTAGTACCAGTCTGGTTTCCTAGGGGCAAGTGGTAAAGTATCAGAAGTAAGACTGGATTCCATAAAGATATCATCAACTTCCAGGACTGTATTGCTAAAGGCCTGTGTTGTGGTAAGTCTAAAAATTCTCCGAGTCTCTTTCTGGACTGAGGATAGTCTTGGCATTTCCAGTGGAAATATTCTCAAAGTATGCAAGGTTTCACCAAAAGAGAAATCCTTTGGAGGAGAGGCAGAGGGAATGGATTCCTCTGCATCAGAATCATCATAAGCAGATAAGGGCATGTCTTCATAATCAGAAACCTCAGTCTTGTCTGACTCTTGGTCTGTTGAACCTGCAGGGGACTGGTCCCTTTTTCTCTTAGCAGGCAAAGACTGACTTCCCTAATCAGCATAAGAAGGTCTTCTGCCATTCTAAGCATTTTATTTTGTGGCAAGGGAGCAGGTGAATGCGCTTTGGTTGTCTGTTTTCTAGGCATAGCGTGTAATCTTAGCCTTAGAAATTCGATATTTTGATATAACTGAAGTAATCTGTTTGTGTCAAACATCGGTAGTACGAAGAACTTCCTCAGAAGCTGCTGCCTGCTCAGTGGCTCCGGACCCTTCCAAGGTAGAGACATCCGCCGATTCCTTAGTAAAAGAAGAGTCCTGCGGCATACCAGACTCCGAATGGGTCTCGGTAGAGGCCTGCGAATCCATTGAAGCAGGCATCAGGGGCTGCGAAAATGTCTCACTAAGTACCGGTGAACTGGCGACTAGCTTAACGGAAGCGTCGTCGGCAGCTTTGAACCTGTGCCATCTTGTCTCTGTCTTTATCCTTACGTTTTTTCAGAATATCGGTGATGGGATGGGGTGGCTTACCAAAGCCATTTCAGAATACAGAGATTGAGAACGAAAGTATTCAGCGACAATAAGGGCCCGACGACGAATGGTTCGGGCGTTGAACAAGGCACAAAACTGACAGCGAGGTATGTCGGTGTCTGGGACTAGACAGGTGACGCAGTAAGAATGAAAATCTCAGTGTGGTATTTGCTTTCCACAGGCAAGACAATTATTAACTTTTTCTGACATCGGTTAGAGCAAGAAAAAAGGATCCCCAATGGGGTACTTAGCTTTAGAAGACTTCAGGATGACTCAATAAACGAAAACTCAGGTAGAGACCGACTGGCACTTGCAAACTGCTTCGAGTTCCTCAGCAAGAAAGACTGATGGAATGGTGTCGGCTGCCCAAGTGTGAAGACTGCAACAGTGAAACACGAAGAACATCTGTACTATGTTCTTCGTGTTTCACTGATGCAGTCATTACACTTGGGTTGATTCCCAAAGCTGAAGAAAAGGGAGGAGGCAGTCAAGAGGACTGGGGGCTGGCTAGGATGCCCTGCAAGATTGCAGTGGCAAAGCCTGCCCTGGATTTGGAGAAAATAGGTAGGTGGTAATGCTTAGTGAAGGTATGAACAGAAGTCCATGTTGCAGCCTCTAGGATGTCCCTTGGTGGGGACCCCTCTGAGAAAAGCTTCAGAGGTGGAGGTTGCCCTGGTGGAATGCATCCTGACCCCCTTTGGGGGTGGTTTCCCGTGCTGCTTGTAGCAGAAATGGATGCAGTGCACTATCCATTTGGATACTGCCTTGCCCTCTACCCCTGCTGCAAACTGGTCAGTTTTTCTAAAAGATCTAGTCCTATCCAGATAGGATCTGAGCTGTCTGTGCACATCTAGAGAGTGCAGAATCCTATCCCCCTTGTTTTGTGGATTAGGGAAAAAGGTGGGCAAATGAATGGATTTGTTTAGAGCCACACTGGACACTACCTTTAGGCATGAAGGATGGGTTAGTCCCGAGGAAGGCCCTGTCAGCATGGAAAATGATGAACGGCTCTACAGCCATGAGTGCTTGTAGCTCAGAAGCTCTTCTAGCTGAAGTGATGGCCAGAAGCAAGGCTGTTTTCCAAGACAGGAATTTTAACTCTGCTGAAGCTGCAGGTTCAAGGGGGGGGGGGTAGGGTGAGCTTTTCCAACACAAAGTTAAGGTCCCAAGCTGGGGTGGGAGCTCTCCTGGGTAGCCTTAAGTTGTTAGCCCCTCTAAGGAACTGTTTGATGAGAGGGTGTGACAAGAGAGACGGCTCGGTGCTGTAATAAGTACAGATGGCAAAGGCATGAATTTTAATAGAAGAGAAGGATAGATCCCTGTGCAGTAGGTCTGCTAGGCAATCAAGGATGAGAGGTAGGGAGGGCTATGCTGCTTCGGCTCCCTTAGCCTGGATCCAGGTGCAAAACCTATTCCACTTGTCAACATAGGATTTTCTAGTGCTGGGGCATCTGGCCTCACGTATAACATCTAGGACTTGTTTGCTTAGGCTGGCAGCTAGAGGTCAGGGAATAAGCCAGGCTGTCAAGTTGAGGGTCTGCAATTGGGGATGCATGAATTTTCCATCCTTCTGGGTCAGAAGTGTTGGAATCTGAGGTAGGTGCCATGGTGGCAGAGATGACAGGCTGCCCAGCAGTGGGTACCAGTGTTGGCATGGCCAGTCTGGGGCAATCAGGATTGCCCTGGGTTTTTCCTCCCTTATTTTGAGCAGTATCCTCAACATAAGTGGTGGAGGGGGAAAAGCATAGACCGAGAGGTTTACCCATGGGAAGTATACAGCATCCACTTTCCAGGCCTTGCTGTGAGGCTCCCTGGTGCAGAAATTGCTGAGCTGACGACTGGAGTAGTAGGCGAATAGGTCCACCTTTGGGGTGCCCCACTTCTGGGTTACAAGGGTGAAGGTTCTGTGGTCTAGCTGCCACTCGTGTGGGTCTAGCAGGTTTTTGCTTAAGTTGTCTGCCAAGAGAGTTTAGGGAGCTTGGCAGGAATTGTGCTAGCAGGTGATTTGCATGGCTGAGGCAGTGTGCCAAAGGGTTATGGCAAGTCTGCAGAGAGGATAAGAGTGAGTCCCTCTCTGCTTGTTGATATACCACATTACTGTGGTGTTGTCTGTTTTTATCAGCAGAGGCAACAGGGAAAGTAGGGGTCTGAAAGCTGTCAGGGTGTGCTGAACAGCTAGCAGCTCTTTTTGGTTGATGTGCAGGTGTATTTGATTTGGGTGCCAATGGCCCTGAATGTACCTGCCATCCAGGTGTGCACCCCAGGCATAGTCTGATGCGTCTGTGGTGAGGGTCTGGGAGGCGTGGGGCTATGAGAAGGGAAGTCCCTTGTTGTGGTTGCATACTACTGCCCACCAATGAAAATCTTTCCTTAGACAGGGTATCATTGGTATGACAGCTTCCAGGTCTTGAGAGTGCTGACACCAAAGGCTTTTTAGGTACCATTGTAGTTTCCTCATATGCAGTCTGGCATATGGAATAAGTAGAATGCAGGAGGCCATGAAGCCTAGAGTTTGCAGGATTTTCCTTGTGGATAACTGGGTTCTGGTGGTTAGTTGGGAGAAGTAGCCTGACAGGTAGGCTTGTTTTTCTGGAGTAAGGAATGCCATCTGGGATGCTGTGTCCAGGCTTGCTCCCAGGAATACAATTTTTTGTGTGTGGACTAGTTTTAATTTCTTTTTGTTGACAGTATACCACAGGGAGGTCAGTAGGTCCTTTACAAAGGTCAGGTGCTGTAACAGCTTTTCCTGACTGTCTGCCTGAGTCAGGCAATCATCTAAGTAAGGGTAAATTTGAATATTTCTTTGTCTGCAAAAAGCAATGGCTGAAGCCAGGCATTTTGTGAAAACTCTGAGAGCAGTGAATAAGCCAAAGGGAAGCGCAGAGAATTGAAAGTGCAAAGATCCTGCCCTGAACTGTAGATATTTCCTGCAAGAGTCCCTGACTGGGATGTGTAGGGAGGCCTCTTTTAGGTCTAGGGTGGCTAACCAAGCATCCTTGGAAAGCATAGGAAGAAGCTGCTGGAGGGTGAGCATTTTGAATTTTGGTATTACCAGAAAGGTGTTTAAAATGGATAGATCTAGGACTGGGCACCAGGTGCCCTCTTTTCTGGGTAGCAGTAAAAGTCTGGAATAGAAACCTTGGCCTATCTGGTCTGCAGGAACATGCTGAATTGCCCTAAGAGAGAGCAGGGAATATAATTGCTTTTTGGCCTCTGCCCACTGGTTTGAAGTAAGATCTGGGAACCCTTTTGGGGTTGGCAGGGTGTGGAAATAAAATATGTATCCCTGGGACACTATGTTGAGGATCCATCGGTCGTTGGTAATAGAAGCCCAGTTGTTTGCATGGAAGGACAGTGTTCCTCCTAGGGGCACAAGCAGGTGAACAGAGGTAAGGGGTGGAGGTGTGAAGTCATTGCGAGTTCTTGCCATAAGGGGGTGGCTTAGTACTCCCTGTTTTTGAAGAGGAGGAACACTCCACTGCTTTGATCTCTGCATTCCCCTGGACTGCTGTCTGGGGTTTCTGTTTCCCCTGGGTCTGGGCTTAGTTGGCCTGGAGGGGGCCAGAAAGGACCAGTGCTTGGAGGGGCAATGCCTACTGAACCTCGGAGGTTGCACCTGTAAAAAGTCTGTCAGCATAGATTTAGCTTTTTCTTCCATCTTTTTTAAGACCTCTTCTGCCTTGGTGCCAAACGAATTGTCTTTGTGCAGTGGAACGTACATTGTTTGGCAAGGTCTGTTCCTTAAGCCAAGCATGCCTTCTAAGGACAGAACCAGTGACTGCTGCCCTGCAAAATGCTTCTAGGGCATCAAAGCTACATTGCAAGGTATGCTTATTAACTTGGCTTGTAGAATGCATAAGTTCTTGTAATTCTGCACAAGCAGGAAATGAAGACATTTTTTGTTTGAGTAGTTCCATTGTATGCTGCTGATATTTCAGCATGTGGAACTGACAAACTTAGTGCTCTAATAGCAAGAGTTGCAGAGGTGTATACTTTTTTACCCCATATGAAGCTCAGGAATCCCTGTCTGAGGGGGTGGGAGTCTTAGCTGAGGTTGCTTTAATTCTTTTAGGTCCTTTTGAGATGACCTCTGGGTCAGCAGTATGATTTTTGAAAAGGAATTTGTGAGAGTCAGGGACTCTGTAGTACCAGTCAGGTTTCCTGGTAGCAGGAGGAAGGGTGTCAGGAGTCAAACTAGATTCCATAAAAACATCATCCACAACATCCAGTACAAGAGGAATGGATAAAGGTCTGTGCTGTGGTAAATCCCACAATTCCCGGAGTCTCTTTTTTGACTGAAGATAGTCTTGACATTCCTATTAGAAATGCTCCCTTAAGGTATGTAGGGTTTCACCAAATGAAAAATCCTCCGGAGGAGAGGCTGAAGGAATGGATTCCTCTGCATCAGAATCCTCATAAGCAGAGAGGGGTTGCATGTCTTCATATTCAGAAGCATCAGAGTCATCAGACTCCTGTACAGATAAAACCACTGGGGACAAGTCTCTTTCTTTTAGAAGGGGTAGCCTGGCTTCCCCTAAACAGCATAATAAGGTCTTCCCCCATTTTAAGCATCTGAGATTGTGGCAAGGAAGAAGGTGCTTGAGTTTGGGTCGTCGTTTTTTTAGGCGTAGCTCGTACTCTTGGCCTTAGAAACTCGGTAGTTTTAGAAAGAACTGAAGATGCAAAAGAAGTCATCGGTTTGCGTTGAAAATCCGTAGTGCAAATAACTTCCTCAGAAGCCAGTGCCTGCACAGCAGCTCTGGACCCATCAAAGGTAGAGACATCCGCAGGTTCTGTAGTCAACAGAGTCTCGCGGCATATCGGACTCTGAACGGGTCTCGGTAGTGCCCTGCAAATCCATCGAAGTGGGCATCAGGGGCTGCAAATGAGCCTCACAGAGTACAGGCGAACTGGCGACTAGCTTAACAGAAGCGTTGTCAGCAGTTCTGGTTCTGTGCAGTCTGTGTCTTTATCCTTACGTTTTTTTCAGAAGATTGGTAGTCAGATAGCTTACCAAAGCCATTTCGGAATAGGGAAATCGAGAACGAAAGTATTTAACTACAATAAAGGCCTGACGATGAATAGTCCGGGCAGTGAACAAAGCACAAAACTGACAGTGAGGTACGTCGTGGTCTGGGCCTAAACAGGTGACACAGTAAGAATGGAAATCTTGGTGTGGTATTTGCCATCAACAGGTGAGACAATTGTTAAGTTTTTCTGACATCGGTTAGAGCAAGAAAAAAGGATCCCCAACGGAGTATTTAGCTTTAGAAGACTTCAGGATGATTCAGTTTTGGAAACGAAAACTCAGGTAGCAACCGACCAGCACTCGTACGAACTGCTTCTGCTTTGGGCTCCTTGACAAGAAAGACTGATGTAATGGTGTCGGGCTGCCTGTTTTTACACCCCTGACAACCTGAGGTCAGTCCTGAAGTGACAGCAACTGACGCAGAAATACTAAGCCTTTGGTATTTGGACCAACTAAGGGCTACCCCTAGCAGGATAACCCAAGTGTGATGACTGCAACAGTGAAACACGAAGAACATCTAGGGGCTGGCTAGGATGCCCTGCAAGACTGTAGAGGCAAACCCTGCCCTGGATTTGGAGAAGACAGGCAGGTGGTAATGTTTGGTAAAAGTGTGAACAGATGTCCAGGTGGCAGCCTTGAGGATGTCCCTGGTGGGGACTCCTCTGAGGAAAGCTGCAGAGGTGAAAGCTGCTCTGGCGGAGTGAGTCCTGGCCCCCTTGGGGGAAGCTTTCTATGTTGTTTGTAGCAGAAATGGAACCAGTGTGCTATCCATTTGGAAATGGTTTGTTTGAAGAAGGCTTTGCCTTCTACTCCTGCAGCAAAGCTAACCAGCAATTGATCAGATTTTCTGAAGGATTTAGTCCTGTCTACATAGAATATGAGCTGTCTGTGCACATCTAGAGAGTGAAGGATCCTTTCCCCCCTGTTCTGGGGATTAGGGAAAAAGGTGGGCAATGGAACAAATTGGCTGAGAGCAACACTGGACACCACCATGGGCATGAAGGATGGGTTAGTTCTGAGCAATACTCTGTCAGCGTGGAAGATGATGAAGGGTTCCACAGCCATGAGCACTTGCAGCTCGGAGTCTCTACTGGCTGAAGTAATGGACAGAAGGAAAGCTGTCTTCCAGGAAAGAAATTTTAGCTCTGCAGAAGAAGCTGGTTTGAAAGGTGGCAGGGTGAGCTTTCCCAACACAAAGTTAAAGTCCCAAGCTCGGGTTGGTGCTCTTCTGGGTGGCCTCAGGTTGCTAGCCCCTCTTAGGAACTGCTTGATCAAAGTGTGTTAGAAAAGAGGCTGCTCAGTTGGGAAATGAGCAGAAGCATGAATTTTTATAGAGGAGAAAGAGAGGCTACTGTGTAGTAGGACAGCTAAGTAATCCAGGATGAGGGGGAGGAAGGTCTGCGCCGTATTGGCTCCCTTAGCCTGGATCCAGGTGCAGAACCTTTTCCATTTGTCAGCATAACACTTTCTAGTACTAGGGCGTCTGGCTTCAAGTATAACGTCTACAACCTGTTTACTGAGGTTGGCAGATTGATCCGGGGTTAGGGAATAAGCCAAGCTGCCAAACTGAGTGTCTGCAATTGGGGATGCATGAATTCCCCTTCCCTCTGGGTCAGGAGGGTTGGAATCTGAGGAAGATGCCATGGTGGCAGTGGGGACAGGCTGTGCAGCAAGGGGTACCAGTGCTGGCGAGGCCAGTCTGGAGCTATAAGAATTGTCCTTGGTTTTTCCTGCTTTATTTTGAGCAGCACCCTGGGGATGAGAGGTAGTGGAGGAAAGGCATAGACCAACAGATTGACCCAGGGGAAGAACAGGGCATCCACTTTCTAAGCCATGCAGTGATGCTCCCTGGTGCAGAATTTGCTGAGCTGATGGTTGGTGTGGGAGGCAAAGAGGTCGACCTTTGGGGTACCCCATTCCTGAGTTATTAGGGTGAAGGTTCTTCTGTTGAGCTGCCACTCGTGTGGATCCAAAAGATTTCTGCTTAATTGGTCTGCCAGCGAGTTGAAAGAACCTGGTAGGAATTGTGCTAACAGGTGCAGTTGCATGGCAGAGGCTGTGTGCCAAAGGGTCATGGTCAGCCAGCATAGAGGGTAGGAGTGTGTCCCTCCCTGCTTGTTGATATACCACATCACAGTGGTGGTGTCTGTTTTGATCAGGAGAGCCCCTGGGGAGAGAAGGGACTTGAAAGCTATCAAGGTGTGCTGGACAACCATCATCTCTTTTTTGGTGATGTTCAGAGGGATTTGCTGCGGGTTGCATTGGCCTTGTATGCACCTACTGTCGAGGTGTGTACCCCAAGCATAGTCTGATGCATCTGTGGTGAAGGTCTGGGCGGTGGGGGGTGGTGAGAAAGGTAGTCCCTTGTTGCGGGAGCATGCTGTTACCCACCAAAAGAAATCTTTTCTGAGGAAAGGAATTATGGGTACAAGAGTTTCCAGGTCTTCACAGTGTTGACACCAAAGGCTTTTTAGGTACCACTGAAGTTTCCTCATATGCAGTCAGGAAAAGGAATGAGTAGTATGCAAGATGCCATGAACCCCAGAGCTTGCAGGATCTTCCTTGCAGATAACTGGGGTCTGGTGACTAGTTGAGGGAAGTAGGCTGTCGGGAAAATTTGTTATTCTGGTTTAAGGAGTGCCATCGGAGATGCTGTGTCCAGGCTTGCTCCTAGGAAGATGATCCTTTGGGTGGACACCTGTTTGGATTTCTTTTCGTTGACTGTGTAAACTAGGGAAGGTAGTAGGATCTTTACAAAGGCCAGGTGCTTGAGCAGCTTTTCCTGGCTGTCTGCCTGAAGAAGGCAGTCAAAGGCAGTCGTCTAAGTATGGGTAAATCTGGATATTCCTTTGTCTGCAAAAGGCAATGGCCGGAACCAGACATTTTGTGAAAACTCTGAGAGCAGTAGATAAGCCAAAGGGAAGCGCAGAGAACTGAAAGTCTTGAGATCCTGCCCTGAAATGGAGATATTTCCTCCATGATTCCTTGATAGTAATGTGGAGGTAGGCCTCTTTTAGATCTAGGGTGGCTAGCCAAGCGTCCTTGGAGAGCATGGGTAGCAGCTGCTGGAGGGTGAGCATTATGAATTTTGGGATCACCACGAAGGAGTTTAGAATGGGTAGATTGAGGATGGGGTGCCAGGTGCCCTCTTTTCTGGGCACCAGAAAAGGTCTGGAGTAGAAACCTTGGCCCATCTGTTCTGCAGGAACGTGCTCTACTGCCCTCATAGAGAGCAAGGAAAGGATTTGCTTTTGAGCCTCTGCCCACTGGTTTGGAGGTAGATCTCGGAACCCTTTTGGGGTTGGAAGGGTGTGGAAGGAAAATTTGTATCCCTGAGACACTATGTTGAGAACCCAGTGGTCATTGGCAATGGTGGCACAGGTGCTCATGTGAAAGGAGAGTTTTCCTCCTAGGGGTAAGTGAAGGTGGGCAGAGGGAGGGGGTGGAGGTGAGTCACTGTGAGTTCTTACCATAAGGGGGTGGCTTAGAACTCCCTGGCTTTGAAGTGTAGGTAGACCACTGCTTAGATCTCTGTATTCACTGTGGCTGCTGACTGGGGGGTCTGGTTCCCCAGGGCCTGGACTGGCTTAGTGGGAGCAGAAAAGGACCAGTGCTTGGTGGGACAATGCCTGCTGAACCTGGGTGGCTGGACCTGTAAGAAATCCTTAGCTGTCTGCATAGCTTTTGCTTTTTCTTCCATCTTTTTAAAGACTTCTTCTGTCTTTGTGCCAAATAAGTTGTCTTTGTGCAAGGGGGCATCCAACAATTAAGATTTGACATGGTCTGGCAGGAGCTATTCCTTAAGCCATGCATGCCTTCTAATGACAGATCCAGTGACTGCTGCCCTACAAGAAGGTTCTAGGGCATCAAAACTACAGTGCAAGGTGTGTTTAGTAACTTGCCTTGCAGAATGCATTAACTCTTGTAACTCTTTAGATTCTGCACAAGCAGGAATGGAAGACATTTATGTTGGAGGAGTTCCAGGGTATGTTGCTGAATTTTTTGCATATGGAACTGAATTTAGTAACCTGATAGCAAGAGTAGCTGAGGTGTATACTTTTTTTTACCCCATCTGTCTATTGCTCGGGAACCCCTATCTGAGGGGATGGGACTCTTAGCAGAGGTTGCTTTAAACCCTTTAGGACGTTGAGAAATTATCTCAGAGTCAGCAATAGGGTTTTTCAAAAGAAATTTGTGTGAGTCAGGGACTCTATAGTACCTGTCTGGTTTTCTGGGTGCAGAAGGGAGGGTTGTCAGGAGTCGAGCTGTATTCCAGGAAAACATCCTCCACAACATCCAGGACTGGGAGGATGGCCAAGGGTCTGTGCTGTGGAAGAGAATTCTCTGAGTCTCTTTTAAGACTGAGGGTAGTCATGACTCTCCCACTGGAAATGCTCCCTTAAGGTATGAAGGGTTTCCCCAAAGGAAAAATCCTCTGGGGGAGAGGCTGAAGGGATGAAATTTCTCTGCATCAGAATCCTCATAAGCAGAGAGGGGTTGCATGTCTTCATATTCAGATGCATTAGAGTCATCTGACTCTTGTTCAGAGAAAACGACAGGGGACAGATCTCTTTTCCTTTTGGAAGAGGTAGCTTGGCTTCCCCTGATCAGCATGATAAGGTCTTCCACCATTCTAAGCATTTGAGACTGAGGCAAGGAAGCAGGTGCCTGACATTGGGTCGTCGGTTTCTTGGGTGTGGTTCATACTCTGGGCCTTAGAAACTCAGTCGTTTTCGAAAGAACGGTAGTCACAAAAGAAGTTGTCAGTTTGTGTTGAGAATCGGTAGTGCGAAGGACCTCGGAAGCTGATGCCTGCTCAGCGGCTCCGGACCCATCCAAGGTAGAGACAACCGCAGGATCCTTAGTTGAACAGTTTTGCGGCATACCGGACTCCAAAAGGGTCTCTGTAGTGGGCTGCAAATCCACAGAAATGGGCATCAGCGGCTGCAAAAGTACCTCACTGAGGACCGGAGAACTGATGACTAGCTTAACGGCAGCTTCATCAGTAGGTTTGGATCTGTGCGTTCTGTCTCCGTCTTTATCTTTACATTTTTTTTCGGAAGATCTGCTGTCAGATGGCTTACCGAAGCCATATCGGAATTTGAGGACTGAAAGCGAAAATATCTAGCTACAATAAGGGCCCAACAACTGATAGTTCTGGCGTTGAATTGCCATATCGAGATATGATCAGTCAAATGAAAGAGTGCATAGGTTTAGATTCATGGCTACTGATAAGGTAGACCAGGACAAGAGGATGGGAAACATTAACAATAAAGTAGAAAATAGAGAATTGAAATGGATACTTACGCTAAGGGCAGATAAAGGGTATGGACTGAACAGTAAGGTTTCAGTTAAACCAGCCCTAGAATCCAGAAGTATCAGAAAGTGATAGACATACATGATGCATTGATGGGTGGGGGCATGATGTTATGGGTACGAATATTAATGGTTTACATTGTATTGTTTACACTAGAAGTAATATAAAATAAAAGATAAAAAATTTGGAAAGAAATTAAATCTTATAATATGTGAAGAGAAGTGAACAATACAGGAGTATAGATATGATACACTAAATAGACTCATTAATTTTCTTAGACGTTGAAAAAATGGAATTTATATAAAATAAGAGCATATGTATATGTTAGTATAGATGTTCATAAATAGATTCAGTTGAAATATATAATATAGAATGACAGAAGAGACCCATAGCTATATGGTAATTTTCTTTGATAAGGAAGGTCTATAAAAGTATCACTTAAAGTTCATTCACACTGTGATACAAGGGTAGGGGGGGTGAGGTTTGGTATGTCTTAGATGTACAATATTTAGGATATATTACTATATTATGACACTAAAAAATAGCCAGATGAAGAACAATGAGTTGTCACATCAACGGATTACTCTAAGTTATATCATACTGATGTGAAGCAAGCAGTGTATATACTTTAAATAAGTTAACGTCGGACTACATCAGCATTAGACTCGGACGTTAGTAAAAGGTAGTTCTATACAGCATAATGATGCATGCCATGCTGCCGTAGAACAGAGCAGCACATGACATCGAAAATGTATACGTCAGCTTGTATATGATAAGAAGTTTTCATATCTACTGATTTTAAGTTATATCATGTTGATATGAAGCAAGCAGTGCATATACTTAAAAATGATAAATTAACGTCGGACTCTATGGATATTAGAGTCAGACATCAGTAAAAGGGAGGATTTCTGTAGAGCACAGTTATACATTTCAAGCTGCCGTAGAACAGAGCAATTTATGAGAAAATATATACATTAGCTTATATATGAAATTTATTGTAGAGAGCAATCTGTATGTAAATCCGACTGCATAACTAAGGGTAAGGAATACTTGTGTTACGCTACCTTTTTGAATATAAGTTGGTCACAAGTGTTAGGTAGAATAAAGAGCAAGGATTGTCACTGTTATTAAACTGGAATGAATTAAATGTATAGTACAGTATTACTAACTATATGATATGACAAGCTGGTTATAAGTGCTAGGTTATTACTATTGAACTAAAATGACAAAGTATACTACTGAATGACAAGTAAACAGCCGTGAATATGCACATGTAGACGTGCAGATAGAATGGATGCATATGTAAGAGTTTAGAAATGTAATCACTAGCCTCATGTCATTGGAATATACAGAAACATGTATGGTTTAAGATGAGATTTGACATCTCGAGTATATATGGGGTAGTATATGAAAATCAATGTATTTAAGAAAAGCATTTGATATATGAGCATAATTAAACACACTGGCAGGAAGGGACATAAATTGTGTCTAACGTGGCTGTCTATGGAATCAATGACATCTACAGTACTTAAATTACCTTATGTTGATGTGAAGGGGTTTATTTTTATATATATGCCTTTGCAATTGCTAGGCTGTCAAATGTACACATTTTTTAAGTTGTAAGCCTCAATATTTGCTCAATCTATGAACCTATGAATTGGAAATGATTATAACGTGACCAATTATGCATGAATCAAGTGATTTATGACTTATGTAAGACTTTCAATGAGCAAGTTTTTATAACTTTTTATGACCTTTTATATATATATATATATATATATATATATATATATATATATATATATATATATGTGTGTGTGTGTGTGTGTGTGTGTATCTTTAAATATTTCTGGAGAAGAAATGATGACGTGATATGCTCTATGGAGCATGCGTCAGTTTAGAATGAAGAGGATGAGCCTAGAGCTACTAGCAACAGGTGGGAGCTGCTAATGGAAAGTGAGTTAAAAGGTTATAGAAATGTTTTTAAAAAGTTTATTAATGGTCTGAAGAAGCCATCGGTTTGATGGCGAAAGCACTTACCGTTCCTGTATCGTTTTATTTTTTTAAATAAATAATATATGGTTTTAGAGACGTACGTTTGGCGACCACTTTATTTCTTGTAGGTCTAGGATATTGGTGGGGGTGTGGATAAGTTGATCCAGGGCACTGAAATTCATGAATTCCAGAAAGCGCTGAGGAAAGGAGTTGGGACATGAATTTTCCCAGTTAATGGTGTACTCCCAAAGAATTTTTCCTCAGGTAGATAGCAAATGTTGGAGGTGCAATGACGAACAAAGAGGCAATTGGGAACATATTTTCTGGGAGTTTAATGAGTTGGCACTAAAGATTCCCTGCAAATTACTCTGTCACAGATACTAGGTGAGCAATTTGGTGCAACTAAGGAAAGGATTTTTTGAGCTATGAAACAAAATCAGAATTGCCTAGACATAATACAGCCTTGCTAAGTCTAATTCTGGTGGCTGCTAAAAAAGCAATTACTACAAAATGGAAATCAACTGCCTGCACAAGTAGTAGTGAATACAGTAAGAGATAAAACAACAGGAATTGGGGTCTTTACAAAAGGCAGGTGCAAATTACACAGAAAAAATGGGAATTCTGGAAACAATGCATGCACAGGAGGAACGAGATTTAAAATAAGGTAAAGTTTGACTGACAATAACTGGATAGATGAGTGATGTCTAATGTTTGCGACTAAAATTATGTCAATATCATTTGATGTATAATGATTGCAACTAAAATGATATGAATATGATTTGCTTCATTTATATAAATGTACGATTGCTTATGTTATATGTGATAAGTTAATAAATATGTTTCTTGTTTGAAAAAAAAAGGAAATAAGTTTATCATTTCAGGCTGCAGACACTATGAAGACGTCAGAATAAAATTTATGCTACAGGATCCAATCTTTATCATTCTGCTTCGTGTTGTTACTACAAATGCACTTGAAGTTATTTGAATAAATCACAGGTTGATCACTTTTCTGTTTCACTACTGCACTGCCAAGCAACAGCCATCAGAGTCTGAGTGTGAGTGCATGCACACAAAACAGGGATTGCTCACCCACCACCACTACAAAATATACAGTTAGGAAGACGCGTTATAGCTCAAGTTACCCTGATGTGCTGGTTGCTACAGTCTCTCAGTAGAGGGTTCGGTAAGGTACTGCAGTACTTCCTCCAGCTGTTGTAAATGGTGAGAACCACTTCTGCCAAGCCAGGTGGCCATTTTACTAAAAACTTCTGACAAACCACCTTCAAGTAACGCATCATCAGCTCGAGGATACCACCATTGTTCATATTGTTCAGTAGAAACTCGTGAACATCTTGTTTCTCTATGACAGAAAAGAAAAAAAAAATAAAAGTTCACATCACCTTTAAAAAGAGTTGAATTCCACTGCCTCAGAATTAATCAAACTGCTACACTGACAGTACGAGTCTAGTTACACAACTGCTCCACTGATGGTACGAGTCTAGTTACACAACTGCTCCACTGACAGTGCAAGCCAAGTTACACAACTGTTCCACTGACGGTACAAATCAAGTTACACAACTGCTACATTGACGGTACGAGTCTAGTTACATAGCTGCCACTTTCACAGCATGAGACAAGTTAAACAACTGCTACATTGACGGTACGAGTCTAGTTGCACAACTGCTACACTGGCGGTCTGAGTCTAATTACACAACATAGTTACACAACTGCTACATTCACAGTATGAGACTAGTTATACAACTGCTACATTCACAGTATGAAACTAGTTATACAACTGCTACATTCACCGTATGAGACTAGTTAAACAACTGTGCCATCTACTTATACAACTGCTACGTTGACGATACGAGTCTACTTTCTCTCGGGTTTCCCCCTTCTACAACTCCATTTAGACCAAGGAACATAACTCCCAAAGAAGAAATCCAGGGATATTTTGAAAAAAAACCCCTCTATCAGCGTGCAAGTGCAATACTCTTTGTTAAATGTTATTTTTTAAAGTGTTTGTACTGCTAACCTATGGTGTGCACACTAGCAGTTCTGCAGCAGTCCCTTTTCCCAACTCTCTCCCTTCCAGTAATAGGTAGATTCTGCATTTTACTTTTCTCAGGAACACCACTAGGTTGCGATATAGTCCAACTCATTCTATTAGGCAACTTTCAATACTTTTTCCTTGCAGGTCTCAGGCCTGTTGTCCTTTCCCATTGTTTTGTGCACAATTGTCACACTTGTTCAATTCTCCTTGAATTAGACCAAACCTTAACTCATAAGTAACATACCTCTGAGCTTATCAGTACCTTTGAATGCTCTAGAGTACCTGTATCAATGATTGTTTTTGTTGGCCTCTTCTGCTCCTTCCTCCTCCTCAGCTCTGACTGCTCAGTTTGCCCTTAGGGCTCACTCCGCTTCCCTACCCTGCCCCCAAGTGCCTCTACACTTAGAACCCCAAAACCACACCCCCTGTAGCATTCAACCTATCTGAACAATCCCACCCACCTCTTCATCCACTACCCCCTCCTGTTTTCACTACCCACAACCCTCCCCCTATCTATTCTTACCTTCCTTCCTTCCCCATTCTTACTACTAAAGACCACACACCACTTTACCTTCTGCTAATTCCTTCTCCCCTATTCACATCCTCACTGCATACTATAACCTTACACTACATGCAAATCAAACCTACAGATAATCTACCGTTAATATGTCCACCTTTCCTCCTCTACTGCCTACTCTATCTTACCAGACTACCTGACTTTTCTTACTCCCCCCTCTATCATACAACTTCAATACATGCCTTAAAAGAATCTCACCTCTCAACTTGTATCTCTTCTCTATTACTATAATGACTCTCTCCTCTTTATTAGAAAGGTTCTTGCTGATATCTGTAATACAGTCCCAATCCCTCATAATCCATGCCTCTCCAGCTACCCTGCTCTCAACTCCAACTCCAAAGAATCTAAAGACCTTGCTTCGTTCCTACTCCAACTAATCTCTATCCTCCACTCTGGTGACATACATCCTAATCCCGGACCCTCAGACAACCATGCTTCTAACTCTAACTTGTCTTCCTTACCCTCTCACCATAAATCTCTCCTTTTTGCTACCATTAACACCCGTTTATGCAATAAACTTCCTACCATTCATGCCTGGCTATACCATTATCACCCTGACATTCTCTCTCTCACCGAAACATGGATAAAGCCCCAACATAAAAGATTCCAAAATTATCCCCCCATCTGCAAGATCATAAGAAATGAAAGAACTCTAAAGAAAGGTGGAGTAGCCCTACTTTTCTTCTTCCCCCTAACAGTGACATCCTTTACTAAGCCTATACCCTAATTCGCAACAGCTGAAATAACCTTGGCCCTCCTAAAAATTAATAACCATAAAAAAATACATACACTGTGGTGGTGGTGCTACGGTAGCGTTCTTGCCTCACAGTAACACGCTGTCCGGTTCGATTCTCAGTTACAGCATCTTCTGTGTGGAGACATGCGTGAATGGGCATAACTTCGTTGAAGGTTGTACGTTAGGGCTGGCAACCCAGCACGTAAAAATCTACTGCCAATCATTAGCATACCGGAGTTCCGCTGTGGCAACCCCTAACCGGGAAAAGCCGAAAGACACAACAACAACAAAAAACATACATACAGCTGCCATTTATATTCCACCAGGAAATAGCATCCCCATTCTTGAAGATATCCTCTCTTGGTTCTCATGTAATATAAACAATGAAACTATACTCCTAGGTGATGTAAATATAAACTGGGCTTCTATTCAATCAACTATATCACCTCATAATATAAATCTATACAACTACACCCAAATAATAACTTCTCCTACCAGATTTAATATAGATAACTCCGGTAGTATACTGGACTGGATATTTCTCATCCCAACTCTATTTCTGACAACGGCACCCCACCAGACTCCCTCAGCAATCATCTCCTTGCCTCTGCTCGTTGCTCACCATCCTCCCTCCACCTTCATCACAAGTACATAACTCGTACCCTGAAAAACTTCAACCCTCTAGTGTTCTCTGATTCATTAAAACATATGAAATGGAACCCTGTAAAAACTCTCCCTCTTGATGACGCTGTTACATACTTCAATACTTCATTCAATAACCTACTGGATAGCTTAGTTTCTCTCCCCCCAAAACTAAGAGAGTTAGCACTAAATCCACCCCTTGGCTAACTAAAGCAACTATTACACTCAGATAAATCTTGGAAACATTACCACAAATCTAAAACACCTAACACCCTTATTAAGTATAAGCAACTCCATAATAAAGTGAAAAAACAAACTGCTTTAGACCGAAAGTCCGACTACTCCAAGCTTCAAAACAATCACAGATCCAACCCCCACAGATGCAACCCCCAAAATTTTTGGAACAGTATATCTGCTCTCCTCTCTCCTGGCAAAAAAGATAATCCCTGCCCTGACCCTAACTCTCCAGATCATATCTTAGCTACCCAATTAAATTCTTTCTTTACTGATTCAATAGCCAACCTCACCACATAATTCTCCATTAACACTTCTACTCCACCCTCATCCCACACCCTCAACTCTAGTCCCATTATCATCAACCCTACTCATCTACCCCATTTACCATACAACCCCATCTCTCTACACACCACAAAAAAAAAAAAAAACTTCTACTAAAATCATGCTCTCATGCCCCAGACAACCATCCATCTAACTTTCTCAAGCTAGCTGCAGATGGCACAGCCCTTCCCATCACTACACTTATCAACCATTCAATCCGAGAATCCTATGTATCCCTCCTCTGGAAGAAAGCGTTCATCATTCCTCTCCACAAAGGAGGCAACAATAGTGAAATCTCCAACTTATGTCCTATAGCCCATCTTGTCCCCATCTCAAAAGTCCTTGAAAAATGCATACACTTGAAACGTTCTTCCCCACCTCCTAGAAAATCAACTTCTTTCTCCAAGTCAACATGGATTTAGACCTGGACATAGTACTACCACTGCCCTTCTCTCCTTCCTTGACATCATCAACCATGCCAGAAACTCTGGCAACACTGTCGACCCTTCTCCTAGGACTTATCAAAGGGCTTCGATACTGTTTCCCACAAACTTCTCTTGTCCAAACTCTATCTTGTTAACCCCCCCCCCCCCATTAACTGGTTTTCCAGCTACCTTTCTAATAGACTCCAAGCTGTCAAGTGGAATAGTACCCGCTTCCTTCACACTCCAACAGAAGTTCCACAAGGCTCTATACTGGGTCCCTTACTTTTTAACATCTTCATTAATAATTTTCATCAGTGCATTCCTAATACCAGACTTGTTCAACATGCAGACGATTCCACCATAATTTGCTATGCTCAGTCCCTCCCCAAACTTAAAGCAACTAACAAAAGATACCTTCTCTTGTACAGAGTCTTAGATGCCGAATAATCACCTTGCGCTCAATGCATCCAAAATCATGACCTTTACCCCATCTAAAAACACCTGTATCACTAAAAATTCCTTCTCCACAGTCAGTCAGGATAATATTCCCATTGAAATAGTCACCCATACAAAACTTCCAGATGTTAACATTGATGAACATTTAAAGTTTGACATTTATTATACAAACTAGTATTAAGAAAACACACCAAAAGCTCAGAATGCTGTATCATCACAGCCATCATCTCACTTCCTCAACCAAACACGTACTCTCTATTTCCTACCTCATCCCCTCTCTCTCTTATATGGAGCGTCTCTCCACACCAACCTTCAATCCTCCCTAAAGTCAAAACTGCCATCCTGCTACAATAAAATTTCGGTGACCAAATCCTCCTCCCACCACTGTGATGCACTCCAGTCCTTGGACTGGCTGAAACTCCCCCACTCTCTCTCTCTTACATTCAACTGCTACCTGCTCACAAACTCATTTTCAAACCCTCTAACTGCCCTTCCCTCTCCTCCATACTCACCATGCATTATCCTGACAGACTACTCAGGTCCAGTAATCAGAACCTCCTTGAAGTGTACAAACCCTTATGCGCACCTGGGCAATTTCTCCTGTTTTTCTCCCTTGCTCGTCTATGGAATTCACTCCCCCTCCCCCATTCGAATCACCCAAAACCACTCTGCCTTCAAGACCATGCTCCATTCACATCTCTCTTCTCAGTAGGAATGCTCATACTCTCACCCCACGTAACCCACCACTATATAATTTCTGCTCCCCCATCCTTTTTTTTCTTTTTTCTCAAAACTCAACCTAGTGATTCCCTTCATTTCATTTCCACTTCCTCTCCCTTTTTTCCTTTCTCAAAACTCAAACCTATTCACCCTTCACTGTTCTGCTCTCCGCCTCTAATTCTTCCTATGTCTCACCTCATGAAACTTTGAGTGCATAAATGCCTGCACTCCAAATTATACTTTTGTACTCCAAAATACTTGTTTTAATTTCAATAAATGCTATGTTACAACACCTTGCTCAAATATTATTCTGTCATATATTACTGTGCTGCTCAAATGTTGCTAGTCTGTCTTGTTTATCACTGTATTTCAGTAGTTTTTGAAAATTGTATTGTACTTGTTAACTTTGTTGATATTAGCTTTGTAATAATTGCATTCGGAGCTTTTCTAGCCGGGCCTCCATTGAAAACGGGCTCATTCTGACTCAATGGACTTTTCTGGTTAATAAACTGCAAATAAAATAAAAAGGTACACAACTGCTACATTCACAGTAGAGAATTAGTTACATAACTACTACACTGACAGTACAAGACTAGTTATGCAAATGCTGCATTCACAGTACGAGACTAGTTAAACAGCAGCAGCATTCACTCACCCTTACTGACAACATGCAATGTGACAACAGTAAAGTCACCAGAAGCAGTTAAGGAAGCAAGAAAGGTCACACCAGACACTAAAAGGTCCCAGGCTTTTCTGCACAGCATACTTGCTCATACAAACAAAGGGTCAAGACTGATGCTGCTGTGGAAATGAGAAAACAACTAGCTGTGATGATAAATACAGTATAGTATCAAGTAATGGGAGAGATAAATGGGTTAGATGAACACACCACACTGATAGGTACATGACTTACAGAGGCAATTTGGTCACACACTACGGAAGAAACAAAATGGCACATGCCTCATCCACTGAGAAAATCGGGAAGAGCAGGCTCTCCTTCATACACAATGACACCAGTGAAACAAGAGGACCAAACTGGTCAAACCTATTCATTATAATAAGGTGGGCAGAGCAATCATGTCAAATCATATCAGGGGCAAAACAAGCCTCAGTCACTGGTAATAACAATGAATTTTAACAGTGGTATCCCCACACTGGTGATGGATATATGCCACAACTAACCTACCGACACTGGCAGGTATAGTGACCACCGGCCCCTACCGACAGTGGGAGGTACAGTGACCACCGGCCCCTACCGACAGTGGGAGGTACAGTGACCACCGGCCCCTACCGACAGTGGGAGGTACAGTGACCACCGGCCCCTACCGACAGTGGAAGGTACAGTGACCACCGGCACCTACCGACAGTGGAGGGTACAGTGACCACTGGCACCTACCGACAGTGGAGGGTACAGTGACCACCGGCACCTACCAACAGTGGAAAGTACAGTGATTACTGGCACCTACCAACAGTGGAAGGTACAGTGTTCACTGGCACTGTAGCAGAAAACCTGCCAACCTGTACAATGGTGACAAGATTCTATCACTATACTCTTACTCGCTGGCTATAACATGAAGGAAAAGACAACTGCAAGGAGATGATGCCAAACATTCATAAACAGGGGAAAAGGAGAAAGAATACTGAAACTACTGGCAACAGATCTTTCACCTCCTGAAAGTGAAGGAAAGGGAGACTGCCCTTCTTGAGAAGAGGTGAGCAAATAGTGAGACACCGAAGGAAAAACATGGCCCAAGTTATAAGTTTGACTATCAAGCATACGACCTACTAGCCTTCAGGAAATTTAACTGCTGTAACCCCACAATGATCTTCTACTTTCTGTACATACAAAGATGATTTCTGAAGTCAAGTGTCTGACTTATTCAGACTATATACAGAAACTTACGCTGTAATCTTGGAACACTGTGCAATCTGTCAAATGTTCTCTAAATTTATTTTTCTGTCAATTTTCTCTAAATTTATTTTTAGTATTCAGTTCTCCAGTCTTGTGTTAAACCCTCCAGGCTGTGCGACCTAGACGTACTTCAAACAGAACTAGATCAAACACCTCCTTACAGATTAGGCAGCAGTAAACAAACAGCTTATGTGCTTCAATAAAGGATATTCCATTTAACTCAACTGTGGAATACCTATTTTCTATTTGATTATTTTGTAGCACGTATTTTACAGTTATATTTTTACAGTTCGATTTTTATTAACCAAGTGCATAACATAACTTAGAAAGTGAACATCACACCTTCCACACTGAGAAGTTTCTTCTTGGTTTGTTTTGGACTCTGTATAGGTTGCATACTGGGTTTTTCTGAGACTTCCAGGGATACCACAGATTTCTCTTTCTGCAGGGATATGAACTTATCATGCCAACATGTCTTATTTACCTGCTGATAAAGGTTTAGTTTCTTTAACACAGTATTTGAGGTAACATTAGTTCTGTCACTCCTCCAGGTAAACTGGATTCCTTAGAAGCAAGCACAAAATCCATAAGTCCAAAAATATGAAAATGAATCTCGGAGACAAGGCATACAAAAGTAAAAAGGCTTCAATTTTCCATAAACAGATGTAAGCGCTTTCAAACAAAGTTCTTCATCAGACATAGTTCTTACACACGCATTTTAAAAACAAAACTAATTAACACTTTGACCAATCCATTTAAAAACATTACTTATGCAAATCCTTAGATTTTTAAAACTGGTCTTAAAGAGATCTTGTCATTTAGACCGGGTCTCCTATTTGCACATAACTTAAAAATCCAATGTAGCTCTCTCTCCTCTGTATGACTTCTTAAATCACCTCCTCAAGGCCCCATATAGACCATTTCTATGGCCTTAAACAAAAAACTGTGCTTTAGACCTGTTTCTTGAACATGCTTTGCTAAGGCATTAGTATAATCACATTTTTAACTGCATACATATGTTCAAGTATTCTCTCATACAGCTTTCTGTTTGTTTTTCCTATGTAAAAATGTTCACATTCAGTGCGGGTAGCTAAATAAACAATATTAGTGCTTCTACAGTCTGCATGCACATTAAAAGTACACCTGCTTTTAGATACTGGATGCTCAAATAGATTACAAGTATCTATAAGGGGGCAGTATTTGCAGCCCCCACAGGGATACGTCCATATTTCTTCCTTTCTTAAAGTTGGCCCCATCATCAAAAACCTTTGACAGAAAAAGCAGCCTATTCCTACATTGGCTGGTAAACACAAATTCTTCCTCCCAGCTGACAAGCACCATACTACTACATTGAAGCACTGCGTTTTTTCTGCAAGGTTTTTTATATATCCTAGTGGTCAAACTTCCACTCCCCACCTTGTGAATATTGACATCTAGAAAAACAATCTCCTGGACAGATACCTCTGAGGTGAAATTGTAGGAATGTAGTGGTATTATTCAAATATTCAATAAAATCTCCCAGCTGCATCTCACTACCTCCCCATAACAAAATTACATCAACAAACATTCGATAGAAAAGCAGCCTATTCTTATATTGGCTGGTAAAGACAAATTCTTCCTCCCAGCTGGCAAGAACATATTGGCTAGCTATTGCTACGAGGTGCCCATAGCTACGCCCTTTTTCTCTAGATAGTATTGTTGCTGGAATATGAAAACATTGTTTTCCAGCACAACTTCTAAGAACAGACATACAACGTCAATCTGTTTAGTGTCATAGCTACTCTGTGTGTACTTAGAAAGGTTTTGACCATACTAATGCCCTCTAGATTAGGGATACATGTAAAAAGTGAATCAACGTCTAACATAACTAACAAGCAATTACTAAAAGCACACTCACTGGCTTCTACAAAGCTATACAAATCTTGCAAAAACTGTTTTGTATCATTCAAAATTGTTACAATATTGTTTAAAATAGGTCGTAACTGCTTCTCAATAAAAATAGAAAAAGGTTCTGTTAGCCGTTTTCTACCAGAAACAATGGGTCTAAAAGGAGGGGAAGTTATACTCTTATGGATTTTTGGAAGACCTTGAAAAACAGGAATGGTCGGATGTTTAAATAATGTGTCATATCAGTAATCAAGAAGTTTGTCACAATCTTGAACAGTACAGTATACATTACATTGCATATCCCATATACAATCAATATCTGTCTTCTCATAAGTCATTTCATCGTTCAGCATCGAAGTAATAGAATTTATATAATAGTCACGATCTGTAACAACTGCAGCTCCCCCTTTTATCAGCCCTCTTAACAGTATCATCATTCTGAAGATCATACATAGCTTGCCTCTCTTTCATACTTAAATTGTGAAACCTATGATTTTTAACATTGGTAGGTATAACACTTTGAGGCCCTGAAAGTAATAAAAACAAATCTTCTTCATATTTTTTACAAAATACTTCAAGAATCTTATCTAAAAGAGGTTGAAAAAACTAAGCTTTTTACAGTCATAAGAAGTTATGGGTGTATGAACATCATTATCTTTAAAAAACATTTTTAAGGCTACATTTCTTTTAGAGTCTCTTAAATTAATTAGCACATCTGACAGTTCCGATTTTACATCAGGAATAAAGTTCAAGCCATGCTCTAATAGTGAAAGTTCAATTTATGAAAGTACCTTTTTAGATATATTTATTGCTGTGGATTCAACATGTCTTTCCATATCCATTTGATGGTGGTAGTCTGTGTATCCTCTAATGGCTGTCGTTCTCTTTTTTTTCCCCTGCTCGGCGACCTTTCCCTTTCTCATTTGCTCGTTTTTATCCACTTCACTGGGAGCAGTAACCCAGACAAACAGACGTTTCTCCTACTTTCACAGGAGCGGAATGATAAAATCCTTGATAATGTTACAGGTTATGAAAACAGACAAGCGATAGAAGCTTAAAAAGTTAAGCCGTGACATGTCCGATTTTGAGAAAGGACATGTATTTGTTTGGCTTTGGTATATTGAACGCAAAACAGAAAATTCCAAAAATGTGAATGTTCCTTTAAATCAGTAGCCGCTTCTTGCATACAATAATACTGAACATAGTGCAGAAGCCTTAATAGCCAATATCTCCGTAAGTTCACAGACTCAAGAGCCTATTGTAACGGACGCTTAAGTGGGAGGGACTTCCGCTCCTGTGCAAGTAGGAGAAACGTCTTTTGTCGCCTCAGCAGAATTTTTACAACTTGAAGTTACCACTCTCAGTGAAGCGGATAAAAAAGTACAGTTGTGTACACTTACCATAAATGTAGATGTTTGAGTGTATTCACTGTTGCAGTCATTACATTTCGGTAATCCTGCTGGCAGGTTGCCCTCACTCGGCCTGAATTCCAAAGTCTTGGGTCCTGCGTCGGCTACTGTCGCCCCTTCCCTGACGTCAGGTCGTCAGGGGTATAAAAGGAGGCGTCGATGCCATTTTCTTCAGTTTTTCTTGCCCTAGATATCCCCAAAGGGTAGGGCCAAAATATATATATATATATATATATATATAAATAAAAGTATATGCACAGATATAAACTTGACCTTCATCTACAAGCAAATACACCACAAAGGTTGTATAAATCAGAGAAGGAAAGATAAGTTCCAGCAGAAAAAAGGGGGATGGCGGGTGGGTAACCTGGACTGCAACAGTGAATACACTCGAACATCTACATTTATGGTAAGTGTACACAACTGTACTATGTTCTTCGTGTTTCACTGTTTCAGTCATTACATTTGGGTAGAGTCCCAAAACTATGGTTGGGAGGCTGGAGCTAAACAGTATAATGAACGGCTATGAGGCCCTGCAGAACTGCAGTGGCAAAGCCTGTCCTGGATTTAGAGTAGAGTGGCAGATGATAGTGCTTTGTAAAGGTGTGCACTGAACTCCAAGTAGCAGCCTTTAAAATGTATTTGGTTGGTACTCCCCTGAGAAAGGCTGCTGAAGTGGCTGTAGCTCTGGTTGAATGTGGCCTAATGCCCTTAGGCATTGGCTTGCCATGTTGAAAATAGCAGAAACAAATGCAGTGGCCTATCCATTTTGAAATAGTCTGCTTTGAGATAGCCTTTCCTTGTGATCCTGCAGCATATGCCACTAATAATTGCTCTGTGTTCCTGAAAGCTTTGGTTCTGTCCAAGTAGAATCTAAGCTGTCTGTGTATATCCAAGGAATGCAGAATTCTCTCCCCCTTGTTCTGTGGATTTGAATAAAAAGTTGGCAGATGAATGGTTTGGTTAAGAGCCACACTGGGCACCACTTTAGGCATAAATGTCGGGTTTGTCCTCAGAGAAACCCTGTCTGGATAAAACATGATAAAAGGTTCCACAGACATGAGTGCCTGTAGCTCTGAAACTCATTTTGCAGAAGTTATTGCTAGGAGCAGAGCTGTTTTCCAAGATAGTAGCAGCTGGCTCAAAAGGAGGCAGGGTGAGTTTTTCCAAGACATAGTTGAGGTCCCATGCAGGTACTGGTGATCTCCTTGGAGGCCTTACATTTTTGGCTCCTCTGAGGTACTGCTTTAATAAAAGATGAGAAAAGATTGGTGGCTCTGTACTGTAATGAGCTGAAGTGGCAGAGGCATACATTTTAATTGATGAAAAAGATAGGCCTTTGTCCAGCATCTCAGTTAAGTATTGCAAAATCTGTGGAATATTTGGTACAGATGTATCAGTTCCTTGTGCCTAGTTCCAAGCACAGAATCTCGTCCATTTTCCAGCATAGGATTTTCTAGAACTGGGCCTTCTAGCTTCCAAAATGACATCCATCACACCTTTGCTGACAGGTGTGTTTTGTATGATTACATTATGCGCCATGCTGCCAGGTTTAAATTCCTGAGTTGGCTGTGCAGGATCTGATTGTTTTGCAGCGACAGTAGATGGGGTATTTGAGGTAAGGTCCAAGCTTGGCATTGAGACAAATTGCTTAGGATTGGATACCAGTACTGGCAGGGCCAGTCTGGGGCAATCAGTATCATCTTTGGCTTCTCCTGTCTGACCTTTAGGAGTACCTTGGGGAGGAATGGCAGTGGAGGAAAGGCATATACTGATAGGTTTTTCCAGCTGAAAGATAGGGCGCCCATTTTCCATGCTTGTCTGTGATAAGTCCTTGTGTAGAATCTTTTTAGATAGTAGTTGTGAGGGAAGGCAAATAGATCTATGTCTGAGGATGCCCATTTCCTTGTTATCATGCTGAAGACTTGTGGATCCAGGTGCCATTCATGGGGATCCCATGAGGTTTCTGCTTAGTTCGTCTGCCAGAGTATTTTCTTTTCTTGGCAGGAATTGTGCCTGCAGATGTACTTGGTAAGTCAGTGCTGTGCCCAGCAAAGTCATGGCTAGTCTGCAAAGGGAGTAAGAATGTGTGCCCCCCTGCTTGTTTATATACCACATGACAGTGGTATTGTCTGTCTTTATCAGTAGTTGTCCCGGATGAAGTAGGTCCTTGAAGGCTGTCAGGGCATTTTGAACAGCTAGCATCTCTTTTTGATATGTAGATGCATTTGGTTTGAGGGCCATGTGCCCTGAATGCATCTTCCTACCATGTGGCCCCCCCAGGCATAATCTGATGCATCCGTTGTTAGTGTTTGCCTGGCTAGGGGTAGAAGTGAATGGCTGTCCCTTGTTCTGGTGACAAGCCCTCGACCACCACTGAAACTCCTGTTGCAGGCAGGGAATGAGAGTAATTATTGCCTCCAGGCTATGGCAATGTTGTGTCCAAACACTTTTTAGGTACCATTGAAGTTTCCTCATATGCAGTCTTGCATATGGAATTAGTAGAATGCAGGATGCCATGAAGCCCAAAGCCTGCAGACTTTTTCTTGCAGATAACTGGGCCTTTGGTGCCAACATCTTGAAATAGGTAGTCAGTTGCCTTTGTTTGTCTGGCGTGAGATAAGCCATCTGGGCAGTTGTATTTAAGCTTGCACCCAGGAATATTATCTCTTGAGAGGGTACTAGTTTTGATTTCTTTTCACTGACTGCATACCCTAGGCATGTTAGAAGTCTTTTCACAAATGCCAGATGCTGTACAAGAATGTCCTTGTTCTCTTCTTGAATTAGACAGTCCAAGTAAGGATATATTTGCATTCCTCTTTGTCTGAAGAATGCAATCACTGGTGCCAGGCACTTTGTAAAGACCCTGGGCGCAGTAGATAAGCCAAAGGGCAGTGCAGAGAATCGGTAATGCATTGAGCCAGTCTTGAATCTGAGGTATCTTCTGCATGAATGCCTGATTGGGACATGCAGGTATGCCTCTTTTAAGTCTAAAGTCACAAGCCAAGAATTGTTGCCCAGCATGGGCAGAAGCTGCTGTAAAGTTAACATTTTGAATTTTGGTATATCCAGGAATGTGTTCAGAATAGATAGGTCCAGTATTGGTTTCCAGGCCTTGTCCTTTCTGGATACCAAGAACAGTCTTGAGTAAAATCCTTGCCTCTGCTCTTGCTCTGGTACTTGTTGAATGGCCCCCCATGTCCATGAGGGATGAGACTTGTTTTTGTGCCCCTGCCCATTGATTTTTTGGCAGATCTGGCCAGTCATTTGCCTTTGGCAGGGAATGGAAATGGAACTTGTAGCCTTGTGACACTATATTTAGAACCCACTTGTCTTGAGTTATAATATGCCAATTTTGAGAAAAAAGTGTTAATTTCCCCCCTAAGGGTGCTGCCAAGAGATAAGTGCCTGGTGCAGGAAGGGGGAAGTCATTGGATGGTTTCCTGTAAGGTTGTGATTTGTCTTTTCCAACTTTGGAGGTAGAAGCACCCCATTGCTTTGACCTGTATGAACCTTGTGCCTGGGATCTGCCTCTAGGCCGTCTGGATCTGCCCCTTTGAGGTCTGTCTGACACAGGAAAGGACCATTTCTTTGTAGGCCAGTGTCTACTAAACCTAGGTGGCTGTACTTGTTAAAAATCCTTGACAGTTTGCATTGATTTAGCTTTGTCCTCCATTTTCTTTAACACCTCTCCTGCCTTTCTTCTGTCTTAACACCAAACAAAGTATCATGCTGTAAAGGTGCATCTAATAATTTAACTTTCACATGATCCGGCAGATTTTGTTCCTTTAACCAAGCATGCCTCCTAATTACAGAACCCGTAACTGCAGCCCTGCAGGAGGCCTCCAAAGAATCAAAACCACACTGCAAAGTATGCTTTCCAACTTGTTCAGCTGCATGCAATAAATCCTGCATTTCCTTGTTGTCTGCACATTCAGAGTTTAACAACATTTTCTGTTTAAGCAATGCCATGACATGTTGCTGATATTTGAGTATATGTAACTGACAGTTTAAGGCCCTTATAGCCAAGGTAGCAGATGTGTAAACCTTTTTTCCCCATCTATCCAGTGCCCTAGAATCTCTGTCAGAGGGGGTATGGTTTTTTGCAGCGGAAGCCTCAATTCCTTTGGGACCCTGAGTAATAGTCTCTGGGTCTGCAGCAGGGTTTTTGAAAATGAATTTATGATTGTCAGGAACCCTGTAATATCTATCAGGCTTAACAGGAGCTGGAGGTAAGGAGACAGGGGTAAGACTAGACTCCGAAAACACATCATCTACAATGTCTAAAACAGGTGGAATGGCTAGAGGCCTGTGTTGAGGTAGTAAAAGGAAATCTCTGAGCCTCTTTTTAGATTCTGAAAAATCTTGGTTCTCCCAGTGGAAATGCTCCCTCATGGTATGCAAGGTTTCCCCAAAAGAGTAGTCCTCTGGAGGAGAAGCTGAAGGTATAGATTCTTCAGGATCAGAATCCTCATAGAGGGGAAGAGAATATTCCTGATCAGAAGAGGAATCAGAAGAAATAGAAACCTGATCTGAAGATTCATAGTCAGTCTCTTGCCTAGGCCTCTTATCAGGAGGGGGATGGGAACCCCTGATCAAGGTAATCAAGTCTTCGGCCATTTTGAGCATCTGTTTTTTAAGCATAGAGGCCTGTCCGCGTGGGTCTTGAGTTTGTTTCTTTGCTTTAGAAGGTGCTTTAGTCTTTGCCTTTGAAGCTGAAGTAGGTTTAATGTAAAGATGTTTAGGTCTGAATACACACTCAGAAGCCGGTGAATGCTCAGCGACTTCGGATCCATACGAGGGAATAGTATCCGAGGCTCCAATACCTTGAGTTTCCAGCGGCATGGCCGACTCCACGTGGGAGTCGGTAGCGGCCTGCGACTCTAAAGTAGCGGGCGTCAGGGGCTGCAAAAGTGGCTCACTGAGAATCGGCGACTGGTTTAGGAGAAGCTTCATCGTTGGTTTTGGGCCACTGTTGTTTATCACTCTCCTTTTCTTTGCATTTTTTGTGAACTCTGGTAGTCGGATGGCTGTCCGATGACATTTCTGGATAATTAAACCGGCGTCCAAAATAGTTTAAAGTAAAATCATACCGACACTTAATAGTGCATTGGTTAAATCTAGCACAAAACTGACAACCAGAAACGTGATCAGGGCTTAGGCAAGGAATACAGTAAGAATGAAAGTCCTTATGAGGTATTTGCTTTCCACAAGAAATACAATTATTAACTTTTTCTGACAACGGTCTGGAGCAAGACAAAAAGTTTCCCCAATGGGGTACTTCGCTTTATTGAAGACTTCGGATCTGAAATTCGAACACGAAAATCTCAGGAGACGGCCGACCGGCACTTGCGAACTGCTTCTGCTTTGGGCACCGCACGGCAAGAAAGACTGAAGAAAATGGTGTCTGCTCCTTCCTTTATACCCCTGACGACCTGACGTCAAGGAAGGGGCGACAGCAGCCGATGCAGGACCGAAGACTTTGGAATTCAGGCCGACTGAGGGCAACCTGCCAGCAGGATTACCCAAATGTAATGAATGCAACAGTGAAACAAAGAACATCAAGCAAGACGTTGTCCCGTTCGATTCTCAGCTAGAGCGTCTTGTGTGTGGAGGCATGCGTGAATGGGCGTGCCTTCGTTGAAGGTTGTGCGTCAGGGCTGGTAACTCGGCACGTAAAAATCCACTACCAAACATTAGCGGACCGGAGTTCCGCTGTGGCGACCCCTAACCGGGATAAGCCGAAAGACACAACAACAACATTTAAGACTTAGTTACATTGGTTACACTTTGCTGTCTTCACTAATAGCCTTCATTGCTGGTTTACAACGTCTACAGAAAAAGTGGGACAAACAGACAAAGGCAGGTTCTGTAAAACAGATCTGAAAACAAAAATGCATGTCTCACTGCAGGATGTGATATCCACATGGCTGAGGGCCTGTACACTGAAAGGCACAATAATGTGGCAAGACTGTTGGACTGGGAATTGTGCAAACACTACAATACAGAGTAGCTGACCAGCACTGGAAACATGAACCACAAAGCATTATTGAAAATGAAGTTCATATCACCAGAATTCAGACTAGTCTACTTGTCTGCACAATACCCTCAGGGGGTTTCATCTGTTTGGAAATGTTCTCCCCTCTTTTCATCCCAATATTCTCCTGCTGTTCATACATCTTTTAAAAATCCTAATTTCTCATACTTCAGTAATTTCCATTCAACTTCCCTGTTCATGCACCCAAGTATGCACCTCCTTCCAGCCCTCTCCCATACACACTTTTCATTGTATGCCACATCCACTCTTGCTTGCTTATACTTCTAACCCATCCCTTACAAGTCACAACCTTAAAAGATCCAGATTCCTCTACAAACGCCTCCTTTACAAGTCACTCCCTTAAACTACACAGATTCCGCTACAAGATCACCCCTATATCCTCCCTCCTGCCCCCCAAGAAGCAACACTGAACTTAATCCTGGCCCATCACTTTCATTCTGTGCCTTACTTAACGCCCACAGTACAAACAACAAACCAGACCAACACAACAGTTTTTTCACCCTCCACCAACCTGACCTCAAAAAACTATAACAGAATATTGGTTCAAACCAACTAATCCTTCCATCAACTACTTCTTCCCTGGGTACAATTATTATCTTGATGCTTTACCTGGTTCTAGACCAGGTGGTGGAAACTACTGCTATTTAAATCTAATTTAAATGTCCTACTCTTAGCTCAAAACAACACTACATCGACACTCTCTTCCTAACTGACTACTTATTAAGGTCCCCCTTGCCTAACAACTTTCCTGTTCATCTTGCTGTAACTTACCTCCCCATCCAGCCTCCTTAGCCAAAACCCTTCTACTTAAAAATACCGCCTCAATAAAAAATCTGAAAAACTTTGTACTACTAGGTGACTTCAATCTCAACCGTCTTGGACCTAATCAAAACAATATCTAGGATATCATTAATGATTTCAAATTCACACAACTGATCACTGAAGCCACCAGATCAAACCCTAAATCTTCTCATCACTCATTTCTTAATCTTATTAATATTACTAATATTCCTAATAATATTTTCAAGTGTTCATTCACCCCCCATTCAGTGGCCACTATTAAATCTTTATCTCAACACAAAATCCCCCCTGCCCTCATATCAGTGTGGAACAAATCACAATCCAGCATTCTCAAACTAAAGACAATTCTGGCCTCATTAGCCTGGTGTCTTATTCTCTCTTCTACTTACCCTAACCACTACAGCATTCTCCTCACACAAATACTCACTAACCTCCAGGACTTGCTCTTCCACTAAAATCACACAGCTTTAAAAATCACAAAACTGCCTCACATACGAACTCAAATGTATCTTTAGTTTCAAATACAGTGCCTTGCATACTTGGAAAAACAAGACACTCAAACACTGAAAGCTCAAGTGGATATTGAATAAATACATTTTATAAGTGCGTACTATTGAGTAACTAATGAATAATACATTTTATAAGTGCGTACTACTGAGTAACTATTGAATAATACATTTGATAAATGAGTAGTATTCATAGGTGGGTACTAGGCTATCTGCCCGAGGGCATTTTTAAGACTAGCCAGAGTGTGTCTGCTTTCGCCGCCCCATTGATTCACTGAGCCTCTGTCAAGCAGAGCCAATGAAGTGATCCCATGGGTGTATTTTCTGTTACCCATCCACTCGTCAAGGCTTCTCTTGAAGAGTGTTAGTGAGGGGCTCTGCCTAATGTAGTTAGGAATTTTGTTCCAAAACATGGGGAGTCTCTGTGACAGGAATCTATCCCTCCAGCATGTTCTATTTATTGTTGTGGCGAGGTTTAGCTCACTAGAGTGCGTGGCTTGCAGTGACTTGGATTTCTTTAGGTGGAGCATGTCCATCAATTCTGAGTTGGACATGGCTTTGTAAGTCAGGCAGAGATCACCTCTGAGTAAGCGATATGCCAGTGAATACAGCCGGAGTTTTTTTCAGTCGGGCTGCATAGGACATATGTTTGAGGCCAGTAATCCTCTTGGTGAGGTGCTTCTGTGGTCTTTCCAGCTGTTGGAAGTGTCTTGTGAGGTACATCTGAAATGGGGCATTGTACTCTATGATGGGTCTGATGAGTGACGAGTAGAGGGGCACTATAACCTCTATTTCTAGATGCAAACCCTTTAGTAATTAGATGGGCCACATAGAAGGATTTCCTAACTACTTTGGCAATATGATTGTCAAAGGAGAGATTACTATCTACCTGGGTCCCCAGATCTCGTTACCTCTTCTGTATTAAGGGGACTGCCTCCTATGTAGTAAATCGTGGGTGTTTTGTTTTTCCCATATGGGATGGCTATGCATTTTTGGCATTTAGCTTGAGTTTATGACTTTGACACCAGGTGTCTGTCTCAGTAAGGCCTTTTTGAAGGATCTCCGTGTCAGCCGGGGTGTCACTTATGGCTCCCAGTTTGCAGTCATCGGCGAACTTGGTTAGCCACAGTCCTCCTGTGTTTGCCTGTACTTCTGAGAAATATATGCCGAACAGTAGGGGACCCAGAACAGAGCCTTGCGGGACACCACTTGTGACTGGTTTAGAGTCGGACCTGTAGCCAGCTAATCTTACCGTGTGAGTTCTGTCTGTAAGCCAGTTGGCAACCCAACTTGTGATGTAGGGGTTTATGTTCAGGCTGGTGAGTTTTTCTATAATACCCAAGTGAGGAATGGTGTTGAACGCCTTGGCGAGATCAAGGTAGGCTGTGTGAACCACCTTTCCCTCATCTATGGCCTTGATGACTGTCTAGAAGAAGTCAACCAGGTTTAGTAGGCATGATCTGCCCTTAACAAAGCCACACTGGATCGGGTCAAGTGTTTGGAGGTTTCCAATGTCTTTGTTAACGAGTTCCATGATGATGCGCTCCATAGCCTTGCAAACCAGGCTAGTCAAGCTTATGGGGTGATAGTTACCAGGGTCAGTTGTGGACCCTCCTTTGTGGAGCGGAATAACCGTTGCTGTGCGCCATTCTATAGTGGAGAGGCTGAGGTTGAACAGTGTGTTTAGATGGGGGGGGGATTAGTTTGTTCTGTAGTTCGTGCAAGATGCAACCTGGGACACTATCTGGCCCCATTGATGCTGTGTTTTTGGCTTCTGAAAGGGCTGTTTTCACCTGTGCTTCTGTGATTTCCGGGACACTACACTTTTTCAGTATTGTTGTGGGCCCTTTTGAAGGTGAAAGGGAGGTGAAGTTTGCAGTGAATCTATCTGCCATGATGTTGGCAATATCAGTAGGTTCGGTATATTTTGTGCTATTTTGCACTAGCTCAGATCATATCTGCGAATTGCCACTTAGATTCTTGATATAGCTAAAGAAGGCTTTGTGGTTATCTTTTGAATCCTTGGCTATTTTTCTTTTGAAGTTAGCCTTGGATGATTTTACGACGGACCTTAGTTTCTTATTGATACTGATCAGGGATGTCTTTCCTTCTTGGGATTTGCTTTTTTTCTGAACTAGTTTCCTCCTTTTGTTGTATAACCTGTTTATGGCAGGGGTCCACCAGACTGGTTTCCTTCTCTTAGGGGAGTGAGTCTTGGTCTTGCTAGGGATGGCACTATCCATGCATCCTTGTAGGTGCTCATAGAGTGCAATTGTAAAGGATTCTGCATCTTGGGCAGTGTTATCCTTTAGCATGGGGGCTGTGAAACTTACCACCTCTGCCTTAAGTAAGGTGAAGTTTGCTTTAGAAAAGTTTTTCACTGTGGTTTCCTTGGTTGGGGGTGGTGGTGGGGTGTGGGCATCCAGGGTGATTAGTTTATGGTCTAATCTAAAAAGTGACGGGTTGACCTCTGGTACGGAACACCTGTCGCCCATGTTGGTGATGACCAGGGTCCAATATGTTGTGGCCTCTGGTAGAGGAGTTTACCAGCTGATCCAAGGCATTTGAGTTGATAAATTCCAGGAAGTGCTGAGCCTGGAAGTTTGTACTCAAGTAGTTTTCCCAGTTAATGGTAGGGTAATTGAAATCGCCCAATATCAGGGTGTTCGGTAGGACCTTCATGTTTTCCAGTGTCTCCAGAATGGCGGAGTGGTGGTCCTGTGTCATGGAGGGTGATCTGTAGCAGGCCACAATTTGCATTGCAGATTTGCCCGATGTTAGTTGCACATGGATGATCTCAGAGGTATCATGCTGCACCACTACACTGGAGGTGTGAGTATCCCTTGATGAATAAGGATACACTCCCACCTTTTGTGTTTCAGTCCATGTTCTGTGGCCGAACTGTGTGGCATGAGTTGTAGTCCAGTAGTGCTGGAGTGCTCTCTGGAGCCTTGAACCAGGTTTCAGTTACTGCACAGATGTCGATGTTCTCCATATTTAGGAGTGCTTCGAGTGTATGCATTTTGAGATTTAAACTCCTGGCGTTGCGTAGCATAACCCTCATTTTTTTTTACTTGTGCTGTTTACGGTGGTGGCTTTGAATTTTGAGCCTTGCCTAAAAAAGGCACTATGGGGGCAGCAAGAGCCTTGGCCAGTATTCGAAAGCCAAGGGGTGACAGGTGCAAGCAGTCTCTTGCGAAACAACGCGGCTGGTCGAGCATGTCATCCCAGGCTGACAGACACTAGATCCCCTTTGAATGACACCAGAAGCTTAGCCAATTGTTGAAATTGATAATTTTTTCTTTATACTGAGGTATCATTCTTGGTGTGGGCAGGATGCTACTCAGGGGTCAGGGTCATACCAGCCTGGGCTACATGATCAGACAGCTCTTCCATGTCTCTTTTCATGTAGTCCAGGGAGGTACATTTCAGGTCATTCACACCAACATGACCAATGACAGAGTCATATTTGCACTTGGTCTGGAGTGACCTGAGTGCTTGTGTTATGTGGTGGATTCTGGCTCCTGAAAGGCAGCTAACAGTAACCTTCTCCTTGTCCAGCCTAGTGAGTGGGGCATCAGTGTGCTTGACTATTGAATTGCCTATTATTAGTGTGTTAGGTATGTTATTTCACCTTAAGGGCTGCGACTGTGTGGCACAATGATTTTGTGTTTTATGTGTTGTCTGGTTTGTGATGGGAGGTGCAGGTTTTGTGGGTGTCTGCTTTGGAGCTCTCTGATGTTTTAGCAGGTTTTTATTTAAAGCCTCCAAGTATGATTTTGTGCATTTATGTGTATTTTTTGCCAGTGCTGGTTTAGTAGGTCTATGTGAGGCTGGAGGTGTGGTGCAAGTGTTAACCTTCTCCTCATGACTGTCTGTTCCAGTCTTGGGTGGAGAGACCTTAGCCTCCAGTTTGGCTGTATAATTGCATCTCTCGCATATGTTAGTGTTTTGTGGTAGGAGGAAAGGGCTGTCTGTGCACATGAGGCAGTTGTAATATTGCTTCAGGATACCCAGATTCACCAGGTGGACAGGAGAGTACACCTCAAGTTGCCCTTTGGTCATGCCTGAATAGTAGGGTGAGCTGCTTAGTCACTTGGTTGGTGAGGGGTGGATAAACAGCCTTGCCCTGCTGGGCAGTCAAGTGTCGGGGTATATTAGTGCTTGCTATTAGGTCTGAGCAAGTACTGGACTGTAGGATGTTTTTTGAGTGCTTAGGTTGAGAGTTAGACTAGTTACAAGTGAAAAACTGAAGAGGAGACTTAGTGGAGCCAGGAATAATTTAACCCTAGCTAACCAGTGCTGCCCAGCGCACAAAACCGTGCAAACGTGGTTTTTAAACTACTAACTTCTGGGCTGGAACCACTCCTCCAGGGACAGATGGCTGCTCAAAGTTCCCCTCTCTCACAGGTGAACAGAGAATCTTCCCCTCTATCCAAGTAAGGTATGGGCAACTCAGAAACTTGTAACACAGCCATGAATTCAGCACTAGACTGAAAACTGGACTATACTAGCTTAGAAAGGCGGGAAACAACAAGAAATTTGTTTTTTTTTTGAAAGATAAGGCAAAAACAGTAAAAAGTACAATTAAAACAGCTTTAAATGACTACAAGCGATCAGAAAAGGCTATTGCACTTTATTGTGTAGCCTACAACAGTTAAACAATTTATTTAAACAAAAAACTTTTTAAAAGTGCAGGCAGTCAAATAAGTACAATATGTGAAAAAAAAAAAAAACAAGCTTTTAAATCACAATAAGTGCTGGAAAATCAGCATTTAGGTGGACAACAGTTAAGTACAGCAAGAAAATACAGAAAACTGATAATCACTCCAAAGTCTCTCTTTTAAGCTAGAAGGCTTGTATCAGTTTAAGGCTTTCTAGTGCTTTCCAGTAGGTGAGTTGCAGGAAAGATGGGAAACAAGCGCAGATGTGATCTTTTAAACCAGAAAGTTGAAAGAGATGGACAACTTCCCGAATGATCAATAAACTACAATTCCTGGGCCAAGAACCACTCCTCTTGTGGTAGACAGGCTACCTAGTACTTACCACTCCCACTGATAAGCTAGAAGGCTGCACTCCAACACAAAGGCTTGGGGGGGGGGGGGCTCAGAAGCTTAAAAACAGTCCTGGATACAGCAAATCTGTACCTGGACTAGACTAGTTACGGGAAAGGTGGGGATCAAGCGCAAACACGGGCTTTAAAACCAGAAAGTTGAGAGAGATGGAAAAAACTGCCCAACCGGCCAGCAGCTACAATTTCTGGGCCAGAAACCACTCCTCTTGTGGTAGACAGGCTACCTAATGCTTACCACTCCCACTGATAAGCTGGAAGGCTTCCCTCCAACACAGAAAGACTTGGGGGGTTCAGAAGCTTACAAAGAGTCCTGGATACAGCAAATCTGTACCTGGACTAGACTAGTTACAGGAAAGGTGGGGAACAAGCGCAAAAACAGCCTTTTAAGCCAGCAAGTTGAAAGAGATGGAAAACTGCCTAAACGGCCAATAAACTACAATTTATGGGCCAAAACCCACTCTTCCCGTGGTAGATAGGCTACCTGATGCTTACCACTCCCACTGATAAGCCAGAAGGCTTCCCTCCAACACAGAAAGGCTTGGGGGGGGGGGCTCAGAAGCTTACAAAGAGTCCTGGATACAGCAAATCTGTACCTGGACTAGACTAGTAAAAGGAAAGGCAGGAAACGAGCACAAACACAGGATTTTGAATCAGAAGGTTGAAAGATGGAAGAGCTTCCCAAACGGCCAATAAAATATAATTTCTGGGCCAGAATCCTCTCCTCCTGTGGTAGATAGGCTACCTAGTGCTTACCACTCCCACTGATAAGCTAGAAGGCTTCCCTCCAACACAGAAAGGCTTGGGGGGGGGGGGCTCAGGAGCATACAAACAGTCCTGGATACAGCAAGTCTGTATCTGGACTAGACAAGTTACAGGAAAGGCAGGAAACAAGCTTGGATTTTTTTTTTTTTTTTTTTTTACAGAAAAGCAGCTAAAACAGCAGTAAATACAATTCAAATGCAGTGCAGGCTAGCACACGTGTATCAATATTACGGCCAATACAGTTTAAATGCAATTGAATTAACAAATGACTAAATACAAGTGCAGAAGGCATTAAATTAGAAGGCTGAATATATATATATATATATATATATTTTTTTTTTTTTTTTTTTTTTTTTGAGGGTGGGAACACAGCAGGATTAAGAGGCTACAGGGGTTGTCCTCAAATGCTCTCTTTGTACACAGTTGGACTGCCTGAAATCACAATATGATCTCACTGCACTCAATTGAGTGAGCAAATGAGATAGGCCCAGAAGGAGTATCCAAATACAAATTTACAAGAGGGGCGGAGCAGTTTCAAAGCCACCAAGATTAACACCAATACAAGAACAGGGAGGGTGAGTGGGAGAAACACAGTGGAGACAACAAGAGACAGAAACAGTACAGCACCACTATAAA
The DNA here is from genome assembly GCF_019279795.1 of Protopterus annectens. Lineage (NCBI taxonomy): Eukaryota > Metazoa > Chordata > Ceratodontiformes > Protopteridae > Protopterus > Protopterus annectens. Next base: position 882,715,531 of record NC_056733.1, on the reverse strand, counting down.
TAATAGGCAAGTGTATAAATACAGCACAGTGCAAATTAAGTTGCAAAAAGTGTACTTATCAGTTTGGAATAGATTCCAACTTTGCAGCTCACAGCAAATCTATCAGTTTTCCAGCAGTTCACAGAAATGCAGTCTGTACGGGAATTACAGCAAGATACACCTCAGGCAATGAGTAAGAGCTAGGATGTGGGCTGGCTCAACAACCCCCTCCTTGAAACTAGTTTGAGCTACCCCGAGAATAACTACTGAATAATACATTTTAAATGTGCGTACTATTGAGTAACTATTGAATAATACATAAGTGCGTACTATTGAGTAACTATTGAATAATACATTTTATAAGTGCGTACTATTGAATAATACATTTTATAAGTGCGTACTATTGAGTAACTATTGAATAATACATTTTATAAGTGCGTACTATTGAGTACCTATTGAATAATACATTTTATAAGTGCATACTATTGAGTAACTACTGAATAAATATATTTTATAAGTGCGTATTATTGAGTAACTATTGAATAAATATATTTTATAAGTGCGTACTATTGAGCAACTATTGAATAATAGTTTGTAAGTGCGTACTATTGGGTAACTATTCAATAATACATTTTATAAGTGCTTACTATTGAGTAACTATAGAATAGTACATTTTATAAGTGCGTACTATTGAGTACCTATTGAATAATACATTTTATAAGTGCGTACTATTGAGTAACTATTGAATAATACATTTTGTAAGTGCGTACTATTGAGTAACTATTGAATAATACATTTTATAAGTGCGTACTATTGAATAAATACATTTTATAAGTGAGTACTATTGAATAATACATTTTATAACTGAACGTTCTGAATTAATGTACAGGCATGTGAGCCTGAGCCAGAATCGTTTGGTTTTCTATACGTGGAAAAAGAACTCAACCTCGACCTCCAAGCAACACTACACTAAGCAAAGAAATCTAGCTACAGGGACAATCAGGCAACATAAAATTTACATTAGGAAAAAGTGTCAGTCCTCCCTTCTCAACTTATCTAAAAAAATTCAGGGGCAGAAATCAACCGCCTGACAGACAGTACAGTTATGTACACTTACCATAAATGTACATGTTCGAGTGCATTCACTGTTGCAGTCATCACATTTGGGTTATCTGTTTGCAGTAGCCCTCAGTTTGCCTGATTATCAAAGTCTTGGGTCCTGCATCGGTTGCTCTCTCATCTTCCTTGACGTCAGGTAGTCAGGGGTATAAAGCATGCAGCCGACGCCATTACATCAGTTTTTCTTGCCCCAGATGTCAGGTGCCCCCCTAATGGGAAGCAATTAAATATATATATATATATATATATATATATATATATATATATATATATATATATATATATATAAACAAGGTTATACCTCAAACAAAAAAGCAAATACACCAAAAAGCTTTTAAGCATAGTAAAAAGGGATAGAGGTATAGCCAAAAGAAGTCAGGGGGCTGGAGGGAGGGTAACCAGGACTGCAACAGTGAATAGACTCGAACATCTACATTTATGGTAAGTGTACACAACTGTACTATGTTCGTGTTTCACTGTTGCAGTCATCACATTTTGGTAGACTCCCAAAGCTACGGATGGGAGGAAGAAATTAGATAGCATTAGGGGGCCCTGCAAGACTGCAGTGGCAAAACCAGCTCTGGAGTTACAGAAAATTGGCAAATGGTAATGCTTGGTGAAAGTATATACAAAACTCCAGATAGCAGCTTCTAGGATGTCTGTGGTAAGGACACCTCTGAGAAACGCTGTAGAGGTAAATGCAGCCCTGGTTGAATGTGGTCTTATCCCCTGTGGGATAGGTTTTCCATGGTGCTTATTTACTTATTTATTTCATTTTACATTTGTTAACCGGGATAGTACGACTGGACACAGGTCCATTTTTAGTGGATGCACGGGGAGAAAAGCTCCACATGTGGATAGTTACATAAGAGTTGAACAGTAGCAGTTTTATACAGTCACATATAGATACCAGTACAGAATTATAGGATTATATGCATATTTGGAATACATACATACTTAAAGTTAACATTGTAGTTTTCTTGTTCGAACTTGGACATTTTTAGTGGTACAAGGCTGAAAAAAGTAGCATGTACAATACATATGAGAATGAGACTAAGTCTGAAACACTGACTATTTTAGAGATAGCCAGGTAGTGAAGAGAGTGGTAAGCTGGTTAGTCAGGGTTGGTACAGGGGCACAGCCAGTGACTTTTTAGGAATTTTTTGAGAGATGTTTTTAATTGGTTAATAGTCTGGTTTGCTGTAAGTTCGGCAGGGAGCTGATTCCAGATTGTTCCAACAGAGTTGCAAAACAATGAGTCACCTCCTGAGTTTTTAGATTTAAAAGTTTGTGCCAGTATTTTGTCAAAAGACTGGAGAGTTTTTAGGTTACTGTAAGGGGTAATTATACTTTTGAGTATGGGTGTGCTTTCGGGCTGATGGAGGACTTTGTGGGCTATTATTAACTGATTATACTGGATATGAGAGGGAAACTCTAGCCAGCCTAGAGATCGTAGGTTAATAAAGTGGTGGGTTCTATAAGCTGAGCCTGTGGCAAATCTGACTATGGTGTTGTAGCAGCTATTGAGTTTATAGAGGTCAGATTTACTCAGCTTTGTATAGATTGGGGAGGCATAAAGAAGGGTTGAAAGTAAATGTGTTCAGGCAATAACTGTCCTAGCAGCTGGGGTTAGAAATGCCTTAATTCTATATAGAGAGCCTAGCTTTTTGTTGACTGTATTAATGGTTTTGTCGATGTGAGCGTCACACTTAAGGTTACTGTCAACAATTACACCTACTAGTTTTGTATTACTTTCTGGGGAAATTATTGTTCCATTATTAGATGTTATGGTAAATGATGGGAGTGTAGCTTTCCGGGTGGGTGTGAAGAGTAGCAGTTTTGTTTTATTTGGATTCAATAGAAGACGCCTGTCAGTGAACCAGTTTTCTACTACATTGAAAGTATTTTGGGTTAAGGTCTGCAGGTTTAATGGGGAGGTGGCAGAACAGGTTAGGGTAGAGTCATCTGCATACTGAATGCAGGTTACACTGGGGGTGACTGTATGAAGATCATTAATGAAGATGGAAAATAGGAGAAGTCCTAGTAAAGACCCTTGAGGAACTCCAAGGGTGACTGGCAGTAGGGAAGAAAGGCTGTCCTTCCATAGCACAGCTTGTTATCTGCCACTTAGGTAGGACTGTAACCAGAGTATTGCTAGGCTGTCTATGGCAAGAGGTTTTAGTGTTTGAATAAGTAGCTGGTGGTTTACCATATCAAATGCCTTAGATAGGTCAAGAAAGACAGCAAAGGAAGGCGTATTATTATTATTACGGATTTGATTTATTGCCTGACAGAAGGATAGAAGGGCTGCGGTGGTACTATGGTGGGGTCTAAATCCATGCTGGGAGGGAGCTAGGAGATTGTGCAAATTGAGGTAATGAAGGAGTTGCTTCTGGGTACATTTTGCCATAATTTTAGCCAGAGGGGACAGAATGGCGATGGGCTGGTAATTTGATAGATCAGTGGAGTTACCCCCTTTATGGAGAGGAATTACATAGGAAATGTTCCAGATGGAGGGGATATATGCTTCAGAGATGGTTCTGTTAATTAATATTGAGATGGGATACACTACTGCATGTGCAGCCTTTTGAAGACATTCAGCCGGGACTAGGTCTGCTGAAAGTATGGTGGGTTTCAGTTTCTTGATTAAGGATAGGATAAATGCTGTTGATACGGGTTGAAAGTTAAAGGATGGGTGGGTATTGGATATGGGGTTAATAGGGTCTAGGTTGTTGGGGCGTAGTTGGTTGGCAAGGGATTGTACAGTTTCCGTAAAGAAAGTGTTGGCAATATTTTCTGGAGGTTTTTGGAGGATAGACGCAGGGGTAGGGGTAGTAGTATTACCTGGATGGAGAGATTGTTTAAGCTGGACCAAAATTTTTGTGGTTGATTTTGATGTTTATGTTGCAGGTTTCAGTAATAGTTTTTTTTGTCTAACATTATAGACTTCTTAGTATCATTTCTTACCTGTTTAGATACTAGTTGATCCTTAAGAATTTTTATTGGTTTTCCAAGATGACCAGGCGTTATTTCTATTCATGATTTTTTGTCTAGTTTCTTTGGACAGCCACGGTGCTACTTCTTTCTTTGTTCTGATGGTCCGGGTGGGTGCATGATTGTTTAGGATTGTAAGAAATGTGGAGTTAAAGTGTGATACTGCCTCGTCTAGTGAGAGTAGTTTTAGTCTACTGCAGTTACATGTTTGAAGTTCTAATTGAAATTTGGTTTGATTGAAGCTCTTATTGTCCCCGATAGTTCTGAAGCTAGGTGTTTGAGGGATATCAGTTTTTTGTCTGAGTATATATGTTAGGAGGTGATCACTTATTCCCTCAGATTGGGTGCCTGCCTTATACATTTGGGGAGGGTTATTAATGAGAATCCAATCTAGTATGCTTTCTTTGTTATTGGGCTTACTAGTTTTGGTGGTGGAGGTTATGACTTGGGAGAAACCATATAGAGTTACGTGGGTAGTAGGGAAGTCTGAGGAGCAGGTATTGCAAGTGTATATTAAAGACACCTAAAACAATAGTTTCTTGTGGGGAATTTATGGACAGCCACTGTAGAATATCTTCAAGGATATTGGTGTTGTTGCCAGGTGGGATATAAATGCAGCCAATGTTTATAGATTTATGCTGGTTAACTTGTAGTTTTGTAAAGAGTATTTCAGCTTTATCAGCTTGAGGAACTTGTGGAGAGTTGGAAATAGTTACATTAACTGAAGACTTATATAAGACAGCTACCCCGCCTCCCTTCTTTGAGGTGCGGTTCAGTCGTATTATATTGTAACCTGGAGGAGTAACTTCATTGTCAGTGGTGGATGGCTTAAGCCGTAAGACATAGTATATCTGGGGAGTGTACTGCTAAGAGGACATGCAGGCAGTGGATTTTAGATGTTTAGGTGGCAGCTGAGGAGATGGGTAGAGGAGATGTTTAAGTTTTGCAGGCTAGAGGGGATATTATATATTGGGTTGGATGCTTCTGATAGGGTTGGTCCTGGGATGGATTGGATGTCCCCATCCATTGTGAGGTTAATTTGAGAATAGATTATTAGTTTTTGAAGTTTGAATAATAGTTTGTAGTAGTGTTTAGTTCTAGGGTTAACATAACTGACTCAAATGAGCTGGAGTTATTGTAATATGGAAGTTGGTACGGAGGGGGAGTAGTGGCTGATTAAAGTTATGTGAAACAGCATGAGTATTGGTCTGTGATCTGGGGTAGTGGGAGCCTGGAAGGGAGAGATGTTCATAACCTGTGATAAAATACGTAATTATCAGCATGGGTAAAAGGTAGTAGGAGGGCTTTGAATGGAAAGATGGGGTTGAGGCTTGTAGAGGCATTGAAGAGGTTTTACAACTTACAATTGTTTAAGAATGGGGGTGAGAGGGTAGAGCAGAGAAATAGAAAGGGTGTTGTGGTTAGGGTGGGTCTAACAATTGCTGATTGGTTCTATAATTAAGGGAGTGGCAGTTGTGGCTATAAATTTAGCATATCTAGGGGTGGGAGGAATTTGGGGGCAGGGTGGGGCGCTGAGCCAGTGCAGTGAGGGCGAGTGTAGCGGGGCTAATGCAAAGAAACCAGCTAGCAGTGGGAAACTATCATCACATTAAGTACAATGAGGCTTTTTTTGTTTGTTTTAAATACCTTCTTACCCTTGTTTTTGCCTGCAGTATACAATTTTTATGTAGTATACTGTTAGTAATCACTTTTTGCAGCCTGTTCTCACATTAAGCTTTCTTCTACCAATTGTCGGCTAATTATGTACAGAGCTCAAGAGTTTAAACCCCTGCTTCAGGTTTATGCTTTGTCATTTCTAGCTTTATATATTTTATGCAGGGAGCTCAACTGTTTTTCCTTAGTTAGTATGATTAATCTCAGTTTCTGAGTGCTAAAATCTAAGGCAGACAGCTGGGCTACAGAGCCTATAGTAAAAAGGAGCTACATTCTGTGTGTCTGAATTAATTTATGCTAGTAATATACCTAGAAGCTTAGATATGTTCACTAGGTAATCCTTAGATAGAGAAGTAACCCAATTTAGTACTTTAGGGTTGATTATAGGGCTTTGAGGGATTACTGGTAGCCCTGTAGACCCGGTATGGCTAATCAATATAGCACATACAGACAGGATAAGATAATATTAACCTTGACAGATCTTTTCAGAGTCGAGGGACAGTGCAGGAAACAGTCTGTCTGGAAGCTCTGTGGAATGGGCCTTAGGCTTATTAGGCAGCTTTTTTTTGTCTAATTTCATATACATAGGGAAATCAAATATGTTAGCCATCTAAGATAATGATACCTTGATTCTGTCCCTTTCTGCCTACCGCGACAGGGAGACAAACAGCTGGTCAGATTTTCTGAATTGTTTTGTTCCCATCCAAATAGTACCCTCAACTGGCTATGAACATCCCCATGAACATGTAATTTGTGTAATTTTATTGGAATATATTGGAAAAAAAAAGACAGAGGGTCAATGCTTTGATTTAGATTTTACGCCGAGACTACCTTAGGCAAAAAGGACGGGTGGGGTAATCAGAGAGGGGCGGACGGAGGCGCACTGTGGAGTAGAGCCAGGCTCTAACACACCGCTCTCGGCCCGGCGCCCGGAAGCTCAACGGAGTCGGAGGGAATATATATATTGATGGACAGGCAGGCATCACTGATGAGAGTCGCTCTGAAGCATTTGGGCCAGTGTGTCATTTCAGACATTTTCTGACAGCACGCATCACTTTCTTGAGACCTTGACCTTGTGTCTTTAGACATCCTAGACAAAAAAGTGTAATCACACCACACAACAGACACACTAATTACACTAATCTTACTTTAAAAAACCAAAACTAAAACAATTAATTAAAGTAATAACACACACACACCACTAGGGGATGGAGAAGGGAGAAAGGCCGAGGAGAGAACTCTTAAGAGAACTTGTGGGGAAAAAAATAGGATTTTCCGGAAAAACAGGGTAGAACTACCACTACACTAAGGAAATATATTTAAACTTAAAAATATAGGTTTAAGTATTCTAATTTTACAAAAAATAATACTTACCAACAAGCGGGTAGAAAACCAGTTTCCATTGAGGTTTCAGCAGGGGAGGTGTCGTCCTGGTGTTCAAGCCTTTCAGGGATCTAGCAGATAGAGGGGGATAGAATCTGATGACAGATACTTAAGTTAGTATATGCAGAAATGAATGCAAGGGCCTATCCATTTAGAAATGGTTTGCGTTGAAATGGCCTTCCCCTCTGACCCTGCAGCAAATTCCACCAGTAGCTGTTCAGATTTCCTGAGAGGTTTAGTCATGTCCAAGTAAAATCTAAGTTGTTTGTGCACATCTAAGGAGTGCAGTATCCGCTCCCCTTTGTTCTGTGGATTAGAAAAGAAGGTTGGCAAATGAACAGACTGATTAAGAGCCACAAACTGGTTCTACCTTGGGCATGGAGGGGGGACTGGTCCTGAGGGACACTCTGCCCGCATGAAAGATGATGAAAGGGTCCACTGCCATAAGGGCCTGTAATTCAGACAACCTTCTTGCTGAAGTGATGGCTAAAAGGAAGGCTGTTTTCCAAGAAGGGAATTTCAACTCTGCATTTGCAGCTGGCCTAAAGGGAGGTAGAGTGAGCTTTTCCATTACAAAGTTGAGGTCCCAGGCTGGAGTATAGGCTCTCTTGGTTGGTCTGAAGTTTTTAGCCCCTCTGAGGAACTGCTTGAGCAGTGGATGAGAAAAGAGGGGTGGTTCTGTGTTGTAATGACCTGAAATGGCTGAGGCATGAATTCTGATGAAGGAAAAGGAAAGGCCCTTGTGAAGCATCTCAGTTAAGTATTGAAGAATCTGAGGTAAACTGGCCACTGCTGTGCCCATCCTCTAAGCTTGGTTCCAGGAACAGAATATTTTCCATTTTTCAGCATAAAATTTTCTAGTACTAGGCCTCCTTGCCTTCAGAATGACATCCAACACTTATTTACTGAAGGATGGTAATGGAGAGATGAGGTTGCTAGGTTTAGGGTTTGAAGCGGAGGGTGCAGAATCTGGCTCTTCTGTTGGGACAGCAGGGTAGTCTGAGGCAGGTGCCATGGTACCAGCAGTGACCCACTGCATAAGAGTTGGTGTGGCCAGTCTGGTGCAATCAGTATCATCCTTGGTTTGTCCTGTTTGATCTTTAGTAGTACCTTGGAGAGGAGAGGCAGAGGACAAAAGGCATAAACTGATAGATTTTTCCAGGTGAAGGACAGGGTATCTACTTTCCAAGCTAGTTTGTGGGAAGTCCTTGTGCAGAATTTGTCCAATTGATAGTTCTGGGGGGAGGCAAACAGGCCCATCTCTGGGCTTCCACATTTGTTTATCAACATGTTGAATGTCTTTGGTTCCAGTTTCCACTCATGTGGGTCCTTGAGATTTCTGCTTAGATCGTCTGCCAGTGTATTTAGCTTTCCTGGCAGGAACTTAGCCTGTAGGTGCACTTGGTAGCTCAAGACTGTGTTCCACACAGCCATGGCTAGTCTGCAGACAGGGTATGAGTGGGTTCACCCCCTGCTTGTTTATGTACCACATATAACAGTGGTGTTGTCTGTCTTTACCATTAATTGTCCTGGAAGAATGTGGTCCTTGAAGGTTGTCTGAGCATTCTGTACAGCTAACATTTCTTTTTGAATGATATACAGGTGCATTTGACTTGGGTTCCATTTGCCCTGAATGCACTTCCCTGCCAAGTGAGCCCCCCGTGCATAGTCTGATGCGTCTGTTAGGGTTTGGGCGGCAGGGGGTAGAGTGAAAGGCAGTCCCTTGTTTTGTTGGCAGGCCTCTGCCCACCAAATGAACTCTAACTGTATGCAAGGTATGACAGGAATCACTGCTTCTAAATCCTGAGAATGTTGACACCATAGGCTTTTTAGATACCATTGTAGTTTCCTCATATGCAGTCTTACAAATGGAATTAGGAGAATGCAAGACGCCATGAACCCCAAGGCTTGCAGTATTTGTCTTGCAGAGAGCAGGGTCTTTGTGGCCATTAGTTTGAAGTAAGCTGCCAAATGAACTTGTTTCTCTGGCGTGAGGAAAGCCAACTGGGAAGTTGTGTTCAAGCTTGCTCCCAGGAATACAATTTGTTGGCATGGTAGTAGATGTGAATTCTTTTCGTTTATGGTGTACCCCAGAGAAGTTAGCACTTTTTGTACAAACGTCGGATGATTCAATAGTATGCCCTGACTTTCTGCCTGAGTTAGACAATTGTCCAGGTATGGGTATATTTGAATATTTCTTTGCCTGCAAAATGCAATGACTGGAGCTAGGCACTTTGTGAATACCCTGGGCGCAGTAGATAAGCCAAAGGGCAGTGCAGAGAACTGATAATGCATGAGGCCTGCTTTGAAGCGTATGTATCTTCTGCAAGATTCTCTGATTGGGATGCACAGGTAGGCCTCCTTTAAATCCAGTGTTGCCAACCAGACATCCTTGCCTAGCATAGGAAGCAACTGGTGAAGAGTTACCATCTTGAATTTTGGGATCACCAAAAAAGTGTTTAGGATAGAGAGATCCAGGATAGGATGCCAGGAGCTGTCTTTTCTGGGTACCAGGAAAAGTCTTGAGTAGAAACCTTGTCCCCTTTCCTATTCTGGGACAGTTTGAATCGCCCTTATACTTCAGAGAGAGAACTTGCTTTTGAGCCTCTGCCCACTGATTTAGGAGCAGATTTGGCCAACTGTTGGGGTTTGTAAGGTGTGGAAGTAGAATTTGTATCCTTGGGAAACTATATTTAAAACCCATTTGTCCTGGGTAATGAGTTCTCAGTTTTTTGCCTGCAGAGCAATCTTTCCCCTTAAAGGAGCAGTCAGTTGAAAAGGGCTTGGAAGTTTCAAAGTTAAGTCATTGAGACAGTTTACCATGGGGGGGGGGGGGGTCTTACTACTCCCTGCTTTGGAAGTGGGAGCCCCCCCACTGCTTAGTCCTGTGCAAACCTTGGGACTGAAGCCTGAGTGTTCTGCTGGTTCTGGGTTTGGACTGAGAAGGCCTGGAAATCTTGGAGGCTGTACCTGCAGGAAATCTAACAGTTTTCATAGATTTAGCTCTTTCCTCCCTCTTCTTCAGTACTACTACTGCTTTGTTGCCAAACAGGCGGTCCAGGTTTAAGGAAGCAACCAGCAATTTAGCTTTAACATGATCTGCTAAAGACAGCTCCTTAAGCCAAGTATGCCTTCTAAGTACAGACCCAGTGACAGCAGCCATGCAAGATGCCTCTAGTGAATCAAAACCACATTGCAAAGTATGTTTTCCAACTTGTTCAGCAGAATGCATTAAATCCTGTAAATCATTATTTTCAGCACAGTCTGGAATCAACATAATTTTCTGTTTAAGCAATCCAATAATATGCTGCTGATACATTAACATATGAAACTGGCAGTTTAAGGCCCTAATAGCCAAGGTTGCAGAAGTGTATACCTTCTTACCCCATCTATCCAGCGCCCTGGAATCTCTATCACAGGGGGTGGGATTTCTTGCAGTAGTAGCCTTAATGCCCTTGGGTCCCTGTGAAATGGTCTCAGGATCCGCAGTAGGATTTTTAAAAAGGAACTTGTGAGAGTCAGGAACCCTGTAATATCCATCTGGTTTTCTGGGAGCAGGAGGTAAGGAGTCAGGGGCCAAGCTAGACTCCGAAAAGGCATAATCAACAATGTCCAGTACAGGGGGGATAGATAAAAGCCTGTGTTGGGGCAGGAGTAAGAAATCCCTAAGCCACTTTTTAGAATCAGAGTAATCCTGGCTTTCCCAGCGGAAATGCTCCCTAAGAGTATGCAAGGTTTCACCAAAAGAGAAATCCTCTGGAGGGGAAGCAGAGGGAATACAGTCCTCTGCATCAGAATCCTCATAGGTAGATAAGGGTAAATCCTGGTCATCAGTGGAAACAGAAACTTCAGAATCCTGATCAGAAGAATCATAAGCAAACTCAATCCTAGGTCTCTTACAGGGAGAAGGTTGGCTTCTACTGATTAAAGTAAAGGTCTTCAGCCATTCTTATAATTAGTTTTTTTAGGCATAGAGGCCTGACCATGTGGTCTGGGCATCGGTTTTCTAGGCATGAATTGAGTTTTAGGCCTTGAAGAAGATGGCATCCGTTTAATATTCAAGTCAGTAGGCCTGAATACACCCTCAGAAGCCGGTGCCAGCACATTGGCTCCGGAATCGCCCAAGGTAGAAACATCCGCAGGTTCCACAGTTAAAGCATCTCGCACCATACCGGACTCCGAATGGGTCTCAGTAGAGGCCTGCGAATCTGAAGTAGTGGGTATCAGGGGCTGCGAATGTGCCTCACTGAGTACCGGTGAACTGGCGACTAGCTTAGGAGAAACATCGTCGGCAGCTTTGGACCTTGGCGGCCTGTCTCTGTCTTTATCTCTGCGTTTTTCCAGAATGTCGGTAGTCGGTTGGCTTACTGAAGCCATATCTGGATAATTGAACCAAGTACCAAAATATTTAGAAGCGTAAATATACAAACGACGAACAGTTCATTGTTTAAATAAGGCACAGAACTGACAGTGAGGTACTGGGGCCTAGGCAAGGAATACAGTAAGAATGAAAATCTTTATGAGATATTTGCTTTCCACAAGAAATACAGTTATTGACTTTTACTGACATCGGTTTAGAGCAAGAAAAAGTTTCACCAACGGGGTACTTAGCTTTAGTTGAAGACTTCGGTTCTGAAACTAGAAAACGAAAATTTCAGAAGTCGGCCGACTGGCACTTGCAAACTGCTTCTGCTTCGGGCACTGCACGGCAAGAAAGACTGATGTAATGGCGTCGGCTGCATGCTTTATACCCCTGACTACCTGATGCTCATGGAAGATGATACAGCAACCGACGCAGGACCCATGACTTTGATAATCAGGCCGACTGAGGGCTACTGCAAGCAGATAACCCAAATGTGATGACTGCAACAGTGAAACACGAAGAAGACCATACTAATCCATCTAACACCCACTCCTCCTCCTCATGTCACCTCACAGCCCCTGAATTTGACATCCACTTATAGGTTCATAGGTGTTTACCAGGCTAACAACCACAAGGGCCTTTTTAAGACTAGCCATGCACCCCAAATCTCTGACAAGTTCTGATACCCTTGATAAGTCACTACAGTTCCCATCACAGAATCCATTAACAACCCTTCCTCTCCCCATAACCTATCTCCTCCTCCTTCCTATATTCCCACTTTCCATTTCAAAGCAATCACAGCTAAATACACAGTATCACCTACTTGAACTACACATGGACTCGCTTGCTGCTCCTGGCAATATTCTCCCAGGGGGCCACTAAAGGAGATGATTGTCCTATATAAGGACTTCATAGTCCCTTCCTCTTCTTCACATTTATAATCTCTACCTAACTCAAAACATCATGCCTGTTATCTCACAAATGACCACTATTAAACCCCTCTTTCCCAAAACTAACCCATCCCATACCACTGACTACTGTCCCTTTCTCCATTCTTCCCATACTTGGTAAAATCTTTGAAAAATTAGTTTACAATCATCTCACCCATTACATCTCCAATATCATCATCTTCTTTCGGCTGTTCCCATTAAGGGTCGCCACAGTGGCCCATCTGTTTCCATTTCTTCCTGTCCTCTGCATCTTGCTCTGTCACACGAACCACCTGCAGGTCATCTCTCACCACAACCATAAACCTCATCTTAGGCCTTTCTCTTTTCTTCTTACCTGGCAGTTCCATTCTTAACATTCTTTTCTCAATATACCCAGTATCCCTCCTCAGCGCATGTCCAAACCAATGCAATCTTTGCCTCTCTGGCTTTGTCTCCAAACCGTCCAACCTGAGCTGACACTCTAATATACTAATTTCTAATATTGTCCATCCTCATTCCACCAAGTGCAGATCTTAACATCTTTAACTCTACCACCTCCAGCTGTTACTCCTGTCTTTTTGTCAATACCAGTCTTCAACCCAAATAACAAACACAGTTGGTCTCACTATCATCTTGTAGACCTTTCCTTTCACTTTTACTAGTACCCATCTGTCACAAATCACTCTCTCCACCCACTCCACCCTGCCTGTACTCTCTTCTTCACCTCTCTTCCACATTCACCATTACTCTGGACTTTTGATCCCAAGTATTTAAACTCATCCACTTTCACCAACTCTAGTCCCTGTATCCTCACCCATTCCTCTACCCTCCCACTCATTCATGCACATATATTCTGTCTTAGTCCTGCTGATCTTCATTCCTCTTCTCTCTAGAGCATATTTCCACCTCTCCAGGGTCTCCTCAACCTGTTCCCTACTGCCACTACAGATTACAATGTCATCCACAAACATCATACTCCATAGAGTGTCCTGTCTGATCTAGTCTGTCAACCTATCCATCACTACCGCAAATAAGAAAGGGCTCAGAGCTGATCCTTGATGTAATCCCACCTCCACCTTGAATGCATCTGTCTCTCCTACCGCAGACCTCACCACTGTCACACTACCCTCGTACATGTCTTGTGCAACTCTTACATATTTCGCTACCACCCCCGACTGCCTCAAACAATACCACAACCCCTCTATAGGCACCCTGTCATAGGCTTTCTCTAAGTCCACAAAGACACAATGCAATTCTTCCAGACCTTCTCCATCAACACCCTCAGAGCAAGCATTGCATCTGTAGTGCTCTTTCCCGGCATGAAACCATACTACTGCTCACTAATCATCACCTCCCTTCTTAACCTAGCTTTCCCTACTCTTTTCCACAACTTCATGCTGTGAATGATCAAATTTATCCCTCTGTAGTTACAACAGCTCTGCACATCACTCCTTAAAAATCGATAACAAAACACTTCTCCACTCCTCAGGCATCCTCTCACTTTCCAAGATTTCATTAAACAATCTGGTTAAAAACTCCATCGCCATCTCTACTAAACACCTCCATGCTTCCAGTTATGTCATCTGGACCAACAGCCTTCCCATTCTTCATCCTCTTCATGCCTGTCTTTTCTTCCTCCTTGCTAATCCGTTGAACCTCCTGATTCCCTATCCCCACATCATTCAACCTTCTCTCTCATATTTTCTTCATTCATCAGCCCCTCAAATTACTCCTTCCATATGCTCAACACACACTCCTCACATGTGAGTATGTTTCCCTCATTATCCTTTATCACCCTAACCTGCTACACATCTTTCCCAGCTCGGTCCCTCTGTCTAGCTAATCGGTACAGGTCCTTTTCTCCCTCCTTAGTGTCCAACTTTTATGCAACTCTCCATACGCCTTATCTTTAGCATTCGCCACCTCTCTGTTTGCCAAACACCTCATCTCCTTATACTCCTGTCTACTCCCTTCATCTCTCTAACAATCCCGCATCTTCGCCAACCTCTTTCTCTGTTTACTCTCCTGTACTTCCTCATTCCACCACCAGGTCTCCTTGTCCTCCTTCCTCTGTCCAGATGTCACACCAAGCACCTTTCTAGCAGTCACCCTTACTAGCTCTGCTGTAGTTACCCAGCTATTTGGTAACTCTTCACTGCCACCCAGTGCCTGTCTTAACTCTTCCCTGAACTCCACCTCACAATCATCCTTTTTCAGCTTCCACCATTTGATCCCTGGCACTGCCCTCACTCTCCTCCTCCTCTGCTTGACCACCATCCCATGCTAACTATGCTTTTCCTTGTCACCACTTTACAGTCTCCAATCTGCTTCAGAATGGCCCTTCTGCATAGGATATAATCCACCTATGTGCATCTTCCTTGACTCTTGTACATCACCCTACGCTCCTCCCTCTTCTTAAAATATGTACTCACCACAGCCATGCTCATCCTTTTCACAAAATCCATTATGATCTGACCTTCTACAGTCCTCTCCTTAACACCATACCTACCCATCACTTCATCACCTAAGTTCCCCTTCACCAACATACCCACCGAAATCTGCTCCAGTCACCACTCTCTCACCCTTGGGTACACTCACCACAACTTCACCCAACTCGCTCCAAAATTTCTCTCTCTCCCATCTACTGCACACACAACTTGTAAAGCGTATGCACTATCATTCATCATCACATCATCAATTTCCAGCTTCATAAACATCACTCTATCAAACACACTTTTAACCTCAAAAACACTCTTGGTATACTGTTCCTTCAGGATAACCCCTACTCCATTTCTCATCCATTCCACACCATGATAGAATAATTTGAACCCACCTCCGATACACCACGCCTTACTCTCCTTCCATCTGGTATCTTGCATGTACAATATATCAACCTTCCATCTCTTCA
Source organism: Protopterus annectens (assembly GCF_019279795.1). Classification (NCBI taxonomy): domain Eukaryota; kingdom Metazoa; phylum Chordata; order Ceratodontiformes; family Protopteridae; genus Protopterus; species Protopterus annectens. Next base: position 882,700,182 of record NC_056733.1, on the reverse strand, counting down.
TCATATCAGCTAGCTCTCTCCCTATACAAGTCATATTGGCAACATTCAAAGTTCCCACCTTCACTACCACATTCCTAACCTTCCTTCTCTCTTCCTGCCTTTGGGCATGCCTTTCCCCTCTTGTTCTCCTTCAGCCAACAGTAGCCCAATTTTCACCAACACCCTGCTGGCTAACAGTACTGGTGGCAATCATTGTTAACCCAGGCCTCAACCGATCTGATATGGAAATCTGTATTGTTGTCCGCATGTCATTTGGCAAAACTTTTACACCGGATGCCCTTTCTATCTACTACCCTCAAAACAGCATGGCATTTGAGCTGGTAGAAGCATCTCTACTGCACTCTGGACACTAATGGATAACATCCTCCTGTTTGTGGACAAATGCCTTCCGAACAGGGCCACCATTACTGACCTCACCAGAGATTTTGATGAGGTGGATCATAGCACTCTTTTATATCACCTAAATGAAACTGGAATTAGCCCTGATACAGCTCCCCGTTTTAATAATTATCTTTCCAGTTGGTACTTCTCCATGTAGTTTCAAAACACCCTCTCTGATTCCACCCCTCTCCTTAAACGGCTTCCTCAAGGCTTCATTATGGTTCCCCTTCTTTTTTCCATTTTCACTGATAACAGTTCCTCAGCCTCTCTCTCTCTCACTTTATACTGATGATGTGGGTCTTATTTCACTCAGTCCTGACCTCCTCTACCATACAACTACAAGCTGACTTACTTTCTCTTATCAAATAGCTCAAAAACAAAAAGCTAATTCTGAACACTTCCAAAACTAAAACAAGGTTATTTCTTACTTTCTATAAATGTAAGAATAACTCTTAATCACTTCTTATCCATACCCATCTTGACAACCCCATTGATCAAGTCAGTTCCTTTAAATATTGTACCGAATTTTCACCTTCACCGAGAACAAATATGGAAGAAAATAAATTCCTCCAGAAATTCCATAGGCAAAGGCATTCTACTGACACAGCTTGAATATGGACTTCCACTGGCTGCAGTAATGTCCAAGAAAAACTCTCCCACCAGCCAAACTATAAGCAACTCTATCTGCTACTTCACTACCCTCGCCCCTATGAATGAGCATCACTGCATCGCACTCAAAAGTGAAATTGCTACTTGTCCAACAATGTGCCAAACTGTTTCTTGGATCGCAACTCTATAAGCTTCTCAAACAACATTCCTGTCCTTCCCTTGCCCACAGCCTATTCAGACGACCCCCCCCCCCAATTATACCAGTTACAATATAAGAAGTATTAACCACTCTAGCCAACTTCTTCAATGTCCCAGAACCATTGCACAAACCATGCAGTCTCCACCCTAGGCCACAAACTCTGGGAATCCCTCCCTATTTATCTTAAAAACCTCACCACGTACCCCTCATTCCATCACAAGTCTATTAATTTGCAAATGCTTTCCCACGGGAAGAATACATTACCCAATCCCGACTCTCCCCTTCAAGACTCAGGCACCTTTGTCTTCCTCACATTATTTCCCTATACTATGTGACATCTGTTCCACACCTGTATATACTGTATATAGTTAATTTCTGTGTGCCCTCCATCTAACCATTCCTTCATATTGTCTCTTATCTGTTGTTGTTGTGTCTTTCGGCTTATCCCGGTTAGGGGTCGCTACAGCGGAACTCCGGTCCGCGAATGTTTGGTAGTGGATTTTTACGTGCCGTGTTACCAGCCCTGATGCACAACCTTCAACTAAGGCACGCCCATTCACGCATGCCTCCACACAGAAGACGCTCAAGCTGAGAATCGAACGGGACGTCTTGCTGTGAGGTGACAACGCTACCGCAGCACCACTACCACGGATACTGTGCGCTTTATTATTATTATTACTGCTATTGATTCATTACTACTTTCACACATTTTGTTTATCTTCATAATGTAGAAGTTATGTATTTTTAATCTTCCTCACCGTTCGGTTATGGATACTCCTTGGCCACATTTTACAGACTTGGCTCTTAGTCTCGAGCTCCTCCCACTTCCCACAATGCACTACACACTCTCTACAGCCTCCTCAGATCTCACCTGCCACCACAGGAAATGGAAGCGGATTTCTAGCTCGAGCAATTCAATATTTGAAAGCAAAGTTTTCTCCTTAGAATTTTTTCATTTTTGGCTAACATTTTGATATTTTCTTAACACACCTCCCCTCCCAGTGAGTCATTTGTAGGCATTGGGGACTGCTACCTTTATTCCCCTCCCTTCTCCTGTTTGGCAGGGCCTTTAATCCCATCTTCTGATCTTTTTTTTTTTTTTTTTGTAAATAGAAACCATTTTTAGGACTTACTAAACAATTCTTTGATTTAGTGTGTGTGAACTTCAGTAAAAGTGGACTTGTTTTTGACCGTGTACTTTTTCTCCCTTGTTATAACTTTAATAAGGTTTGTTTCTATCTCTTCTCTGGTGCGCCTTGAACTTTTTCAAAATGTCAGAAAAACCTTTGGGATTCAACTTGCTTGTGTACTGTCATTTATATTTGTCTGGACTGAAACTGAAATGAATCCGTCTGAATCAATGCTCTACCCCAGTTACCAAACTGATTTGAAATAATGCTCTACTCCGGTTACATGCAAAGCAAGACACAATCATCCTGAAAGTGATGGAAGCAGCAAAGAAAGTAATGGGCAGGATGCAGAAGCACTAAACTTAGGAAAGTGCAGCTGTGTACACTCACCATAAATGTACATGTTCGAGTGTATTCACTGTCGCAGTACACAAAGTGCAGCTGTGTACACTCACCATAAAGTATGCACTGCTGCAGTCATCACTTGGGTTATTCACCACCATAAAATGTATTCACTGTCGCAGTATACATAAAGTGCAGCTGTGTACACTCACCATAAATGTACATGTTCTATACATAAAGTGCAGCTGTGTACACTCACCATAAATGTACATGTTCGAGTGTATTCACTGTCGCAGTATACATAAAGTGCAGCTGTGTACACTCACCATAAATGTACATGTTCGAGTGTATTCACTGCTGCAGTATACATAAAGTGCAGCTGTGTACACTCACCATAAATGTACATGTTCGAGTGTATTCACTGCTGCAGTATACATAAAGTGCAGCTGTGTACACTCACCATAAATGTACATGTTCGAGTGTATTCACTGTCGCAGTATACATAAAGTGCAGCTGTGTACACTCACCATAAATGTAGACTGCAGTCATAACATTTGGGTTATCTGCTTGCAGTAGCCCTCAGTCGGCCTGATTATTAAAGCCTTGGGTCCAGCTTCGGTTACTGTCTCATCTTCCATGACGTCAAGTAGTCAGGGGTAAAAAGCATGCAGCCAACACCATTACATCAGTTTTTCTCGCCCCAGATGTCAGGTGCTCCCCATAATGGGGAGCAATTATATACAAGGTTACACCTCCAACAAAAAAGCAAATACACCAAAAAGCTTAAAGCATAGTAAACAAGAATAGAGGTACAGTCAATAGAAGTCAGGGGGCTGGAGGGAGGATAACCAGGACTGCAACAATGAATACACTTGAACATCTACATTTATGGCAAGTGTACACAACTGTACTATGGTCTTTGTGTTTCACTGTTGCATTCACCACATTTGGGTAGATTCCCAAAGCTAAGGATGGGAGGAGGTTTTAGACAGCATTAGGGCCAGCTATAAGGCCCTGCAAGACTGCAGTGGCAAAACCAGCTCTGGATATAGATAAAATTGGCAAGTAGGAATGCTTGGTGAAGGTATGTATAGAACTCCAGGTAGCAGCTTCTAGGATGTCCCTGGTAGGGACACCTCTGAGAAAGGCTGTAGAGGTAGATGCAGCCCTGGTTGAATGTGGTCTAATCCCCTGTGGGGTAGGTTTTCCATGGTGCTTATAGCAGGAATGAATGCAGTGGGCTATCCACTTAGAAATGGTTGGCTTTGAAATGGCCTTCCCCTCTGCCCCTGCAGCAAATGCAACCAGCAGCTGTTCAGATTTGCTGAGAGGTTTAGTCTTGTCAGAGTTTGTCTGCGCACGTCCAATGAGTGCAGTATTCGTTCCCCCTTGTTCTGTGGATTAGAAAAGAAGGTTGGCAAATGAATGGACTGAATACTACCTTGGGCATGAAGGAGGGATTGACCCTGAGGGACACCCTGTCCGCATGAAAGATGATGAAAGGCTCCACTGCCATGAGGGCCTGTGCTTCAGACACTCTTCTTGCCGAAGTGATAGCTAGAAGGAAGGCTGTTTTCCAAGAAAGGAATTTCAACTCTGCATTTGCAGCTGGCTCAAAGGGAGGTAGAGTGAGTTTTTCCAATACAAAGTTGAGGTCCCAGGCTGGAGTAGGGGCTCTCCTAGTTGGTCTTTAGTTTTTGACCCCTCTGAGGAAAGTACAGTTGTGTACACCTACCATAAATGTAGATGTTCGAGTGTCTTCACTGTTGCAGTCATAACTGTAGGGTGCTCCTGCCGGCAGGCAGCCCGAGGTCGGCCAGAATCCCAAAGTCTGGCGGCTATAAGCTAGTATCCTGACGTCAGTACGCCTTGGTACATAGCCCTCAGCCGACGCCATCTTCTCCAGCCTTTCTTGCCCTAGATGTCAGAAGTCCCCAACAAATCAAAAATGAATCCAACAAGGAAACACAAATACACCACAAATAAGAGAAAAGAGGGGATAGGAGGCCTCGACTGCAACAGGAGAAGACACTCGAACATCTACATTTATGGTAGGTGTACACAACTGTACTATGTTCTTCGTGTTTCACTGTTGCAGTCATAACTGTAGGGTGGAATCCCAAAGCAGTGTAGAGGGGGAGGAGGCTTTAGATAGAAGAAGGGGAGGCAAGAATACCCTGCAAGACAGCAGAGGCAAAGCCTGCCCTAGACTTAGAAAATAAGGGGAGATTGTAGTGCTTGGAAAAAGTATGCACATAACTCCAAGTGGCAGCTTCCAAGATAACCTTGGTAGGGACTCCTCTGAGGAAAGCTGTAGAAGTAGCAGCTGCTCTAGTAGAATGACTTCTAATGGTCCCTGGAAACTGTTTGCCATGATGAGTGTAACAAAATCTTATTCCATAAGCAATCCATTTGGAAATAGTTTGTTTAGAAATAGGTTTTCCAAGAGAACTGGAGGCAAAGGAAACAAACAATTGGTTAGACTTTCTGAAATCTTTAGTCTTGTCCAAGTAAAATCGTAACTGTCTGTGCACATCCAATGAATGCAAAATCCTTTCCCCTTTATTTTGAGGATTTGGAAAGAAAGTAGGAAGGTGAATTGTCTGATTTAAAGCCACTTTCGAAATCACCTTAGGCATGAAAGTAGGATTGGTCCTCAAGGATACTCTGTCCTGATGGAAAATAAGGTATGGTTCCACAGCCATGAGAGCTTGCAACTCTGAGACCCTTCTGGCAGAGGTCAATGCTAACAAAAGAACAGTCTTCCAAGATAGAAACTTAATATCAGAAGATGCAGCAGGCTCAAAAGGAGGCAAAGTAAGTTTTTCTAAAACATAATTAAGATCCCAGGCAGGGACAGGAGGGGTCCTTGGAGGTCAAATTTTAGCCCTCTCAAGAACTGCTTCACCAAAGGATGAGAAAAACAGGAGGATCAGAACTGTAATGCTAGAGATAGCAGAAGCATGTATCTTAATGGAAGAAAAGGAAAGTCCTTAGATAAAAGTTCAAAGGTAAAGCAAAATAGAGGAGAGATCAGGAACCTGAGGATCAGAGCCTCGGTCCTGCATCCAAATAAAAAACCTCTTCCATTTAGAGGCATAGGATTTCCTAGTGCTAGGCCGTCTAGCTTCCAAAAGAACATCCAAAACTTGTTTGGGAAGACTAGAGGAAATCAAATTCCTTTGAAGAACCAAGCTGCCAGGCAAAGGGTCTTGAGATTGGAATGTAGAAACTGACCCTGATGCTGGGACAGAAGCGAAGGGTTCAGTGGAAGAATCCAAGGAGGCCCCGAGAACAGGAGCTTTAAGGTTGGATACCAAAACTGTCGAGGCCAATTTGGAGCAATCAAGATGAGGAACTTGGGCTTGTCCTGTTTTATCTTCAGTAGTACCCGAGGCAGTAGGGGAAGAGGAGGGAAGGCATATGCTGAAAGGCTTCTCCAGCTGAAGGACAGGGCATCCACTCTCCATGCTGTTTTGTGGAAGGACCTGCAAAAGCGAGGCAGCTGATGATTGAGATGGGATGCAAACAGATCTATCTGGGGGCATCCCCAAACTGCAGTAATCCTGTTGAACAAGTTGGTGTCTAGCATCCATTCGTGAGGATCTGTAATGTTTCTGCTCAGGCTGTCTGCTAAGAGATACTGTTTCCTGGAATGAATTGAGCCTGAGATGCAGATTCAAATTTAGAGCTGTGTCCCATAAACCCATAGCTAGTCTGCAAGGGTATGAATGAGAACCCCTGCTTGTTGATGTACCACATGACCGTGGTGTTGTCTGAGAGGCCCTGGTTGTAAGGTTTGAAGGCTAAAGGGCATTTTGAACTGCCAACATTTCCTTCAGATTGATGTGCCAGTGAAGATGGTCCTTTGTCCAGGTTCCCTGCTGGCAATGGTCTAGAAAGTGTGCTCCCCAAGCATAATCCGAGGCAGCCGTGGTTAGGATTTGAGTAGGTTGAGGGAGACGAAAAGGTTTTCCTTCGTTTAAAGTGCAAGCCTTGGACCACCAGAGGAACTCCTTCTGGAGGCAGGGGATCAGAGGAATCAGAATATCCAGGTCGTGGTAATGCTGTGACCATACACTTTTCAGATACCATTGAAGCTTTCTCATGTGAAGCCTTGCGTTTGGAATCAACAGAATGCAGGAAGCCATGTAGCCCAGAGCCTGCAGGAATTTCCTTGCAGTGAGCTGAGATAGAGTTGCCAAGGTGTTGAAAGTAGAAGCCAGCTGAGTTTGTTTTTCTGGAGCGAGGAAGGCCCTTTGTAAGGTTGTATTTAAGAGGGCTCCCAAGAATACCATTTGTTGAGAAGGGATCAAATGTGACTTTTATGTTCACTGAGAATCCCAGTAGTAGGAGAAGACGTTGAACAAAGTCCAGATGTTGAAGCAGAAGATCTTTGCTGTCTGCCTGAATAAGGCAGTCGTCCAAATAGGGGTAAATCTGGATCCCCTGAAGTCTGCAGTAAGCCACTACTGGTGCCAGGCACTTGGTGAAGACTCTGGGCAGTAGATAAACCAAAGGGCAGAACAGAGAATTGAAAGTGCCTCAAACCTGCCTTGAATCTGAGGAATTTCCTGCGTTTGTCTGATAGGGATATGCAAATAGGCTTCCTTTAAGTCCAATGTCACCATCCAGGCGTCCTGAGAGAGCATTGGAATTAGCTGTTGCAGAGTAAGCATCTTGAACTTTGGAATTTCCAAAAAGGTGTTTAACACAGAAAGGTCCAGAATAGGTCTCCATGAGTTTTGTTTTCTGGGAACCAGAAACAGCCTTGAATAAAACCTTTTTCCCATTTCCGAGAGTGGAACAGGCTCTATGGCTCTCATGGCCAGAAGAGCATCCACTTGAGTTAAGGCCTCTGACCACTGAAGTTTTGGCAGATCTGGCCAACCGTGAGTCCTTGGCAAAGTGTGAAAGTGGAACTTGTAACCTTTAAAATCACGCCCAATACCCATCTGTCCTGGGTAATATGAGTCCAATTTCTGTAAAAGAGACAGTTTTCCTCCGAGAGGGCGCCCAGGTGAAGGGGTCCTGAAGCCCAACCGAGAGTCCTTGAGTTTGCTTTCTTTGAGATTGGGATCTGTCTTCTCCCCTTCTAGGTGAAGAAGCAGTCCATTGTCTAGATCTGTAAGAGGTCTGGCCTTGACCACGACCTCTGAGAGCCTATATCTTCCCCTTTGAGGCCTGTCAGACGTGGGAAAGGACCAATTTTAGAGGGCCAATTCCTGGAAAATCTAGGAGGCTGAACTTGCAAGAAATCTTTACAGTCTGCATAGACTTTGCCTTTTCTTCCATCTTTTAATAACTTCCTCAGCCTTAGAACCAAAAGAACATCTTGTTGAACAGGGGCATCTAATAACTTAGCCTTAACCTGTTCAGGTAAACTTTGTTCACGCCAGGCATGTCTCCTAATCACAGTACCAGAGGCAGCAGCCCTGCAAGAAGCATCCAAAGCATCAAAACCACAATGTAAGCTATGCTTGTTAACCTGTTCAGTAGCATGCAAAACATCCTGAAGTTCCTTATCCTCTGCACAAGCAGGAAGGGAAATAAGCTTTTGCTTTAAAACAGACAAAAGAAATTGCTGATATTTAAACATATGAAACTGGCAATTTAAAGCCCTTACAGACAGGGTAGCAGAAGTATATACCTTTTTACCCCACCTGTCTAAAGCACGAGAATCCTTCTCAGAGGAATAGGATTTTAGAAGTAGCAACCTTAGCAGCCTTAGAACCCTGAGAAATAGTTTCAGGATCTGCAGAAGGGTTTTTAAATAAAAATAAATGAGAGTCAGGAACCCTATAAAATCTATCAGGCTTAGAAGGAGCAGGAGGCATGGAATCAGGATTCAAATTAGCCTCAGAAAAGCATCATCTACAATGTCCAAGACAGGAGGGATAGCTAAAGGCCTATGCTGAGGAAGAAGAAGAAATTCTCTAAGCCTCTTTTTGGAAGCAGAATATTCCTGTCCTTCCCAATGAAAATGTTCCTCATCTCATGCAAGGTTTCTCCAAAAGAAAAATCCTCAGGCGGAGAGGCCGAGGGCAAAGAATCCTCAGCATCCGAATCCTCATAAGGGAAAGGAGTAATCCTGATCAGAGGAAGAAACAGAAGATACAGAAGCCTGGTCAGAGGAATCCAGAGTAACATCCTGTCGAGGCCTTTTCTCAGGAGGGTGAGAACCCCTAATCATTGTAAGCAAATCTTCAGCCATCCTCAATAATTGTTTTTGTGTCTTTGGGAGTGGATTCAGAAGCAGCTTGAGCTGAAACTTTAGACTTAGTAGGAGTCTTTGTCTTTGCCTTTGAAATAGTGATATGAGTAGGCCTGAAAACCCCTCAGAAGCCGGTACCTGCACAGCGTTCCGGACCCATCTGAAGGAGCGACGTCCAAGGTCCTGCAGCAGTTAAAATAGTGGGCCTTGATGGCTCCCCATGGAGTCCGTATCGCCATCGGTTCAGAAGTGGCGGATGACAGGGCTGCAAAAGCGCCTCACTGACGACAGCCGAACGGACGCTGGCTCCAGCTGCAACGAGTCCTGTTTGGACCTCGGAGGCCTGTCTTTGTCTTTGCGCTTCTTTGAACTCCGGTAGTGTCCGACGACATTCTGTAATTGAAGCTGCCAAAATAATTTAAAGCCCAATCGCATTCCGCTTGATAGTAGAGTTGAACCTGGCACAGAACCGACAAGAAACGCCGTGGTCAGGGCCTAAGCAAGGTAGACAGTAAGAGTGGAAATCTTTATGAGGTATTTGTTTCCCACACGCTATACAATTATTAACTTTTTCTGACATCAGAGGAACAAGAAAGATTCACGGGTACTTAGCTTTGAGAAGAGAAGTAAGAACTTCGGACCGACAACAACCAAATACGCTGTTCGAAAATCGCCAACCAATGTTTTGCGAGCTGCTTTCCACCGCACGGCAAGAAAGACTGGAGAAGATGGCGCCGGCTGAGGGCTATGTACCAAGGCGCATTGACGCCAGGATACTAGCTTTACAGCCGACGCCGGACCCAGACTTTGGGATTCTGGCCGACCTCGGGCTGCCTGCCGGCAGGAGCACCCTACAGTTATGACTGCAACAGTGAAACACGAAGAACATCTACCTCAACAGTGGATGAGAGAAGAGGGGTGGCTCTGTATTGAAATGAGCTGAAATGGCTGAGGCATGAATTTTGATGGAGGAAAAGGAAAGGTCCTTGTGAAGCATCTCAGTTAAGTATTGAAGAATCTGAGATAAATTGTGCGCTGCTGTGCCCATCCCCTGAGTTTCGCTCCAGGAACAGAAACTTTTCCATTTTTCAGCATAGGACTTTCTAGTACTAGGCCTCCTTGCCTCCAGAATGACATCCATCACTTGTTTACTGAGAGATTGTAACGGAGAGATCAAGTAATTAGCCAGGCTGCTAGGTTTAGGGTTTGAAGCTGAGGGTGCAGAATCTGGCCCTCCTGCTGGTACAGCAGGGTAGGGGTCTGAGGCAGGTGCCAGCAGTGACACACTGAGCAAGAAGGGGTGCCAGTGTTGACGTGGCCAGTCTGGTGCGATCAGTATTGTCCTTGGATTGTCCTATTTGATATTTAGTAGTATCTTGTAGAGGAGCGGCAGAGGGGGAAAGGCATAAACTGATAGGTTTTTCCAGGTGAAGGACAGGGCATCCACTTTCCAAGCATCTTTGTCGGGAGTCCTTGTGCAGAATTTGTCCAATTGGTAGTTCTGGAAAAGAGGCAAACAGGTCTATCTCTGGGCTGCCCCATTTGTTTCCCCAACATGTTGAATATCTTTGGTTCCAGTTTCCACTCGTGTGGGTCCATGAGATTTCTGCTTAGGTCGTCTGCCAGTGTATTTAGCTTTCCTGGCAGGAACTGAGCCTGTAGGTGCACATGGTAGCTCAAGGCTGTGTTCCACAGAGCCATAGCTAGTCTGCAGAGAGGGTATGAATGGGTTCCTCCCTGCTTGTTTATGTACCACATACATATCAGTGGTGTTGTCCATCTTTACCAATTATTGCCCTGCAAGAATGTGGTCCTTGAAGGCTGTCAGAGCATTCTGTACAGCTAACATTTATTTTTGATTGATATGCAGGTGCATTTGACTTAAGTTCCAACTGCCCTGAATGCACTTCCCTGCCAAGTGAGCCCCCCATGCCCAGTCTGATGCGTCTGTTGTTAGGGTTTGGGCGGCAGGGGGTAGAGTGAATGGCAGTCCCTTGTTTTGGTGGCAGGCCTCTACCCACCAAAGGAACTCTATCTGTAGACAAGGCAAGATAGGAATCATTGATTCTAGATCCTGAGAATGTTGACACCATAGGCTTTTTAGATACCATTGTAGTTTCCTCATATGCAGTCCTGCATATGGAATTAGTAGAATGCAGGAGGCCATGAACCCCAGGGCTTGCAGTATTTTCCTTGCAGATAGCTGGGTCTGTGACCAGTAGCTTGAAGTAGGCTGTCAAATGAACTTGTTTCTCTGGCGTGAGGTAGGACATCTGGGAAGTTGTATTCAAGCTTGTTCCCAGGAATACAATTTGCTGGCAGGGTACAAGATGTGATTTCTTTTCGTTTACGGTATACCCCAGACAAGTTAGCAGTTTCTTTACAAATGCCAGATGATTCAATAGTATGTCCTGGCTTTCTGCCTGAATTAGACAATTGTCCAGGTATGGGTATATTTGAATATTTCTTTGCCTGCAAAAAGCAATGACTGGAGCTAGGTACGTTGTGAATACTCTGGGCGTAGTAGATAAGCCAAGGGGCAGTGCAGAGAACTGATAGTGCATGTAGCCTGCTTTGAAGCGTAGGTATCTTCTGCAAGATTCCCTTATTGGGATGTGCAGGTAGGCTTCCATTAAATCCAGTGTTGCTAACCAGGCATCTTTGCCTCGCATAGGAAGTAGCTGATGAAGAGTTAGAATCTTGAATTTTGGGATTACCAAAAATGTGTTTAGGGTAGACGGGGCCAGGATAGAATGCCAGCAACTGTCTTTTCTGGGAACCAGAAAAAGTCTTGAGTAGAACCCTTGTCCCTATTCTTCTCCTGGGACAGGTTGAATAGCCCTGATGCTTAAAAGAGATAGAACTTGCTTTTGAGCCTCTGCCCGCCCACTGATTTGGGGGTAGACTTAGTCAATCGTTTGGGGTTGGTAAGGAGTGGAAGTGGAATCTGTATCCTTGGGAAACTACATTTAAAACCCATTTGCCCTGGGTAATAAGTTCCCATTTTTTTACCTGCAGGGCAATCTTTCCCGCTAAAGGAACGGTCAGTTGAGCAGAGCTTGGAAGGTTTAAAGTTAAGTCATTGCGACAGTTTTCCATAGGGGGGAGTCTTACTACTTCCTGCTTTGGAAGTGGGAGCCCCTCACTACTTAGTCCTATGAGTCCCTTGGGACTGAAGCCTGAGTGTTCTGCTGTTTCTGGGTTTGGGCTGAGAAGGCCTGGAAGAGGCAGGAAAGGACCAATTCTTAGAGGGCCAATGCATACTAAATATGGAAGGCTGTACTTGCAGGAAATCTTTAACAATTTGCATAGATTTAGCCTTTTCCTGCATCTTTTTAAGTAGTTCTTCGGCTTTGTTGCCAAACAGGCAATCTTGGTTTAAGGGAGCATCCAGCAATTTAGCCTTAAAATGATCTGTCAGAGATTGCTCCTTAAACCAAGCATGCAAGTACAGACCCAGTGACAGCAGCCCTGCAAGATGCCTCTAATGAATCAAAACCACATTGCAAAGTATGTTTTCCAACTTGTTCAGCAGCATGCATTAAATCCTGTAAATCCGTACTTTCAGCACAGCCAGGAATCAACAACATTTTCTGTTTAAGCAATCCAATAATATGCTGCTGATACTTTAACATATGAAACTGGCAGTTTAAAGCCCTTATGGCCAAGGTTGCAGAAGTGTATACCTTCTTACCCAATCTGTCCAGCACCCTGGAATCTCTATCAGAGGGGGTAGGATTTTTGGCAGTAGTGGCCTTAATGCCCTTGGGTCATTGTGAAATTGTCTCAGGATCCGCAGTAGGATTTTTGAAAAGGAACTTGTGAGAGTCAGGAAAGTACAGTTGTGTACACTTACCATAAATGCAGATGTTGGAGTGTATTCACTGTTGCAGTCATAACATTTGGGTAATCTGCTGGCAGGTTGCCCTCAGTCAGCCTGATTAGCAAAGTCTTGGGTCCTGCGTCGGTTGCTGTCCCTTCTTCCATGACCTCAGGTCGTCAGGGGTATAAAACATGCAGCCGATGCCATTACATAAGTTTTTCTTGCCCCAGATGTCATGTGCCCCCCCCAAAAGGGGAGCTAAATATATAAACATATATGTAGAATGAAAAACACAAAACATATACCTCCAAACAAAAGCAAATACACCAACAAGGCTTTTAAAGATAGTAACAGAAATGAGAGGTATAGTTAGAGAAAAATAGGGGGCTGGAGGGAGGGTAACCAGGACTGCAACAGTGAATACACTCGGACATCTACATTTATAGTAAGTGTACACAACTGTACTATGTTCTTCATGTTTCGCTGTTGCAGTTATTACATTTGGGTAGAATCCCAATGCTATGGTTGGGAGGATGGATTTATACAGCATTACGAGCAGCGATAAGGCCCTGCAGGACAACAGTGGCAAAGTCTGCTCTGGATTTAGAGAAGAGAGGTAAATGGTAATGTTTGTTGAACATATGAACTGAGCTCCAGGTAGCAACTTCTAGAATGTCTCTGGTAGGAACCCCTCTGAGAGAGAGATCTAATCCCCTTGGGGACAGGTTTACCATGGTGCATGTAGCAGAAACGAATACAATGGCTTATCCATTTTACAATAGTTTTCTTTGAAATAGCCTTTCCCTCTGCCCCTGCAGCAATGCCACCAGTAATTGTTCAGATTTTCTTAGAGATTTTGTCCTGTTTAAGTAGAATCTTAGTTGTCTGTGGTACATCCAATGAATGCAGAATCTGCTCACCCTTGTTCTGTGGATATGGGAAGAAAGTTGGCAGATGAATGGTCTGATTAAGGGCCACACTAGATACCACCTTTAGGCATAAAGGATGGCTTGGTCCTGAGAGCCACCCTGTCCGGGTAAAAAATAATAAAAGGCTCCACTGCCATAAGAGCCTGTAGTTCTGAAATCCTTCTAGCTGAAGTGACTGCTAAAAGAAAAGCGGTTTCCCAAGAGAGAAATTTTAGGTCTGCAGTAGCAGCTGGCTCAAAAAAAGGTAGAGTGAGTTTTTCCAAAACAAAATTGAGGTCCCATGCAGGAGTTGGTGCTCTCCTGGGAGGTCTTAAATTTTTGACCCCTCTGAGGTACTGCTTTAGCGGAGGATGAGAAAAGAAGGGAGGCTCTGTGTTGTAATGAGCTGAAATGGCAGAGGCATGGATTTTTATGGAAGAAAACGATAGGCTCTTGTGAAGCATCTCAGTTAAATATTGCAGAATCTGAGGAATATTGGGCATTGCTGTGCTTATTCCTTGTGCTTGGTTCCAAGCACAGAATCTTTTACATTTGTCAGCATAAGATTTTCTAGTACTAGGCCTTCTAGCCTTCAAAATGACATCCATCACATGTTTGCTGAGAGATGTAAAGTACAGTTTTGTACCTACCATAAATGTAGATGTTTCGAGTGTATACCCTGCTGCAGTCATCACACTTGGGTTATCCTGCCGTCAGGCGGTCCCGCAGTCGATCCAAATTCCAAAGTCTTGGTCCGACGTCAGTTGCTATCGCTTCTTCCCTGACGTCAGTGTGCCAGGGGTATATGAGAGGCATCCAACGCCATTTTCTTCAGTTTTTCTTGCCCCAGACGTCAGGTGCCCCCCCCCCCCAAATGGTGGTCAGTAGATGGTACCAATAATAAAAAGTGTAGCATAAACAAAAAATCCCTCCAGCTATAAGCAAATACACCACAAATGTTGTAACAGATTTTAAGGTATAGAAAGGTCTTAGTTAGGTCAGAGGGGATGGAGGGAGGGTAACCTGGACTGCAGCAGGGTATACACTCGAACATCTACATTTATGGTAGGTACAAAACTGTACTATGTTCATCGTATTACCCTGCTGCAGTCATCACACTTGGGTAGAATCCCAAAGCTAAGGATGGGAGGTGGAGTCAAACAGGGTTAGAGGAGGCTAGAAGGCCCTGCAAAACTGCAGTGGTGAAGCCAGCTCTAGTCTTAGAGTAAAGTGGTAAGTGGTAATGTTTGGTGAAGGTGTGTACTGAACACCAAGTTGCAGCTTCCAAAATACCCTTGGTTGGCACGCCCGAGGAAAGCTGTAGATGTAGCTGCTGCCCTGGTAGAGTGGGGCCTTATGCTAGCAGGAACTGGTTTTCCATGGTGGGTGTAGCAAAAATGTATTCAATGTCCTATCCATTTGGAAATGGTCTGTTTTGAGATCGTCTTTCCTTGTGATGCTGTAGCATAGGATACAAAAAGCTGGTCAGATTTTCTGAAAACCTTAGTTTTATCCAAGTAGTAATGTAGCTGCCTGTGAATGTCCAAGGAATGTAGGAGTCTTTCTCCTTTGTTCTGTGGATTTGGAAAGAAGGTGGGTAAATGGATGGTTTGATTTAGAGCCACACTGGATACCACCTTAGGCATAAAGAGGGGTTAGTTCGTACAGAAACTCTGTCTTGATGACAAACGAGGAAAGGCTCTACTGCCATTAGTGCTTGAAGCTCTGAAACTCTTCTCGCTGAAGTGATTGCTAGCAGCAGGGCAGTCTTCCATGATATAAACTTTAAGTCAGCTGAGAAAGCTGGCTCAAAAGGAGGTAGCGTACGTTTTTCCAGAACAAAGTTGAGGTCCCAAGTAGGTGTTGATGCTCTCCTGGGAGGCTTAATGTTTTTGGCCCCTCTGAGAAACTGCCTTAGGAGTGGATGTGAAAATAAGGGAGGATTCGTGTTGTAGTGAGCTGAAATAGCTGAGGCGTGGATTTTAATAGATGATAAAGAAAGCCCTTTGTGTAACATAGGTTCATAGGTTCATACTAGGCTATCTGCCCGAGGGCATTTATAAGCCTAGCCCATAGTTTTGTGGTTTGGAGAATCTATGCCCATTATTTTGCTGTGCCTCTGTCGAGCAGTGACACTGAGGTAACCCCTGGGGTGTATCTGCGATCTCCCATCCATTGGTCAAGATTCCTCTTGAACAAGGCCAGCGAGGTACTCTGCCTCACATAAACTGGGATTTTGTTCCACAGCATAGGGAGTCTTTGGGTGATGAATCTATCCCTCCAGCACGTCCTATTAATAACTGTGTCGAGGTTTAAGTCTCCAGCCCTTGTGGCTCTGAGGGATCTAGATTTTTTGAGATGAAGCATGTTCATCAAATCTGGGTTTGACATGGCCTTGTATGTCAGGCATAGGTCACCTCTGAGCAAGCGGTAAGCAACTGAATATAACTGGAGTTCTTTCAGTCGGGCAGCATAAGACAGATTTTTGAGACCCTTTATCCTTTTGGTGAGGAACTTTGTGGCCTCTCCAGCTGCTGCAAGTGTCGGGTCAGATACATTCGAATGGGGCATTGTACTCGATCATTGGTCTGATGAGTGATGAGTATAGGGAGACTATGACTTCCTTGATCTAAATGTGAATCCCTTCATGATAAGGTGGGCAATGTAGAAGGTCTTCCTAACTACTTTAGCAATATGAGTGTCGAATGAAAGGCTACTGTCAACCTGGGTTCCCAGGTCCCTAATAACTTCTTCTGTGTTCAGGGATTGCCACCTATATGGTAGCTAGGGGTAACCTTATTTTTCCAAGGGTATGACTATGCATTTCTTGGCATTTAACTTAAGGCCATGGCTCTGGCACCAGTTATCCATTTCTGTGAGACCCTTCTGAAGGATATCTGTGTCGGATATGTTTTCAACTACGGCGCCCAGTTTGCAGTCATCTGCAAACTTTGTCAGCCATAACCCTCCTGTGTTTGCTTGTACTTCAGAAAAGTAGATGTCAAACAAGAGTGGGCCCAGGACTGAGCCCTGTGGGACACCAGTTGTGACAGGCTTTGAGTCTGACATGGCGCCAGCAACTCTGACCCTGTGGGTTCTGTCACTCAGCCAGTTTGCAACCCATCTTGTAATGTATGGGTTTACATTTAAGTTGATGAGCTTTTCAATGATACCCAAGTGAGGTATTGTATCGAAAGCCTTCGCCAGGTCTAGGTAGGCTGTATGGACTTGCCTTTCCCTCGTCAATGGCCTTGGTGACTGTTTCGAAAAAGTCAACCAAGTTTAAAAGGCATGATCTGCCTCTGACAAAGCCAAACTGGGTTGGATCCAAAGTCTGCAAATTCCCTATGTCTTTATTTATGAGATCCATTATGATCCTCTCCATGGCTTTGCAGATAAGGCTTGTCAAGCTAATGGGACGGTAATTTCCAGGGTCGGTGGAGGCACCTTTGTGGAGTGGGACCACAGTCGCCAGCGCCACTCCTGGGTACATATCCGAGGTGAGACTAAGATTAAACAGCTGTCCTAACTGTGGGTTTAATTCCTCGTTGAGTTCATGGAGCACACAGCCGGGGACACCATCAGGTCCCATGGATGCTGTGTTCTTTGCCTTGCAGAGAGCAGTTCTCACCTGGGCTTAGAGATGTTTGGGGGCTACAATCATTTGGTATAGATATCTCTCCTTTAGGGGAGGGGAGAAGTTTGCACTGAACCTGTCAGCCAGTATGTTGGCAATGTCTGTAGGATCAGTAATCTTCACATCATTTTGAACTAATTCTGAGCATATCTGGGAGTTTCCTCCTAGGTTTCTGACATAGCTAAAGAATGCCTTATGGTTGTCTTTAGAGTCCTTAGCTATTTTTTTCTCAAAATTAGCTTTGGGTGATTTTATGAGAGCTCTTAGCTTTTTACTTATAGTGATCGGCGGTGTCTTACCTTTTAAGGATTTTGCTCTATCTTGTAGTAGCTTTCTCCTTTTGTTGTAGAGTTTGTTTATGGCTGGGGTCCACCAGACTGGACGCTTGCCTTTGGTACAAAGAGTCTTTGTTTTGCTTGGGATTGCCTGATCCATGCAGCCCTGCAGATGCTGGTAGAAGGCATTTGTAAGTGATTCAGCGGTTTGAGTAATGTTAACCGCGGGCTCAGGGGCCTTAAAGGAGACCACACTAGTCTTTAGAAGTGTGAAAACGGCTTTCGAGAAGTTCTTTACTGTGGTCTTTTTCATTTCGGTGGGGGCGGATGAGGACCTCCAGCGAGATTAGTTTGTGATCAGATCTCACCAGTGAGGGTATACTTCCGGCGTTGAACATTGTGCTCCCATGTTCGTGATGATGAGATCAAGTATGTTTTCTCCTCTTGTGGGGATGGTGACTAGTTGTTCCATGGCATTTGAGTTTATGAATTCCAGGAACTTTTGGGCTAGAGTGTTTGGGCTTGAGTAGTGTTCCCAGTCTATATTAGGGTAGTTGAAGTCACCTAGTATGATGGTGTTCGAGATACATTTATCCCTCCAGTGCTTTCAGGAAGGCCATATGAGGTTCCTGAGTTTGAGGGTGGCCTGTAACATGCTACAAATTGCAGAGCAGTCTTGCCTATGGTTAATTGCACCTGGATGGTTTCTGATGCATCATGATGCCACCAATCTTGAGGTGTGGGTGTCCTTGATGAATATGGATACCTCCTCCTTTCTTAGTATTGTCCGGGTTTTGGGGCCGGAACGCATGATATGAGGTAAAACCTGATAGTGCTGGGGTGCTCTCAGGAGCCTTGAACCAGGTTTCTGTCACAGCACAGACATCGATGTTCTCCATACTGAGAAGGGCCTCGAGTGCGTGCATTTTGAGGTTGAGACTTCTGGCATTGAGCAGCATTACCCTTAGTTTTTTTTCTTTGTTTTGTTCTAGGGTGGTAGGTTTAGAATTTGAGCCTTGCCTAAAAAAGGCACTATGGGGGTGGCAAGAGCCTTTGCCAAAATCCGGAATCCAAGGGGTGACAAGTGCAACCGTCCCTTGCAAAGCAGCGTGGCTTGTCCAGCATGTCATCCCAGGCAGACAGACATTGGATCCCCTTTGAATGACACCAGAGTTTAAGCCAATTGTTAAAGCTGATCATCTTATCTCTGTATTGTGGCATCATTCTTGGTGAAGGTAGGATACTGCTCAAGGTCAGGGTCATACCTGCTTGGGCTACATAATAAGAGAGCTCCTCTATGTCTCTTTTCATGTAGTCCAAGGAGGTACGTCTCAGGTCGTTAACACCAGCGTGGACAATGATTGAGTCTTACTTGTACCTGCTGTTGAGAGACCTGAGTGCATGCGTTATGTGGCGGATTCTAGCACCCGACAGGCAGCTTACTGTGACCTTCTCCTTACTCAGTCTGGTGAGCGGGACGTCAGTGTGCCTGACTATGAAGTCACCGATAACTAGTGTGTCTGGCATTGTGTTTGGCATTAAGGGCTGTGACTGCTTGACACTCTGACTGTGTGGTCTATGTGTTGCAGGTGTTGTGTTCTGAGGTGGTAGTTGTTTGGGTGTCTGCTTTGGTGGCCTCTGCTGTTTTGGTAGATTTTTGATCAGAGCCTCCGAGTATGTCTTTGTGTGTTTATGTGTATGATTTGAGGTTGTGATGGTATTATGTGAGACTGGGTCTATGGTGTGTGTGGTTACCTTCTCCTCCTGTCTGGTCTTGCCAGTCCTATGTTGAGAGAGCTCAGCCTCCAGTTTGGCCGTATAGTTGCATCTCTCTCATGTATTTGTGTTTTGTGGGAGGAGGAGAGGGTTGTTCAGGTACATGAGGCAATTGTAACATTGCCTCAATATTCCCAGGTTCACCAGCTGAGCAGGAGAGGACACTAGCAACTGATCCCTCGACATGCTAGAAGGAATAGACAGAAAAACTTTTAAAAAAGGTTCTGGGGGATGTGGGTGACCGAGAAATGGGGTTTGCTTTTTTGGGGTACTTTCTATAACGAGAGTGCTGTATCGAGGTGATAAGTACTGTAGGAGCAAGTGCTTAGCTATATAGATAGAGAATAGTCTACTTGGGAGTCAAGTAGAGATAATTTATAGTTGTAGGATACACTAAATAGAACAGTAGTATACTTTGAGGAAGGTAGTTTTAAGGGACAATTTGAAGAGTGGACTTTAGGTAGCCCTAATAGTTTAAATCTGCTTAACCGGCGCTGCTCTAGTGTGCAACGGTAGCAGCGGCTAACGTGCTTTATAGCAGGGGCTGGGAAAAACAGGAAATGACCCAAAATGGCCAATTACCAGTTGCTGCTTCTAACCACTCCTCTGAGGACAAACAAGCAGCTCAGTACTCCCCACTCCCACTGGTGAGTAAAGAAACTACCTCTGGCCACACAAGAAAATGGAGGAACACAGAAACCAAATACAAAGCCCAGGGATCAGCAAAATCTGATCACTGGAACAACCAGCTAGGAAAGTTTAGGAAAGGAGAAATATGTTTTTGTTTTTTTGTTTTTTTGCAAACAGACAGGAAAAATGCAGTAAATGCTTTGTTTTCGACTAAATTGCTATCAAAGGCTGGTACACTTGAGTGTATTAGCCTGTTTGTTACTTTTAAGCAATACTTTAGCCCACAAGTGCAATCAACAATATAAGCTCACAAAAACAGGAAAATAAGGTAATAAAACAGTAATATAGGCACAAACAGTAGTCGAAAAGCTCAAAAGATCGAAAAATGCAAACTAAAAAGTTTAAAAAATACTTATGATCAAGAAAGTTGCTTTTTCTGCTCTCTGCTGGCTTAGGAACTCTGCAGGGGACCACGAGGAGCTATGCCAAGTTCTCTAATGCCAGAAAAGCCCACCAAAGCGTGCTTTATAGCAGGGGGCTGGAAAAAACAGGAAATGACCCAAAATGGCCAACGAATTACCAGTTGCTGCTTCTAACCACTCCTCTGAGGACAAAAGTACAGTTTTGTACCTACCATAAATGTAGATGTCCGAGAGGAATGCATCTGCAGTCCTTACAAATGGGTTGTCCTGTCGTCAGGCAGCCCTTCGGTCGGACGGATTCCAAAGTCTGGGTCTGGCTTCGGCTGGTGTCGCACTTCACCCGACGTCATTGCGGCAGTTCTTCGGGTATAAAGGCATCAGCCGACGCCATTTTCCTCAGTGTTTCTTGCCCCAGATGCCAGGTGCCCTCTTGGTTGGCTAAATTTGGATAAATGCCAAAGTTTCCAAATAGTAGAGAGCAAACACACCAAATAAACATGTATGTACATATATACAAACAAATACACCATAATAGATCCCCCCCAAGCTAGCTGAAGATTGGTAAGTACCCTAGGAGTACCTCAGAGGGGAAGGAGGGTGGGTAATCCTGACTGCAGATGCATTCCTCTCGGACATCTACATTTATGGTAGGTTCAAAACTGTACTATGTCCTTCAAGGATGCATCTGCAGTCCTTACAAATGGGTAGAATACCATAGCTAAACTAGGGGAGGAGGAAATGAGAATAGATTATGGTGTAGTCAGGATCCCTTGCAAAACAGCAGTGGCAAAACCAGCACGGGATCTAGAGTATAGAGGTAAGTTATAATGCTTGGCAAATGTATGCATGGAGGTCCAAGTAGCAGCCTCTATAATGTCCTTGGTAGCCACTCCTCGTAAGAAAGCTGTGGTAGTGGCTGTGGCCCTTGCAGAGTGAGGCCTGATGTTCTCTGGAGTTTTCTTGCCATGGTAGGAGTAACAAAATCTAATGCAATTTCCTATCCATTTGGAGATTGTCTGTTTAGAAATTGGTTTTCCTTCTTTTCCTGTTGCATAAGCTACCAGAAGCTGGTCAGTTTTTCTATTGTTTTTTGTCCTGTCCAGGTAGTAGCGTAATTGTCTGTGTACATCCAAGGTATGTAAGAGCTTTTCTCCCCTGTTCTGTGGATTGGGGAAGAATGTAGGAAGGTGGTTAGCCTGATTTAAAGAGACTCTGGATACCACCTTAGGCATAAATGTAGGATTTGTTCTCATGGACACTATCTTGATGGAAGATCAGGAAGGGTTGTACTGCCATTAATGCCTGTAGTTCAGAGACCCTTCTTGCTGAAGTTATTGCCAACAGGAAAGCAGTCTTCCAGGATAAGTATTGCAAGTCTGCTGTAGCTGCTGGCTCGAAAGGAGGTAGAGTCAGTTTTTCTAGCACAAAGTTCAAGTCCCATGCTGGCAATGGAGGTTTCCTGGGAGGTTTTACATTTTAATTCCTCAGAAACTGTCTGAGCAGAGGATGCGAGAAGACAGGAGGATCCAAGCTGTATTGTGCTGAAATAGCTGATGCATGTATCTTGATGGAGGAATAGGACAGGCCTGTATGAAAGAGCTCCGCCAAGTACTCCAGGATGTTGGCTATGTTCACCAGTGTCACATCTTGCCCCTTTGCAGTACTCCAGATGAGATATCTTTTCCATTTTGCTGCATAATTTTTTCTTGTTGAAGGTCTACGAGCCTCCAGGATTATGTCTTTAACCCTTTGGGTTAAATTTGGGTTAATTGCTGTTATGTAATGTTCCAGGCAGTTAGCTGCAGAGTTTTTAGGTTTGGATGCAGAATGTTGTAGTTGTTCTGTGTCAGCAGTAATGGGATCAGGGGCAGTTTCCATATTTGTTCCCAGGACATGCTCCTCAGCAGTGGATACCAATGTTGTCTTGGCCAGTCTGGGGCTATCAGAATGATCCTCGGACATTCCTTTGATGCACAAGGTGCTTCTCAAGATCAAAGAGGAAGTGGTGGGAATGCGTATGCTGTCAGGTTTTTCCAACTGAAGGATAGGGAGTCCACCTTCCAAGCAAGTGGGTGGTAAGTCCTTGTGCAGAATTTCTTCAACTGGTGATTGCATGGGGATGCAAACAAGTCTATTTGTGGTAATCCCCATTCTCTTGTGATGGTTTTGAAAATGTCCGGATGCAGCATCCATTCGTGGGCATCTGTTGTAGTTCTGCTTAATATGTCTGCTAGAATGTTTTCCTTGCCTGGTACATAAATTGCCTGTAACTGAATGTTGTAGCTCAGAGCCACATCCCATAGGTCCAGTGCCAGCCGCATAGGGGTATGAGTGTGTGCCTCCCTGCTTGTTGATGTACCACATAACTGTGGTGTTGTCTGTCCTTATCAACAACTGGCCTTCTTGGAGAAGAGGTCTGAATGCCTGGATTGCCAATTTTACTGCCATCATTTCTTTTAGATTTATGTGCAGATGCAGCTGGTCTTGAGTCCATAGGCCTTGAATGCACTTGTCCATCATGTGTGCCTCCCAACCGAGGTCTGAGGCATCTGTCGTGATGGTTTGTCTTGGTTGGCTTTTGCAGAAGGGCAGTCCTGTGTTTGATTGACAGGCCTGAGCCCACCATAAGAACTCTTGCTTCAGGCATGGGATCATTGGAATTTTGGTTTCCAGGCTGTGCTTGTGCTGAGACCACAAATTCTTTAGGTACCACTGTAGCTTTCTCATATGAAGCCTGGCATGAGGGACCAGTATTATGCAGGATGCCATGAAGCCTAGAGCTTGTAGCACTTTTCTTGCAGTTAGATGGCTCTGCTTTGTTAATGCCAAGAAATAGAGAGGAAGTTGCTCTTTCTTTTCTGCAGTTAGAAATGCCATTTGTTTTGATGTGTCCAGTTCTGCACCCAGACAGGTTATTATTTGGGATGGAATCAGCCTTGACTTTTTTGTATTGACTGTATATCCCAGGGCTTGTAGCAGGTAGATGACTCTTTGTAAGTCTTCTGTTAATTTGATTTGTTGTCCGCTTGTATCAGGCAGTCGTCCAGGTAGGGATAGATTTGAATTCCCTGAAGTCTGCAATGAGCGATTACTGATGCCAGGCATTTCGTGAACACTCTGGGTGCAGTAGATAAGCCAAAGGGCAATGCTGAGAATTGATAATGCTCTGATCCTGCAAGAAATCTGAGGTATCTTCTGCAAATTGGTCTTATGGGGACGTGCAGGTATGCCTCCTTGAGATCTAGAGTTACCAGCCAAGACTCCTTGCCCAGCATGGGAAGAAGCTGCTGTAGGGTCAGCATTTTGAATTTTGGAACAATGAGGAATGTGTTTAAAGCGGACAGGTCTAGAATAGGCCTCCATTTGTTTTCTTTTCTTGGTACCAGGAAGAGCCTGGAGTAAAATCCTTCCTTGCTCCATAAATGGCACCTTTTCCACAGCTCGCATTCTTAATAATTGAGATATTTGTTTTAGAGCTTCTGCCCTTTGAGAAGGTGGTAGGTTTGGCATTCCTCTCTTTCCTGGTAGTGTATGGGAATGGAACCTGTAACCTTTGTCTATAGTCTGCAAAATCCATTTTTCTCTTGTAATGCAGTGCCAGTTTCTTGAAAATAATGTTAGCTTTCCGCCTAAGGGTGCTTCTAGTTGTTCCCTGGTAGGCGGTGCCACCGCCAAGTTACTGTGATTGAGTTGTTGTAGTGGTGGTGGCTGTATCCGTGCCTCGTTGGTTGTTACCCTGCCACTGGCGACCCCTGTAGGCACCCCTGGATTGGTTTCTGCCTCTAGAGCGCCTATTCCTGCCTCTTTGTGCCTTAGAGGAGTCCGGAAAGGACCAATTCTTGGAGGGCCAATTCCTGCTAAACCTTGGAGGTTGAACTTGTAAGAAATCTTTTACTGTTTGCACAGATTTTGCTTTCTCTTCCATCTTTTAGTACCTGCAAAGCGGGGGCACCAAATAAATTGACCTTGTCCATAGGTGCATCCAAAAGCTTAGATTTGACATGGTCTGGTAATGCCTGCTCTTTCAACCATGCATGCCTCCTGATAACTGTGCCAGTCATGGCTGATCTAAAGGAAGCCTCCAGTGCATCATAGCCACATTTTAAAGAATGGTTACCTACCTGCTGTATGTTATGTAACATTTCTTGAACATACTTTTTATCTAAAGATTCTTCAGAGGACAGTTTCTTAGTCAACTGGTCAAGCATAAACTCTTGATATTGAATCATATGAAATTGGCAGTTCAAAGCTCTAGCTGACAAGGTAGCAGAGGTGTAAACCTTTTTACTCCATCTCTCTAAGGACCTGGATTCCCTTTCAGAGGGGAGGGGGTTTTTAGAAGAAGTAGTTGCTACAGCTTTAGGGCCCTGGGAGATAGTCTCTGGATCTGCAAAAGGGGCCTTATATAAGTGGTGATGAGTGTCCGGGACCCTGTAGTACCTATCTGGCTTAGCAGGAGCCGGAGGTAAAGTATCAGGAGTAGTGCAAGCATCATTAAATGCATCATCAACAACAGATAGAACTGGAGGAATAGCTAAAGGCCTATGCTGTGGCAAGTGTAGAAAGGTCCTAAGCCTTTTTCTAGAGTCTGAGAAATCTTGGCCCTGCCACTGAAATTATTCCCTCATAGCATGCAAGGTTTCGCCAAAGGAAAATTCCTCAGGAGGAGAGGCTGAAGGGATGGACTCCTCAGCATCAGAGTCTTCGTAAGGAGAATAAGAAGCCTCAGGAGGGTCTGTATGTTCTGAATCATCAGAGGAGTCATCTGTGGCTACTGGCTCAGGGGGCTCTGCTCTAGGCCTCTTTTCTGGAGGAGGGAGAGAGGCCCTGTCTGGATGAGGCTGGGATCCACGAATTAAAGAGATGAGATCCTCTGCCAAAGAAAGCATATGGGAGCTGGTGCTGGGCCTGTGAGAGGGGGGCTTGGCAGGCACAGGTTTTGAAGCTTTGGCTGCTTTAGCCCTGGCAAAGGCCTTAATAGACATAGCTGGAGGAGGCCTAGCAGCTCCACGTGCAGGGGTAGAAATATCTAGGGGAATGGTGTCTGATAAATCCTGTGAAATCGCAACAGAAGGTTGGATTTCAGAAGCAGTTTCTACCAGGAGAGAAGAGGCTTCGGTAGTAGGCAAGTTATCGGCTGTAGAAAGAACCGCGTGCTCGGTCTCAGCCGAAACCGAGACACTCGTGGTTTGCTTAACCGCGGTTTCAGCCGAAACCGCGGACCGCGAGTGTCGGTCCTTTTCTTTGCGCTTGTTGGTTATTTGCGTAGTCGGAGGATCCGACGGCATAATGTAGGCAAAATCGGAGCCGAAAATCTGTTCAGCAAAGTCCGAGCGACGTCTAAGCGTCCGTCGGTTAAAAGAAGCACAGGCTAGACAAGCTGCTACGTCGTGGTCTGGGCCTAAACAATGTATGCAATAGGAGTGGAAATCTTTATGAGGTATTTGTTTCCCACAAGATAAACAGTTATTAACTTTCTCTGACATCGGCTGAGGCAAGAAAGAGTCCCCAACGGGGTACTTCGCTTTATAGAAGTCTTCGAAGTAGTATTCAGTAGTAGTAATCTCTGGATCTGACCGACCGGCACTTGCGAACAGCTTCTGCTTCGGGCGCCACGCGGCAAGAAAGACTGGGGAAAATGGTGTCGGCTGATGCCTTTATACCCGAAGAACTGCCGCAATGACGTCGGGTGAAGTGCGACACCAGCCGAAGCCAGACCCAGACTTTGGAATCCGGCCGATCGAAGGGCTGCCTGACGACAGGACAACCCATTTGTAAGGACTGCAGATGCATCCTTGAAGGACATCAAGCAGCTCAGTACTCCCCACTCCCACTGGTGAGTAATGAAACTAACTCTGGCCACACAAGAAAATGGGAGGAACACAGAAACCAAACATCCCAGTTAAATATTGCAGAATCTGAGGTATGTCAGGTTGAAGGGTATTTTGGCCTTTAGCTTGGTTCCAGGAGCAAAACCTTTTCCATTTGTCTGAGTAGGCTATCCTGGTGCTGGGCCTCCTGGCCTCCAGGATAACATCCATAACAGCTTGTGAGAGAGGAGCTGGCTGGTTGCTTAGGTGCTTTGCCATGCAGCCAAGTTTAAAGTTTTGAACTGGCTGTGTAGAATCTGATTCTCTTGCTGTGTGAGCAGATGGGTAATTTGTGGTAGAATCCATGGTGGGCCCCGGGCCATATTCCTTAATAGTGGGTACCAGTGCTAACGTGGCCAGTCTGGGGTAATGAGTATCATTCAGGGTCTCACCAGCCTGACTTTCAGCAGCACCTTTGTGAGAAGGGGTAATGGAGAAAAGGCATATACTGTCAGCATTTTCCAACTGAATGAGAGTGCGTCCACTTTCCAAGCTTGATGGTGAAAAGTCCTTGTGAAAAATTTTGTTAGTGGATAGTTTTGGGGGCTGGCAAACAGGTCTATGTCTGGGAACCCCCACTTTTGAGTTATCATTGCAAATACTTGTGGATCCAGTTTCCACTCGTGGGGATCCATGATGTTTCTGCTTTGGTCGTCTGCCAATGTGTTCTTTTTTCCTGGCAGGAATTGAGCTTGTAATTGAACTTGGTAAGCCAGTGCTGTGTTCCAGAAGGTCATTGCTTGCCTACATAGAGGGTAGGAGTGGGTACCCCCTTGCTTATGTACCACATTACTGTGGTGTTGTTTGTCCTTATGATAAGCTGTCCTGGATGTAAGAGGTCCTCGAAGGCTGTCAGAGCATTTTGTACAGCTAGCATTTCTTTTTGATTGATGTGCAGATTCCTTTGATCTGCAGTCAATAAGCCTTGAATGCACCGTCCTGCCATGTGTGCCCCCCAGACATAGTCCGATGCATCTGTTGTCATAGTTTGCCTAGCTGGGGGTAAGGTGAAAGGCTGACCCTTGTTGAGGTGACATCCCTGTGACCACCATAGAAACTCCTGTTGAAGGCAAGGAATGAGAGGTATCATTGTTTCCAAGCTGTGGCTGTGTTGAGTCCAAACGCTTTTTATTTACCATTGCAATTTCCTCATATGCAGTTTTGCAAATGGTATTAGTAGTATGCAAGATGCCATGAAGCCCAAGGCCTGCAGAATTTTTCTTGCAGGTAGTTGGGTCTTTGTTGCCATTGCTCTGAAGTATTGAGTTAATTGTAGTTGTTTGTCTGGTGTCAGATAAGCCATCTGGGCCGTTGTATTCAAGCTGGCACCCAGGAATGTCATATTTTGTGAGGGCACTAGTTTTGATTTCTTTTCGTTTACCGTGTACCCTAGGCAACTTAGAAGATGTTTTACAAAAGCCAGGTGTTGTAAGAGAATGTCCTTGCTTTCTGCTTGGATGAGGCAGTCGTCCAAGTATGGGTATATTTGAATTCCTCTTTGCCTGCAGTATGCAATTACTGGTGCCGGGCATTTTGTGAAGACCCTGGGCACAATAGATAAGCCAAAGGGCAGTGCAGAGAATTGGTAATGGGTTGAACCTGCAATGAAACTGAGGTATCTTCTGCAATTTTGTCTGATAGGGACATGCAGGTATGCCTCCTTGAGGTCCAACGTTACTAGCCAAGCTTTCTTGCCCAACATGGGAAGAAGCTGCTGTAGTGTTAGCATCTTGAATTTGGGTACTTGCAAGAAGGTGTTTAAAATTGAAAGGTCCAGAATGGGTCTCCAAGCATTGTCCTTTCTGAGGACTAGAAAGAGCCTTGAGTAAAATCCTTGGCCTTGCTCCTGTGTAGGTACCAGTTGAATGGCTCTCATGTCCATGAGAGATGTAATTTGTTTTTGTGCCTCTGCCCATTGATTTTGTAGCAGGTTTGGCATTCCTTTTATCCTTGGCAAGGTGTGGAAATGGAATCTGTATCCTTGTGAGATAATGTCTAGGACCCATTTGTCCTTTGTGACGGATGATGCGCCAGTTGTCTGCAAAAAGTGCTAATTTTCCTCCCAAGGGAGCTGCCAAGAGAGTTTTGCTTGGCAGTTTGAGGTTTAAGTCATTGTGTTTGAATTCTAGTAGTTTGGGACCTGTCTTCTTCTCCCTTCTGTGTTGCAGTGCCCCATTGGTGAGGTTTGTAAGGGATTTGTGCTTGTCCTCTGCCCCTTGGGTGCCTGTATTTACCCCTCGGTGGTCCGTCAGAAGCTGGAAAGGACCAATTTTTTGTTGGCCAATTTCTGCTGAAGCATGGGGGTTGTATCTGTCAGAAATCTTTGACCGTCTGCACAGATTTTGACATCCTCCATTTTTTTTAAAACATCCTCTGCTTTAACCCCAAATAAGACATCCTGCTGTAAGGGTGCATCTAGTAACTTTGCTTTAACATGATCAGGCAGATATTGTTCCTTTAACCAAGCATGCCTAAGTATAACATACCCAGTAACAGCTGCTCTAGAGGAAGCTTCCAAGGCATCAAAACCACATTGTAAAGTATGTTTGCCCACCTGTTCAGCTGCATGCAACAGATCCTGCATTTCCTTGAATTCAGACTGTTGAGGGTGCATGCCCATCTTTTGTTTTATTTGAGACATTAGGAATTGCTGTTATTTAAGCATGTGAAATTGACAATTTAGTGCTCTCATAGCTAGAGTAGCTGAGGTGTAAACCTTCTTCCCCCACCTATCTAGTGCTCTGGAGTCCCTTTTGGAGGGTACAGGATTTTTAGCCATAGAAGCCTTCGCCCCTCTGGGACCCTGGGAGATTGTCTCTGGATCAGCAACAGTGCTTTTGTATAGGAATTTGTGTGAGTCAGGTACTCTATAGTATCTATCTGGTTTGGCTGGAGCAGGAGGCAGAGAATCTGGATTTAGACTAGATTCTAAGAAAACATCATCCACAATGTCTAAAACTGGGGGGATAACAAGTGGTCTGTGCTGGGGGAGTAAAAAAACTCTCGGAGCCTTTTCTTTGAGTCGGAGTAGTCCTGACCTTCCCAGTGGAAATGTTCCCTTATGGTATGTAAGGTTTCCCCAAAGGAATAATCTTCAGGGGGAGAAGCTGAGGGACTGGAGTCTTCAGCATCAGAATCTTCATAAGGGGGAAAGGAGTAATCCTGTTCCTCAGAGGAGCCTGAGGAAACAGACACTTGATCAGAGGAAGCATAATCCTCCTCTTGTCTAGGCCTTTTGTCGGGGGGGGGGTTAGGAAACCCTGATCAAAGAAATTAAATCTTCAGCTATTTTAAGCATCTGTTTCTTAGGCATAGGGCCTTGACCTGGAGACTGAAGTGTAGTCTTTTTTGGTTTTAGAGGAGTCTTAAGCTTAGCATAAGATTTTATGGTGAGAGTATTCAGTCTGAAGACACCGAAGGTGTTTCAACAGCACCGGCTTCTCCTACTGCAATGTCGTCTGTAGGGCCTAAAGAAAATGGCTGCGTCAGCCTAGAACTCTCTGCTGGAGAATCCAAAGCAGTTTGGGGATCCAATTCAGCAGCAGCCAGGGGCTGCGTAGGCACCTCACTGAAAACCGGAGAACCGGTGACCGGCCCAGCCAAGAGCTCGGAGTCTAGCTTGGATCTAGGCTGCCTTTCTTTATCTTTGCGTTTTTTATGCACACTGGTAGTCGGTTGCTCAGACGGCACAGTGTAATTAAATTTCCTACCGAAATTCGCTTATTGAACCTAGCACAAAACCGACAACCAGTGAAGTCGTGGTCTGGGCCTAGGCAAGGTATACAAAAAGAATGAAAGTCCTTATGAGGTATTTGCTTCCCACAAGAAATGCAATTGTTAACTTTTTCTGACATCGGACTGAGGCAAGAAAAGGTTCCCCAATGAGGTACTTGGCTTTGAAGACTTTGGACTGAAACTCTATTCGAAAATCTCAGGTGTTGGCCGACCGGCACTTGCGAACTGCTTCTGCTTCAGGCACCGCGTGGCAAGAAAGACTGAAGAAAATGGCGTCGGATGCCTCTCGTATACCCCTGGCACACTGACGTCAGGGAAGAAGCGACAGCAACGGGGACCGCCTGATGGCAGGATAATTAGAAGTTATGTACTCACCATAACGTTCCATCTGAGTAGGTGTATTCATTTGTCTGCAACCTGTGGGTTATGGATCCGACATCGGATCCGAACCGGCATGGTTTACCAGCTATGGATCCAAGCTCTCAGCTCCTCCCCTCACCCATAATGCCCTGCTCTCCCTACATGACCTCAGATCGAGTTTGCCAACAGCATAAACACCCTGAAAAGGGTAACACAACATATGCAGGAAACTGAAAGGCCAGGGGGATAGGAGGGCGGGATGGTTGCAGAAAAATGAATACACCTACTCAGATGGAACGTTATGGTGAGTACATAACTTCTAAATCTGAAGTAGGAGATTCATTTGTCTGCAACCTGTGGGACAGAGTCCCCAGCTACCTGAATCTTGGGCAGCCATCATGGAAGGATATTCCGGAGCACCGCGGAGCCAAAGGATGCTCTACCTCTAGATGCAAGATCCAACGTAGTGGGAAATAAAAGTATGAGATGAAGCCCACGTGGCTGCTGCACAAATATCATCTAGAGGAATCCTAGCCTTAAAGGCGGCCGAGGTAGAGACTGACCGGGTTGAATGAGCATGTACACCCTCCGGTGCGGGCCTTCCCGAAGCTTGATAAGCTAGTAAGATACATTGTGAAATCCAGCGAGATAATGAGACTTTGGAAATTGGCTTGCCCAAATTAAATTTAGCAAAGGAAATGAACAACTGGTCGGATTGCCTATGACCAGCAGTCTTGTTTAGATAAAATCTAAGTTGCCTGTGAACGTCTAAGGAGTGAAGCTTGTACTCACCCTTGTTTTGATATTTGGGGAAGAAAACAGGGAGGTTAATGGATTGATTAATGTTTGCTTCGGAAGCTACCTTAGGAAGAAAGGACGGGTTGGTCCTGAGGAAAACACGGTCCGGATGAAAGACCAAGTACGGAGGTTTAGCTGATAATGCTTGAAGCTCTGAGACTCTCTTGGCTGAAGTAATGGCTACTAAGAAGGCAGTCTTGAAAGATAAGAATTTCAGATCTACAGTAGTCGCAGGTTCAAAGGGGGGAGCGGTCAAGGCCTGAAGAACTAAGGAAAGGTCCCAAGGAGGAACCGCTTGCTTTATAGGGGGCCTGAGAAGAAAGGTACCTTTAAGGAAAAACTTACACAATTTGGCAGACATCAGTGGACTGGAGTCATGACCAATGTGATAATGAGAAATAGCTGCAAGCTGTACTTTGACCGTGGAACTGCTGGCACCATCATTAAAAAGAGTTGTTAAGAAGTCAAGCACCAAAGGGAGAGGAACTGTGAAGGGGTTTAGGCCTTGCCGTTCCGCCCACAAAGAGAACCGCTTCCACTTGCTACGGTAGACTTTCCTAGTGGATGGCTTGTGTGCTGCCACCAGGATGGCCTTAACAGGGGACGAAATACCGGGAGTCCTGATCAGGAGTGGAACTGGAGCAGCCAAACGGTCAGCTTGAGGTTGTCCAGGTTCGGAGGAGATAGGTGGGATGGATGAGAAATCAGATCCGGAATGGGATCTAGAATCCAAGGAGGATTCACTGAGTGAGACCTTAGGAAGGGGAACCAGATCTGTCGAGGCCAAAAGGGAGCAATGAGGATCATTCTGCACCCCAACCGAGAGGCTTTCTGAAGAACTTGGAGCATCAGAGGCAAAGGGGGATAAGCATAAAGAAGACCGGGTGGCCAAGCATGCACCAGAGCGTCTCTTGGGGAACCTCCGGGAGGAGGTATCAGGGCGAAAAAACTGTCGCATTTGGTGTTTGAGGAGGACACAAAAAGATCGCAACAAGGAGTTCCCCACTGTGCTAAGATGCGTTCCGCTACCTGAGTATTGAGAGACCACTCGTTGGGGGTGAGAATGGTGCGACTGAGTTTGTCCGCCAGGATGTTGGACCGACCCGGAATATGCGTTGCTATGAGAAAGCGGTTGGTGGAGATTGCCCATTCCCACACTCTCATGGCTTCTCGACAAAGGGGGTAAGACCTGGTTCCTCCCTGTTTGTTGATATACCAGACAACAGACATGTTGTCCGATTGAATCGCAATTGTTCCCAAGGGAAGAAAGGCCTGAAGTGCTAGCAACGCTAAGAGCACTGCTCTCATCTCTAGGACATTGATATGCAGCAAGGTCTGAATCATCCCACGTGCCTTGGACCGTCCGGCCTGCAACATGCCCCCCCCACCCGAGGCGGGAGGCGTCCGTGGTCACCGTGGCGAGAGGGGGAGAGGCACAAAGGGGGCGGCCTCCGTGGAGATCTGGAGAGTGTAGCCACCACAGGAGGGACCGCCTGCACGCTTTGCTGATCGCCATGGGATGATGCATAGGAAGAGCAAGATACGACCACTGAACCATGAGAGTCCATTGAAGGATACGCATATTGAACCTGGCGAGAGGAAGAAGCGCAATCGCTGCCGCCATGGACCCTAGGGCCCCCTCAGGACCAAATCCGCTGGAACTGAATTTGAGTGGAGAATGGCCCGCACCTGGAGCTGTAGGCTTTGCACTCTGTCCGCTGTGAGGAAGGCTCTCAGTCTCCTCGTGTCTAACCTGGCACCTATAAAATCTATGAGCTGAGTGGGTGCTAGGTTGGATTTTTTTCTGTTTATTGTGATGCCCAGGCGTGGAGCAAGATAGAGAAAGGAGTCTCGCACCAAGAGAAGTAGATGCCTTGTTGGGGCGGTGAGAAGCCAGTCGTCCAGGTAAGGAAAGACCTGCACCCCCTGAAGCCTCAGGTGGGCCGCTACCACTGCTAATACTTTGGTGAACACCCTGGGGGCTGTGGTGAGACCAAAGGGAAGGACCCGGAATTGGTACTGACTGGCTCCCAGCCGGAAGCGGAGAAACCTCCTGGAGCGCCTGTCCATGAGTATATGGTAGTACGCATCCTTGAGGTCTATGGAGCACATCCAGTGATTTTCTCCCAGAAGGGGAGAATAGACTGCAACGTGACCATTCGGAACTTCTCCTTGGGAACTGCCAGGTTCAAGAGTGAAAGGTCTAAAATTGGTCTAGATCCCCCGTCTTTTTTGGCACTAAAAAGAACCTGGAGTAGAACCCTGATCCGATCTGGTCTGGGGGGACGGGCTGGATGGCTCTCTTCTTTAGCAGATGGCCAATTTCTGCCAGGGAAGCCCCCCACTGGCGGGGTCGAACGTCGGGGAGGGACTTCAATTTTGGCAAGTGAAGAAAGGGGATACGGTATCCTCTGGATATAATCTGGAGAACCCAGCGGTCTGATGTTATGGACTCCCATGCTGCTAGGTGCTCGAACGTCCCCGACTGCCTCCAGAGTGGAGCAGCCGGGCAACCCCTCAGGGCTGCTGCGGCCGTTCAGAGAAGGTTCTCTGGACCCGAAGTTCCTGGGAGCCCCTCTGCCCCTAGGGCGTCCTCCTGTCCTCCTCTGCCACGGAAGGACTGGTTGTCTGGAGCAGGCTGGGATTGCTGCGACTTCGGAACCACATCTTCTTCTGACCCTTTTGGTTCCTAGAATAGGGCCTCTGGGGTGCAGAGAAGCGGATTCCGACGGCAGACAGCGTCTTCCGTCCTTCTCGCTCTGGGTCAAAGTGTCGCGAACAGTTTTGCCAAAGAGGGCAGAACCATCGAAGGGGCGCAAATGACGCCTTGAAGGGCTCTGAAATCGCAATGACGGAGCCAGGCCTGACGTCTAGTAACTAGGCCTGCCCTGCGGCTCTAGCGGCACCTTCCGTAGCATGGGACAGTAGCCATAGAGGTATTAGTGACGGACCTGAGAGTGGCCATGCGGGTGGAGTGCAGCACTTTGTCCTCCTCCAACATGGACTCTGGGGGGGATGCAGCGTATTCTTTTATAAGATCGCGCTGCATCCTAATCAGGTGTGCCAGATAGTTCAGCGCCCTCACAGAGAAGGTTGCTGAACTAAACATCCGCTTCCCCAAGCGGTCCATCATCCGAGACTCCTTGCTCGGGGGATGGACCGAGGGACTCTCCTGAGCAAGTTCCCTCTTGGTGGCCGCAGTCAACATGGCATCTACCGGAGGCCCCTTACTCCAATGGGCACGGTCAGCCGGGGGACTGAATACGGTCGGGCCTTTTTGGGATTGGCTCCACGGTGTCCGGTTCCTTCCACGCCCTGGTGGTAATGAGGTCCACCAGGGGGTTGGCAGGAGGGGACACCCAAGAGGTAGACGGGCCCGCTTCAAATGCCTCCAAGAACACGGACTCGTCCGAGGAAGACTTGGGGGCAGACCACCCCCCCTTATGCGGAGCATTTCCATGATGTCTCCAAATGAGACATCCTCGGGGTGACCTTGGGAGCCTTCCCTTCCTCCAAATCCTGTCTTCTGTGAGAGACTGGGAGTCAATGTGCCTCCTTTTGCAAGTATGTTTTGGGGAACATCCTCCGGGGCTGTCAGAGGACTCTCAAACAGTGACCTGTTCCAGGGAACAGCTTGGGGCAAAGGAGCGGGCTGTCCCAAGGGTTGGATGGTGGAAGCCTGACCCAGTGCAGATGGAGCGCGGACGGAGCGAAGCAAGTGCGGGGTCCGGAGACCCTCAACAGGGCCCTCTCCACTACATCAAAGCCGAAGGGGAGCCGACCTCGACCAAAGGATCCGACAATCGGCTCCCCTCTGATCCGAGTGGATCGGAGCCGCGCCAAGCACTCGATCCGGCGACAGTGCGCCCGACACAGACGGCGCCGAAGGAGCACTGATCCCCGGATCCGGCTCGGATCCTGGCTCCGAGGTCGGATCCGGCACTCGAGGGCAGGGTCAGATCCGGGTACCAAGTACTATCGGCGCCGACCCACCCGGCCCGGCTGCTCGGCTCCAACTGCTCGAACCCGGTAGCGGGTCGGAGAAGGAGCAATTGGCTTGAAAAAGGGGTCGGGCTCCCCAGAGGGGAGGCAAGAGCACTCCCATCTGCATCTGGGCCTGGATGAACCTTCTCATCATCCGGTCCAGATCAGCGTCTGACAGGCTACAGGTTGACCTCGACGAGGCTACCGAGGTAGGCCTTGAGTGCCTCCTGGATAGCCTCGACGGAGATCGGGTCTCCTCCTCCTCAGGTCCCGTGAAAACACACAGGAGACCGGAGCCGAGGAGGGAGAGTCAGCAGACAAGGAGGCCGGAGGAGAAGCTTGGCTGGCGGGCCAAAACAGAGGTCTCAGCCCGCCGCTTATGGTGCTTCTCCCTCCGTCCTTCTTTCTAGCTTCCTCTCCTCCGAACCACTACAGGGAGGTTGAGTCCCAGGAGGAGGAGGGGAGCTGGAGAGGAGACAACCGTGAAACGGTTACCCCCGAAGGAGTGGAGGCCGGAGCCGAGTCCGGTGGCAAAAGACCCGCCAAGACAAGCTTGGACCTCCGCTCCTTCAATGCCCTGGGGTTGAACCCTGCACAAATGGAACATCCAGAAGTGAGGTGTTCAACCCCAAGGCATCTAACGCACAGAGTGTGGCCATCAGCCGGGGAAAGCTTATGGCCACACTCGGAGCACTTAGAAAACACTGCTTTGGGTTGTTCAGACATCCCAAAGTACACAAAAAAAAGTTACTTAAACTAGGGTAAAAGCAAAAGTAATTAAAACACACACAGGCCCAAACACACACTACGCTACCAGCGAGGGGAGGGAAAAGTAAAATTAAAATTAAAACAGTAAAAAGTATAATCAAGTAATAGGGAAACCTAAACTTTCTCACAACTTTCACACAAAATTACAAATTTAAACACTGTAAACACTAGAAAACTGCACTTAGCTGAAGAGCTTAGGAACACAAATCTGGTCACCAGCGCGGCAAACAAGATCTGAGGTCATGTAGGGAGAGCAGGGCATTATGGGTGAGGGGAGGAGCTGAGAGCTTGGATCCATAGCTGGTAAACCATGCCGGTTCGGATCCGATGTCGGATCCATAACCCACAGGTTGCAGACAAATGAATCTCCTACTTCAGATCCCAAGTGTGATGCAGCAGGGTAACACGATGAACATCTGGTGAAATTAGTTGATTAGCCATGCTGCAAGATTCAGAGTTTGGAGCAGAGTGTGCAGAAAGTACAG
Source organism: Protopterus annectens (assembly GCF_019279795.1). Classification (NCBI taxonomy): domain Eukaryota; kingdom Metazoa; phylum Chordata; order Ceratodontiformes; family Protopteridae; genus Protopterus; species Protopterus annectens. Next base: position 882,663,836 of record NC_056733.1, on the reverse strand, counting down.
TTTTGTACCTACAATAAATGTAGATGTCCGAGAGGTATGCATCTGCAGTCCTAACAAATGGGTTGTCCTGCCTCAGGCAGCCCTTCGGTCGGCCGGATTCCAAAGTCTGGGTCTGGCCTCGGCTGATGTCACACTTCACCCGACGTCATAGCTGCTGTTATCCGGGTATAAAGGCATCAGCCGACGCTATTTTCCTCAGTGTTTCTTGCCCCAGATGCCAGGTGCCCTCTAGGAAGGCTAAATTTGGATAAATGCAAATGTTTCCAAACAATAGAGAGCAAATAGAAATAAACATGTATATACATATATACAAACAAATACACCATAATAGATTCCCCCAGCTAGCTACGAGATGGGCAAATACCCTAGGAGTACCACAGAGGGGAAGGAGGGTGGGTAATCCTGACTGCAGATGCATACCTCTCGGACATCTACATTTATGGTAGGTACAAAACTGTACTATGTCCTTCAAGGATGCATCTGCAGTCCTAACAAATGGGTAGAATACCATAGCCAAACTGGGGGAGGAGGTACTAAGAAGATTATGGTGTAGTTAGGATCCCTTGCAAAACAGCAGTGGCAAAACCTGCTCGGGATCTGGAGTATAAAGGTAGATTATAATGCTTGGCAAATGTATGCACGGAGCTCCAAGTAGCAGCCTCTAAAATGTCTTTGGTAGCCACTCCTCGTAAAAAAGCTGTAGTAGTGGCTGTAGCCTTGTGGAGTGAGGTCTGATGTTTTCTGGAGTTGTGTTTCCATGATGAGATTCACAAAATCTAATGCAATTTCCTATCCATTTTGAGATTGTCTGTTTTGAAATTGCTTTTCCTTCCATTCCTGTTGCATATGCTACCAGAAGCTGGTCAGTTTTCCTACTGTTCTTGGTTCTGTCCAGGTAGTAGCGCAATTGCCTATGCACATCCAAGGTATGTAGTAGTCTTTCCCCCCTGTTCTGTGGGTTGGGGAAGAAAGTAGGTAGGTGGATTGCTTGGTTTAATGATACCCTGGAGACCACCTTTGGCATAAAAGTAGGATTAGTTCTCATGGACACTATCCTGATGGAAGATGAGGAAGGGCTGTACTGCCATTAATGCCTGTAATTCAGAAACCCTTCTTGCTGAAGTGATTGCAAGCAGGAAAGCAGTTTTCCATGATAAGTACTGTAATTCTGTTGTTGCTGCTGGTTCAAAAGGAGGAAGTGTCAACTTTTCTAACACAAAGTTCAAGTCCCATGTAGGCAATGGTGGCTTCCTTGGTGGCTTTACATTTTTAATTCCCCTCAGAAACTGCCTGAGTAGAGGATGAGAGAAGACTGGAGGAGCCATGTTGTATTCTGCTGAAATAGCTGACGCATGAATCTTAATGGAGGAGTAGGACAGGCCATTGTGGAAAAGCTCTGCTAAGTATTCCAGGATGTTAGCTATGTTTACCAGTGCTACATTTTCTCCTTTTGCTGCACTCCAAATGAGATATCTTTTCCATTTTGCTGAATAAGTTTTTCTTGTTGAGGGTCTGCGAGCCTCCAAGATAATGTCTTTAACCCTTTGAGATAAATCTGGGTTATTTTGTCTTATGCAATGTTCCAAGCAGCTAGCTGCAGTGTTTTCAAGTTTGGATGCAGGGTTTTGAAGTTGTTCTGTGTTAGCAGTAAAGGAACTAGTGGTAGAGGCCGTGCGTGTTCCCGAGACATACTCCTCAGTAATGGGTACCAATGCTGCCTCGGCCAGTCTGGAGCTATCAGGATGATCCTTGGGTGATCTTCTTTGATCTTCAATAGCACCTTGTGCATCAAATGAAGAGGTGGGAATGCATATGCTGTCAGGTTTTCCCAACTGAAAGATAGGGAGTCCACCTTCCAAGCAAGTGGGTGGTATGTCCTTGTGCAGAATTTTTTCAATTGGTGGTTGTGTGGGGATGCGAATAAGTCTATTTCTGGTAGTCCCCATTTCCTTGTAATGGATTTAAATATGTCTGGATGCAGCATCCATTCGTGGGCATCCGTGGTAGTTCTGCTTAAGATGTCTGCTAGTATATTTTCTTTTCCTGGCACAAATATTGTCTGGAGCTGAATGTTGAGGTTCAGGGCCACATTCCAGAGGTCCATTGCCATCCGGCATAGAGGATATGAATGTGTACCTCCCTGTTTGTTGATATACCACATAACTGTGGTGTTGTCCGTCCTTATCAGCAACTGACCCTGTTGAAGAAACGGTCTGAATGTCTGGATTGCCAGTTTTACTGCCAGCACCTCTTTTTGATTTATGTGTAGGTTCAGCTGGTCTTGAGTCCATAAGCCTTGTATGCACTTGTCCAGCATGTGTGCCCCCCAACCGAGGTCTGAGGCGTCCGTGGTGATAGTCTGGCTTGGTTGAGGGCTGTGGAAGGGCAGTCCTTTGTTCAATTGACAGGCCTGAACCCACCATCGGAATTCTTGCTTCAGGCATGGAATTATTGGAATTTGGGTTTCTAGGCTGTGCTTGTGCTGAGACCATAAATTCCTTAGGTACCATTGCAACTTCCTCATATGTAGTCTGGCATGTGGAAACAATATTATGCAGGATGCCATGTAACCCAGGGCTTGCAGGACTTTCCTTGCTGTAAGCTGGTTCTCGTTGTTAATGCCATGAAATAGAGTGGTAGGTGCTTCTGCTTTTCTGCTGTGAGGAATGCCATTTGGTTTGATGTGTCCAGTACTGCACCCAAGAAAGTTATCCTTTGGGATGGTATCAGCCTTGACTTTTTTATGTTGACTGTGTATCCCAGGGCTTGCAGTAGGTGAATGACCTTTCTCAAATCTTTTGTTAATTTGTTTTTGTTGTCCGCTTGTAACAGGCAGTCGTCCAGGTAAGGGTAAATTTGAATTCCCTGAAGCCTGCAATGAGCAATTACTGATGCCAGGCATTTCGTGAATACTCTGGGGACAGTAGATAAGCCAAAAGGCAATTCTGAGACTTGATCATGCTCTGATCCTGCAAGAAATCTGAGGTATCTTCTGCAATTTGGTCGTATGGGACGTGCAGGTATGCCTCCTTGAGATCTAGAGTTACCAGCCAAGACTCCTTGCCCAGCATGGGAAGAAGCTGCTGTAGGGTCAGCATCTTGAATTTTGGAACAATGAGATATGTGTTCAGAGCGGACAGGTCGAGAATAGGTCTCCATTGGTTTTCCTTTCTTGGCACCAGGAAAAGTCTTGAGTAAAATCCTTGCCCTTGTTCCATAGACGGTACTTTTTCTATAGCTCTCATCCTTAGTAAGTGGTCTATTTGTTCTAGAGCGTTTGTCTTTTGATTTGGAGGTAGGTTTGGCATTCCTCTCTTCCTTGGTAGAGTATGGAAGTGAAACCTGTAACCTTTGTCTATTGTCTGTAAAATCCCTTTGTCTCCTGTAATGTAATGCCAGTTTACTGAAAATAAGGCTAGCTTTCCGCCTAAGGGTGCTTCTAGTTGTTCCCTGGTAGGCGGTTTCAGAGCCAAGTCACTGTGATTGTCCTGTGGAAGTGGTAGTGGCTGGATCTGTGGCAGTACTCGCTGGTTGTTAGGCTGCCACTGGCGCCCCTGTAGGCACCTCTGGATTGACCTCTGCCTCTTGGGTGCCTATTCCTGCCTCTCTGTGCTCTGGTGGTGTCTGGAAAGGACCAATTCTTGGAAGGTCAGTTCCTACTAAACCTTGGAGGCTGGACCTGTAAGAAATCCTTGACTGTCTGGACAGATTTTGCTTTCTCTTCCACCTTCTTCAACACTTGCTGTGCAGGGGAGCCAAACAAACTGTGTTTATCCATGGGAGCATCTAGGAGCTTTGACTTTACATGGTCTGGTAAGGACTGCTCTTTTAACCATGCATGCCTTCTGATCACTGTACCAGTCATAGCTGATCTAAAGGAAGCCTCCAGTGCATCATAGCCGCATTTTAAGGAATGATTACTGACCTGCTGAATGTTATGTACCATTTCCTGAAGGGACTTTCGGTCTAAAGGTTCAGGCGAGGACAGTTTTTTAGTTAACTGATCTAACATAAATTCCTGATACTGAATCATGTGGAAATGACAGTTTAAGGCCCTAGCCGAAAAAGTAGCAGAAGTATAAACTTTTTTACCCCATCTCTCTAAGGCCCTAGATTCCCTTTCAGAGGGGAGGGGGTTCTTGGCAGAGGCAGCTGCTACAGCCTTGGGGCCCTGTGAAATAGTTTCAGGATCTGCAAAAGGAGCCTTATACAAGTGATAATGTGTGTCCGGAACCCTGTAGTATCTGTCGGGCTTAGCAGGGGCCGGAGGAAGTGAATCAGGAGCAGTACAAGCATCATTAAATGCATCATCCACAACTGTAAGTACTGGAGGAATGGCTAAAGGCCTATGCTGTGGCAAATGCAAAAAGGTCCTAAGCCTTTTCCTAGAGTCTGAAAAATCCTGGCCCTGCCATTGAAATTGTTCCCTCATAGCATGCAAGGTTTCCCCAAAAGAAAATTCCTCAGGAGGAGAGGCAGAAGGAATGGAGTCTTCTGCATCAGAGTCCTCATATGGAGAATAAGGGCCTTCTGGAGGGTTTGTATTTTCTGAATCATCAGAGGAGTAATCTGTAGAAACTGGCTCAGGGGGCTCTGCTCTAGGCCTCTTCTCTGGAGGGGGGTGAGAGGCCCTGTCAGGGTGAGGCTGGGATCGCCTGATCAAAGAAATGAGATCCTCTGCTAGACTAAGCATTTGAGTACTAGAGCTAGGCCTGTGAGAGGGGTTTTAGCAGGCACGTCTTTGTTGATTTTGCTGCTTTAGCCCTGGTAAAAGCCTTAATTGACATGGATGCAGGGGCCTAGCAGCTCCACGTGCAGGAGTAGATATATCTAAAGGGATAGTATCTGATAAATCCTGAGAACCTGTAAGAGCAGGTGGAATTTCAGTAGCAGATTCAGCCATGCTGGATGAGGCCTCGGTAGGAGGCAAGCTTTCGAAGGAACAACCGAGGACTCGGTTTCAGCCGAAACCGAGACACTCATGTTGACTTAACCGGTTTCGCGAAACCGGACCGCGATTGTCGGTCCTTTTCCTTACGCTTTTAGCTAATTGTGAAGTCGGAGTCTCCGACGGCATGTTGTAAGCAAAAGCGGGCGAAAAACTCCTCTGCAAACTCCGACCGACGTCTAAGTGTCCGTCGGTTGAAGGAAGCACAGGCTAGACAGGCTGCTACGTCGTGGTCTGGGCCTAAACAAGGTAGGCAGTAAGAGTGGAAATCTTTATGAGGTATTTGTTTCCCACAAGTTAAACAGTTATTCACTTTTTCTGACATCGGCTGAGGCAAGAAAGAGTCCCCAACGGGGTACTTAGCTTTTTAGAAGTCTTCGGTAGTAGCAATCTCTGGTTCTGACCGACCGGCACTTGCGAACAGCTTCTGCTTCGGGTGCCACGCGGCAAGAAAGACTGAGGAAAATGGCGTTGGCTGATGCCTTTATACCCGGATAACAGCAGCTATGACGTCGGGTGAATTGTGACATCAGCCGAGGCCAGACCCAGACTTTGGAATCCGGCCGACCGAAGGGCTGCCTGAGGCAGGACAACCCATTTGTTAGGACTGCAGATGCATCCTTGAAGGACATCTTGATAGTTCTGCTAAGACAGTAGGTAAGGTGTCTGAGGCAGGTACCACAGAGGAAGGTGCGACATACTGTGTAGGAGCGGGTACCAATGTTGGCGAGGCCAGTCTGGAGCAATCAGAATCATTTTTTTGTTTTTCCTGTCTGACTTTTAGTAAAATCTTGGAGAGCAGAGGCAGAGAGGAAAGGCATAGACTGACAGGTTTTTCAAGCTGAAGGATAGAACATCCACTTTCCAAGCTTTTTTGTGATGAATTCTTGTGCAGAATTTGTCCAAATGATAGTTTTGGGGTGGGGCAAAAAGATCTATGTCTGGGCTCCACCATTTGTGTGTTAACATGCTGAAGATTTGTGGATCCAGTTTCCATTCATGTGGGTCCATAAGATTTCTGCTTTGTTCATCTGCCAGAGTATTTTTCTTTCCTGGCAGGAATTGAGCTTGTAGATTTATTTGATAAGTCAAGGCCGTGTTCCAAGATGCATTGGCTAGTCTGCAAAGGGGGTACGAATGGGTATCCCCCCCCCCCGCTTGTTTATGTACATATGACTGTGGTGTTCTCTGTCTTTATCAGCAGTTGTCCTGGATGAAGATAGTCCTTGAAGGCTGTCAAAGCATTCTGTACAGCTAGCATCTCTTTCTGGTTAATATGTAGGTGCATTTGATTTGGGCTCCATTGGCCCTGAATGCATCTCCCTGCCAGACGCACCCCCCCCCCCAAGCATAATCTGATGTGTCGGTAGTGAGGGTTTGGGCGGCAGGGGGTGGAATGAATGAGTCTCTTGCTTTGGTGGCAGGCCTCTGCCCACCATAGGAACTCTAGCTGCAGGCAAGGAATGATGGGAATCATTGCTTCCAGGCTGTGACAATGTTGACTCCATAAGCTTTTTAAGTACCACTGAAGTTTCCTCGGATTCAGTCTTGCATATGGAATTATTAGAATGCAGGAGGCCATGAACCTCAAGGCCTGCAGAATTTGTCTTGCAGATAGCTGGGTTTTTGTGGCCAGCTGTTTGAAGTAAGTCATCAATTGAATTTGTTTTTATTTATTTATTTTACATTTGTTAACCGGGATGGTCCGACTGGATACATGTCCTTTTTCAGCGGAGTCCCGGGGAGAAAAGCTCCAACAGAGTTACATTGATAATTAGGTACAGTAAATGAGCTGAAAGAACTTAACAAAAACATAGGCTATTTACATACAAGTACAAGACTGACATTACTATTTCTGAGATTACTACAAATGTAACATTAATAACATATTAGCAAGGACGGTAGGCAGTATAATGACAGAGTTAGACAGGATACATATTTCTTTATCACAGTATACAAAGTACTTATCATCTTAGCTAGTTGTTTATGTTTTAGTTAATGGCACAGAGCTAGTCTGGGTTTGAGCAAGGACATAGCCAGTGTGACTTGAAGTGGAGTTTTAGACTATTTTTGAATTGACTTAGAGAAGTTGCAAGCGTGATGTTATTTGGGAGAGAGTTCCATATTTTACCAGTGGTGTTGGCAAATAGCGCGTCACCACCTAGGTTGAGAGATTTCGTTGTTTGGACAAGGAGTCTGTTTGCTGAGAGAAGGCAGCTTAGATTGGAGTAGGGAGTCATTAAGTTTTTAGTGCTGGGGTATTCTCAGGTTGTTTAAGGATTTTGAAGGCCTCTATGAGTTGGGACTGGTGAAGAAGGTGTGGGAATTCTATCCATCCAAGCTTTTTCAGGTTAGTACAGTGGTGTGTTCTGTAGGGTAGGCCTGTAACTAACCTGGCAATGTGATTATAGCAGGATGAGAGCTTGGCCAGATCAGATTTGTTAAGGTGAGTGAGGACAGGAGAGGCATATAGTAGGGTAGAGAGAAGGTGTGAACAGGCTGTGGCTGCCCTGGCATTCGGGGTAAGGAAGGCTTTAATTCTATATAGGGTCCCAAGTTTCTTATTGACTGACTTAATGGCTTGGTTGATATGTATATCAAATCTGAGTTTATTGTCAATGTTTACTCCTAATAGCTTTGTATAGGTGTCTGGGGAGATGATGGTCCCATTATTGGATTTTATAGTGAAGTTTTCAGTCGGAGATCTATTGGTTGGGTAGAAGAGAAGTAACTTGCTTTTGTTTGGATTTAAGATCAGGAGATGGTTGGCAAGCCAGTTTTCGACTTTGGTGAAGCTATGTTGGGTGGTAGTTAGTAGATTTGCAAGAGAGGCATTGGAACATATTATAGTAGAGTCATCTGCATATTGAATGCAGGTGGCTTCAGGGATGACTGTTTGGATGTCGTTTATGAAGACTGAAAAGAGGAGAGGTCCCAATATGGAACCTTGAGGAACTCCTATGGTATTTGGTAGTAGGCAGGAGAGCTTGTTTTGCCACATTACTGCTTGTTGTCTCCCAGTGAGGTAAGCTTGAAACCAGTCAAGGGCTAGAGTATCTAGATGCAGGGTTTTTAAAGTATATAGAAGTAACTGATGGTTTACCATATTGAAGGCTTTCGATAGGTCCAGGAAGAGAGCGGAGGATATTTTTTTATTATTCAGGTTAAGATTAATGTTTTCAGTAAAAGAGAGGAGGGCAGTGGTTGTACTATGATAGGGTCTGAATCCATGTTGAGAGTCTGTGAGTAGTTTATTTTGGGTTAGATAGAGCATTAGTTGGTTGTGCATGCACTTTTCCATAATTTTGGCAAGTGGTGATAGTATGGCTATAGGTCTATAGTTGGATAGTTCTGTGGATGAACCTCCTTTGTGGAGTGGAATAACATAGGATATTTTCCAAATTGAGGCGATTGAGCCCTCAGTTATCGTTCTGTTAATTAGGATTGAGATAGCCTAGGCTACGACATCTGCAGCAATTTGCAGGTATTCAGCGGCAGAAGATCGGCTGAAAGGGTGGTTGGCTTCAGTTTTTCAAAAGGGATCTGATAAAGGATGTGGACACTGGCTGGAAGTTAAAAGAGAGTGGTGAGTCAGGTATAGTGTTTATAGAAGTGTGGGAGGAGAAAGTTGGTTAGCTAATGACTGGATGGTTTCTGTGAAGAAAGTATTGAATGAATTGGCTATATCTTCTTGGCTCTTGTCAGATAATGTTCCTGGGGTCGGAGTAGTGGATTTGCCTGGTTGGAGAAGTTTATTTATGCCTGCCCAGTACTTTTGAGGGTTATTCTGATGTTTATGTTGCAGATTGTAGAAGTAATTTTTCTTATCTAGTATGATGGCTTTTTAGTCTCATTTCTAAGTTGTTGGAATTTGATACGATCTAGGGTAGTTTGGTAGTGCCATTTATCCCACGCTTTGTCTCTAGTTGTTATTTTGGTTTTGGTGTCTGTTGTTAGCCAGGGTGCTAGTTGAGTTTTAATTCTTATTGAGCATTTAGGGGCATGCGAGTCAAGTATAGTAAGGAATGAATTGTTAAATGATGACACTGCCTCATCAAGGGGAAGGAACTTTAGTTTTGTCCAGTTACATGATTTGAGTTCAAGTTGAAATTTAGTTGGGTCAAAGTTTTTCTTGGATCTGATAGACCTATAAATAGGTAAGCTTGTACAATTAATTTTGTCTTTCATGATGTATGTGAGCAGGTGATCACTAAGATCATTAGGGAGAGCTCCAGACATATAGCTCTGGGATGACTGTTGGTGAGTATCCAGTCTAGTATACTCTCTTTTTGGTTATTGTTACCTGTACGTGCGGTAGATGATATTATCTGAGAGAATCCATGTAGGTTAACAGGGATGGGGTTGGACTGTGCTGTGCATTGGTTCCAGTCAATATTAACATCGCCCAGGACAATGGTTTCTTGAGGGTAGTTGTTGGCTATCCAATGTAGAATGACCTCTAGTGTTTCTACATTGTTCCCAGGGGGCATATAGGTGACAATTAGGTTAATGCCCTTATGATTATTTAGTAGAATTTTTAGAGCTAGTATTTCAGCGTTAGAGACCTGGGGTGGTTGTATAGGGTTAGTTATGATGTTAAGTGTGCTATTATATAAGACGGCTATTCCACCTCCTCTTTTCTTTACTCTATCTGCCCTAAGTATATTGTAACCAGGAGGCAGGATATCATTGTCTTTGGTTGATGGCCGGAGCCATGCTTCAGATAGACACATTATGTTGGGGAGGTATGTGGCTAGTAAAGCATGCAGGCTATGTATCTTATTGTTTAGGCTTCTAATGTTTAAGTGGCATATTAGGAGGGAGTTGACCAGTCGGTGGGAGAGTGGTGGGCTGGTAGGATTTTGAGTTAAGGTTGGGCCTGGATTAGGATGGATGTCCCCATCTTTGGTTATGTTTTTTCTTAGATACGCTAGTAGTCTAATAACTTTGAATAGTAGTTTTAGTTCATATTTGGATTTTGGTGTCGACTGGAGTGGTTTTTTTTAGAAGTAAGTGGTTGGAATTTATAATTTTTGGGGTAGTGTAGTAGTGGGCAAGTTCCGCAGTCAGTGGAGGTAGGGGGGTCTTGGTTTGGCATTTTGGATAAGAGAAACCTACGAATGTGAGATTTTCATAGCTAGTAAGAAAGTATGTCAGAATTAAGAGTGGTAAGATAAGAAAAGGAGTTTATAATTATTTATAGACATGTTATATGTCATCAATGGGTGGGGTCAATGTGCTTCAGAGGAATAGTAGTGGTTAAACAGTAAAGTGGTGGGGGGAGGAAATTGGAGAGGAAGTTGTGTAGGTTGGAGAGGAAGTAGGGGTGTGGCCTATTGGCTATAAATGTAGACGCAGTGGGGGCGGGTGGGATAAGGGGCAGGGAGGGAGCGAGCCCAAGTGTAGCGAGGCTGAGGCGGCTAACCCAGTCCCAGTGTTTGGTCCTATGAGTGGGGTAAATAGTCTGATAGTGTAAGTAAGCAGATTGGAGTACAGGCTTGAAATTCAACATAAACATATACAGTTGTAAAATGTCTAATACAATTCAACATAAATAGGCATTTACAGTTGTAAAACACTTACTGGAGAGACACTGAGGCTTCATGGGGCCTGTAGCAGAGTGGATTGTAGTTTTACAAATGGTGCCTGCCACAGGTAATATTTATTAACTCTAGGATTGTCTTAAGGTAATAAACAGGGAAGGGGAGGGGAGAACAAGGGTGTGAGCAGGCAGTTCTTTGTACTGCTGCTAATGAGCCAAAGCAAGACAAGTATGTGTTAAGAACAATCACAATTGACCAAGGACTGCTCTGAAACTTTAAGTCTTGTCTTAATTTCTCAGGTGGAAAACCAGGATAACCTTGTATCAGTAGGCTACTGTGGTATAGTTTAAATAAACAAACACACAGTACTGATTAGTTATTGATACTATTTGCTAACAGAAGGGAATAAGAGAAAGTGGAAGATGTGTGTGTGTGGTGGTGGTGGTGGTGGTGGGGGCTGCTTACAGCCAAAGCACAGTGCTCTCCAGGGGAAAATGAAGATTGGCTCAAACAGTTAGACACATACTCAAAGTTAACTGTAGCTGTTTGCAGACAGTTCAGACCCGGACTGCACTTTTCTTATAGGAATGTTAAAGGTGGTACCGAAGTTGAATACTTGTGGTGTTAGGTTGGAGAGACACTGAGCCTTCATGGGGCCTGTAGCAGAGTGGATTGTAGTTTTTTCTGGCGTAAGGTAAGTAATCTGTGCAGTTGTATTCAAGCTTGCACCCAGGAATGTAATTATTTGAGAGGATACCAGCTGTGATTTATTTTTGTTTATGGTGTACCCTAGACAAGTTAGAAGTCTTTTTACAAACGCCAGATGTTTTAGAAGAGTGTCCTTGTTCTCTGCCTGAATTAGACAATCGTCCAGGTATGGATACATTTGAATATTTCGTTGCCTGCAAAATGCAATTATTGGTGCCAGGCACTTTGTGAAGACCCTGGGCGCAATAGATAAGGCAGTGCAGAGAACTGGTAATGCAAATAGCCTGCTTTGAAGCGGAGGTATCTTCTGCAAGATTCCCTGATTGGGATACGCAAGTAAAGCCTCTTAAGTCTAGAGTTACCAACCAGGCATCCTTGCCTAGCATAGGTAGTAACTGTTGTAGAGTCAGCATCTTGAATTTTGGAATGTCCAGAAATGTATTTAGAATGGGTAAGTCCAGAATTGGATGCCACTATTTGTCTTTTCTGGGTACCAGTAAAAGTCTTGAATAAAAACCTTGTCCTCTTCCTTTTCTGGTACTGGTTGAATAGCCCCCATAATCAGGGACATAACTTGTTTCTGGGCCTCTGCCCACTGATTTGGAGGCAGATCTGGCCATCCGTTTGGGATTGGCAATGTGTGGAAATGAAATCTGTATCCCTGGGATACTATATTTAAAACCCATTTGTCCTGGGTAATCAGTTGCCAGTTTCGTGCATGAAGTACCAGTTCTCCCCCCAAAGGGCCGGCCAAAAGATAAGTGCTTGGTGATTGCAGTGGAAAGTCATTGAGACTGTTTACCGTAGGACGGTGCCTTGTTACTTCCAGATTTGGAGGTGGAGGCATCCCATTGCTTTGTTCTATAAGTTCCTTGTGACTGAAACCTGGAGCCTTTGGAATGTCTGGGTTTGACCTGAGCAGCTCTGGTGGATACTGGAAAGGACCAGTTCTTAGTAGGGCAGTGCCTACTAAACCTGGGTGGCTGCACTTGTAGGAAATCTTTTACAGTTTGCATAGATTTAGCTTTATCTTCTATCTTTTTCAAAACTTCTTCTGCCTTATTACCAAATAGACTGTCCTGTTGTAAAGGAGCATCCAACAATTTTGCTTTAACATGGTCAGGCAGATTTTGCTCCTTGAACCAGGCATGCCTTCTTATCACAGATCCAGTTACAGTAGCCCTGCAAGAGGCCTCTAAGGAATCAAAACCACATTGCAAAGTATGTTTTCGAACCTGTTCAGCTGAATGCAATAACTCCTACAACTCTATTTTCCACACAGTCAGAAATCAACATCATTTTCTGTTTAAGTAAGCCCATGACATGCTGTTGATATTTAAGCATATGAAATTGACAGTTTAAAGTCCTGATTGCCAAGGCTGCAGACGTGTAAACCTTCTTACCCCATCTATCCAGCGCCCTGGAGTCTCTATCAGGGGGGGTAGGATTTTTAGCAGTAGAAGCCTTAATGCCCTTGGGACCCTGAGAAATGGTTTCAGGGTCAGCAGTAGGGTTTTTAAAGAGGAATTTGTGGGAGTCAGAAACCCTGTAATATCTGTCTGGCTTATTAGGAGCCGGAGGCAGGGAATCAGGAGTCGTAATGGATTCTGAGAAAACATCATTAACAATGTCTAGAACAGGAGGTATAGCCAAAGGCCTATGCTGAGGAAGAAGAAGGAAATCCCCAAGTCACTTTTTAGATTCTGAGAAATCCTGACTCTCCCAGTGAAAGTGTTCCCTTAAGGTATGCAAAGTTTCTCCAAAAGAAAAATCCTCAGGAGGAAAAGCAGAAGGGATGGAATCTTCTGCATCAGAGTCCTCATAAATGGGAATAGATAATTCCTGATCAGAAGAAATAGAAACCTGATCTGAAGATTCATAGTCAGTGCCTTGCCTAGGCCTCTTAGCAGGAGGAGGAATGGGTACCCCTGATCAAGGTAAATAAATCTTCAGCCATTTTGATCATTTTTTTTTTAGACATTGGGGCCTGTACACGTGGCCCAAGCGTCGTTTTTTTAGACATAGAAGTAGATTTTGGCCTTAGTTTTGAAGATGGCGTCGGTTTAATATACAAATCTTTAGGCCTGAAAACAACCTCAGAAGCCGGTGCCTGCTCAGTGGCTCCGGACCCATCTAAGGTAGAGACATCCGCGGGTTCAATACTTAAAGTATCGTGCGGCATACTGGACTCCGAATGGGTCTCAGTAAAGGCCTGCGAATCAAAAGTAGGGGCTGCGAAAGCGCCTCACTGAGTACCGTCAACTGGCTTAGGAGAAGCTTCATCATCGGTTTTGGACCTAAATGGTCTGTCTCTGTCTTTTTCTTTGCGTTTTTTAGGTATTCCGGTTGTCGGATTGCTAACAGATGACATTTCTGGATAGTTAAACCTCGAGCCAAAATATTTAGAAGCAAAAATATACTGATGCTTAATAGTGCGTTGATTACATTTGGCACAAAACCAACAGCAAGGCACGTTGTGGTCAGGGCCTAGGCACAGAATACAGTACAAATGAAAATCCTTATGAGGTATTTGCTTCCCACAAGTAATACAATTATTAACTCTTACTGACATCGGTAAAGAGCAAGAAAAAGTTTCCCCCACAAGGTACTTAGCTTTTAGTTGAAGACTTTGGTTCTGAAACTCGACAAAAATTTAAGGAGTCGGCCGACCGGCACTTGCGAACTGCTTCTGCTTCAGTCACTACGCGGCAAGAAAGACTGATGTAATGGCGTCAGCTGCATGTTTTATACCCCCAACGACCTGACATAATGGAAGAAGGGACAGCAACCGACGCAAGACACAAGACTTTGTTAATCAGGCCGACTGAGGGCAACCTGCCAGCAGATTACCCAAATGTAATGACTGCAACAGTGAAAGATGAAGAACATCCCTGTAATACCTATCAGGTTTTCTGGAAGCAGGAGGTAAAGAGTCAGGGGTCAAGCTGGATTCTGAAAAGGCATCATCAACAATGTCCAATACAGGGGGGGGAGCTAAAGGCCTGTGACGAGGTAGGAGTAAGAAATCCCTAAGCCTCTTTGTAGAATCAGAGTAATCCTGGCTTTCCCACCGAAAATGCTCCCTAAGAATATGCAAGGTTTCACCAAAAGAGAAATCCTCTGGAGGGGAAGCAGAGGAGAGTCATCTGCATCAGAATCCTCATAGGTAGATAAAGTAAATCCTGGTCCATAAGGGGGTAAAGAATATCCTAGGTCTGAGGATGAATCTGAACAGATGGACACCTGGTCGGATGAGTCATAGTCTGCATCCTGTCTAGGCCTTTTATCAGGAGGGGGATGAGACCCCCTGATCAGAGTGATTATGTCTTCTGCCATTTTGAGCATTTGTTTCTTAGGCATGGAGGCCTGTCCTGGAGAATGCTGTATTTGTTTCTTTGTTTTTAAAGGAGGCTTAGACTTAGCAGAGGGTTTAATGCTTAACTGAGTAAGTCTGAAAACACCCTCTGAAGCTGCGGGTAGCTCAGCTACTCCGGATCCCTCTGAAGGGTTAGTTTCGGTAGGCTGAATAACTTGTGCGTCCGAAGGCCTAGCCAGAGGTGGCCTGTGGTTCTACTGAAGCGGTCGTCAGGGGCTGCGAAGGCACCTCGCTGAAAACTGGAGAACCGGTGACTGGCCTAGAAGAGGCTTCGTCGTCAGTTTTGGGCCTCGGATGCCTATCCTTGTCTTTGCGCTTGGTATGTATTCCAGTCGTCGGAAGTTCCAACGGCATGGTATAATTGAATTTTCTACCAAAATAATGTCATGCAAAATCAAACCGATGTTTAATAGTCCGCTTGTTAAACCTAGCACAAAACCAACAACCAGTGACGTTGTGGTCTGGGCCTAGGCATGGGATACAATAAGAATGGAAATCCTTATGAGGTATTTGCTTCCCACAAGAAATACAGTTATTAACTTTTATTGACATTGGTCTGAGGCAAGAAAAAGTTTCCCCAAAGGGGTACTTAGCTTTGTAGAAGACCGGCCGAACGGCACTTGCGAACTGCTTTTGCTTTGGGCACCGTGCGGCAAGAAAGACTGAAGAAAATGGCGTCGGCTGCATCTTATATACCCCTATCGCACTGACGTCAGGGAGGAGGCGACAGCAACCGACGCCGGACCAAGACTTTGGAACTCAGGCCGACTGGGGGAACCGCCGGATGGCAGGATAATCCAAGTGTAAGGACTGCAGCAGTGTAACACGATGAACATCAGAAATTTCAGAATCCTGATCAGAAGAATCATAAGTAAATTCAGTCCTAGGTCTCAGAGGGGAAGGTTGGCTTCCCTTGATTAAAGTAACAAGGTCTTCAGCCATTCTTATCATTTTTTAGGCATAGAGGACTGACCATGTGGTCTGGGCATCGGTTTTCTAGGCATGGATCGTGTTTTAGGTCTTGAAGAAGAAGATGGTGTCAGTTTAATTTGCAAGTCAGTAGGCCTGAATACACCCTCAGAAGCCGGTGCCTGCACAGTGGCTCCGGACCCATCCAAGGTAGAGACATCCACAGGTTCCACATTTAAGCATCTCGCAGCATACCGGACTCCGAATGGGTCTCAGTAGAGGCCTGCGAATCTGAAGAAGTGGGTATCAGGGGTTGCGAAAGCACCTCACTGAGTACTGGTGAACTGGCAACTAGCTTAGGAGAGACATCGTCGGCAGCTTTGGACCTATGCCTCTGTCTATATCTTTGCGTTTTTTCAAAATGTCGGTAGTCGGGTGGCTTACTGTAGCCATATCTGGGTAATTGAACCGAGTACCAAAATATTTAGAAGCGTAAATATACCGAAGACGAATAGTTCGTTGTTTAAATAAGGCGCAAAATCGACAGCGAGGTACGTCGTGGTCAGGGCCTACGCAAGGAATACAGTTCAAATGAAAATCTTTATGAGGTATTTGCTTTCCACAAGAAATACAATTACTGACTTTTACTGACATAGGCTTAGAGCAAGAAAAAGTTTCCCCAACAGGGTACTTCGCTTTAGTTGAAGACTTCGGTTCCGAAACTCGAAAACGAAAATTTCAGGAGTCGGCCAACCGGCACTTGCGAACTGCTTCTGCTTCGGGCACTGCACGGCAAGAAAGACTGATGTAACGGTGTCGGCTGCATGCTTTATACCCCTGACTACCCGACATAATGGAAGATGGGACAGCAACCAACGCAGGACCCAAGACTTTGAAAATCAGGCTGAATAAGGGCTACTGTAAGCAGATAACCCAAATGTGATGACTGCAACAGTGAAACACGAAGAACATCACTATGTTGTCTTTTATAAAGGATCTCCAGAGGGTTTATCTAGCAAAGGTAGACTCC
Source organism: Protopterus annectens (assembly GCF_019279795.1). Lineage (NCBI taxonomy): Eukaryota > Metazoa > Chordata > Ceratodontiformes > Protopteridae > Protopterus > Protopterus annectens. Next base: position 882,647,322 of record NC_056733.1, on the reverse strand, counting down.
CCCATCATTACTATAACTTCCCTTCATCTCACTCCGGGGGGGCAGCAAGTGACTGGAACCTATAACTACAGAAGGCCTAATGGGCAACACAGCACTGCTTCAGGAAAAGCACCAGGCCTGTATAGGCTTATTGTGAACATTTACAAAGTGCTAGCTGTAAAAATTCAAACCCCAGAAGTCCACCTATTCCAGGAAATATTTAAATCTGGGATGTATCCCATTTCTCTGAAAGAATCAAAAAAGTACAGTTGTGTACACTTACCAAAAATGTAGATGCTCTAGTGTATTCACTGTTGCAGTCATCACACACAGGTTATCCTGCCAGGGGTAGCCGTCAGTCAGCCTGAATACCAACGGCTTAGTATTTCTCATTCGGTTTCTGTTGTTCCAGGACTAATGTCAGGTCATCAGTGGTATAAAATCAGGCAGCCAACGCCATTACATCAGTTTTTCTTGCCCCAACTGTCAGGAGCCACCAATTAGAGAGCTAGGTTATGGTAGAAGAACACCACCAGTAAAAAGTAAATACCAAAAATTCTCTGTAAGGAGAGAGGAAGAGAGAGAGAGAGAGAGACAAGGAGGATGGAGGGAGGGAAACCAGGACTGCAACAGTGAACACACTCGAACATCTACATTTATGGTAAGTGTACACAACTGTGCTATGTTCTTCGTGTTTCACTGTTGCAGTCATCACATTTGAGTTGATTCCCAAAGCTGAAAAAAAGGGTGGAGGCAGTCAGGAAGACTGGGGGCTGGCTAGGATGCCCTGCAAGACTGTGGTGGCAAAATCTGCCCTGGTTTGGAGAAGGCAGGCAGATGGCAATGATTGGTGAAGGTATGAACAGATGTCCACATTGCAGCCTCCCCCTGGTGGGGACCCCTCTGAGGAAAAACTGCAGAGTTGGACGTTGGCCGGGTGGAATGTGTCCTGACCCCTTTTGGGGACGGTTTCCCATGTTGTTTGTAGCAGAAATAGATGCAGTGCGCTATCCATTTGGAGACCGATTGTTTGAATATGGCCTTGCCCTCTGCCACTGCTGCGAGGCTGACAAGCAATTGATCAGTTTTTTCTAAAAGATTTAGTCCTGTCCAGATAGAACCTGAGCTGTCTGTGCACATCTAGAGAGTGCAGAAGCCTTTCCCTCTTGATTTGTGGGTTAAGGAAAAAGGTGGGCAAATGAATAGATTGGTTGACTGCCACACTGGACACCACTTTATGCATGAAGGATGGGTTAGTCCTGAGGGAGACCCTGTCAGCATGGAAAATGATGAAGGGCTCTACAGCCACGAGTGCTTGTAGCTCTGACACTCTTCTAGCTGACGTGATGGCCAGAAGCAGGGCTGTCTTCCAAGAGAGGAATTTTAACTCTGCTGAAGTTGCAGATTCAAAGGGAGGTAGGCTGAGTTTTTCCAACACAAAGTTAAGGTCCCAAGCTGGGGCAGGAGCTCTTCTGGGTGGCCTTAATTTGTCAGACCTTGTTAGGAACTGTTTAATGAGAGGGTGTGAGAAGAGAGGTGGCTCTGTGCTGTAATGAGCAGAGATGGCACAGGCATGAATTTTAATGGAAGAAAAGGACAGACCCCTGTGTAGTATGTCTGCTAGGTAATCCAGGATGAGAAGTAGGGAGGCTGTGCCATTCTGGCTCCCTTAGCCTGGATCCAGGTGCAAAACCTTTTCCACTTGTCAGCATAGGATTTTCTAGTGCTGGGGTGTCTGGCCTCACGTATAACACCTAGGACTTGTTTGCTTAGCCTGACAGCTTGAGGAGAGGTCAGGGGATAAGCCAGGCTTGCCAGGGTTGAGTGTCTGGAAATGGGAATGCAGGAATTCTCCGTTCCTCTTGGTCAGGAGCGTTGGGGTCTGAGGTAGGTGCCAAGGTGGCAGGGTTGACAGGCTGCACAGTAGTGGGTACCAGTGCTGGCATGGCCAGTCTGGGGCAATCAGGATTGCCCTTGGGTTTTCCTCCTTTACTTTGAGCAGCACCCTTGAAATGAAGGGTAGAGGGGGAAATGCATAGACCGAGACGTTTACCCACTGGAAGGATAGAGCATCCACTTTCCAGGCCTTGCTGTGAGGTTCCCTGCTGCAGACTTTGCTGAGCTGATGATTGGAGTGGGAGGCAAAAAGGTCCAGCTTCGGGGTGCCCCATTTCTGGGTTACAAGGGTGAAGGGTTTTGTGGTCTAGCTGCCACTCGTGTGGGTCTAGCAGGTTTCTGCTTAAGTTGTCTGCCAGAGAGTTTAGGAAGCTTCGCAGGAATTGTGCTAGCAAGTGTAGTTGGCACAGCTTAAGTCATGTGCCAAAGGGTCATGGCGAGCCTGCAGAGAGGATAAGAGTGAGTCCCTCCCAGCTTGATGATATACCACATCACTGTGGTGTTGTCTGTTTTGATCAGTAGAGGCCTCGGGGAGAGTAGGGGTCTGAAAGCTGTCAGAGCATGCTGAACAGCTAACATCTCTTTTTGGTTGTTGTGCAGATGTATTTCAAATCTGCACCCCAGGCATAGCCTGATGCGTCTGTGGTGATGGTCTGGGCGGCGTGGGGTTGTGAGAAGGGAAGTCCTTTGTTGTGGTTGCACTGCTGCCCACCTAAGAAAAATTTTCCTTAGACAAAGTATCATTGGTATGATAGTTTCCAGGTCTTGAGAGTGAGGATACCAAAGGCTTTTTAGGTACCATTGTAGTTTCCTCATATGCAGTCTGGCAAATGAAATGACTAGAATGCAGGAGGGAATGAACCCTAGAGCTTGCAGCATTTTCCTTGCGGATAACTGGGTTCTGGTGGATAGTTGAGTGAAGTAGCCTGGTCAGGTAGGCTTGTTTTTCTAAGTAAGGAATGCCATCTGGGATGCTGTGTCCAGGCTTGCTCCCAGGAATACAATTTTTTGTGTGGGGACTAATTTTGATTTCTTTCCGTTGGCAGTATACCAGGCAGGTCAGTAGGTCCTTCACAAAGGTCAGGTGCTGTAACAGCTCTTCCTGTCGGCCTGAATCAGGCAATCATCTAAGTAGGGTAAATTTGAATAATTCTTTGTCTGCAAAAAGCAATGGCTAGAGCCAGGCATTTTGTGAAAACTCTGGGAGCAGTGGATAAGCCAAAGGGAAGCACAGGGAAAAAGTGCATAGATCCTGCCCTGAAACGTAGATATTTCCTGCAAGATTCCCTGATTGGGACGTGTAGGTAGGCCTCTTTTAGGTCTAGGGTGGTCAACCAAGTATCCTTGGAAAGCATAGGAAGAAGCTGCTGGAGGGTGAGCATTTTGAATTTTGGTATCACTAGAAAGGCGTTTAGAATGGATAGGTCTAAGATTGGGTGCCAGGTGCCCTCTTTTCTGGGTACCAGGAAGAGTCTGGAATAGAAACCTTGGCATATCTGGTCTGCAGGAACATGCTGTATTGCCCTCATGGAGAGAGGGAAAGGACTTGCTTTTTGGCTTCTGCCCACTTGTTTGGAGTGAGATCTGGGAACCCTTTTGGGGTTGGCAGAGTGTTGAAATAAAATTTGTATCCCTGGGATACTATGTTGACCAATCAGTTGTTGATAATAGAGGCCCAGTTGCTTGCATGGAAGAGTTTTCCTCCTAGGGGCACAAGCAGGTGGGCAGAGGTAAGGAGTGGAGATGCAAAGTCATTTTGAGTTCTTATCATAAGGAGATGGCTTTGCACTCCCTGTTTTTGAAGAGGAGGAATTCTGTTGCTTAGATCTCTGCATTCCCTGGGGCTGCTGTCTGGGGGGTCTGCTTCCCCGGGTCTGGGCTCAGCTGGCCTGGAGGGGCAGTGCCTACTGAACCTCAGAGGCTGGACCTGTAAAAAGTCTGTTTGCATAGATTTAGCTTTTTTTTTCCATCTTTTTAAAGACCTCTTCTGCCTTGGTGCCAAACAAATTGTCTTTGTTCAATGGTGCGTCCAATAATTTTGATTTGACATGGTCTGGCAAGGTCTGTTCCTTAAGCCAAGCATGGCTTCTGAGGACAGAACCAGTGACTACTGCCCTGCAAGATGCTTCTAGTGCATCAAACCCACATTGCAAGGTGTGCTTAGTAACTTTACTTGCAGAATGCATAAGCTCTTGTAATTCTTTATTTTCTGCACAGGCAGGAAAGGAAGAACATTTTTGTTTGAGGAGTTCCATGGTATGCTGCTGGTATTTCAGCATGTGGAAATGAATTTACTGCTCTAACAGCAAGAGTAGCAGAGGTGTATACTTTTTTATCCCATTTCTCTAAAGCTTGGGAATCCCAGTCAGAGGGGGTGGGATTCTTAGCTGAGGTTGCTTTAATTCCTTTAGGTCCTTGAGAGATGACCTCGGGGTCAGCAGTAGGATTTTTGAAAAGGAATTTGTGAGAGTCAGGGACTCTGTAGTACCCGTCAGGTTTCCTGGGAGCAGGAGGAAGGGTGTCAGGAGTCAAACTGGATTCCATAAAAACATCCACAACATCCAGGTCAGGAGGAATGGCCAAAGGTCTGTGCTGTGGTAAATCTAAGAATTCCCTGAGTCTCTTTTTTGACTGTGGATAGTCTTGACATTCCCATTGGAAATGCTCCCTTAAAGTATTAAGGATTTCACCAAATTAAAAATATTCAGGTGGAGAGGCAGAAAGAATGGATTCCTCTGCATAAGAATTCTCATAAGCAGAGTGGGGTTGCATGTGTTCATATTCAGAAGCATCAGAGTCATAGGACTCCTGTTCAGATAAAACTACTGAGGACAAGTCTCTTTCTTTTGGCAGGGGTAGCCTGGCTTCCCCTAATAAGCATAATATGGTCTTCCGACATTTTAAACATTTGAGATTGAGGCAAGGAAGCAGGTGCCTGAGCTTGGGTAGTCTTTTTTTTTTTTTGGTGTAGTTCGTACCCTGGGTCTTAGAAACTCGGTAGTTTTAGAAAGAACTGAAGATATGAAAGATGTCTGTTTGTGTCGAGTATCGGTACAGTGAAGTGCTTCCTCGCAAGCCGGTGCCTGCTCAGCAGCTCCAGACCCATCCAAGGTAGACACATCCACAGGATCCTTAGTCGAAGAAGAGTCTCGTGGCATACTGGACTCTGAAATGGTCTTGGTAGCAGCCTGCGAATCCACAGAAGCAGGCATTAGGGGCTGCAAAAGCGTCTCACTGAGGACCGAAGAACTGACGACTGGCTTAACAGAAGCGTCGTTGGCAGTTTTGGACCTGTGCAGTCTGTCTGTTTTTATCCTTACATTTTATTTGAAGTTCAGTAGTCAGATGGCTTATCAAAGTCACATCGGAATTTGAGGACTGAGAGCGAACATATCTATCTACAATAAGGGCCCGTCAACATATAGTTCTGGCATTCAACAAAGCACAAAAGCGACAGAGAGGGGACATTGTGGGTCTGGGCCTAAACAGGTGACACAATAAGAATGGAAGTCTTGGTGTGGTATTTGCTTTCCACAGGCGAGACCATTGTTAACTTTTTCTGACATCAGTTAGGGCAAGAAAAGAAAAGGATCCCCAACAGGGTACTTAGCTTTAGAAGACGTCAACTTCAATCCGGAAATGAAAACTCAGGTAGCGGCCGGCCGTTGTGCAAACTGCTTCTGTTTCAGGCTCCTCAGCAAGAAAGATTGATGTAATGGCGTCGGCTGCCTGATTTGATACCACTGACGACCTGACATCAGTCCTGCAGCGACAGCAACTGACACAGAAATACTAAGCCTCTGGTGTTCGAGCAGACTGAGGGCTACCCCTGGGCAGGATAACCCAAATGTGATGACTGCAACAGTGAAACATGAAGAACATCGGTGCTAATAACCACACCTCTCAACTGTCCAGACTTTCGCAGACTGTCTAGATTTTTGCCTCATATTTTTTCTTTGTTCTTTATAAAATTTGCAGTTTTCTGGCAAATCACTGAGGAATTAAGTAATTAAACAATGAGATACATTTGAGTTTCAGACTCCATATCCTTCAGAAAATGTATGCCAACACAAATCCTGTTATTCTAGGAACTTTCAAAGTTCAGGACTTTGTCCCTCCCATTGTTTCAGATTTTGTCCAGATTTCTTTTGGTAAGGAGTTTGAAAGGGGAAAATGTTCAATTAGTTAGCTGATCCCCATCATCAACACAGAAGCAAAACTGCATGCAAACATATTGGGTAATTTACTCAGCCTTCTTCCTACCCATAAAAGGTCACTCAAGAACAGACCATCTTCATACTGTGTGTAAGTAAATGCAACCCACATTAAGTCTTTCACGTCATCAAATAACTTAACAGTTGTCCTTTAATTTTTGATTATTACATATAGCCGGTACATGAGCAACTGTCCTTTCCTACCTCACTTATTAGCAGTATTCGAGTCCTTTAACATACCCACTATGGCAGAATTTTAATGAATACTACTGTCTACTGTCATTATGGTTACTAAGGGAACCCTACCAAGGCTATCCTCAGGCACTCACTGTCTTTATTCTCGCCACTGAACCTCCTTCTCAATGGATCAGACAAGCACCCCTTACTGAAGTTCATTAAATAAGGAATCAAAGAGAGGGTTTTTTTTGATGATGGTATCACATTCTTATAGACAATCATTTGAAGACAATATTCTTTATTAATAACCTGCTAGATGAATTTTACTATTTCTGGATTAAAAACTAATAAAACTGGAACAGAAACACATTATGCAGTTAATACAGAAGAAAGGAAGAGCTAAGATAACTCATCCCTTGTAACCTTATAAATTTTAATGCAGCTAAATATCTTGGCATTAAATTACATTTGCATTCTGCAAAGATGTTGAACCTAATCTGAACTCATTACAGCATGACTTGTTTCCAATCTTGTAGATGCCTGCAACTCTACTGACTTGGAAAAAATGCTGTACTGAAGATGGTTTATTAACCTAGGGGGCTTTATTTGTTGCAACACATCCCTGTTCCAGTTAACAAAAGATGGCTCATCAATTTCAGGAATTAGCCTTAAAATTCATTTGGGAAGGACAGAAGCATAAAATCCCTGGATCAGCCCCTGTTCAATCCAGTTAAGTTTGGAGACGCTGGAGCAGTAGGTCTGAAGTTGTAAGCTGCAGTGTTTATTGTATAGGGAACAGCACCCCTGCTGTTAATAATCCTGTATGGGCAAAAGTAGAAACTTACATTATACACAGCATCACCCATCATGTGATATACTGGTATATGTCAGAGCATCCCTTCAGCTGAAGTGGCACAGATTACTTGTTTTATACATACAGTGGCTATAGAAAATTTACACACCCATGTTAAAATGCCAGGTTTTTGTGATATAAAAAATGATATCACAATAAAATAGACTGAATGCTGTAATTAAATCAAAAGGTGCTTCAACAAAGTATTAGTTTTAGGGTGTGCACACACACAAAGTATTAGTTTTAGGGTGTGCACACACACAAAGTATTAGTTTTAGGGTGTGCACACTTATGCAAGCAGTGTATTGTATGTTTTTTTTTTTTATTTTTTTCCCCTAACAGATTTGTTTTTCAATTAAATTGTACAGGTTATAGGTCACATTAAAGGTGGGAAAAGTTTTGAAATTATTTATTGTGGTCTCATTTTTTTTATATCACAAAAACCTGGCATTTTAACAGGGGCGTGTAAACTTTTTATATCCACTGTAGCTTTATGGAAATTTGACAAAATAAAAGGGTCTAATTCTCGCTGCTGTTTGGATGTACCACTATGGGGACGTGAAATAACAGGATGGAGGTTACAGAGTAATATGGCCACTCTGGCAACAAGTTAGATTTATTAACTTGATATGACGAAAGTGTAGATAATACAGGAGTTAATGCTTATTTTCCACACGTATGACAAATGTTTCAACTTGATCGTCATATGATCTACGGAAATACTTTCCACTGCATTATATATTTAGTCCTCATCTATTTAAAAAAGATGTCAGCAACTAATTCATACTGTTTGATGAGTATTACAAAACAGCAGCCAAGGAGTTACGCTAGTTACAAGCCTCCTACAGCTTCAGCAATAAAAGCAGTTTTTACAAGTTCCCTATTTGCCAGGTACAAAAAGAAAACGTGCATCTACAGCTAAAACAGAGGAAATCAGTTTCACTCTAGATACTTACAGCATCATTTAAAATTGGTGCATGAAGGATACTGGACCCCAGCAAGATCGGGGCAGTATTAAAATTTGAGGAGGTACAGCTAACCACCACCATGAATTCTGGAGGTACATTTTAGTGGAAAAAACAGCTATCAGAAATGCTGGGACTGCATGTCAGAAGAAAGAATACGGGAATTACAAGACATCTAGTATGGTTGTAAATGTCAGGTGACATTATGTGTACACCACAAAAATAGACTGCTAGAATCACAAATGATCCAGGTTTTGTCAGTAGGTATCTGCTCTTTATAGGTTCATAGATTAGTACTAGGCTAACTGCCCTCATGGGCCATTTTAAGCCTAGCCAATTACCCAATGTGAGAATCAAACCCTGAACCTTGTGTTTATAAGGTAAGCACCTTAACCATTACGCCAACCTCCCAGACCTTACGCTTGCCAGGCTACCTGTGCCTTGAGGTTATTACGCTTACCAGGCTACCTGTGCCTTGAGGTTATTACGCTTACCAGACTACCTGTGCCTTGAGGTTATTACGCTTACAAGGGAGCCTCTGGGTTATGAATCTGTCCCTCCAGGTAGATTAGTTAGCAAAATTCACAGCAGTAACGAGAATCCTCATCATGCCCCAGTGGAAAATGCCTGACAAAACTTATACAAGATGTGTTGTTATAACTGTGCAGGCAACAGACATGTAAATTATTTTCTCCTTTACGTACACCTTAGCTACAATCTCCCTCAGTGCTCATGGCCTATACAGGAATTAACCTCTATACATCTAGATAATCAGAATGTGTGAAGGGTGATTTAATGCAATGCTCCTAGAATAAACGATGTTTGAGACATTACTATAATGTCCTCTACCAGGCTTGTTCATCAGAATAAACTCTTCTTAAACCACTCACGCAGCCGTGCCTGCAAATCATAACCATCAAGCCTATTCATTCCCTAGAAGAGGGGATTCACGTCCAAATTTGCTAGAGCAAAAGCTGTCTGAAGGTGTCATCAGAAAGGCACACATCAAGGAGTCTGTGCCCTCTAACTGCATTTGCACAGCCTAATCTCATTTCCTGGGCAAAGGGATCAGCAACATACAGCAGCACAGAGGCTCACTATACCTACATCATACGGACCCGGTTCCCACTCGCTCACTACAAAGACTATCAACAGCACATGTAGCCTGGCAAGCGTAATAACCTCAAGGCACAGGTAGCCTGGTAAGCGTAATACCCTCATGCGGAGGTAGCCTTGTAACCGTAATACCCTCATGCACATGTAGCTTGGTAACGGTAACACCCTCAAGCCACAGACAGCCTGGTAAGCGTAACAGCCTCAAGGTACAGGTAGCCTGGTAAGCGTAATAACCTCAAGGCACAGGTAGCCTGGTAAGCGTAATAACCTCAAGGCACAGGTAAGCCTGGAAAGCGTAATAACCTCAAGGCACAGGTAAGCCTGGTAAGCGTAATAACCTCAAGGCACAGGTAGCCTGGTAAGCGTAATAACCTCAAGGCACAGGTAGCCTGGTAAGCGTAATACCCTCAGGCACAGGTAGCCTGGTAAGCGTAATACCCTCAGGCATAGGTAGCCTGGTAAGCGTAATACCCTCAGGCACAGGTAGCCTGGTAAGCGTAATACCCTCGGGCACAGGTAGCTTTGTAAGCGTAATATCCTCAATCCACAAATAGCCTGGTAATAATACCCTCATGCACAAGTAGTGTGGTAAGCATAACAACCTCAAGGCACAGGTAGCCTGGTAAGCATAACACCGTCAAGCACAGGCAGCCTGGTAAGTGTAATACACCTCAAGGCACAGGTAGCCTGGAAGGCGTAATACCCTCAAAGCACAGGCAGCCTGGTAAGCGTAATAACCTCAAAGCAGAGGTAGCCTGGTAAGCATAATACCCTCAAGGCACAGGGAGCCTGGTAAGCATAATACCCTCCGGCACAGGTAGCCTGGTAAGCGTAATACCCTCATGCACAGGTAGCCTGGTAAGCGTAATAACCTCAAGGCACAGGTAGCCTGGTAAGTGTAATAACCTCATGCACAGGTAGCGTGGTAAGAATAATAACATCAAGGCACAGGTAGCTTGGTTATCGTAATACCCTCAAGGCACAGGTAGCCTTGGTTATCGTAATACCCTGAAGGCACAGGCAGCCTGATAAGCAATAAGAACCTCAAAGCACAGGCAGCCTGGTAAGCGTAATAACCTCAAGGCACAGGCAGCCTGGTAAGCGTAATAACCTCAAGGCACAGGCAGCCCAGTAAGCGTAATAATCTCAAGCACAGGCAGCCCGTTAAGCGCAATAACCTCAAGCACAGGCAGCCCAGTAAGTGCAACACCCTCAGGGCACAGATAGCTTGGTAAGCGTAATACCCTCAGGCACAGGTAGCCTGGGTAAGCGTAATACCCTCATGCACAGGTAGCCTGGTAGGCGTAATACCTGCATGCACAGGTAGCCTGGTAAGCATAATACCTTCATGCACAGGTAGTCTGGTAAGTGTAACACCCTCAAGGCAGACGTAGCCTGGTAAGCCTCATACCCTCAAGGCACAGGTAAGTCTGGTAAGCATAATACCCTCATGCACAGGTAGCCTCATAAGCATAATCCCCTCCTTCAGGCCTCTCGTACATACCAGTTCCTTCTCTGAGGGAACTGATATGGGACACATCCAGCTCCATGGGACACATCCAGCTCCATTCATGCCTCCCCCAGGACAGGCCTACCCATCCTTTCTTGCCTGCAGCTAACTGAAATTGGATGCCTGGGCCATAATCAGGCCTTTACCCCTCTATACCACCAGCACAAACAGCTTATCTATGATCAGTTCTGCAGCAATAACATTATGTTAAGGGCTAGCTAATATCAGGTTAATACAATAGGCAGATTTCCCTGGATTATTACTGCTGCTGTAACTATTAATTTGAGGTCTGTACTTACAACTCAATACAATGCATTGAGTTGATGACCTTTTTATGTGGAGATCTGTAATAGTGACAATATGCCAAATCAATGCTGATATGTCTGTTTTTTTATTTTTATTTTATTTAAAAAGCGTTGCCATTATCTCTTCAAAATGCCAAATGATTCAGATGACAAGACCTCCCGTTAAAACTTCATACTGTTCTCTAGCTAGCAAAAGCAGGTCCAAAAGACATTCTGGTTAAGTTCTACTATGATTCTATAATAGTGGTCAGGCAGAGTAAGCTAAAATGTATTAGATGCGATGTCCAATTACCTTACCAACCCACATGACAAGTACTGGTACCACTACAGCCTGCCACCAAAGCTCAAAGATGTGTCCACATGCCAACATTTTAGCAGGACTGACTGATTTGGCTAGGGTTTTGCTGATTCGCTGCAAGGAACCATGAGGTTTTAAATTTAACTGTAGCAGCAGTTATCTTGATAGTTACAAAATGGGAGGTTTCCTCTCGTCTCTATAGCACTCTGATATTTCTTTACTTAATTTGAAGTCTGCACAGCACTTTCCTGCAAGCTTATTTTCTATATCCTCTGGATGAGATACGACGTCCTGCTTAATTACAACATACTACATTCACAATTCCCCCTTCAGATTTTCTGATTGAATAAAAACAAAAAAAGAAAAAAAATACCTTATACAGCCTTTCAGATTAAGATGACTTTACAGCCAGATCTCAAAGATCTGATAAGAAAAACAGTTTATATATCTTATTTAACCAAGACTTGCTTTTAATGACTAGAAATGTCTGAAAGCCATACACCACCTCTTTTTTTCTGTTGCATATCTGATCAGTTTTACAATTTCACCAAAGCATTTTTTGTTCACTTTACCTATATATTTGTGTCCTACCAGAACAAGTTCACAAATGCTTAAGTTAGTAACATTATAAAACTCATGGCTAACATCCAAAGCAGAGTTACTTAGGTCATTCAACATTCTGTCCTTGTCTGCTTTCAAGAGTATGTCATTTGTTCCAGCACAATTTTAACTGATAAAGCCTACAATGAAGAAAGACTTTAATCTTAAATTAATGATGGGTGTCATAATCAGTTTTAATTACATGAGGTACAACCATGATGGGGAGCAGAAAGATTTTTTCTCTATATTTAAGATGCTGTCTTTTAAGTGGGATTTTGTTCTATTTGCTCCTGTTTTGATTAACATAGTTAATATTTGGAGACTAAATGCATTCGATGCTCAATAGTTTAACACAACTAATGCTTGAAAGACTGAAAAACCCACATAAGGAATTGCCTAGACATAGTAAGGTCTTGTTAAGTTTAATTCTGGTGGCTGCCCAAAAAGCAATTACTAGAAACTAGATATCAAAATCTAATGCAACTACAACTGAAGTAGTGAATAATTAAACAGATAAAAGAACAGGAGGTGGTATACTTAGAGAAAAAGGAGGAGTAAATTACATAGAAAACATGGAAATTATGGTAATATATGCAGAAAAAAATTTTGAGGGAGAAATGAGGTTTAAGAAAAAGTGGGAACTGAATAATTTGTGTAATGTTCCCTACATTATGCATCACATATATTGTTACATATCCTATAATGTTTGTAAATGTGAACTTGTTGATATGGTTTGATTACTTTTTACATAACTGTAAGTTTGCCTGTGGCACAAGTGATAATTCAATAAAGATATTTTTAAAAAAATCCCACATAAGAATTATAGCATTGTTACTGATTTTTTTTTTTTTTGCCCTAATGCTCAGCACAAACTCTCGTGCTATGTATGAGGTATTCTGTAGATCTATATAACATGTAATACTAATTATTAATTATAGTACTTTGTGAAGGATTTAAATTTCTGAGGGTTTTCTGGCTTCCGGATTACGTATTCTTTTGCAAAAAAAATGAAACACAGCTACCTATACCCCATCAGATCTACAACAATGAAAGTAGGCACACTATGAAACAGCCACAATCCTTACGATCGATGCAGCAGTCCCTCAAGGCTCCATACTTAGACAAATGCCTTTCAATATCTTCATTAATGATCTGAACAAGAAATCAAACTTGCCACCATAATACAATATGCTGACAACTCAGCTTTATTTTGCTTACCCTGAAATCTCACCACCTTAGAAATCATCACACAAGAAGCTTTCACATCTAAAAAAGTGGCTAAATAAATCTCAATCACTCAAACCCCAACAAAACCAAAACAAAGTACTTACCAAAACAATAGAACCATGTTGTTTTTTTTCATCCGGTTCAACATATGGGATGTCGGACTGGAGTAGATCCAATCTCAGTACTGAATTTGAAGCTTCCATGCTTCCAGGGTTCTAAGTCCTCCCCTACCCAGAATTCCCTGAACTCCAATCTAATACCTCAGATAGAGTTTGCCTTTCATCAAAGTATGTTGGCAAGCTATGAAAAAATAGTGGAGACCCAAAACCCAAAAATGAAAGGAACCAGAGAAAAATTGGCCAAGGTTGCGAGACACTACTGGTCACAGACAGGGAGTGGTGTGGTAGCCATTCCATCATCTCAAAGCTATTTATAAACATATCAGAGTTTGGCAAGAGGGACTGGAGAAAGGATAGGATGAAATGGACAAAAAACAGACAAAATGGATCTATCACTATGGTAAGTACATAGCTTTCATATCCAATGTTGTCCATTTTCTTCAGATTCAACCTATGGCACAGATTTCCCAAGCTGTCTTTCTGGGTGGTATCAAGGAACTACATACCTGAGAATGGTGCAGCTGAAGAAGGAAAGTACAGGTGTGTACACTTACCATAAATGTAGATGTTCGAGTGTATTCACTGTTGCAGTCATTGCATTTGGGTAATACTGCTGGCAGGTTGCCCTCAGTTGGCCTGAATTCCAAAGTCTTGGGTCCTGCATCGGCTGCTGTCGCCCCTTTCCTGACATCAGGTCGTCAGGGGTATAAAGGAAGCAGCAGACGCCATTTTCTTCAGTTTTTCTTGCCCCAGATGTCAGGTGCCCCCTAAAAGGGAAGCCAAAATTTTTATATATATATATATATATATATATATATATATATATATATATATATATATATATATATATATATATATATATATATATATAAAAATTCATGCACCAATATAAACTTTAACGTCATCTACAAGCAAATACACCACACAGGTTGTATAAATCAGAGAAGGAAAGATCAGTTCCAGCAGAAAAAAGGGGGATGGCGGGTGGGTAACCTGGACTGCAACAGTGAATACACTCGAACATCTACATTTATGGTAAGTGTACACAAAGTACAGTTTTGTACCTACCATAAATGTAGATGTTCGAGTGGTTATGCTGCTGCAGTCATCACACTTGGGTTATCTGCTGTCAGGCGGTCCCGCAGTTGGCCTGAATTCCAAAGCCTTGGTCCGGCGTCAGTTGTCGTCGCTTCTTCCCTGACGTCAGTGTGGCAGGGGTATAAAAGAGGCAGCCAACGCCATTTTCTTCAGTTTTTCTTGCCCCAGATGTCAGGTGTCCCCAAACTAAGAAGGCAAAATAAGAAGCTTGCAAAACATACCTTAGTGCAAAACAATGGAACTAGTTGTAAGCAAATACACCATATAGACATGCATCCCAAAAGCTGAAGTACATGGAGGTATAAGAAAAGGCCTTGTTAGAAAGAGGGGATGGAGGGAGGGTAACCTGGACTGCAGCAGCATAACCACTCGAACATCTACATTTATGGTAGGTACAAAACTGTACTATGTTCATCGTGCTATGCTGCTGCAGTCATCACACTTGGGTAGAGTCCCAAAGCTATGGTTGGGTGGTAGGAGCTAAACTGGGTTAGGTGCAGCTAAGATGCCCTGCAGAACTGCAGTGGCAAACCCAGCTCTGGTTTTTGAGTACAGAGGAAGGTGGTAATGGTTGGTGAAGGTGTGCACTGAACTCCAGGTAGCTGCCTCCAGAATGTCCATGGTTGGGACACCTCGGAGGAAGGCTGCTGAGGTTGCTGTAGCCCTGGTAGAGTGAGACCTAATACTAGCAGGCACTGCTTTCCCGTGGTGTGAGTAGCAAAAGCAGATGCAATGTGCTATCCATTTGGAGATGGTCTGCTTTGAAATAGCCTTTCTTTCTGAGCCTGGTGCATAGGATACAAGGAGTTGGTCAGATTTTCTGAAGGCCTTTGTTCTGTCCAAATAGTAACGTAGCTGTCTGTGAATGTCCAAAGAGTGAAGGAGTCTTTCTCCTTTATTCTGTGGGTTTCGATAAAAGGTGGGCAAGTGTATGGTCTGACTGAGAGCCACACTGGATACTACCTTTGGCATGAAAGAAGGGTTGGTGCGTAAAGATACTCTGTCCTGATGGAAAATGATGAAAGGTTCCACTGCCATAAGGGCCTGCAGTTCTGAGACTCTGCATGCTGAGGTGATAGCTAGCAGCAGGGCTGTCTTCCATGACAAGTATTGGAGCTCTGCTGAAAAGGCTGGTTCGAAAGGAGGAAGTGTTAACTTTTCCAGAACAAAATTTAGATCCCAAGTTGGAGTAGGTGGTTTTCTGGGGGGGGGTCTTATATTTTTTGTCCCTCTGAGAAACTGCCTTAGCAAAGGATGAGAGAAAATGGGTGGAACCGTATCATATTGAGCTGAAATGGCTGAAGCATGGATCTTTACGGACGAGAAGGAAAGGTCTTTGTGTAGCAGCTCAGTTAGATATTGGAGTATGTGCGGAATATTTGGGATACCAGGATTTAGGCTTCTGGCCTGGTTCCATACACAAAATCTTTTCCATTTGTCTGACTAAGTTTTTCTGGTGCTGGGCCTCTTGGCCTCCAAAATGACATTCTGGACGTCCTTTGAGAGAAGTGTTGTTTGATAATTTAAGGTATTTTCCATGCAGCTAGATTTAAGGTCCTTAGCTGACTGTGAAGTACCTGAGAGTTCTGTTGGGTTAACAGCAGAGGGAATTGAGGTAAGATGATCCATGGAGGGCTGTGAGACAAGTTTCCTAGTACTGGGTACCAGTGTTGACGTGGTCAGTCCGGGGCAATGAGGATCATCTGTGGTCTCTCCGATCTGATTTTCAGTAATACCTGGGAGAGTAGAGGCAGAGGTGGGAAGGTGTAGACTGACAATGCTGTCCAACTGAATGATAGGGCATCCACTTTCCAGGCCAGGGGATGGTAAGTCCTTGTGCAAAATTTTTGTAGCTGGCAGCTGTTGGTTGAGGCAAACAGATCTATGTCTGGCGGTCCCCACCTCTGAGTTATCATTGAGAATACTTGTGGGTGTAGTCTCCATTCGTGAGGGTCTGTCAAATTTCTGCTTAAGTTGTCTGCCAAAATGTTTTCTTTTCCTGGCAGGAATTGTGCTTGCAGTTGTACTTGGTAAGTTAACGCTGTGTTCCACAAGTCCATTGCCTGTCTGCATAGTGGGTAGGAGTGCATCCCTCCTTGATTGTTTATGTACCACATAACTGTGGTGTTGTCCGTCCTTATTAGAAGTTGTCCTGGATGGAAAAGGTCCTTGAAGGCTGTTAGTGCATTTTTTACAGCTAGCATCTCCTTTTGATTGATGTGTAGCTGCCTTTGGTTTGCAGACCATTTGCCCTGTATGTATTGTCCTGCCATGTGTGCACCCCAGGCGTAGTCTGATGAATCTGTTGTTAAGGTTTGGTTTGGTGGAGGTGAGACAAAAGGAAGGCTCTTGTTTGCTTGGCATGCTTGAGCCCAACATAGAAACTCTTTTTGAAGGCAGGGAATGAGAGTTATAGTTGCTTTGAGGCTGTGTCTGTGCTGGGACCATACACTTTTTAGGTACCATTGTAGTTTTCTCATATGCAGCCTTGCATATGCAATTAGTTGAATGCAGGATGCCATGTACCCCAATGCCTGCAGGAATTTCCTTGCAGTGAGCTGGGTAGAAGTTGCCATGTTTTTGAAGTACTGAGCCAGTTGTTTTTGTTTGTCTGGCATGAGGTAAGCCATCTGGGTCGTTGTATTCAAGCTGGCACCCAGGAAAATAATTTCTTGTGAGGGTATTAGTTTTGACTTCTTTTTGTTTACTGTGTACCCTAGGCAACTTAGCAACTTTGTCACAAATGTCAGATGCTGTAGTAGGATGTCTTTGCTGTCCGCTTGGATCAGGCAGTCGTCCAGATATGGATAAATTTGTATTCCTCGCTGTCTGCAGTATGCAATTACTGATGCCAGGCATTTTGTGAATACTCTGGGCACAGTAGATAAGCCAAAGGGTAATGCAGAGAACTGACAATGCGTTGTGCCTGCCAAAAATCTGAGGTATCTTCTGCAATCTTGTCTGATAGGGACATGCAGGTATGCCTCTTGGAGGTCCAACGTTACCAGCCAAGACTCCTTGCCCAGCATGGGAAGAAGCTGCTGTAGTGTGAGCATTTTGAATTTGGGAATGTCCAGGTAAGTGTTTAGAAATGAAAGGTCTAAGATGGGTCTCCAGGCTTTGTCCTTTCTTGGTACTAGAAATAGTCGAGTAAAATCCTTGATCTTGCTCTTTTGCAGGTACCTTTTGAATTGCTTTCATGTTCATGAGCTGAAATTTGTTTTTGTGCCTCAGCCCATTGGTTTGTTGGCAGATTTGGCATGCTTCTCATCCGTGGTAAAGTGTGAAAATGAAATCTGTAGCCTCGGGTAATAATATCCAGAACCCATTTGTCCTTTGTTATGATGTGCCAGTTTAGTGGGAAAAGAGCCAGTTTTCCTCCTAGAGGTGCTGCCTGGGCAATTATGCTTGGCAGGCGAAGAGGAAAGTCATTGAGTTTGTTTTCTGAAAGGTTGAGATCTGTCGTCTCCCCCTCTGAGTTGTTGTTTGCCATTGTCTAGGCCTGAAGGTACCCTGTGCCTGGCCTCTGCCCCTAGGGCGTCTGTACCTGCCCCTTTGGGGTCTGTCTGAAGCAGGAAAGGACCAGTTTTTTGATGGCCAGTTTCTGCTGAAGCGAGGAGGTTGTACCTGTAAATAATCTGTCAGGGACTCGATAGTATCTGTCAGGTTTAGGTGGTGCTGGAGGCAAGGAATCTGGATTTAGACTGGATTCAGTGTAGACATCATCCAGAATGTCCAAAACAGGTGGAATGGCTAGGGGTCTGTGCTGAGGCAAAAGAAGAAATTCACGGAGTCTTTTCTTGGAGTCAGAGTAATCTTGTCCTTCCCAGTGGAAATGCTCTCTCATGGTGTGCAGGGTTTCCCCAAAAGAGAAGTCTCCAGGGGGGGAAACAGAGGGAATAGACTCCTCAGCATCTGAGTCTTCATAGAGAGGGAAGGGGTAATCCTGTTCTTCAGAGTCTGCTGAGGAAATGGATTCCTGGTCAGAAGGAGGTAAATGTTCCTCCAGTCTAGGCCTTTTGTCAGGAGGGGGCTGGGAATCTCTGATAAGGGTAATCAGGTCCTCCGCCATTTTGAGCATTTGTTTTTTAAACATAGGGGCCTGTATGGGAGTCTGTGGACTCGGTTTCTTAACCTTTGGAAGCTTAGCGTATGATTTAATGGAAAGAGTCATCGGTTTAAAATGCCTTCTGAAACCGAAGGTCTGTTCATAGTCTCCAGATCGCCGCCAGGGCTGGCGTCCACGAGTTGAGGAGGAACCGGCTCCAGTGGCCTGGTAGATTCTGACTGAGAGGTAGTTGTATTTTCTAAATCTGCGGTAGTCAGGGGCTGCGTAGGTGCCCCACTGAGTACCAAAGATCCGGCGGCAGGCCTAACCGAGACCTCGGTTTCTGGTCTAGGTCTAGGCTGCCGGTCTTTGTCCTTGCGTTTTTTAAACATAGCGGTAGTCGGAGGTTCCGATGACATAATGTAGTTGAATTTTCTGCCAAAATAATGTCGGGCGGTATCAGCCCGACACTTAATAGTGCGTTTATTGAACCTAGCGCAAAACCGACAACCAGAAACGTTGTGGTCTGGGCCTAGGCAAGGAATACAATAAGAATGAAAATCTTTATGAGGTATTTGCTTCCCACAAGAAATACAATTATTAACTTTGTCTGACATCGGTCTGAGGCAAGAAAAGCTTCCCCAACGGGGTACTTAGCTTTATAGAAGACTTCGGCTGAAATTCTGTTAGAAAATCTCAGGAGCTGGCCGACTGGCACTTGCGAACTGCTTCTGCTTCGGGCACCGCGCGGCAAGAAAGACTGAAGAAAATGGCGTCGGCTGCCTCTTTTATACTCCTGCCGCACTGACGTCAGGGAAGAAGCGACGACAACCGACGCCGGACCAAGGCTTTGGAATTCAGGCCGACTGCAGGACCGCCTGACGGCAGATAACCCAAGTGTGATGACTGCAGCAGCATAGCACGATGAACATCTGTACTATGTTCTTCGTGTTTCATTGTTGCAGTCGTTACATTTGGGTAGAGTCCCAAAGCTATGGTAGGGAGGCTGGAGCTAAACAGCATTAGGAGCGGCTATGAGGCCCTGCATTACTGCAGTGGCAAAGCCTGCCCTGGATTTAGAGTAGAGTGGCAGATGATAGTGCTTTGTAAAGGTGTGCACTGAACTCCAAGTAGCAGCTTCTAAAATGTCTTTGGTTGGTACTCCCCTGAGAAAGGCTGCTGAAGTGGCTACAACTCTGGCTGAATGTGGCCTAATGCCCTTAGGCACTGGCTTGCCATGGTGAAAATAGCAGAAATGAATGTAGTGGCCTATCCACTTTGAAATAGTCTGCTTTGAGATGGCCTTTCCTTGTGATCCTGCATCATATGCCACTAGTAATTGCTCTGTCTTCCTGAAAACTTTGGTTCTGTCCAAGTAGAATCTAAGCTGTCTGTGTACGTCCAAAGAATGCAGAATTCTCTCCCCCTTGTTCTGTGGATTTGGCTAAAAAGTTGGCAGATGAATAGTTTGGTTAAGAGCAACACTGGACACCACCTTAGGTATAAATGTTGGGTTTGACCTCAGAGAAACCCTGTCTGGATAAAAAATTATAAAAGGTTCCACAGCCATGAGTGCCTGTACCTCTGAAACTCGTCTTGCAGAAGTTATTGCTAGGAGCAGAGCTGTTTTCCAAGATAAAAACTTTACATCAGCAATAGCAGCTGGCTCAAAAGGAGGCCGGGTGAGTTTTTCCAAGACATAGTCGAGGTCCCATGCAGGTATTGGTGATCTCCTTGGAGGCCGTAAATTTTTGGCTCCTCTGAGGTACTGCTTTAATAAAGGGTGAGAAAAGATTGGTGGCTCTGTATTGTAATGAGCCGAAATGGCAGAGGCATGAATTTTAATTAATGAAAAAAGATAGGCTTTTGTCCAGCATCTCAGTTAAGTATTGCAAAATCTGAAGGATATTTGGTACAGCTGTATCAGTTCCTTGTGCCTGGTTCCAAGCACAGAATCTCTTCCATTTTCTAGCATACAATTTTCTACTACTAGGCCTTCCGGCTTCCAAAATGACATCCATCACAGCTTTACTGAAAGGTGTGTTTTGTATGACTACATTATCCGCCATGCTGCCAGATTTAAATTCCTGAGTTGGCTGTGCAGGATCTGATTGTTTTGCTGGGACAGCAGATGAAGTATTTGAGGTAAGGTCCAAGCTGGGCATTGCGACAAGTTTCTTAGGATTGGATACCAGTACTGGCGGGGCCAATCTGGGGCAATCAGCATCATCTTTGGCGTCTCCTGTCTGACCTTTAGGAGTACCTTGGGGAGGAGAGGCAGTGGGGGAAAGGCATATGCTGACAGGTTTTTCCAGCTGAAATATAGGGTGTCCATTTTCCATGCTTGTCTGTGATAAGTCCTTGTGCAGAATCTTTTTAGTTGGTAGTTGTGAGGGGAAGCAAATAGATCTATGTCTGGGCATCCCCATTTCCTTGTTATCATGCTGAAGACTTGTGGATCCAGCTGCCACTCGTGGGGATCCATGAGGTTTCTGCTTAGTTCCTCTGCCAGAGAATTTTCCTTTCCTGGCAGGAATTGTGCTGGCAGATGTACTTGGTAAGTCAATGCTGTGTCTCACAAAGTCCTGGCTAGTCTGCAAAGGGGGTAAAAATGTGTGCCCCCCTGCTTGTTTATATATCACATGGCCGTGGTGTTGTCTGTCTTTATCAGGAGTTGTCCCGCATGAAGTAGGTCCTTGAAGGCTGTCAGGGCATTTTGAACAGCTAGCATCTCTTTTTGATATGTAGATGCATTTGGTTTGAGGACCATGTGCCCTGAATGCATCTTCCTGCCATGTGGGGCCCCCAGGCATAATCTGATGCATCCGTTGTTAGTGTCTGCCTGGCTGGGGGTAATGTGAATGGCTGTCCCTTGTTCTGGTGACAGACCTTCGCCCACCATCGAAACTCCTGTTGCTGGCAGGGAATGAGAATAATCATTGTTTCCAGGCTGTGGCAATGCTGAGTTCAAACACTTTTTAGGTACCATTGAAGTTTCCTCATATGCAGTCTTGCATACGGAATTAGTAGGATGAAGGATGCTATGAAACCCAAAGCCTGCAGAATTTTTCTTGCAGATAACTGGGCCTTTGTTGCCAACATTTTAAAATAGGTATTCAGTTGCCTTTGTTTGTCTGGCGTGAGATAAGCCATCTAGGCAGTTGTATTTAAGCTTTCACCCAGGACTATTATCTCTTGAGAGGGTACTCGTTTTGATTTCTTTTCATTGACTGTGTATCCTAGGCATGTTAGTAGTCTTTTCACAAACGACAGATGCTGTAGAAGAATGTCCTTGTTCTCTGCTTGAATTAGACAGTCGTCCAAGTAAGGATATATTTGTATTCCTCTTTGTCTGCAGAATGCAATTACTGGTGCCAGGCACTTTGTAAAGACCCTGGGCGCAGTAGATAAGCCAAAGGGCAGTGCAGAGAATTGGTAACGCATTGAGCCAGGTATCTTCTGCATGGCTGTCTGACTGGGACATGCAAGTATGCCTCTTTTAGGTCTACAGTCACAAGCCAAGCGTTCTTGCCCAGCATGGGCAGAAGCTGCTGCAAGGTCAACATTTTGAATTTTGGTATATCCAGGAATGTGTTCAGAATAGATAGGTCCAGTATTGGTCTCCATGCCTTGTCCTTTCTGGGTACCAGGAACAGTCGAGTAAAATCCTTGTCCCTGTTCTTGCTCTGGTACTTGTTGAATGGCCCTCACGTCCATGAGGGATGAGACTTGTTTTTGTGCCTCTGCCCATTGATTTTTTGGCAGATCTGGCCAGCAGTTTGCCTTTGGCAGGGTATGGAAATGGAACTTGTAGCCTTGTGACACTATATTTAGAACCCACTTGTCCTGGGTTATAATATGCCAATTTTGAGAAAGAAGTGCTAATTTTCCCCCTAAGGGTGCTGCCAAGAGATAAGGGCTTGGTGCAGGCAGGGGGAAGTCATTGGGACTGTTTCATGTATGGTTGTGATTTGTCTTCTCCAACTTTGGAGGTAGAAGCACCCCATTGCTTTGTCCTGTATGAACCTTGCGCTTGGGATCTGCCTCTAGGGTATCTGGATCTGCCCCTTTGTGGTCTGTCTGACACAGGAAAGGACCAATTCTTTGTAGGCCAGTGTCTACTAAACCTAGGTGGCTGTACTTGTAAAAAAAACTTTGACAGTTTGCATAGATTTAGCTTTGTCCTCCATTTTCTTTAACACCTCTTCTGCCTTAACACCAAACAAAGTATCATGCTGTAAAGGTGCATCTAATGATTTTGTTCCTTTAACAAAGCATGCCTCCTAATTACAGAACCCGTAACTGCAGCCCTGCAGGAGGCCTCCAAAGATTCAAAACCACATTGCAAAGTATGCTTTCCAACTTGTTCAGCTACATGCAATAAATCCTGCATTTCCTTGTTTTCTGCACATTCAGAGTTTAACAACATTTTCTGTTTAAGCAATGCCATGACATGTTGCTGATATTTGAGCAAATGAAACTGACAGTTTAAGGCCCTTATAGCCAAGGTAGCAGATGTGTAAACCTTTTTTCCCCATCTATCCAGTGCCCTAGAATCTCTGTCAGAGGGGGTAGGGTTTTTTGCAGCGGAAGCCTCAACTCCTTTGGGACCCTGTGAAATATTTTTATGGGTCTGCAGCAGGGTTTGTAAAAAGGAATTTATGAGAGTCAGGAACCCTGTAATATCTGTCAGGCTTAACAGGAGCTGGAGGTAAGGAGTCAGGGGTAAGACTAGACTCCGAAAACACATCATCTACAATGTCTAACACAGGTGGAATGGCTAGAGGCCTGTGTTGAGGTAGTAAAAGGAAATCCCTGAGCCGCTTTTTAGATTCTGAAAAATCTTGGCTCTCCCAGTGGAAATGGTCCGTCATGGTATGCAAGGTTTCTCCAAAAGAAGAGTCCTCTGGAGGAGAAGCTGAAGGTATGGATTCTTCAGCATCAGAATCCTCATAGAGGGGAAGAGAGTATTCCTGATCAGAAGAGGAATCAGAAGAAAAAGAAACCTGATCTGAAGATTCAAAGTCAGTCTCTTGCCTAGCCCTCTTATCGGGAGGGGGATGGGAACCCCTGATCAAGGTAATCAAAGTCTTCGGACATTTTGAGCATCTGTTTTTTGGGCATGGAGGGCTGTCCACGTGGCTCTTGAGTTTGTTTCTTTGCTTTAGAAGCTGCTTTAGTCTTTGCCTTTGAAGCTGAAGTCGGTGTAATGTAAAGATGTTTTGGTCTGAATAAACCCTCAGAAGCCAGTGCCTGCTCAGCGGCTCCGGATCCATCTGAGGGAATAGTATCCGAGGCTCCAATACCTTGAATTTCCAGCGGCATGGCCGACTCCATGTGGGAGTCGGTAGCGGCCTGCGACTCTAAAGTAGTGGTCGTCAGCAGCTGTGAAAGCGCCTCACTGAAAACTGGTGAACTGACGACTGGCTTAGGTGAAGCTTCGTCATCGGTTTTGGGCCTCGGTTGTTTATCTCTCTCCTCCTCTTTGCGTTTTTTATGAACTCCGGTAGTCGGATGATTATCCGACGACATTTCAGGATAATTAAACCGGCGTCCAAAATAGTTTAAAGCAAAATCATACAGACGCTCAATAGTGCGTTGGTTAAATCTAGCACAAAACCGACAACCAGAAACGTTGTGATCAGGGCCTAGGCAAGGAATACAGTAAGAATGAAAATCCTTATGAGGTATTTGCTTTCCACAAGAAATACAATTATTTACTGTTTCTGACATTGGTCTGGAGCAAGAAAAAAGTTTCCCCAACGGGGTACTTAGCTTTATTGAAGACTTCAGATCTGAAATTTGAACACGAAAATCTCAGGTGTCGGCCGACCGGCAATTGCGAACTGCTTCTGCTTCGGGCACAGCGCGGCAAGAAAGACTGAAGAAAATGGCGTTGGCTGCTTCCTTTATACCCCTGATGACCTGACGTCAGGGAAGGGGTGACAGCAGCTGATGCAGGACCCAAGACTTTGGAATTCAGGCTGACTGAGGGCAACCTGCCAGCAGGACTACCCAAATGTAATGGACTGCAACAGTGAAACACAAAGAACATCAAGATTTGGACCATATGTCCAGCTTATGAGTAACAAAGATAAGCACAGTGGACCGTGTTGCTGCTGCACAGATGTCATTAATGGGTAGCCTCTTAGAAAAGGTTGTTGAGGTAGCTACTGCTCTGGCTGAATGAGCCATCAGCTTGGACTACAAATGTAAACTCATCTTAGCATAGACAAAGGAAATACAATTTGACAGCCATCTGGACAGTGCAACTTTCCTAACAGCTCTGCCAAGTCTAGCTTTTAAGTAGGCAATAAAATGTGATCAAATTTTCTGAACTGTTTAGTCCGATGAAGACAGAACCTGAGTTAACGGTAAATATCTAGAATGTGCAGAATGCATTCCCCTTTGAAAATTTGGGTAAGAACACTGGTAAATCTATGGATTGGTTTAAGTTGGTTATGGATGCCACCTTCAGATGGAAAGATACATTAGTCTGGACAGAAACCCTATCCTTATGGAAAACCAAATAAAAGGATTTACATGAGTGCTTGTAGTTCCGAAACCCATCTAGCAGCAGTGACTGTGACTAAGTAAATTATTTTTCATCTCAAATATTTGACAACTATCATGGCACCAGGTTCAAAAGGAGGCTGAATCAGACCTTGGAGCATAACAGTAATATCCCATGGAGGTACTGGATCTCTAATTGGGGGGGGGGGGGTGTGTGTGCAACAGAAAGGCTCCTCTAAGAAAAGTTTTTGAAAGTTTTAAAGAGGCCACAGAAGTACAATTTTGACCAACATGAAAATTGGAAATTGCTACCATTTGAACTTTAATGGTACACTAGCCTGAGCCTTGTTGAAAGTGTTCACCTAAAAATTCCAAAACGGATGGTATGGGAGCAAAGAAAGGATCCAGGCCCTTAGCAACTGCCCAAAAAGAAAACGTCTTAAATTTACTGTTATAAACTTTTTTAGTAGGAGGTTTCTGGGAAGCTGATATGATGCCAACAACTGTACTGGGAAACCTCGCATTTCTGTTTATCGTCAAAATTGGAGGAACCGAGCCATTAGTTTCATGGCAGTCTGATCCAAAGGAGGTGATCCAGATGGATGGGAGAGAAGATGTGAACAGTAATCCAGCATCCATGAAGGATGTACTTGTAGAGGCCGCAGAAAGGGAAATCATGTTTGTCGAGGCCAAAAGCGGACAATGAGGATTACTTTGGCCTTGCACTGTCTGGCTTTCTGAAATGATTTGTTTATGAGGGGCAACAGGGGAAAGGCATACAGAAGACCAGGGGCCAACTGTGGGCCACAGCCTCCCTTGATGACAGTCTCTGTGGAGGGAGTAGGGTAAAGTAGCTGCTGCACTTGCTGTTGCAATAGAAGGCAAAAAGGTTGCAGCAAGGTTGGCTCCAGTGGCTGAAAATTGCTGTTGCCACTGTTGAACTGAGGGACCACTAGTGAGTAGTTAGGATAGTGCTGCTGAATTTGCCCACTAGAACAATGGAACACCCTGGAATGCATGTTGCTATTAGAAAACAGTGTGAAGGCAATGCCCACTGCCAAACCCTTTACTGCCTCTCAACATAAGAGGTAAACAGGAGTTCCTCCTTGTTTGCTGATGTAACAAACAACGGTCATACGGTCTGTATAGAAATCACACCCTTGAGGAGGACATCCTTAAAAGCTTGCAATGCTAGGAGGACCACCCTCATCTCCAAGACAATGATGTGAAGTTTGCTCTCTAAGCTTGACCATGTACCTTGGATCATTCTCCCTTCAAAATCACCCCCCCCCACTTTACAAGGGAGGCATCTGGGGTCACTATTGCTACGGTTGGTGTGATGCCCATGCACTGGCTCAGTAATCAAGGAGCCTCAATCCTCACCACTAGTACCTGTGAGGGGCGTCCACACTGGGAGAATAACAAGTACACACACAGTAAAGTACAATTTCCCTTAAGAGCACACAGAGATCACAGTAACACTGGGGCTGGTTTTTCCCTTTCTCTCCAGATTCCCAATAAAACTCCCCACTGGCACAGTTATAGGGTACAGATCTCAGCAGAGTGGTCAGGCCAAAATCTCCAGCACCCTCTCTGTCCAACCAGTGCTTCGTGTCCCTGCCCAAGTAGCTGACACACACACTCACACTTTGAGATATGAATTACATACAAACACAAAGACACTCCTGGGGAAGGCTGGCACAGGTTCTCCAGCTATGCCCCCCCCCTCCTGCCAAGATTATAAGGTAGAAATCACTGCCACCAACCACTATTTATCAACTACTATAAGGCCCTTCCCAAAGGGTGACCAATTCCACTGTGTGCTATCACTGTTATCCACATACTAAGTGTTACCTAGGGCTAAGGCTATTCTAGAGTGGCTTAGTAGAGTATCACCAAATACATGCAAGTACTCCGACAGCTTAAATTATCTCTACATAAAACAGCCACATTTGAAAGGTTTAAAAATATTTAATAATAATAAAAACACAAGACAACACTCATCAATTCAACACAGTGCTAATCAAGTGTTCAGAAACCACAGGAAAATGCTTTAAAACAATACTGCAGGATATAGTCTGACAAATATAGAAAACAGCTAGACTAATCTGGCTATATTCTATTTATCTCTAAGAGAAATCACTGTTCTAAATATCTTACTTACAGAGCAAAGCAAGTGCTGGTGAGTGGAATGTTTTCAGATCCAAGACAAGATACCAAAATGCTATTCTTTCTTTCTGCCCTCAAATTGATAATGCACTGTACAGCTGAGCCATTTCAGATTACATCTTTCCTGACACTTCTACTTAAGTTACCCCAGGCTCACAGAACTTAAAATTTTAACATTTCTTTTTGTAATCTGCACCTGCAAGAAGCCACAGCAATAAGACATTTTGTTCATGTAAAACCTAGTAATTATCTCATCTTAAAACAATAAAAAGAATTTCCAGACCATACATCCCATCTCCGAGCTTGAGAACAGTCAAAATGCTTTACTTATCAGCTTGGTGAACTGTAGTACATTTTTGAAGCTCAAAACAGCACAATGTTCTTACATTTGTTACACAAGCCTGTGGATCACATTAATATTTCCAATGACAGATTTATAAAAGTCTATCTAGCTCGGCTGACAGCCTTCACATATCACCCTCCACCCGGAGAACTCAAGTTAGTTTTTCAAGTGACCCTTGAGAAATGTTGCTTGAGAGGGTTAGGTCTATCTGAGTACACCTTACCCCATTTCCTGTCTTGAGAGCCCATCTGCATTGGCATTGCTAATCCCACTATGGTGCTGGACTGACATACATGCTTGCAACCCTAGGCTCCACCTTAGTAACTTGGCATTGTGTTGGCTGGCTCGATGTAACCATGTTAGGGGGTAGTGATCTGTAACTACAGTGAATTTCCTTCCATGCAGATAAGGCTGAAGTTTCTACAGTGCACACACTATGGCTAGACATTCCTTTTCTAGAGCTGGATAGCATTCTTCCCTGGGTTGGAGCCTACAACAGAGACAAACCACTGGGTGCTCTTCTCCCTCTGAAGAAATCTGGCTAAGTACAGCCTACAACAGAGATAAACCACTGGGTGCTCTTCTCCCTCTGAAGAAATCTGGCTAAGTACAGCCCCCACCCCAAGGTTCAAAGCATCCACTTACACAACAAATTATTTGCTGTAATCTAGACTGGCTAGCACAGGGGGTCCTCCCAAAGGTTCTTTAAGCTTATGGAATGCTTGCTCACATGCTGTGGTCCACAATATCTTACCTGACCTATTTTTCCTTGTCAGGTCAGTGAGGGGAGCAGCTATGGTACTATAACTGGGGACACAGTTTGTTGTCCCTAAGAATGTCTTCACCTGTTTTTTGGTAACAGGTGCAGGCCATGCCCGAATGGCTTTCACTTTGGCAGGTTCTAGCCTGATCTTACCACTCTCCACTCTATGTCCCAAGAAGGAGACCTCTGCCAAACCCACAACATTTGCTGGGCTTAATGGTCAAGTCTGCCCAGCACCTCCCTGACATGCTGAAGGTGCTCTTGCCAAGAATGGCTGCAGATTGCAATATCATCTAGGTTAGCAAGCACAAACTCTCCTGCTAGGATATGATCTACCAGCCTCTGGAAAGTCTCTGGAGCATTTCTCATAACAAAGGGCATCTTTGTGAACTCATACAAGCCAAAAGGCCAACCTCTCTCTCTAGCACTGGAAGTCAAGGACACCAGCCAGTAAACCTTGGTAAGATCAATGGTGGTAAGATACTTAGCCTCACCCAGCTGCTCTAGGGCTTCATCTGTCCTACGCATGAGGTAAGCATCTGAATCTGTGTAAATATTTAATTTCCTGTAGTCCACACAGAACCTAGTGCTGCTGTCTTTCTCTAGCACCAGCACCACTTGGGAGGTCCAAGGAATGCTGGACTCAAATTAACCCTGTTTCTAACATTTCCTACATCTCCTCCCTCAGAGTCTGTTTGACTCTCTCAGGCACCCTATAAGGGGCCTGCCTAATAGATCTTGGGAGTCCTGTATCCACCTGGTGCTGCACCAGGTGGGTGCACCCTGGTTTCCCAGTGAACATGTCCCCAAACTTCTGTAACACTGCTCAGAATTCTCGAACCTGGGTAGGAGATAGCTGCTGGGACATTGCTACCCCTTCCACTGAGTTGTCAGTCCGAGCCTCACTGAGGAGATCAGTCACCTGATCTCCATCAGACTCTTCCTGCAATCCACTGCAAATACTCAGCACAAGGGCCTCCCTGTCATGGTAACGTTTCAACATGCTAACAGGGTACAATTTGTGACCCTGCCTCCTGCCTAGCAGTTCTACCAGGTAGTTAACATTGTTGACCTTCCTTACCACCTTGTAGGGTCCCTCCCAGGCTGCTTGTAGCTTGTTGTGTCTGACAGGAACAAGAACCATTACCTGCTGCCCTACAACATACTCTCTAGCTCGAGCATTCCTGTCATACCAAACCTTTTTCTGCTGTTGGGCTTCTGCCAGGTTCCCTTGGGCCAAGCCCATGAGTTCTCTGAGTCTTGTCCTGAGGTTTAGGACATATGTCACAACAAACGCCTTGTGGGATTCACACTCACCCTTCCACTCAGCATGAACTAAATCTAGAGTTCTCCTCATCCTATGCCCATACAATAGCTCAAAGGGTGAAAAACCTGTGGATTCCTTGGGAACCTCTCTGGAAGCAAACAGATTGGGCAAATATTTGTCCCAATCCCTCTTAAACTGGCCTGCAAATGCCCGTAACATGGACTTAAGTGTAGAGTTTAACCTCTCAACAAGACCATTAGTCTGGGTATGGTAGGGGGTGGTCTTTAGGTGCTTCACCCCATAGTACTTCCACAGACAAACCAGTAGGTCAGACATGAAACTGGCACCTCTGTCAGTCAGTATTTCTTTTGGGAAACCTACCCTGCTGAAAATCTCTAACAAAGCATTTGCCACCTTTTCTGCCTCAATGGAAGACAAAGCCACTGCATCAAGGTATCTTGTAGCATAACCTACTACCACTAGGATATACTTTTTCCCTGTGGAACTTGGGGTACTCAGAAGCCACACAATATCCATAGCTAACCTCTGAAATGGCTTCTCAATAACAGGCAAAGGCATCAAAGGAGCTTTCACCTTGTCTCCTGCCTTGCCTACCTTTTGGCACTGCTCACAGGTCCTGCAGTACCCTGTTACATCTCTGGAAATCCCAAGCCAATAAATGTTCTGCATAAGTCTCTTTGTGCGTTTTATGCCCATATGACCTGCAAAGGGATTATCATAGGCTATGACTAGAAGCGCCAGACAGTAGGCTCTAGGCACTACCAGGGGTTGGGAGGGTGGCCTAATGGTTAAGATGTTTGCCTTACAAACACAAGGTGCAGGGTTTGAGTCTCACAAGGAATAACTGGCTAGGCTTACAATGGCTCACAAGGGCAGTTAGCCTAGAACTAATCTATGAACCTATGAACCTATGAACTGCTGTATCCTCTCACCTTCTAGTCCACCCTCAGGGGTCCACTCTGTATACAGTAATCCTTTGTCTCAGTATACAGGTTACCCCTTCCCTTGAGAATCAGGTGCCTCACTAGCTACCTGCCTCAAGCCTTGCAATGTAGGGTCTAGGAGCTGAGCTTGTCTCAACTCTCTCTCTGTAACCCAGCTCCCCCTCCACAGGGGATCTGGCATCCTCTGACAGAGGTGCCTCACTGTCAGCCTGGGTACTACTATTCACCTCTGCCCTTGCAGTCACTCTGTCCAAGGGAACATCAGTACCCACAAACAGCTGTGGCTCACCTGCAGTCTCACGGCTACAGGGTAGCTCCCTCCCTGAAGTAACCACATCACCAGTCCTGGCTGTAAGTGTACAGTCTTGTCTGGATCTCCCCCAAGCTATCAGACCCACATGCTTGTCTCCAAGCCTGACTGCATGTAATTGCAAGAGCACATGGTACTGCATTATCAAAATCATTCCTTATCAGGACATTGTAGGGATATCCTCAAACACACCTACTTGCTGGCTTCCTTTTATACCCTCCCACCCAAGGTGGACCGTAGCCAAGGTGTTTGGAATGGGGTCTCTCCTAAAGTGCTGACTGGAGTAGACTGCCCAGACAAGTAGTGCTCCTCTGTAACCATTGCAGGCTTGTCAATGGTTATGTCAGAAGCTGTCTTTCTTAGCAATGGTCTCTTTGCCATTCACTACTATAGGATATAACCTCTTGTGGTAGTTTGGTACCCTTGTTGTCTCAAAACAACCTACTGTTGGCATTTTGTTGCTCCCATTTACTGGCTCCCTCACCTTTTGTTCCCCACCTTGACTCCATGGACATTTATATGCTACATAGCCCCAGTTGTTGCATTCAAAACATTTAACCCTAGGATCTGGACATATACCTGGACTAGTGGCTTCCCCTGCTACTGGCAGAGTCTGTTAGGGCAGTCTGGGCTGGCCACCATGGGTTCCTTTAGACCCATGAACAGCATTGGGTGTCCCTTTCCTGTGCAGTGATGCCCTGCTTGCTAGGTATAGGTCTCCCTTCTTCCCCAACTTATCTAAAGTAGCACATTGTCCATCAGCTAACCAGATCTTCATGTCCTCAGGCAAAGTGCTAAGGGCTTGTTCCCTCACCAAAAGGTCTGCCAGCCCTTCAAAAGTGATGACCTGACATCCACTCACCCACCTATGAAAATAAGTGCTCAGTTCAGCAACATATTCACACACACTTTCATCTGCCTTGCATCTATGCTCAAGAAATCTTTTCCTATAAGCTTCAGGTGTTAGCTTAAAAATTCTAAGAAAGAATTCTTTACAGCAGTATAATTAAAAAAAATCATGATCAGATAGTTTAGACAGCACAGTTACAGCTTTACCATGGAGTAAGGGGGTCTTTTGTCAACATCACACTGTTTACATACCCTCTCAAACATATGAATAAAACTATCAAAATTATCCCCCTCTGTAAACTGTGGAACAAATGTACTGACCTTGTGTGCTTCTGGGGTCTGGTTTACTTCCATCCCTATTATCTCCATGACTCTGACGAAGACTCAGCATCTCCTTTTCATGTTGCCTCTGCCTCTCCTTCTCCTCAGCTTCTATTTCCAAACTCCTGGCCTCCAACTTAAGTCTCTCTAGCTTCAGATGGATTTTTAAGTCCTCTGTAGAAAGGATGAGCTGTCCATTCTCTGAGTGTTGTACATCTCCACGGCCAGTCTGTTTGTCATCCTGGTTGCTATTTTCTGATGCAGCTGTGACCAAAGCTGTAATCATGTCTGCTTTAGTCAGGTTTCCATGCACCAGTCCTTTAGCCTGGCACAACTCAGCCTGGCTCCTTGTCAACTTACCATATGCCTCTGCTGACATTCTTGCCTGCTCTCCATGACTAACTATACTAACAAAAGAAATAAAACAATTGTGATCTGAACTCTGAATGTTCACTGTGTGGCTGATTTTAGAGTACAAAAACACCTTCAGTGATTACTGTACACAAGCTACAGGAATTCACTGTCCACACCACAAAAATCCAATTAGTATGTGATGTGGCTAACTCACCACAATCAATTAATATTTGATGTCGATATCCCACCACTGCCAAACAATATGCGACACCAGTGTACTGGCCCAGTAATCAAGGAGCCTCAATCCTCACCACTAGCACCAGCGAGGGGGCATCCACATTGGGAGGATAACAAGTACACACACAGTAAAGTACAACTTCCCTTAAGAGCACACAAAGATGACAGTCAGTCTAGGGCTGTTTTTCCCTTTCTCTCCAGATCCCTAATAAGACTCCTCATTGGCACAGATCTCAGCAGAGTGGTCAAGCCAAAATCTCCAGCACTGTCTCTGTCCAACCAGTGCTTCTTGTCCCTGGCCAAGTAGCTGACACACACACTTTGAGATATGCATTATATACAAACACACAGACACTCCTGGGGAAGGCTGGCACAGGTTCTCCAGCTATGGCCCCTCCTGCCCAGACTATAAGGTAGAAATCACTGCCACCAACCACTACTTAACTACTATAAGGCCCTTCCCAAAGGGTGACCAATTTCACTGTGTGCTATCACTGTTATTGAAATATTAAGTGTAACCCACAGCTAAGGCTATTCCAGAGTGGCTTAGTACAGTATCACCAAATACATGCAAGTACTCTGACAGCTTAAATTATCTCTACACAAAACAGCCACAGTTGAAAGGTTTTAAAATATTTAATAATAAATAATAAAAACACAAGACAACACTCATCAATTCAACACAGTGCTAATCAAGAGTTCAGAAACCAAAAGGAAAATGCTTTAAAACAATACTGTGGTATAGTCCGACAAATATAAAAAACAGCTAGACTAGTCTGGCTATATTCTATCTCTAAGAGAAATGACTATTCTAAATATCTTACTTACAGAGCAAAGCAAGTGCTGTGTGAGTGGAATGTTTTCAGATCCAAGACAAGACACCAGAATGATATTCTTTCTTTCTGTCCTTAAACTGATAATGAGCAGTACTGCTGAGCCATTTCAGATTACATAATTCTTGACACTTCTACTTGTGTTACCCAGGCTCAGAGAACTTAAAATTTGAAAATTTCTTTTTGTAATCTGCATCTGCAGGAAGCCACAGCAATAAAATACATTTTACCTGTAAAAACCTAGTAATTATCTCATCTTAAAACAATAAAAAGAATTTCCAGACCAGACATCCTGTCTCCGAGCTTGAGATCAAATAGTCATAAAATGCTTTATCAGCTTTCTTCCAGCAGGGTGCACTGCGGTTACATTTTTGAAGCTCAGAACATAACACAATTTTCTTACATTTGTTACACAAGCCTGTGGATCATATTAATATTTACAATAACATAGAATTACTTACAAAATTCTATCTAGCTAGGCTGGCAGCCTTCACAGCTGGATCTGTATGAAAATGTCCTTATGAACCTATAATAAGGGAGGTATCCGAGGTCACTGCTGCCTTTGGTGGATCTGTATGAAAATGTCCTTATGAATCTATAATAAGGGAGGTATCTGAGGTCACTGCTGCTATTGGTGGATCTGTATGAAAATGTCCTTATCAATCTATAATAAGGGAGGCATCCGAGGTCACTACTACTATTGGTGGATCTGCATGAAAATGTCCTTCAGTTACTGAAGGGTGGGGGTAATCCACCTCCCGATGTGCTGTCTGCAAATTATTGCAAGTCGAATCTTGGCTTGTAAAGGATGGAATTTCTAAGATCACTGAACTGCTAATGTCCACTGAAGAATCCTCGTGTGGTAATGCGCAACAGGAATCATTAGAATTGAGGAAACCATGAGACCTAAAGGACACAGTATTAATCTTGCTGGGAGTGAGAATGATCAATTACCTGTGTGGCCATGTGACACACAGAACAAACTCTGCGTTGTGAAAGACTGACAATTTGCAGAGTAGTAACAAGGTGGTATCCAATAAATTCTATCTGCTGTACTGGAAGCAACTGACACTTGTGAAGATTCACTGTTATGTCTAGATCCAGTAAACACTGGAGAAGGTCCAAATGATGTATTAGAAGATGCCTAGATGTAGGAGCCAATCATCTAGGTAGGGGAAGACTTGGACCCCAAGCATGAGCAAGTGTACAGCTTCCACTGCCATTATCTTGATGAATACCCTGGGGAAGGGGGGGGGCTGTGGTGAGACCAAATGGCAGGGTTCTGAAGTGAAAATGACTGGCTTCCAGCCAGAAACAGAGAAATCTCCTGGACTGCTTCTGTATTTTCATATGATAGTACGCGTCTGGGAGATCTATCGAGCATATCCAAGTGTCCTTCTTCAGGAGAGGTGTTATGAACTGAATTGTGACCATCCGGAATTTTGGGTGTTTTACAAATAGGTTGAGATGATCAAGATCCAAAATTGTTCCGAGGTCCCCAGTTTTCTTTGGCACTAAAAAGAACCTCAAGTAGACTCTGCATTCTAATTTGTCTCTAGGGACTGGTTTGCTGACTTATTTTCCACAGCAGCTTGGAAAATTCTATGGCTGCTTGAACCCACTGACTAGGTAGAATTTCAGGAATCACTTTCTTCTTTATGGGAGGACAAGACAAGGAAATGGAATAACCTCTGGAAATTATATTTTGCACCCATGTGTCTTTTGTTATATCAAGCTTGGGGTGGAGAGATGAGTCCACTGACTGCCTCCAGAGTGCAGCAGCCAGGCTAACCCTTCAGGGATGCTGATAGGGCTTCTTGGTAAAATGACCACAGAAACACTGAGTATGTGGTCTGCCTCTGCTTTTAGGGTTACGTTCACTGGGATTCTCTTCACCTCTGCCACGTAGAGATCTATCACCAGGAGAATAAGAACTCTGACTTGCGAAACCACATCTTTTTCCCAGCCCTTGATTCCTGGAGTAAGATTTTTGAGGTGTGGAAAAACAAATGCCTATAGCAGACACAGTCTTACCATATTCCTGGCTCCTGGTCAACATGTCTCACTCTGGGTCCAAAAAGTGTACAGATATCATAAGAAGCATTGAAGGATGTCTTGAAGCCTTCTGCAAAATTACAAAGGCACATCCAGGCATGCAGTCTTACCTTAAGACTTGTGCCTGCTCCTCTGGCTGAGCCATCGGCTGCATTAGAAATGAGACATGTGGCTACATTAGGGAATGACTGCAAATCTGATAGCTGGTTTTGGACATCTGTAGGCAAAACTCCAGAAAGAGACTCGGGAATTTCTTTAGTCAAGTTCCTCTGAAATCTTTATGACATGAGCTAAACCACTCAGTGACTTGAATGCAATGTCAGTTTCTCAAACCTGTCCAAAGCCCTAGGCTCCCTGTTACAGAAATAGACAGAGGAACTTCGTACATTTCCTTTTTTTTTTTTTTTTGGCAGGGGCTACAACCTTAGCACCCATTACAGGATCTCTACTCTATTATTTCCTGTTCTTTTGAGCTACCAAAATTCTGTCTGGTTTCTTGGGAATGGGTTCCACATCAGGATCCTTCCAGGTCTGTTGTGCCATGAGATTAACTAGTGGGTCAATGGGTGGTACACCCAAGGACAATTCTGAACCAGGACCAAAGGCTTCCAAAAATACAGATTCATCTGGTGAAGGATCTTCAGTAGACCATCCCCTTCTCCGTTTCATGAGTTCAAGAATTTCACCAAAGGTGCCTTCATATAAATGTATGGCTCCCAAATATACACCAAAGTCTAGAAGATGTTGGATCTTTGCTTGGAAGTGTTTACATATGTAATTCTATACCCCAAGCAGACTCCAAAGAATCTTGCCTCATGTAGATTTCAAATGTTGGAGGTGTGATTGGAAAGAAACAGGCAATTGGGGACATATATTTTGGGAGTGTAATGGCACACTTTAGAAATTCCCTACAGACTACTCTAACAGAAACACAGGGTAAGCAAATAAATGTAATGAAGGAAATTATTTTTTGAGCTATGATACAGAATTGGTGGCCCTGCCGAGTTTAATTCTGGTGGCTGCCAAGAAAGCAATTAGAAAATGGAAATCAAAGTCTGAACCAACTGTACTAGAAGTGATGATAGTAACAGGGATAAAAGTGGAAGTGGGACCTTTAGAAAAAAGCAAATTGCATAGATAAAATGGAAATTGTGGGAAAAATACAAGCAGAATAATGCTTTGGAGGAGGAATGAGGCTTAAGGGAAGAATGGAATTCAATGAGCTATGTAATGTTTGATTGACAATGACTGGATAGAATATACAAGTGATGTACAAGGTTTGCAACTGAAAATAAGTTACTTAGGATTGTTTTCATTTATATAAATGTAGGATTCTTAAATTCTGACTTGGAACAAAGAAGTTTCTTGTTTAAAAAGAAAAAAAATAAAAGTGATATCTTTATCTTCCAAGGGGACATGGGTGAAACCTCACCTTCATCCAAGTTTGTATCTTCCATGAAAGACTCTGGGGAGGAGTCTACGTGCTTTTGCTTGCATGTCTGTTTCTTGTAAACGGATTCTGGTGGGTGACAGATGATTCAAAATCAGACTGGCAGCTGCAGTAGCAAGTCATTTCAAAAGCCTTTAGTGCCAACTGTCCCTGTCTAGCAGGATGAAAAAATGATGTCGCAGGATCTAGATGGAGCTTGGGAGAAACCAAACTCAAAGAAAGCATCCTCTCTTTGGAAAAAAACAAAGCCATTTCAAAAAACCTCAAATGCCAAAGTTGCCACCAGAACAAAGATCTCCTTGGATCAGAAGAGAAAGAAACCCCACTTCTAACCATTCCTAGCCCAGAAGCTGAACTAAACCTGAGCTCTCTACTACTGAAGCACATGGGGGGAACTCTGAGAACCTCTGGGTTGAACCCCCCTTGGAACCCAGCATCAATGCTGTGGCATTAAGTCCCTTCTGATTTAAAGGTATCAGAGTTGCGAGGAATAGTGAAGCTGTCAGTTTCAAAGTTGATTGAACTGTCAGTGCCAACAGACACTTCAGATAAGCTGGATCCAAAAATGTCAGAATAACCAAAGGATGACGTGTGGTAGGCGAAAGAAGTGGAAAGGCTGAGTGGCCAAATGTCAGTATGTTCCCAAGAGATGATACTGACATAACCACAAGCTGGATCTGCATCCTCAAGAACTTTCTCATCCTATCCTATTGATGTTGTACTCTGTTTAGCTCCAAGATGATCAGGTAGAGGAAGCAACTGAAGAAGACCTGGAGACTCTTTTCTTGTAAATTTGGGAAATGTAATTTTGGGATCATCAGTTTCGGTGAAACCCAGAGCTAAGGAGAGGATGGATGTGACCAAGATGTTGTCGGCTCCAACCTCCTAGCCAGTTTAATTAATGGTCTGAATGGTATACATGAATTCCATGAATATAGATGAAGATTTGTCCTTTTCTTTCTGTGTTTGTTTGCTTTTCTCTTTCTCCTTTTCTTTTTGTCTGTCTTTGCCTGAGACCTTTTCAGAAAACCTAGCCCTGAAGAAAAAAAGGCTATATCCACACTAACTTCTATCCTAGAAATAAAATCTAACAATACTTTCAAACTAGAGAGAAACAACTCTCATGGCAGAGGAGGAGTAAGGGGAAAGGGTTTATAATTGACTATAAGGCTCACTGACAGGTACTGACTAAGGTTTCTTTTTTTGGGGATAAACTCTTGGCTAGGCTTGTAAACGGCCTCAGGGACATTAGCTTAGTAACCTCCTATGATCCTAGGATAACAAGGAATTTTAGCTGAAAATGCAAAGGATACGAGAGCCCTCAAAAACATGTCTGAAGTCTTAAGGAGGCAAACTTAATCTGATGTACTACACTGGAGTTCAGGGAATTATGGGTAGGGGAAA